>NW_026706898.1:0-600000 GCF_024137745.1 Phymastichus coffea | reverse complement strand
CAAAGATAATAATTTGCAAAAATTAACTTTTACAGCGTGTCGACGGCAAAGGGCAGATTTAACTTGGACACGTTGGAGCGCCGTGAATTTTACAGGAATTCCGGATTATAACCGGCGAATTAGCGCACCGCATCCATCATTCACTGTGGCGTTGCACTCTCAACTCCGAGGGAATTTAAAGCGCTGCGTAAATCCGAAATTCCGCGCGCGCGCGCGCGCGAGCTAGCAATCTCAGCCTCTCTCGCCAATAATCATCAGCTTATCGAGCAAAGAAGCAAGATAAAGTCCGTGGCTGGACGAGGAAGGGCTAAAAACTGACCGCGGCGAGATAACGCGCGTTAGAGCCTGGCTCTCTCCCTCTCTCTTCGGGCCTGCGGAGAGAAAAGAAAAAGGGAAGAAGAGGCTCGCAACGTTGCCTGTTGGGAGAAGGCTGCAGCAGCTGCACGCCCAGGGCTGCAGCAACGGTCGTGTATTTACGGGTTACTCGCGGATAGGAGGTAATGGGTCGCCACGCCGCGCCGCTGCTGTCGAGGATATAGCTGGGGCTGTAACTCAGCATCAGCCTTCTCTAATCCCAGCCGATAGATCTCCTACTCTACGATCTTCGCGCGCGGCACCGAGCTTTGACGTCTCTCTCTCTCTCTCATCTTTGCTCCGCTATTGTTTCTGGTCAGAGAGCTTCGCGACCAATTTTTCAATCTGCCGTCAACGTCGACGCGGAGCGAAAATATTCTCCCTCGAGGGAGAGGAACACAATTCTTTGTCTCCCTAGCTCTCCGCGCTTGAATTGACTCGCTATGCTGTGCGAGAGAGAGAGAGAGAGAGAGAGAGAGAGAGAGAGAGAGAGAGAGACTCGACTCGGAAGAATAACGCGGCTTCTTGGCGAGGTAATAGAAACGTCGAGGCAAGGATTTCGGCGTCGCACGAACGGCTGCATGGCTTGCTGCTGCCGCCGCTGCTGTGGTAAAACGCCAGAAACACTGACGTCGGCCCGAATTAAGTTTTCTCCTTCTCGCGTTCGCTCTCTTCTGTATATCGCTAAAGCCCTCCGGTATAACCTCTACCGGGGATGCTCCCGAGTAATTCTCCAAGGAGATTCTCCGAGAGAGAGCTAACTGTTCGGCCGAGTACGCCGAATCGGTCGAATTTTGCAGTGGGTAAACAAACTTTTTCGGCTTCTTATTCACTTCTGGAATCGGCGAAACTCCGGCCTAAATGACTCGTGCAGCTCACGCTTGGCGCGGTCTCGCGGCGGGGACTTCGGCGCGATACTTGACGGAGCCGTGCACTGCGGCTGGAATAAGTATTTTGCTCGCGCGCTCCGAACGTGCAATTGCGAGCTTGCGAGGGCTAGAAACAAAAACAGTCGGCAGCACGGGCGCGGAATCAGGAATTCCCGAGCCGCCGAGACAAACCCTCCTCCCCTTCGGAGATTATAATCTCGTGGCGCGCGTGCAGTCGACGGCTAATTCGCACGCTCCAGAACTTTCGCCGCGTTTTACGCTACGGCGGCACGCCAGCCAATGACAATGCCACCGCGTGCGAAAGAGAGTTTGCGCGTACATAACTGCATCACCGATGTAATTCTCGTTCGGCTCGGTTCGCGTTCGTTTCTTCAGCGGCGGCGCAACTGTGTACTAATGCGCGCGCGAGCGGATAGCCGAAGCGGCGCTGTTTGATTGCCGCTTCCGCCGAGCCGCGAATATTTCGCCACGGGGAAAGTTTGTCAGCGCAGTGCGCGTGAGCGCACCGGACTTTTTGGCTATATTTATCACGATCGAGCCGATAAGCGCGCGATCCGCGAATCCTCGGGCGATCTGATAAGCGCGCGTGATGTATATATTTGCGCAAGCGAAGCGAACGCAGCGCGTGTTTATCAACGGGCGATAGCGAGAGAAATGCACTCGAGCAAACATCCGATCGTGTGAGACGCATTAAAATCGAAGCGGTGTACACGGGGATCCTTCTCTTTCTGCTGTCGATCTACGGGAGTTTTATGAGCAGAACTTATGAGAATTGCTCGGCCGATGGAATGGAGCGCTGGCTGGAGCATGTTGGTACGCGCTCGCGAGGATTAATAGCCAAAGGACGACGATTGCTCGGGAATATTATGAAATATAGTCTCCGCGGAGTCGGGCGGCGTCCGCGAGATGCCCGGCTGATAGGAGAAACGTGTTAGGCGAGCTCGAGGCCGCGCATACAAAGTGTTCGCTTTTCGCGCGCGCCGCGAGCTACTGTCACCTTTGCCGCCGCCGGCTGCGGCTTAAATCAAAGCGCACGACAAATTTTCCATCTCGAGCGAGCGATATGCCGAACGTGCCGGGCTTCGCCGAGTGACTTGTGTTGCCGCGGCCCCGAGGACTTTTCTTGGCTCGTCGGCCTTTCGCCTCCACCACTGAAAACGAAAATGAACTAATAGCCGAGAATTAAGCCGAGTCACCGATTATCTCGAGCTCGGCGATTCCCGAGCTAGCCGATGCTATCATCGCGGCTGGCTGAGTCGCCGTGTACGGCACAACAACAGAGGCAATAATCCCCGGTTGAGCTTGCGAGGGCAATTCTTCTTGCGTTCGCCCGCCGCGACGTGGTAATTTTCGCGTGAAAAATGCACGCCGGAATATGCATTTTTCGCGCGTCATCTCGCAGCTTGACGCACGCGCACGCACACACACACACAAACTTGGCGAGGCCGCTCGGCCGTGCGCAGCGCGCTTTAGCGATAAATGCTCGCGGTGGCGCGCGGCGCATTTTACGGTTTGCGCACTTTGCAATTTATTCGCCAACTATCATACAAAACAGCCGCAATAAAGGAGAGTTAATAAAGTCCACGAGCAAGACAAATCTTCCCTTCTCTCTTTCTCTCCCTCCCGCTCGCCCCCTGAAATATGGCTGTTTGGTCTCGCTCGCGCATTCCTCCTTGCGCGCGCGCTTTTCCCTGGGCCCGGGTAAACTCGCTCGGCGTTTCTCGATCTTGATCGATATGCGGACCGCCGGCAGCGTCACTCAGTCATAAATCAATGTACGCGCGATCAAAACTGAATTTGCGAGAGTGAAAAGTCTCGAGGCGCCGGCCAAATTGAAAGGAATCGCGTGGATCGCGCGCGATTACGAAAAGACCGTGGAGCCTGGGGGGAGTGGAGAGGAGGGTTGGGAGCGCGATCAAATGGAACGCCGCGCGCCTGGACTCCGTGAAAAGTCTGTCTTTCGCTGCGAGAGCTCGACTGCGGGCTCCTTATCGGCCGCGCAGCGTCCAATGCATAAAGCATAAAGTTCGTATCTCATGCATAAATTCATACGGCGCCAGTCATAACTTACGCTCACTCGCTCTTGTTCGCCCATAGTATCGAAATCACCGCTTGACTGAGGCACGTATGACGCCCTGGCGTGCGCGCGCTCGAGCCCCCCCCCCCCCCCGCTTTCCCTTCCGATGGCAGACGAATGTGGGAAATTCCATTTTCAGCCAAATCCATTTTCGGCCCTGCCCGCGCACTCGCTGAAAAATCACTCAATTATACGAGAGAAGCCGGCTCTCCCGGTAATTCATCTATTTTTCAACGATACAGTTGCATACGCGCGCTGACGTTTATCGAGAGAGAGAGAGAGAGAGAGAGAGAGAGAGAGAGAGAAAGCGCGCACCCGATCGATCGCGAGCGCTCGACTTGATTAACGACCGGCGCCTATTCCTGAGCAATCTTTAACGAGCGCCTATGCTTTATTCATTATGATTTCATTTTTCTCGCCCGTTCATCGCCACCGCGGTTTCGCGTAATGCGCTTTTTTGTCTCCGCGGGTGCGATCGCTGACGCTCGATGATACGCGCGCGCGCCATCGGCTCGCGACTGCTCGACCTGATGGAAATTCAATTGACGTGGGCACGCGCGGACGACGACGGCGAAAACATTAATTTGATTTCCCGGGCATGGCGGACGATCAATTATACGTCCAAATGAGCGATCACTTTTTCCCGCGGGCTGCTACATTTGCTCGAATGATTGTGGATTCCGATTGATGTCGCGCGCTCGACCTTCTCGCGCCGCGATCGCCGGTCTCGTTTTTCAACGCGTTCCGCCGTCCTCGAATAGCCACACGCCTGTTGACGTCAATGCTTGTAATTGACAATTTGTTTGATCGAATAAAGACAATCGTCGATTGAATTATCGAAGAGTACGGGCCAGTCGTGCAACAACAAATATGCAGATGCCGGAATCGAGACGAGGTTTAAATAAATGATGAAACGCTCCGCGGCAATAACCTTTTATTGAACAGTTGAATTGCGCTAGCAAAGGGGGGAAAAAAGAGTCTCTCAGAAAGACGAACCATTTCTCTGAGCTTTCTATCGCGCGTGCAAAGCGTGGCCGAGCGAGGGAGCGCGTCAAAGAGACAAACTCTGTTGGTGAGCACCAAAGACGCTACTTCTCCGCACCCCCCCCCCCCCCCCCCCAATAACAATTAGGGAGGCGTGCGTCCTCGACGCAAGTCACTCAATAAATTCGCATCCCCCTAGTTCTTCTCCAGAAGCCAAGCTTCCGAGTCAAGCGCCCGTCTCGTCGTCGTGATTTACTTAAGGTTGAGAGAGAGAGAGAGAGAGAGAGAGAGAGAGATTGTATATACCATAGTCTGTTGAGACATGGCTTTGGCGAGACGTGTTTAGCCAAGATTTCTGTTTCAGATTGCCATCGCCTGCTTCACGATGCGTGAGCTTGGCCTCTTCCTCCTCGGGCCTCTACTTCTCCTCCAGCTGTGTCTCTGTGAGTATTTACACACACCTACAGCTACATACAGCCGCGTTTGCCCATCGTAACCAATGTTATGAATTGTGCTGCTAGCATCGTCGTTGTCGTCGTCGCACCTATCAAGTCGTGTCGCGCAACTCTCTCTCCCTCTCTCCCTCCCTTTCTCGCTGCGAAACTCTGTACGCGTCAAAGCTCGGAGAGCGAGAACCTGTTGCGGCTATGGCGCACGAGTAGCGCGCGTACGCGAGATTTTTGCTAGTTAGACACACTGTTTTATGAATACATATATTCTACGAGCAAATGCAGAATCTTACATATATACACGTACGTCAGTTTATCAGGGTGATTTGATTTTTTAACAAAGCCAATAAACATTTCCTTTCATTCGAACCATCTCAACGCCAAATAGAGCTGAATACATATATTTTAATTAAATCCGTTTTGATACCATTACAGATGGTCTCCCGCGTGAATTATCGTTATTACCTCCCTCCCTCTCCCTTCCTCCAGACTCAGTTAATGCAAGCGCGAAATATCACCTGCAAAAATGTCATCCAATATGCAATTGTGTGCTTATCGTTATGCGCTTGTCGACAAACGCACATGTTTACCCATGTGATTTTCGTACACGTCTCTACCTTTTTTTTCTCGGTCACCTCGATAAATCGTCGAAAAAAAAAAGAGGACAGGGATTAATTTCTTTTTACGCGAGCCACGAAGTTATCAATTTTTTAATCGCGCTGACGAGATTTTTTGTGTCTGTGATATTTTTTTTAATTAAAATGGTCTCGTTTTGCCGTGCGGGAATTACGGTTATCGAGGCTACTAAAATGAATGTTCATTAAAGGCGGTTAGTTTTTTTTCCGCTCGACGACGACGATGACGACGACGCCGCTACACCGCTCGTTAAATTTCATGAGCGGCTTGTTCGTGCAATTTAAATTTAACATCGCGCAATGTTTACACGAGTCGTCTCTCGAAAAAATATGTATGTATTCGAGTCGCTGCCGACTGCGAGCGAACGGGAAAGAGAAGGGTAGGGGAATGAATCAAGCCATATCCGAGGACTGAAAATTGATCGCGCGGCGGAAAAAACACGACAAGGCAGAAGGGAGGAAGAAGGGGAGGAGGGAAGGAAGAGCTATTTCTAAGTGAAAAGTAAAACCTTTGATGAATTTGGCTTCTTTCGTGGCTGCGGGTCACTTTGTTGTTGTCGCTGAGCTTGGCTTTGTGCGAGCCAAAACTTCGTCCTGAGCCAGACGGAATGACTGATATCTCGCTACGATTGGATAGTCTCTTTCTTTTCAGCCGACCTCACCGCTAGTTTTCCTTTTTCAGCTGGGTCTGGTGCTATATCCGCGACGCTGAAAGGAGGAAATAAAGGAAAATAATCCGCGTACTTTTTGATCGTCAAAAAGTGCGAACGCTCGGGATAGTGCGAGTGATATATGCGTGAAAGGTGCGCTGGCTGGATTATCTGTTAATAATTGGCCGTGCTACGTTCGATCGGAGGCATAATAAAACGGGAAAAGAGCCGCGCCTCGGCGGTCCGACTGGGACAAAGGAAGATTTACCGAGGGGGACGCGTGGAATTGATGGCTCTTTTAAAGGAGCATTAAACAAACGAGAGTCGCCATCTATGTTAATACGAGCCTCTAGCCAACGTGTAAGTGCGCTTTCTTCGCTGTAGACCGCACGCGTGCGGAAGCGAGAGCACCGAGTGAGATTTATACGCGAGGCGAAGAGCGCGCGCCGCGAGCCAGAAGAATCTCACTTGGTGGGGGGCGTGCATATGGACTCGGCGGCGATGCGAGCAGCCTCTTGCGCAACCGACTAGCGAGCGTTGCGGGCAACGACGAGGCGAGTAAGCCGTGCACGATTAACTCGGTGTGGCCAAGGGAAGAGAAACGTTTTGGGGAGGCTGCGTCCTGCCCACCGATACCGTACTGCCTATTGTTTATTTCCTCGTCCATTATCACTCGGAAGCGTCTGATTCCGCAGAGCAGAGCTGATGCCACCGGCACCAAATCCATTCGATATTCATACTTGGAATTTCAAAGGAGCGCAAGGGATAAAGGATAACTTTTCGGAAAAATGGAAAATTCTGTGACGCGCCAGTTTGCCCGTACGCGTGAAATTCCGCGCGGCGCACGAGACAGGATGAATCTGCAAAAATCTAAGACGTATATCTCAGCCGAAGACATCTTTAATTCCGTGCGCGCAGCAATATGATCCAGACAGTCGGAGCATAAGTTTAAAAGGAAGCCGAGCGCTGAAAAAGTGGCGTGCATAAAACACGAAAAAAGATAAGAAATGTCAATTGAAAAATGGCGCGCTGGCTGGAATCGAAAAATGGGCTCCGAGCGAGCGAGCGATATAACCCGCGAGAGTACGACGGATCATCTGCTCGCGACGTGATGTTCATACACCGTTTCGAGATTATGCTAACGAGACAAACGTTCATTCCCCTTTTCATATACCTACATATCGATTCGTCGTTCGGTCGTTCCATCATTTTTTTTCTTTCACTTTCCGATCTGACTCACTTTTTTTTTCGACACCAAAGTTTACGGTAAGCGTTTGTCCCGTATGTGTACTCGATTTTACACTCGAACGAAGTCAGTCGATTACGCGGAAGTTTTTTTCTTTTATTTTTTTTTTTTTTCTTTTCGTTTTTTTCGTTTTTTCCCCCGAGCGAACTTGTCGGGGAGAAAGACCAACGGGATTATGCTATTTTTCTTCGGAGAGAGCTCGCCGATTAGGTACACCCGCGTAGGCAGGATTTCGCGTCCGATATGCGGGGGGACGCTTGGAAATTAGTGATGCGTAATTTCATTTGCTCTTTTCGCTACATTTGTCGAATTATTAGTTTCTTTTGGCCTTTGGTCGAGCAGTTAGATATGGATTTTTTTCTTCTCTTGCGCTACATAATAGGGATTACGAATGCCGCTCGGGATGAAAACTCATCGCACGGGGAAAATGTAGGAATACCAACGAGCGAAATCCGTCATTTTACGTTTGCGCGAAAGAAACCACTCGCACGCAAGTGAGGATTAGCTTCTTGCGCGCGAGAAATCAGCTTTAAACTCATGTTAAACTCGAGATCAGCATTTGAGAACTCACGTAGAAAAGGCGCCTGCAGTAAAAAATCTCAATCTCAGAGCGGCGCTCTCGCGAGCATAATACTGCGAGCTTTCTTTGGCAAAAGAAAAAGCAAAAAGGACGCATCAAGACGTGGGATTGACGAGGAGCTCTTCATCAGCGCAGGATGAAAATAAAACGAGATGGAGCGCGCGAGCTTTTAGCAGCTCAAAGTGGCTTACGCCCTGTTCGCGGTAGTCGAATAAAGAATTAAATGCAAAATTAGAATTCCAGCGCTGCGCTGCTCGAGCGATGCCGAGCGGGGGCAGGGAAGCGGTGATATAAAAGGCGAGCGGGTGGCCGGCCGGCTGGGTGGTGGCGGCGACTCCTCGCGCCGGATTACGACTGCAGAATTTTTCCATTTATCGCTTTCTCGCGCGCGTGCGCTCACCGGAGTGCCGAATATCGAGCGCGATTTGTTTGCCGTCCGTCCGATTGCTCACGCGTACGATTTTTCACGAGACCGAGAGAAAGAGAATAATGGCTAATGGCATGTACGTGATGTAGGTCAAATAACGCCGGAGATTATGCCGGAATTCTTGGCTCCGCTGGAGAACCACACGGTCATACTGGGACGCGACGTGTCCTTCACCTGCGTCGTCAATCATCTCCAGTCCTTCAGGGTAAGATTAATCGATTCTCATCATGACTCTCTCTGTCTCTCTGTAGCTGTGTACGTATGCTTATCGCCACCCTCATCCCGTTATTGTTTCTGTAGATTAAATATATGTTGGCAAAAACGGAAATGAGCTACGCGCCAAAAAGAGAACTCACGCGTCAACATTTTTTTAGAGCTGTTTTTATCGGCGCCTATGAGTGATTAGTTTTCTCAAGTTTGATACTCTCGAGAAAAGTTGTTGCGGATTTTTTCGACAGTTCCAAACTAATTTTTATGTCGGACTGAGCTTGGATCCGAATTTCAATTTGTTCCTTTTCTCGTTACGTTCGCTTAGTTTCGCTTCAATTTTTTTAAAGCTTTTAAAGCTTAAATAAATATACGGATCGTGCAAGTAAATCATTTTTCAACAGTTCAAACAGTTAGATATTTCGAAAAGTTGTAAATTTTATACAGCAATAACTTTGTTTATTTACGACCAATTTATTGAACTGATATTTGAACTAAACAACGGAAAAACGTCGAGAGCGCGAAATCACGAAGAACGGAAAGAAAACAGGAACGTGGTAAAGATTAGTTCATTGACGTATGTATGATCGAAGGTGGCATGGATAAAGTCGGATTCACGTGCGATCCTGGCGATTCACACCCACATGGTGGCGCACAACCCGCGACTGTCAGTCACGCACAACGGCCATAACACCTGGAAGCTTCACATCTCGAACGTGCAGAAAAATGATTCGGGCATCTACATGTGTCAGGTCAACACGGAGCCGATGCTGTACCAGGTGAGTGAAAAGCGTCGATACGCACGGCTCGAATTCCGCTGCACGTTGATAGAATACTCGAATATTCCAAGTTGAACGTGCCGATAAACATGATTTTGCGAATGAACTAAACGAAAGATTAACGCATGGCGACAATGGCGTGTGTTGAAGATGGGCAACATGACAGTGGTGGTGCCGCCAGATATCATAGACGAGGCGTCGGACGAAGGCGGCCTGGTGGCGCACGAGGGTGGCAACATCAAGTTACGCTGCGTGGCGACTGGCATCCCCGAGCCGAACGTCACTTGGAAACGCGAAGACGGGCGCGCCATCGTGCTGCGAGAGAACCAACAGAGGAAGCGTAATGTCACATTTTAGCTCGGCGCCCTTTCAATTTGGGCACGCGCCGGCTGCGCCGCACTTCCATTTGCGCGCCGATTCTGGCCTGCTTTATCGAACCCCCGAAAGAGGCGACGTTCGCTCGCGCGCTTCGGGCGCAGTTCAACCGATCGGTTCCCTAAATAGCCGCCTAAATAGTCGCGGCGCAGCTAGCCTAGTCCGCAAGCATTAATACGCCCCGCGAATGTTGCAGAGCTTGCCAAGTACGAGGGTGAAACGCTGGAGCTGAGCGGCGTGCAGCGACAAGAAATGGGCAATTACCTGTGCATCGCCAGCAACGGCATACCGCCGACTGTCAGCAAGCGCTACTCCGTGCAAGTCCAGTGTAAGTTAGAGCTGTCGTCGACCTTGCCTCGCGCAATCTAGCGGCGTTCGTTTGTCTTGATAAACGTCGACTCAGCCCTTCCCCCAGCTTTTTACGACGACTCCAAGTCTCCCCAAGCACTGCCGCGCAAAGTGCTATCGCGCCCCTCCCGTTCGTCCGGCCGCCGAGCCGGCGAATCGCCAATTGATCGTCATTTCAATTTGCAGTCCAGCCGTCGATAAAGGTGACGAACCATGTAGTCGGAGCGCCCGTTAACAAGGACGTGGTGCTGCAGTGCACCGTGGAAGCCTCGCCTCAGGCCATGAACACCTGGTACACCGACAAAAGTACGTACAGTCTGGCCGCGTGCGTGCGCCTATCGTCCCTCTCTCTCGCTGCGCCCGCGCAGTCGACAACTCAGTTAATACGTTTCGCAGTCGAGGCAAACGCTCGGACTCGCTGCGGCGCTTCGCACACGTCTGCGCGCAATTACCGCGCCCCACGGCGCCGACAGAAATCAATTGTCGAACGTCGCCGTGCCGACGGGCGCTCGCGCTCCCTTTGTCGCGCCTGCGGACAGGTGCGAAAAATCGCCCAACGAGGCGCGCCAAATTAGTTTAGCGAGCGCCGCGAATTCCAGTCCGCGGGCTCGAATTAATTGATTTCACTAATGGAGTAACAATGAAGTTATACGTATACACGGCTCCGAGACAACTCGCGCGGTCGTATTAGTTGGCGAATGGCGCGGGTTCCAAGTTGGAAGATTGAATAAACGGATTCCGCGATGCGAGCGCTGTTCCGCAACAGCGACATTAAGCAAATCACACGAGTGCACTTGATTTTCAAATTTTGTTCGTTTGTCGGGCAGATAACAAGCTGCTACCGAGCGACAAATACGCAATGTCGGAGCGCCAGACCAACGACTACTCCTGGGAGATGAACTTGACGATACGATCGCTGACCAAGGACGATTTTGTGGGATATGTCTGCACTTCGGAGAACGCATTAGGCAAAGCCGAAGGTGCCGTCAGATTGCAAGGTGAGTAGCGAGCAATTGGCTGACTATAATTGGTTCGTTCTACTTGTGGAAAATGTACACGTGTTGCTGCGGAATAATTGTCAGTTGAGCCTGCGCGAAGTTGAGAAAAGTGCACGGCGGTTAATTTCTACTGGAAATTTCTACTGGGTGAACGTTACGGGTGATCTTTACGTGCAAAATATTTACTCGAAGTCATCCGTCGCGTGAAATATTGTCCGCGCGGCGTGGCCCAGAAAGCGCTCGTGCATAAGCAGCGCTCGAGGCGCAATGCGTCGCAAAAGCCGTCACTCTGGACTCGGACAAAGCAAGCAATTGTCGATCGTTGCAGAGTTGCGAGATCTGTTCCCGACGACGACGCCGGGCACGCAGTCTCGGCCAAACGACCTGCGCCCAGGACGCAAGAAGCCATCGAAATTCGGTCGGTCGCGCAACAAGCACGAGCAGCAGCGTCACCACGCCGAGGAGAACTCGAGCGCGGACGAGCTGGAGCCGGCGCACGCCTACGGCTCGGACGAGAACAGCGTCATCACCACGCAGACGATGAACGGCAACCAGGCGTCGCGGGGTCAGCAGCAGCGCACCGAGAGGCCGCACGCCCAGCCGTCCTCGCCGCCGCTGTGGCCCCTCGCCAACTTGTCAAGCGAGCGTTTCGCTCTGGCCGAGCTGGTCGTCGCCGGCCTCTGCCTGTGCGCACTGCTCGCCAGGCGAGGCGTCTAATGACGGATGACAATCCCCCGCTGTACATACTACTTGTCGCGAGCGGCTCTCCCCTTGCACTCGTGAGATTCGGCGCCGAATCGCGGAGCAAGCGCGGACAAGGACGACAGTACTGTGCGCCCGTATCATATACATACCGCATAGGCTAACCAACAATTGTTATTGATCAAGCGCGACTGTAAATATAGATTTATCGACGATTCGTGCGCGCCGCTTTCTCGATCTCACTATCTATCTCACTCGCTCTCTGAGTTATGGTAATGCCAACGCAAGTACGTGCTCCGAAGCAAAGAAAGGTGCACCGCTCTTCTCGCGATTATTCGCTGAATTCATTTTTTCAGTTAGTTTTTCTTTCTCTAGTCTGGTCAAGCGCGCCGCTCCGTATATCTGGTTCCGGAACCAACTGATACGCAAAGCAAGCTTGCAACGACGCACATCGGTGCTTTTACGACAATGCGTTCTTTCACTGATTATCTCGACGTATACGTTCGTTGCTTGGCAATCGTGTATATAAAAATTTACATGTAATTCATCGACGACATTAAGGATATATATATATAAATATATATATACATATATATGTACGTGTGTAATGAAGTGTGCTATTCTAAATTTTATTCCACTGTAAATACTATAAAAAGAAACAAAGTTAATGAAGAGAGATCGTTGGAAAAAGATTTAGTCGATCGCGTTGACACAAAATAATTTAGCGTTGTTGCAGGGACAAACATTGCGGTTCCAGAGTATATCGAACGAGTACCATTGATGGAGTATCGGTTTAGCGGTTGTGTCGCGCTTATAATCAAACGGTGTATAGATAAGCGAGGAGCCACGACAACGTGGTCGATTTTTTTTTAACCGAAACACGTGTGTGCCTGCTACACGTGACGCAAACGCACAACGTCTGGTTAAAATGAAAGCTATTGTAAGCAAAAACAGCGGCGAAGCCTCATCGATAAATGAGATTTTCATTGAACATCTAGCATTAACACCCGTGTAAAATTGAAGAGAAACATATCATTTTGATTTGAAAGAGAAATTCGCGTCGGGCGCAAAACGTTAGCCTCGTTAAAAACGTTGCAGCCCATTCGCCACGACGGCTCGTTATAACTCAGTAGCTCGCACGCGCTAGCCATTAGTTTCGGCGCATCTCGCGGTTAGATTTTTCACTCGGCTTATAAGAAACTCCCTTACCGCCCGTCGACTCTACGCATTGCGCATGGATTAGCGCGCTAATTAACCGAGAGAGCGTTACATGGATGTGCGGCTCGGTCAGCGGCTATCGACCGAGATGCGGCAAGCGTTTTCACGCTGACTGCGCCAAGACGTCCCGCAGTTTTATTCTTGATTCGCACGGCTAAGAGGCTTAGCTTTTGTTGCTGTAGCTGGACATTCGCGCTCGTACGGAAGATACCTTTACCCTGTAAGTAGGAGCGTGGAAAAATAAAAAAAAAGAAGTCGGTGAGTACAGCCGATGGAAGGATTATAAATGGAGTTAGGGTGTTATAAATATATCAGTACCGTGCGGAAATAAAGGTGCTTAACTTATACTGATTCAACGTGTCGTAAGGACACATTTCGCTTGGGGGAGCGATCAATCATGACAATAATTGAATTGCGCACGTGTGATTTAGCGAAATGGATTGCTTTTGAGATCGCATGAGTGCATCTTACCTTGAACCCGTTGCTTCGTTGTAGGGCGAATGTGGTAGTTTTCGTCGCGGAACTTTTAGCATCCGTCATCATCGGAGAGATCATGGTTTTTATCATTAGATCGCAATAAAGCTGAAACGAAGCAATAGACGAATTATGTATATTGGTGAATGTCCGACATAAGCTTTCGATATAAATAAAAATAGAGCTCACGCTGAAATTTAATTAAATTTAAGGGAAAATTTTGTTTTTCTTCCAAAAGTAGGTAAATTGCGCATTTAATATTACGTTCCAATTTAGAGGATATATTGATGCTAGAGTTGTTGATGAATTTATTATTTACTAATTATCGAATGTTATATTGACTTCCAGTTTGAATGAATAATATAATATAGCTTACGTTGGTGACTTTCATGATCGACATTAATTAATTTTGTGGTTAATCTAATACAACATAATCAGCGTGCATGATATAAGTATGGGTGTACCATTTAAAACGTTCGATAAACGCGAGGTATTATGCGCGTTATGATGAGTACCTACGAATTTTTATTTTTAATATTAAATTCATCAAAATAAAAAAAATTGTAAAGAAACTACGCGAATAAAAGTTAGATAGTAACAAGTATAATCAGCTGAAGTAATCTAAAGGAGGAAAATTACCTTCAAGTTGAATAGTTTGGAATGCTTATTAAAATCTAACGCGTATCTCTAATATTTCATTTTGCCTATATTCAATACCGAATCGTCGACGTCAAATAAAAAAAGTAACGCAGGTCCATTCACATTCGTCAACGAAAATAAAATGTCAAGTATTTACCATGTACAAGTATTTCACAAATGATACAGTTGTTCGCATTAATTTTTATTTGGATGAAATAAAGCAGCTTTTCTGATATGCGCGAGAATTTAATAGCTTCGCCACAGCGCATGAAAGCCATAATGTTGATCAAAGTACTGCCCGGTACTACCTGTAGTTAGAATTTGTAAATAAATCACAATATATTATACATAAGCAGTTAATATTACTAATTCAGTAATATATATTTTGATGATTGTAAGAATCATTCTTTGAGAAAAAGTGTCTGATGAACAAATGTTAAGATATCTATAATGAATGTAACTTGAAAATACTATACGATAATGGGTATAAAAAATAGACAGAAAAATTATTGTAATCAATGCAGTGGTATGTTATTGTTTTTATAAAATTAGTTAAATCTACATATTTAGTGATGAATTTGGACTGAAAAATCAAACATATTTAGTCAAATTATTTCGAAATGCGATTGACTGATGCGCTATATATATATAAATATATATATTGCATTTCCTAACACGAAATGCCTGCAATTCCTTTATAATGCTTCTACTTATAATAGAGCATTACTGCCAAAGCATCGTAGAATTCGTAATTTCATATGTAATAAAATCCGAATAACGTTCTAGCAAATTATCTTTCGCTAAGTTAATTTGTTTTAGTAAGTACTACTGTCACATTATTTAAAAAAATGCTAAATACAACGAACAATAAAAAAATGTAGCTTTACGTAGAAAAGGATATAGTCAAACAAAATGATTTTCTTTCGATTATTAAAAATTTTATAAACTGCGTATATAAAAGTTGCAGAAATTGCTAGCAGCAATAAAAAAGAGGAATATTATTGTGGATGATCTCACCAAGTCATTATGTGATGTTTATTTTTTGTATATTAATTAAATTGCGAAAAATATTGCCTTGGTCGGGATTTGTGTGATTGATGATACAAACGTTATAAATCAAAACTGCTAAATTGAATTTGAAAAAAATTATCTATAGGATGATAAGGTACATATTTGTAAAAGAAGAATGTACTATGTATGATACTATTAACTTCAGACAATAAAATGTTATTATCGATGTTATTCAACGAAACCGTATACATTTTTATGTTTATTTTTCTATATTTTGTACATGAATAATGCCATCATATCGTTTTTCGACGTTTATGAGGTTTTTATTGATTAAAATCAATTCCTTTTGTAATTTCTTGGAGTTGTTCTGATTATTACAATAAAAAAAATTTTTATTTTGAATTTTCTATAATTTTAGATCTTCTTTGCTTAATGTTTTACGTTTACGAGATTTTATTCTTTTCAAATGATTTTCTTGCTCGTTTGACAGCTTGTTTTGCAAAATTTTCAAGTGATTTTCGTACTTTAGAGTCTCTGCTACGTTGTCTAACTCCAGCTTTTCAATCTCCGGTACGGTTTTACCGACTTTGGCTAACATTGCAGTAAATTGCGCTGTCTGATTTGCCTGCAATAACGAGACAGCTGTTCCTGAATTTCCACCTCTGCATGTTCTGCCAGCTCTGTGAATGTAACCTTTTACGAATTTCGGCAAATCGTAAGATACAACGAGTTTAATTCCTGGAACGTCGATACCTCTGGCTAAGGCATCTGAGCTTACGAGTCTTAAATTATAAAAAATCATTAAAACTTAATTAAGCATTCAATTAATCAATGGATTATTAGCTTATTGATAAACTTACACTTGTAATGTGCCTTGAATGAATTTTTCAAGTGTATCTTCTCGTTGTTTTGAACCCAATTGCCCAGAAAGCTCTCCCACAGTTACATTTTTATTTTGCAGTAATGATTGTAAAAGTATAGCCAATCTGTGAGCAGCTTCACTTGAGTTAGTAAATACTAAAGACTTCTGTACTTGCTCATTATTTGTAAGTAGTTGATATAGAGCAAGTGGTTTATGTTGCAATGTACACTCTATAATTCTTTCTGTTAGCTGACTAGGATTTCCATAACGACTCACAAACTGGTTTAAGTCTTTATCAAGATTAATGTCTTTGTCAATGTTTTTTAAATTAACTTTAGCTGATGTAAATAAAATTGGTCTAAATAAACCTAATCTACTAAGTTTTTCAGGATCTTGAGATAGTGTGGCACTTAAAAGAATTTTCTGAGCAGGTATATTCCAGCTAGAAAAATCATTATCATTAGTATTGATATTAAATGTGTAAAATTTAACTTCTAAAATTTAAATAAAATTTTATTTTTAAAATGTTACTTCTACAATTTACATCTAAAAAATTACCTTTTACGAATATTTTCTACGATCAATGGAGGAGGTTTCGCATGAGGAAAAGGAATATACTGCAACCAATCTGTGGAACGATCAGCTTCATCAATGACCAAAAATCTCAATGCGAATAGTGAGAAACCATCAGTTTTTTTTACATGATCAATTAAACGACCAGGAGTAGCTATGACTATGTCTACACGACTTAAATATTGTCCATTTTCACCTAAGAAAAAATTATCCAAATTAAATCAACAGTAGTAATAAAAGAAGTATTATGATAAACATAATATGGTATACATTTTTGTACAAGCCTTTCTTGTTCATCTTTAAATGACGAGGCTCCAGAAATTAAAGCTACCCTCAATGATGTACCATGACAGTATTTTACCATCACATCATGAACTTGTGTAGCTAATTCTTGAACCGGTAAAACCACAAGACATCTAACCAAACGTACAAAATTGTTTTGAAGTAACTGTACTATTGGTAAAACATAAGCTAGAGTTTTCCCTATAAAACAATTTTATAATTAAAAACACTTCAGTGAATTTTAGTGGATAAATCAAATAGAATTACAACCAACCACTTCCTGTCGGCATAGATATACAAGTATCTCTGGTCCACCTGCCAGCTTTATAATCTTTGTCACATTTTAAAAGCCAAGACAGTACATGAACTTGTACAGGAAACAGCTTGTTAAATCCATCTGTTTTTAGCTTTTCAATCAACTTAGAACCTAAGATATTTTCAACTTCATCTAGATTAGAGCCACTACTTAAATCTGCATTTACTATTTCTGGATGGGTAAGCCAATGTGGTAACACTCTTTTAGCTAATTGTTTTTTTGTATGTGTTTTACTTCCCAAAATAGTAAAGTCTGCTTTATTTATGACACTTGGATGACATTCCTTTGCATTATTTTCTTGAAAACCTAATTTCTCTGCATTTTTCAGACTTATCTCATGTCTATTTAAATCACCAGTCGTGTTGACACCCTCTGAGATGTCATGTGTTCTTTTCTTTCCCTTTTTCTTTTTGCCTTTTTTATTTGTATCAACTGTAGGTGCAACTGTGTTTGTTGCACTAAGTTCTGCAGAAGTAGTTTCTTGTGCAGCCTTTGCTGCTGCTTCCTTTTCACGTTTTCTCCGTTCGATTTTCTTAAATAACTCCGATAAATGGTCTTGTGGCTCATTAGATTGTTTTTTCCACTCTTCATCTTCATATCTAAAATATTAAAAATCTTATTAATATTTCTAATTTGAATCTTTCGTTAACCACAAATTCACCTGTTAACGACGAATAAATTCATGATTTTTAGTAAACGTTTTCTAAGAGATATCGCATGATAACTTATTAATTAGTATTTTTTTAATAAAATATTATTTACACAGCATTTTAGATTATCAGGCGTTAATACTGTTCAACGGATCTAACCAACAAAATATCACTGTAAACAGCACGTGTATACTACCAGATACTACCATGGAAACTGCAGCTTCAGGAGACTGTGCTGTTGCTGTACCACGTGACAAAACAAAATGAAAAGTGGTACCCTCTAGTATCAAAACTTCAAACTCCGAGTGAAGTATTTCATTTGAATTGAAAAATGAATTTTTAAGCAATTCCTTATTATCAGCGCTTAAGCTTTTCATAAACGTTAATATTTATATTAAAATATAAAATTATACGTTAGTAATTGTAATTTTGATTCTATTTTGAGTGACTATTAATCAATAAAAGTTATCCATTTAAACACTATTATCAGCACCGTATGGTTTTTGAGTAAGCAATCAAAAAATTAATGGATAGAAAATTCGACCACAATTTGCACCTTTATATTAGAAGTTTGATGAATAAACAATAGAGTATGAATGAGGTCACGGAACAGCTCAGTCAAATATCATTATAGTAAGGAGAACGGATCGACTGGTTCATAGTGGTATTGAACTTTAATAAAGTATCCAATACAGCATCGTCGGTATACTCTACTCGTTTATCACTATCTGAGCATTTTGTCGTTTTATCAAAGGATACATTGTAAAAAATGATTCATTTACGAAGCTTCAAAAGGCTTTGTATTAAATTCAGAAGGCCATATATATAGTAATTTTTATTGAATAAAAATTCACAAATAATGGAAGAAAAGTACACGCAACGGTGAGAAAACTTGATGAATGTTTTTCAAAGCTTCAATTAAGGACTGTTATTACATTGTCCCTTTAATAACGGCAACCCAGAAAGCCAGGAT
Source organism: Phymastichus coffea (assembly GCF_024137745.1). Lineage (NCBI taxonomy): Eukaryota > Metazoa > Arthropoda > Insecta > Hymenoptera > Eulophidae > Phymastichus > Phymastichus coffea. Next base: position 581,301 of record NW_026706898.1, on the reverse strand, counting down.
TCCAGCTCACGCGCGCGCGCTTTCCTCGTGACGAGGCATTCACTGCCGACGTTATACTGTGAAACTCAATTTATTAAAGTGTATGGCGTGCGTGCGCGCGCGCGAGAGAGAAAGAGAGAGATATATATAGAGAGAAGGATAGCACACTTGCTCATCGTTATTAACTGGCCTTCTCACTACAGCGAGTGGCCGTCCTCTACGCTCCTTAATTTTTTACTACTTTTTGGCATTTTTATTGCGATGAAACGCAATACGAAATCAGTCGACAACTAGGTGACTATGACTAAACAACGCATAACGCTCGGAAATAGATACCCTGCAACATTCTTTCCGCAACAATAAGTCATCAACGCGCACTTCTAATTATACAAATGAGCTCGCGGCGACACGTCACGCGATTCATCAATTAAAAATTCTGTAGGCGCCTTCTCTTCTTCCTGCAGTGGGATTCCGTACAGAAAAAAAAATGAGAAGGCAGGTATCGTAATACGAATGCGTCATCCTTCGAGAGAACGTTTTGCTCTCGTCGCCGGCGCCCAACTCCCACCTTTTACTTTGCCACGTACGACTCCCAAGTACGACTCCTTCCATGCTCGAATCGCTTTCTTCATTGCCAGCTCGCCGGCATTGTAAGAGATGCGGGAATATTCTAGCTCTAATCGAATTTCGCGACTAAAAATAGTCGACTCGTCGAATGATTGATTGACTGATTGAATCATTCCCTGTATTTTACAACTGCAATATGCGATGTTCCGCAGACCTTTATATCTTTAACTCGAAAATCGTCGATTTAAATTACAGTCACACGTCGAAAGGGATTCGGACGTCGTTCGAGCGCATCCTTGAAACGGGAACTGCGCGATTTCGAGATAAATGCTGGATAGTTTTCATTCGTAAATCAATTGTTATTCGCACACGGAGAAATGCATTTTGATTTTCAAATATTTCGACTGGGCATCGTCGTACAATAAAATCAATCGCAAACATTGGATACGCCAAATCAGGTGGATGATGTGCTTTCGAGTCAGGCGACGCATGTAAAAACCCTTCGCCTCTCACACCGCGTGCGGACAATACAATACCATTTCGATAAAAGCCGAGGAATCTGCCTTACCATCATCTAGGCGAATCGTTATTTTATTATATTATTAAAAAAACTACGTATTATTGTACGAAAGCAAGTCTTGTTACGCGCTCAAAAAAAAAAGATACATATTTATTTAATATATGTGTATATATATATACGAATCACATGAACATAGAAAATATGTAACTCCAAATGTAACAAAGTCAAATAACGGACACCGCGAAATGAAATTTTTCCAGTTGCATGCCATTTTACGCCATTTTCTAAAATCGCGGGTGCCGTCCACCTCAAATTGTGGATTTAGTCATTTTTACTTTGCCCATTTGTTTCTCTCGGAGGATTCCCCTATATCGTTTAGAAAAGCGACACAACTCTCATTTGGCCGTATGAATGCTCGGATTTTTAATTATTAATCAAAAACTTGATAGCCGCTAATCTGGGATTTCTCGTTGTGCCCGTTTTGCTATGTTAAACGACAACCACGAGAAAACAAGTGTCATCCGAGCTGTCAGCCGCTGAAATGAAACCCACACAGGAAAACCCCTGGTAGAAACAGAAAACTGGTAACAGAAACAAGGTAGGCGCACGCCGACTCCCACAGGCTCTATCGTCATTCTCGTCGTCTCACCATGTCAGCAGTATAGACGTACAAGAGAAAGGGACCGGCTCTTTGCTTTTCTGCCGCGAGTCGTTTTGCCGGCACTTCTGTCTTTCTCTCCGACTCTCTGGTGTTTCTATCGCCACACCCAGTATATATATATATACATATTTCCTGGCGGCGAGCCAAGTGGAAACGGCGGCGATACGCTCGCTACTCAGTTGCACGTCGACTCTTCAGGCAGGCGGACGCATCGCTTTTCCTCCACCTCCTCCTCCCGGCATCTACGAATACACTCGCAGTGGTAATTCGTTTGTTCGCTTACCGTAGACAAGGTGTTTGTGCGCCATTCATTTCCGGCTCTTCGGCAACATTCGAGTTGCTGATTCCGCTGATGCGGAGAAAAATCCATCTACCGGCGGAGCTTTCTCAGAAAGTAGACCTTGCCGATGCCGTGGCAGTAACGTGACGCCACACTACGTGCCAGCACACTAGTTCCGCGTTTTGGAGGCCGTTTTTATCTCTGTCGATGTAGAATTCCCTTCGGGATTATTGATTTGCTCCAGAAGACCTACGTAACCCACTTAGAAGATCTCAATTTATGTCTTTGGAAATGCGATCCTTTGCTCTCGACTCAATTTAATTTTCGTTTTAATTTTCACTCACCGTCAGAATGTTGTTTCGAGTGATCGACTGAGATTATTGTTTTCACCCAAGGCCGTCCTTAGTGGCATTGCAAAAGTAACATTGGCATTAATATTGTTACAGAAACCATCAATCGGAATCATGTCGGCTTCCCAGTACTACCATATACAGGTCAGTAAAAGAAAAGTTTCACGGATGACTTCTCGGTAGCAACGAGTGTCGTTCTCCTCGATCGTCGCGCGCGATTTCACTAGATCCACGCACATTCTCACGCTTGTTATGTATCAATGCTGAATTACATAGACAACGACCTCGAATGTACTGTGTAAATTGAACGACACTCTTTGACAAACTGTGATGACTTTAAGAGCAATCAGCCGCGTAAATGGTGTTTACAACGTTAGCGCGACGCGCGAAGGAAACGGAAAACCATAGCGAATCTTGTTTTCTCGGGGGTCCAGCTTGTCGTGGAAAGAAAAATCGTCCTCCACCGGCTGACTCAGCCAAGGCCGAGGCTGATTAATTCAAAGGCGATGCCACGCGCTATCTATTCGCGCATTAGTGCCGACAGGCGTAATCGCACGCGAGAGACATTACCGCGCGCTGCAGATATTGAAAGATAGTCTTTCGTAACGCAACATAAGTGCGCTCTGTATCTCGCGCGTCAATCGATATGGCGGGAAATAGCGATGTGGAAAAAGAGAGAAAGCCGAGACGAATAACGAATTTCACCACTTTGTTTTCGAATGATTTTCCATCGGTCGGCCTTGAAAGATTCCAACAGTAGATTCGAGCAACGACGATGCGTCGCGCGTGCTGGCGCCATAGATAACGGCGGGACATCATTTATCAGCCATTAACTGTTCTGCCTGCGCTCGCGAACGGAATTCCGAATCGCCGACTGTGGTGCAGACGGCCGAAGTTGGCTCCGCCAAGTCACGAGTAATTAGTGCTCGCGCGATAAAAATTCGTTGCGCTCATCTCGCAATCGTCTGTATACGACGAGCCACGATCGTAGCTCTTATAGCTTAACGAGCTCGAGTAAACGTCGATACGCACTTGCCGTTGGAGCGCGCAATCGAACCCGAAATATTGTCGCACTGTAGAACTCGACTAAAGCGACCTAAATGCAGCCGCGTTTTCCCCGAATCACAGAAATAATTGTTTCATTGCAGCAAAACGCGCTCCCATGAGCTGTGAGCAGCTGCAGTGGCGTGACCTCGACCTTATTCGTCGTCGCACGAGCGCCAAGTGCACTGTGTTGCGAGCTTTCGCGCCATTCGTCTTACTTCTTATAAATTTCGGTCGAAGCACAAACTTAATCGATTGTTCGCGCTTTTCTACCGGTTTCCCGGTCTCAATTGTTTCTCTATAAAACTATATTTTACGACGAGATGACTAGCGCAAAATGTTTCGAATGTTTTGGCGTCCGGAATTTAGCGTACAACGAATACCGGCGAATTAGAGACAAATCAGACCCGATAGATCGAATCCAGAAATTAAATCGCTCAGCCGACTCAAACTGATCGTTGAATATATGACAGTGTACACCAACGATCTACCCAGCTGATCCGTTCGAGCCAGAGCTTGACGCGGAGATGCTGCGCAAGGCGATGAAGGGCCTTGGAACTGACGAGCAAACCATCATCGACGTGCTTGCCCATCGCGGAGTGGTGCAACGCCTCGCCATTGCCGATAAGTTCAAGACCATGTACGGCAAGGACCTCCTGGATGAGCTTAAGTCCGAGCTGGGCGGTAACTTCGAGGACGCAATTGTTGCTCTGATGACGCCGCTTCCCGAGTATTACGCCAAGGAGCTACATCATGCCATTAGCGGTACCGGCACCGACGAGGAGACCATCATCGAGATACTCGCTTCGCTCAGCAACTACGGCATCAAGACCATCTCCGAAGTCTACAAGGACAGTGAGTGGAGCTTTGCTGGTTTTATTTGTCACAGATATGCGGGATGACGGACTGATGAATACTTCTGATTAGATGATTCATTCGAGCTGCGCGATTCCAAATGACGACTTACTGATACTTCGTTGTTCCTTGGAATGTATAGATTGAGCGCTTTATTTGATGGTCTACTATATCGCAAGCTTGCGAAGTTAATGACAATAATGCCAACCAAGGCCGTCGAATAATAACGTTTTCTCATAATAACTTTAGTTAGTTAACTTTTTAGAACTTGTAAAATATGTCAACTGAAATAGAGCTGTAAACTTAATATCTTACTAAATTACAATGACTCACGTTTGAAAATGTCGGATTGGCGTGGAATTAAAGGAAATCGAGGTACATTTTAACGATGCTTCAGCTTAGTTTTATATGTTGCGTACGCGAGTTGTCTGAAAAATAAAATCTACAAACTAAAATCAAAATCAAGCACATTTGATTAGAATGAAAATCTCGCCACGTGTTTTCACGGAACTATAAAGAGCAAAAACGATGAACTTTCGATCGTCTTTCAAATCAGCAAGTTATTTTTAAACTCTATTACTCCACCTAAAAGCACTAAATGTGAGAGGCTTGTCGCATCACGCGATTAGATCTGCGATTTTAATCAACGAAGTGTCTTGCATAATCTCTTAATTGAACCAACAACCGCCTAATTCATTATATCGTAGAGTACGGCAACGATCTCGAGAGCGACCTGAAGGGTGACACTTCCGGCCACTTCCAAAGGCTGCTCGTCTCTCTGTGCTGCGTAAGTAGTCTACCGAAATTTTCGCTAACAGGCCCGCATAAATCAAATCATTATCAGACATAACCGGTCAAATGGAATTATAGGCCAGCAGAGACGAGGACCCCGACGTCAACGAGTCGGAAGCTGCGGTCGATGCCCAGAGACTTGTCGATGCGGGGGAGGGTCAGTGGGGTACCGACGAGAGCACTTTTAATGCCATTCTTATCACCAAGAGCTATCCTCAGCTGCGCAAGATCTTTGACGAGTACGAGCGCATCACCGGCAACAGCATCGAAGATGCAGTCAAGAGCGAATTCGGTGGCAACCTCGAGACTGGTTATCTGGCCGTCGGTCGGTTCGGCAAATCATTGCTTTCTTTTTCGTTCTCTCTCCCGTGGCGTGAAACACGCGCAATCAACTAACCAGGATTTAATGCCCTCGACAGTGAGGTGCGCCCGCGACAAGACCATGTACTTCGCTAAGCGGCTGAAGGCGGCCATGAAGGGAGCAGGCACGGACGACAGAACTCTTATCCGAATCGTCGTCGCTCGTTCCGAAATCGATTTGGGTGACATTAAGGCGGCCTACGAGCAGATGTACGGCACTCAACTTGCCGCCGACATTGACGTGAGTATTTTGGAGCCCGTATCCACCTCGCCCCTTCCTCTTCTGTATGTTTTTGAAGTACCCCTTTCTCCTCCCTCGTGGAATCATTATATGCTCCTATTCGTCATACTTTTTTCTCGTTATTGCACTCGACTAATGAGTAATTAATAATATGCTACTTCTCACCTGTTGCGCCTTTAATCAGTACTATTCGTGGTTTAATTTCGATCGATTTCAGGACGACTGCTCGGGAGACTACAAGAGACTCTTACTTACTCTGGTCGGCTGAATTTACGACACACGCACACTCTCTCTCTCTCTCCTCTCACCCGTCGATTGAAAACATGCAAAGTCAACAATATATATCTGCTCTCGTGTGCTTCTTTCTTAGTTCACCATTGTCATCACGATCTTTTCTCTGTTTTTTTATTTATTTAGATGTTCTGGTGTAATCTTCATTGTTATCATAAATTAATAATAGCTTTCTAAACGTTTGGGGCATGGAGTTTGTTTTTTTTATTTTTTTTCTTCCATGCATAAATATAAATTCAGATTATAACTTATCTTAATAGTTCATCATAAAAATCAGTAATTATTTGTCCGTAAATAAAAAAAAGACTTATTGAGTTCCTTTACTTGAGACACCGAGCCATGAGATGCTATGCAGCTGGTGCGTTTCAAGGAATAGAGGTTTAATAATAAACGTGACGCTGACTTTGACTACGCGCACCGAAAGCGAATGCTGTCGTAAGTATGGGCGCATGATATACTGTATTGAACGAAAAAAATTACATTTAAAATGGAGCCTGAATCACATTGGCCTAATTTTATAGTATAAATCTTCAAACTTTTATTTTGTAAAAGATTTCACGTATTTATGGAAATGTTGATAATAAGAAAAGTACATATTTTAGAAGTGGTATGTTATGTGTATTGAACAGTGTTAGAATTAAACATTTGAAGTCTAAATAATAGAGTATTTTTTCACAAAATCCCTGTCAATCAGTCTTTTTTTCATTTTAAAATGAAGCTTAGCAATAATTATTAAACTATTTTAATTATAAAATTATTTATTTGATAGGATACAGTACGGTATAAGAGAGCTCATAAAATATTATGAAAAACAACATTATCAATATTGGTTTATTATAAAAATACATTGTAATATGTTGTATAAGCTAATCTCCGACTGAATACTTTGAACATCTGAACTCATATGTCATAATCTCAATGGGAATAATGCTTACTAAACAAATTTTATCAGTAACTAAAGAAATTAATTTTTTCTTATCATACAAGTCATGTTGCTTTCGATAACCTTTGTTAGTAGTACAAAAAGAGATAAAATTGAAAAGCAAAAGTTCACACTATATTTAAACTAACAAAGTTAATCAAAATTATTTTCGAAATATTTTACAGAGCGATTGCGGTGGCGATGTCAAAAGGCTCCTGATTTCGGTGTTGAATTAATCCCTTATCTGTCTTCAAGATTAACGAGCATCGACTTATCGCATCCATATAATATAATTTATACAGACGAACGTTCAAAACAAAAAAAGTGTCTGCACGATCATTCTTTTTTTACGTTTCTTTTTTTCTCTTCCATTAATAAATGCACTGTTACTTCAAAATAAGAAACGTATTATCTCAATCCCCCGCATCTTTTTCGTTGAATTAGCGCATTTTTATTACTACGGAAAGGGTACTTTTAATTCTAACGAAAAAATTCTAATTTGTATTCATGAGATTTATAAATTCACTATTAAGGGATTATTTCTTAGAAAAAAGTTATTGAACACTATTTTGAACATCAACCGTCGAATGTTTACAGAGCGAGTTCAGTGGACCACGGAGACACATGTTGATCGGAATGCTGAATTAGAAATCAAGATTTTATCTACTTCCGATGGATGCGCGTGTATACTCATACAGATAATACTATTTATCACAACGAGTCAATGTTGGCATTATTACAAAACGCATTTGTGCTTATTCTATACATTATGAAAATAGAGTTTATCGTCCAGCAATTTTGCATTTTGTCGCAGGACTAATATTCCGATAGAACTACTCGATGATGATCGTATTATTAACAACGTTTGCAAACAAAGTTTGAAATCTCAATGTTTGTAAATAGTTAATCATAACTAATTAACGGTAAAACTACAGAAATGAAATATTATCAACGAAAAGTGTATCAAAATTAAGAGAAACGCTTATGATTAAATTAACGCAATATTTATATCAATACGACTTCAGGCTGAGGTTCGTCTTGTTTGTCATTTTTATCTGTCGTGCCGTAAAAAGTATTCAAAATTTTTGTAAGTAAAGTTGGCGATATTTTACAGTTTTTCCCGAAACAGCCTAAACTGAATTTCTGGAGAGGCACGACCTTGTAGAAGTTTATCTCCAATTCACCACAGCCAGAGAAACATTTGTTTTTAATATCAAGGTCATAGAATCTTAAGCAGAATTCCATCTTTATTTTATCAATGTGAACAATGCAAAAAGGTGGTGGATTCTTAACTGTAAAGTAAATATTAAATTTTTTTTAGTTATTTACACAAGTAAAGAACAAAGCTTTAATGATTTTTCTTGAAAGTATATGATTGTTCTAAGAATTTGAAAACCAAAATGCAGTACTATACACACTCACCTGAATCTGTTTCATTGAATATTATTTTATCATTGTAAGTTATTGTAACAGAAATTCCATACTGGTCAGGCAAATAAGAGATATTTGCGCACACTGCAATTATAAATTGTTTTTGTTGACATAAGTTTATGCTTTTATATTTTATACCTTGTTCATTAGATATTATCAATAAAAAATACCTTTTGCGTTTAACAGGAATTCAACGTTGATTTTACTGCAGCAACCGCAACTATAACCAACGCATTTACAGTAGTTTTCAGGATCGTCTCTACTGGCTGTAACGATAATTTATTTAAAATATTATAGAATAAGTGAAATAACTCGTTCAGTTTCGGCCATAAAATAAAATGCTTACCTGTTTGATCGGCAACTATGCAATAAACGAAAAAAGTAAGCACACATGTTAACGACAACAATAACACGATCCTCAACATAATTTGACTTATACTAGTTACTGAATTATAACAAAACAAAACTATTGTTAAGACGAATTCAAAAATATACAGTATCTAACTAACTAAATCGATCTGTTGAGCCTAACCAGAGATGAATAGAGCCAAACTGAATACCGGGCCGCGAGCGATTGCGGTGTATTTATTTTTAGAAACCTATAAACATCTGATGGTTTACCCCCACTTTTTCTACACATGTAGGTAAGATAATTTTATAAATACGATCGATATTACCATTAGTCGAAAATAAAGAGCTCTGTTCAACTTATTCAAACTTTTCAAATACTAGATAATGTAAAAAGCGCTTCGCACGCTCTTTATCGTCTTTTTCATTTCTATTTATATTGATTAACATGTTTAACACCAAAACTTTTTTAAAGATAAGTTTTCAATTTTTTACCAAACACACATCACAGTGATGAAATATATATATTAGTAAAACATTTTCACGTTTCCAAATTCATGAATTATCAAATCCTAAACTGCAATAAATAATCTTTTAATTCTTTTTAAATACACGGGTCAAATTATTATTAACAATCTTACACATTCAAAAACCACGTTATCGATTAGTAATAAAAAATAATTAGAAAAAATTCAAGAAATAACCTTTTGTTTTTACTAAATAATTTACTCAATGACAGTAGTTTCAGAAAACGAGTCGAAATAATACATACACGCTTATTTGCCGCCACATAACAATATATCTCGTGACCATATCTCAGTCAATCAGATCATCACGCATAAAGTGCTTCAATATGGCATCCATCAATTTTTTATAAAGGGACTTTTTGTAAGTATGAGAAAAACAAACACAATATCACTTCATTAACAACATAATTTTATTACAATATATATAATTAAAAAACATGACTTAGATACATGGTAACTATAATTTAGCTTGCAAATTTGGTATATCTGCTAATACAAATGAGGAGGAAATATCAAAATAAGATCCATTAGAGTGTCTTTTCATAATATCATAGAGATCTACGATCAGTTCCTCCAAACTCATTCGATTTGGTTTACATAACTTATTCTGATCTCGGTTAACATTTCCGACTAAAATAAGACTAGATAATATGGATCCACACGTATCTAACGACAATGAGTACGGATTTTTAATAAATCCTAATGGTTGGTAAAACGATGCTTCAATGCCTCTTTGACATTCAGTTATAATATTTTTTTCTACACATTCAATAGAGCTCGGCCACTGTAAATTGAAAAAATTACATACACCAACGAAGATGCTTAAAATAGCATTATGTATGAAAATGCTGCATAGGCGCAAGCGAATTTACCTGTAATAGAGTATTGCACATTACGAATAAAGATCCGATGTATGGAATCAATAAATTTGTCAAAATGGAATGTAATTTGTTATTATTATCGAACTGGCTTTCGTTAGAGTCATTTATATAACTATTATTTAAAAGTTCAGTCGTTTCTTGAAATTCCTTAATTAATTCAATTTCGCTAACGTCAGTAGGTAAAGCAAATTCTGCGCTAAGTAGTAATCTCAACATTGAGTAACGTTTCAGTGCTACGTCTGCAAACAGAAAGTTCTGTGACAACCATCCAACTAAAAATATTAAGTAAGTATGAATAATGTAATACCATCTGAAGAGGTGTTCGTACATAATGCTGCAATACACAATTTCGAAAGATATGCAAAAACAGGATTCACGTAAATCATTAAATTGATCGATGGCACGGCAATCTTCAAAGTTTCTTCACTCAATAGGTGTCCTTTGACACTTTTAATTTGAGAAACGCCTATGTGTCTTTTCCTCAATCTTAAATTTTGTAGTGAATCAATTTCGATCAAATTTCTGTGCGTTTTCAACGATTCTAGTATTTCTTGTTTGACATCTTCTTTGTCAGTAGTTGAAATAATACTGCAATAAGATTTGTTATTTGAATTAGCATATTAGGAAAATATTATCACTTGGTGAAAAAATAATTGAGTAGATTACTTTGATGCCGCAGGATGTACGATGGCGTTAAATGTTCCAATAAAAATGCTCTTAATCCAACGATAATCGTCAAACAGTTTGTCTAATGTGTAAGATTTTCTCTCTTGAGAATGAATGTTCTCATTGAAGAGTAGAGCAATGAGATTGAATGGCGTGAGAACGGTATTTTTCTTGTGGCAATCGATAATGTCGTATGCGCATTTTTTGGCGATATGAACGGGTAGTTTAGAATGAAGCGTTAAGGCACTCGCTTGGCGTATTGACATATCCACATAGTCACGAGCCGATATTGGCGGTGCAATTTTCACATACACATGTCCGTGTGCAAAAGGCTCACGTAATATTGAAAGAGAGCGAAACAAGCCGGTCGTGCTCTCTGCTGGCTTTGGCACTCCTAGCAATTCATAAACGAATAGAAGCTCTTCCAGAGGTTTGTCATACGAAATACTAATTGGTATAAACTGAATGTCAGGTACTTCGCTCCGAAGTAGACTTTCCAATACAGTTGCAAGTAAACCTGCAATGTATGAATCGTATTTATTAAAAGGTAACCATCCATTTTATAATCTACATTTTTCTGCTGAAAAAATCTTGGACGCAATGGATCGGATAAGTTATCACCAGATTGTAAATTGTTTAAAAAGTTAGTTTATAAGAAACAGATTGCTGTTATTTTAAATTATATAAAGCCATTATTGTTTACTTTTAGCTGGTGTTTTCTCAGCGTAAAATAATAATTACAATCCGATTTTCGATGGTCGAATATCGGACATTTTTTGTTAATTTAAACATTATTAACTTTTTACTTGATGAATTACATACGACCAAAGATCGTGCTTAATGAATTATTCTACATATCTATATGTTCAAATATTCTCTTTGAATACAAATTTTGTTTACTCATACTACGAGGATTTACTCAGTAATAACGGAACAATCTTTTATTTCAAAGCTCTAAACCAATTAAATTTGAAATCATTATTTTACAAAAGTATGATATATATCTTCTAATCACTATCAATAGAGCTTTCACTTTTTTCATTCAAAGAATTAAGATATTTTTATTAAATTCCCTACATTCTACACTAATGATGATAATAATAAAAGAAAAATAATGGAAAATATTTTATCTCAAAGCTATTGCTAGATTAAACTTGCTAATCAGATGATAATTGTATCTGGAGTACACAATGGGCAATGTCTTTTCAAAGAGCTTTTAATTTTGTGAAATCATTATTTATAGTTAATTTGTACATTCAGAAACTTTTTATACTGAAATGACAGTACAATTACATAAGAAGAAAAGTTTAACTTACCAAACTTTGGTGGTAAAGTCTTTTGACTTCTGCTTCTAGTACCTTCAATGAAAAATTCTAAGGCTCTATCACTGTGTTCTACTAAAGAACTAACATAAGCTCTAAATATTTCTTTATAAAGAGGATCCAAAGCAAAGCTCCTTCTCATGTAAAATGCTCCTGTTTGTCTCAACAATTCTCCAACAATTTTCATTTTATAAAAATCCATTCCACTAGCAATATTTGGTAAAGCCATATCATATGAAAAAAGGATATAAGAAAGTAATATAAAATCTAGGTAACTTCTGTGAGTTGGTGCATAAATGTATTGCACCTGGGAAAGACACATTTGATCTTTAATTCTAAAAAGAAGACTTTCATTTATTCTAATACTCATTAAAATTCTCTTTATGACTTTGGTTATTAGTAGACCTGAAAAATGAAAGAACAAGCCAATAGATGAATTCCTATTCAATATATAAAATATCTTCAAGCTTTTAAGCTTAACAAATCAATTACCCATCCATCTGACAGTAGGCAAGTGTGACTTGCTTGCCATTTCTTGAAGGATATCCTGTGCTTCAGCAACAACTGCGGATGCAGGAACATTTCGAGCATCAGCCAGCTTCTGAATAGCATAAACAACTCTGGGATTGACAAGAACGGCTTCGATTGCTTGTTTTCTGGTATAAACGAGTTCCGTCGGGCATTGATGAGGAGGCAAGATTTTCATTGAACGAGAAACCCACAAGATATCCCAATCTTTTCGTCTCTCCTCTAGAAGATCGACGAAATCTTCCTTCGCTGTCGGCATTTTGCACTTTGCGACAAGTATATTCTAAATATATAAAAAAAGTAATGATATTCTAAAAGACGCAATTTACGAAATTCGCAAGCTCTCGACAATAGTTTCTTTTAGCAATTCTTAGAACTTGAAAAATAATCTGGCGTGTGCAAGAGACGACGGCGCATCTGGCCTAGTGGGAACTTCAGCTCCCTGACACAGATTGAACATTAACATTAAAATACAATTGAATACTAAGCGTCGAAAGCAGCTTGGTGTGCGTGCTCTGGCTGTCTTTCCTTCATCCTTCGCCGATCGACTGGACGTGAGTATAAGCCTCACTTGTGATTTTCATTTCAAGCATGAATGAGCCGAGAGGCGCGAGGAAAAAGGTGTGAAAAAATTAAGCAATGAACCTTTGGTCATAAGCTCCTTGAAAGCTAGGCGGTAAAGATAAAAGAGCACTAATACACAAGGGAAACGACAGCAATGATATGCTGCCGTTGCCGGCAACTTGAACACTAAACTCACAGCCTTTTTTTTACTTATATATCACCGCCCTTCCCCTTGCAGGCATATGCACCAAGTGCAAATGCCCCCTGTAGCACATATTGACTTATTTAAAGCAGATAAGATTGCGCACGTCCAGATCTGGGCAATAGCTTTAACAACCAGCCAGCAGCAGCCGACTCGCTAGCCACTACCTCTCGCACTCCCCTTTCTATTTGTTTATGACGACATGCAGACGAAACTTAGATGGCGCACGCCTTAAAAACGTTTGCATTGTATGCTAGGATGTGTGCGTTGTGCTTCCCACGCCGCATGCGCGAGGCTCGCCAATTCAACTATCTCTCTCTTACTCGGGAGTACCATGCTCGCCTACTACGCAACCTTGCAGTCTATCTCTTTTTGTTGCACGTAGTCAATATACTGTGCGCGTACTACAGGCACTATACATACAAAGATCTAAGCGATCGTTACCCTGTTGGCTGTTGGCACGCATCAACGAACCTTTGCTCGCATCGTTCATGCTTGATGCTGATTCTTTAATTCTAACCTCTGTTTCGATCAAGTAAAACTTGCACGATACACAATATCTTAACAAAATGCCTTTCAAACTTGTTGTTAATGCTGCTGATCCTCCTGTTGGTATGCAATTTGCCATTTTTTGTGATAGTTACAATTTATTTTTATTAAGTAACCTTTACTGCATATATCATTATACTGTGAAACTCGTTATAATTTATGTGATGATGGTACCCGGCTTTTTAATCATGTACATAAGAGAACTGCTATTATAATTATTACTACTGTACTTCTTTTGTTTAGTATAATTTAATATCTAATGTTTATGACTTTTTCAAAGAATTCTGATTGTATGTTTATTTTTAACACATGTGCTCATTCACAGGAGCTTTGATCATTGCTGAGATTCTTCGCCCCAAGTTGAATTCAGATTTAGAAGTTGTGTGGTCTAATAATTTTAGTAGATATAATCCAGTCAGTCTTCAATTTCTTGTCAATGATGAAGATGTTTGGGCAGATACAACAAGTGATGTGGCTCGTTATTTATCAAGACTTGAAAAAACTAAACTGTATGGTAAGCTATGAATGACTAAGTTAATTATTTGAAGTATAGTTGTTTTTTTATAAGCACTTTTTAACAACTCCTTTTTTTATAGGCAGTGAAGATCCTTTCGAAAAAACAGAGGTTGATCATTGGTTGACATTTTCTGAAAAAACATTTAATACTCCTGATAAAGTTACAAATGCCTTATATTATTTAGACCACAGATTAATGCCTAGAACATGGCTAGTAGCAAAACATTTAACAATTGCAGATATTTGTGTATTTTCAAAACTAAATTCATTGGTTGATATTAGTAGTGTTAAAAGCAAATATCCAAACTTATTTAGATGGTACAAGCAAATGCTTGGATTACCGGAAGTTGAAAAGGTTTTATCAGTTATTTCCAAAAATGAAATTAATAAATTTAATAAATCTAAGGAAATTGGTAAGAGAAAACAAGAAGGAAAATTTATTGAATTACCAGGTGCTGAAATGGGAAAGGTCATTGTACGTTTTCCTCCCGAGGCTAGTGGATATTTACATATTGGTCATGCCAAAGCTGCACTGTTAAATCAATACTATGCTGAAAATTTCAAAGGTCAACTCATTATGAGATTTGATGATACAAACCCTGCCAAAGAGAATGTAGAATTTGAAAAAGCCATCTTAGAAGATCTTGAAATGCTTCAAATCAAACCAGATCGTTTTACTCACTCATCTGATTATTTTGATTTAATGTTACAGTATTGTGAGAAGTTACTAAAAGATGGTAAAGCATATGCAGATAATACTCCAGCACCACAAATGAAAGAACAGAGAGATAAAAAATTACCATCCAGTAATAGAAGCAATTGTAAGTATATTTTCTGTTCAATTTTTAAACTTAATTTTTTTTTCACAATTGTTACCCTTGCAGCTTTAGAAGAGAATTTATATTTTTGGAAAGAAATGCAACTAGGTACACCTATTGGTCAAACATATTGTATAAGAGCTAAAATTGATTACCAGTCAGCAAATGGCTGTATGAGAGATCCTACCATCTATAGGTGTAAACTTGAGCATCATCCACGTACTGGAACCAAATATAAGTAAGATTTAAGAAAAAAAATTAATTCAATCAAATTTAACTAGTTAAATTAATTTAACAAACATTAACCTATAGATAATCAATATTTCGTTATTTTTATTTGCAGGGTCTATCCGACATATGATTTTGCATGTCCTATTGTGGATGCACTAGAGAATGTTACACATACTCTGCGTACCACTGAATACCATGACAGAGATGAGCAATTTTATTGGTTCATTGAACAGCTGAATCTTAACAGACCTTACATTTGGGAATACTCACGCCTTAATATGACGAATACAGTATTGTCTAAGCGTAAATTGGCTTGGTTTGTTGATGAAGGTCTAGTTGATGGATGGGACGATCCTCGATTCCCAACAGTAAGAGGTATTTTACGCAGAGGAATGACAGTGGAAGGCTTGAAACAGTTCATAATTGCTCAAGGTAGTTCTCGATCAGTTGTATTTATGGAATGGGATAAGATATGGGCTTTCAATAAGAAAGTTATTGATCCCGTGGCTATTCGGTAAATAAATATAAATCTAAAGTAATCTTTGAAAAATAGAAAAAATTTTTAATTTGAATTTACTTTTTTAGATACACGGCTTTAACCGTTGGAGACACTGTCCCGGTTGAAGTTAGAGGTGCGATAGAAGGCTTCCTTACAGTTGCAAATCATCCAAAAGATCCATCGATTGGCACGAAACAGGTACGGGTTAGCTCAAGAGTTCTAATTGAGCAAGAAGACGCGCAAAGTTTGATTGAGGGACAGAATGCTACATTTATTAATTGGGGCAATATCATGATTGAAAAAATGTATCGCCAATGTGGAAAAATCATTAAAATCGATGCTTCTCTCAATTTGAACGATACAAATTTCAAATATACACAGAAATTAACATGGCTGGCTGATAGTAGTACAGAAATTGCTAATAAAACACCTAAAATTATCAAGATTCCATGCTTTGCTGTTTATTTTGGCCACATCATTATAAAACCAGTATTAGGAAAAGATGAAGATTTCAAAAACTTCGTTGCAAACGATACAAGGGTAATCTTAAGTTTTTAAATCATTAACAACTGTTACTCTATAAGTTGAAAAAGGACTATGCAATATTAAACTTTGTTGATTTGAAAATGGCAATTTAAAATATTTATTGTTTGTTATTTCACAGAGAGAAATAGAAATGCTTGGTGAAGCTGAGCTCTGCAAAGTGAAAAAGGGAGATATTATTCAACTTCAAAGAAAAGGTTTCTTCCGTTGCGATGTCCCATATGCAGAAGCTACCGTTCATTCATTCCGCGAACAGCCATTAATTCTTTTCCACATCCCAGATGGTCACAGCACAATCACGCTACCGGGTGCTCCGGACAAACCTACTCTTTATAATACCAGACCAGTAAGCTTCTGATTAATAACATATCACATTTTTTTTTAAACAGCCGTATTAAAAAATAATGCATAATTCTGTTTTAAAAAGTATTATTAACGACCTTTAATAAGAATTGAAATCCAAAAAATTATATCATTTTACTTCATGGTTGTATGAACATAGAAATAACAATTAAATTCGGAAGTAATACTTACATTAATAGCATAAATAGCATAAATGTTTAGGAATAAAATTCAACAGTTTAAAAAAAAAGGAAATGAATAAAAAATATTCAAAAAATTAAGTGATAGTAAAAACTACAACGGAAAAATTTTTTAATTAGGTTAAACTGAATTTCAAGGTAGAGAAAGGGGGTATAAATTTGAGAGTTAAATCTTCAATTTACTTTCGTACGATACCTACGACATCCGAATATCCTTCCCGTCTCTTATAGCGACGATGAAAGAACTATACAGCACTTTGCTTGCGTCACTTATTCAATGTTCTTTTGACTGCGTTTGTAGACAGCACATCAAATATCACCATATGCTCTCTTGACCTGATGCTTATTTACTAAAACCTATTTTTTAAATAATTTTACTATTTAATATTTTTAAACTTGTGAAAAAAATTAATATTGTTGTTTACGGATGGATTGCATTTATAATAATTATTAATTGCGTAAGAGTGTACATAAGCTAGAATATTGTATTTTTTAGGAAAAACACTCACCAGAATCGATACTCAAAATCATAGAAGATATAATAGTTCAACAAAATAAAGTAAAAGCTTTACAAGATGCTAAAGCTGACAAAACAGTTATTGATGAAGAATATTGTATACTTACTCTTCTCAGAGAGAAGTATAGAGCGATGACAGGTGAATTTTGGCTTTTAAGATCAATACCGCCTCCAGTTTCAAGTCCACGTAATGTAAATATTATTCATTTTTTCAAAATACTATTTAATTTTTCTACCTGTGTGCAGTATTAAAACTAATTCGTTTCAGGAATTGGACGATCAGGTGTGTCCTACGAAAGTAAATGATGCAATAATCGCTCAAGGAAATAAAATTCGAAATTTGAAAGCTGATAAAGCTGATAAAGCAACTATTGACTGTGAAGTTAAAGATCTGTTGAGTTTGAAGGAAAAATATAAGAGCATCACAGGTCAAGATTGGAAGCCCGGTGTAGTTCCGCCAGCAAAAAGCACTGCTTCAATGGCAATTGTTTTTCCAATCACTTCATCCTTGAAGTCTTTTTCCATGCAATTAAAATTATGTCATATTTATTTATAGGAATTACAACGCATCCGAGAAACAGCCGATAAAATTAATGAAGAAATAATAGCACAAGGTTACATTGTACGAGAATTAAAAATTTTTGGAGCAGACGAAGCCAGTATTGATGAAGAAGAGAAGATTTTGTTAAATTTGAAAGAAAAGTACAAGACAATCGCAAATAAAGACTGGAAGCAAGGTTTAATTTCTCCTGATCCTAGTACTTCAGAGGTCTGTACAACTGAAATAACTTTCGATGTGTTCGGTTTAAAAATTCTAAATCAATGATCGGGTTATATACAATTGTTCATACAATACATATACTATAGATACTGGAATTGGATACGCTTATACATTTTTCAGTACATGCGATCGGTCATATCACATTCAGTGGTGACAGTTTTTATTTTTCTATACTTATAATATTAGTCTAAAATAACAAATTTGATTCCATCTACGTACATGTTAAATTGTCATCGATTTTTTGAATAGTTTCATTTTTTTCATTGGATACTTATTCACTGTTTAGGAAAAAATAAATGACGAAATCTTAGCTCAGATGACAAAACTAACGAAACTCGATGAGTCTGTAATGGATACAGCGGCTGTTGATGCCGAACGCAAAACCCTTTTGCGTTTAAGAGCTAAGTTTAGATCATTCACGGGTACCGAATGGCCTAGAATGACGATGACGGTGTCTAGATCAATTTCTACAGTATCAGTTGAACTAGAAAAACAGAACAGGGCAATCAAGTATCTGCTGACTAAAAAGACCAGTCTTGAATTAATAGCTCAAGAAGTGGCTAAATTGGTTACACTCAAAAATGAATTCAAACAATTAACTGGTAATGACTGGAAACCAGTAGGGTTAAGTTCTAAAAAATCTATTGAAAATAACGCCAATTTCAATATACAAAAACTAAGCAAGCCGCAGGATAATAAAGTGAGACACTGCAACTTTTTTAAACCAGATATCCATGCAAATAAAAAATTATACTCAGTTCACTTTCCTTTAAAGTATGAATGCAAAGACCTTGTGAGTAAAGAAGTCTTTCATTTCGACGATAACTTAACTCTACCCGATGCTAAACCAAAAGTTCCCAAGCAAGAATCAGCTATAGCTCTCAAGCAACAATCGGCTAAAGCTCCTAAGAAGGCTGCTAAGAAATCTGAAACTAGTAAGGTTGCTGCAGTTCAGGACGAGAATACAAAGACAGGAACGAGATTAGGTTTGGAAGCAAAGAAGAATGAAAATTTATCTGATTGGTATTCGCAAGTCATTACTAAAGGAGAAATGATTGAGTACTACGATGTATCAGGATGCTACATTCTTCGTCCCTGGAGTTACGGTATCTGGGATATTATTAAAGACTTTTTCGACAAAGAAATCAAGAAGTTAGGTGTGCGCAATTGCTATTTCCCCATTTTCGTTAGTAAATCCGCTCTTGAAAGAGAAAAGGATCATATTACCGACTTCGCTCCCGAGGTAGCATGGGTAACCAAGAGTGGCGAATCAGATTTGGCTGAGCACATTGCTATTCGACCAACTTCGGAAACTGTCATGTACCCAGCTTATGCTAAATGGCTCAAATCTTACCGTGATCTCCCGCTAAAACTCAATCAATGGAACAATGTCGTTGTGAGTATTTAAAAAAATTGAAACGTTAAAGTATTCGGTTCTCTTACAGAAACTGCTAACAATATAATTTTTTAGAGGTGGGAATTCAAACATCCTCAACCGTTCTTGCGTACTCGAGAGTTTCTATGGCAAGAGGGTCACACAGCTTTTGCAACAAAAACAGAGGCCGATGAAGAAGTATTGATAATATTAGATTTGTACGCCAGGATATATGAGGAATATTTAGCAATACCAGTCGTAAAAGGTCGTAAGACTGAAAAGGAAAAGTTCGCTGGTGGCGACTACACTACGACCGTAGAAGCTTATATTTCTGCAAGTGGACGAGCCATTCAAGGTGGTACAAGTCATCACTTGGGTCAAAATTTTTCAAAAATGTTTGATATTCAAGTTGAAAGCAATCTAGAGGGAAACGAAAAAATTTTCGTTTATCAAAATTCGTGGGGAATCACCACACGAACAATTGGAGTTATGATAATGGTACGTTATCTAGTTTTATGAGATACGTTTACGTAATTATGAAATTATTTATATTCATCATTACATGTGTCTCTCTAGATCCACGGAGACGACAAAGGTCTTGTTATTCCTCCTAAAGTTGCCACAGTTCAAGCAGTTATTGTACCGTGTGGAATTACTGCGTCTACTACCACGGAGAAAAGAGATAAACTACTGGATGAATGCAAGAAATTAGAAAACGAATTGGCGGCCGGTAACAGCATAAGAGTTGAAGGAGATTATAGAGATAACTACAGTCCAGGATGGAAATTCAACCATTGGGAGTTGAAAGGTGTACCAGTACGCGTTGAATTGGGACCGAAAGATTTGGAAAAAGGTCAAATTACTCTAGTTAGAAGAGATACTGCTCAGAGAATAACTGCAAAACGTTCTGAAGCTAACTCGTCCGTACGGAAATTACTTGATCAAATTCAATGTAACTTATTTGAAAAGTTCGTATTACTGTTTGCGATTTACCTATAGTTAGTGACCGGTTTAGTTTATTTTTATAGTTTTATTTTTATAAATATTTTTACAGAGCAACATTTGAATTGAATGAGCACATCAAACAATCACATCAGTGGAGTGAATTCTGCTCACTTTTGGATGAAAAGAATTTGATTCTTGCTCCATTCTGTGGTAAAATTGAATGCGAAGACAAAATAAAAGCAGACAGCGCGAGGTAATAATACTTTCTAAAAATCTTTTATGTTTATTTATTAATATGTAATCATTATAACATTGTCATTTTTCAGAGATGAAGCTACTGATGATGGGTCACCTTCTATGGGAGCTAAAAGCTTGTGCATACCATTTAAACAACCAGATGGAAGTGTTGAAAACATAAACACATTGAAATGCATTTATAAAAACTGCGAAGAAAAAGCCAAATTCTATACATTGTTTGGCAGGAGTTATTAGATGATTGTTGGTTTGATTGATAAGTCATGTACACAAAATTTGGTTACAAATAAGATGAAACTGTTTGTACATTTGGCAAATAAATAAAATTATCCACTTTTTCAAAAGTCTAAACTTTCAAATTACGAATAATAAATTATTTATTTTATAACTTATGACAAGATTGGATTCAATTCAATGTTCTTTTTGTCTCCCCAAAATAGCAAATACTAACTATATGCATATAAAAATGATAAAAGAATAGTCGTGAAAATCATTAAATAAATAACATCCAATAATATCTTTACCCCAGCAAACAATTTCTTTTAAGCAATTATATATTGTGGATGTGCCTAATTGCATGCATTATATCGTCTGCTACTTGCGTAGGACGCGTGCTACAATAATGGTGTATATCCATCAGGGGGCCTATTCTGAAAAAAAATTTTAGCACGGGGCCTATTCTGAAAAAAAATTTTAGCACATGTCATAAGCATTTATCACATCTAAAGTGATTAATTCTGTGGTAAACTGAAGTGACAAACTGATTTACCACAAAATTTTTTTTCAGAATAGGCCCCCTGTAACCAACGAACAAGCGTTTATCTATCGAAACGACCCTGGCAGAAAAATGATTTATTAAAAAAAATATATACCATTAGCTTCGTGTTAATATGTACCGCCCGAAAAATGCTTTTTTGGAATTTGTTGAAAGAACGATATTTCGGAAAACTCATACTTCTGGCAAAAAAGTGATTAATATCTTAAAAAAAAATACCACTAGTTTCATTTTAATTTGTACCATCAGAAAAATATTTTTTTGGAATTTGTACCCTCTCTAAAAATAGAGAAAAAAAAATTTTCGTATGGTAGATTAGCAATTCAAATTAACGTATTACTGCGCATGCGCGGTGGAAAATCTATCTTCCAGCAGAAAAATATGCGATTTTGAAAAAAAAAAATATGAATATGCCTTCTTCTTAATTTGCATCATCTAAAAAATATATAATACTAATTTGTACCCCTGTAGAATTTGAATAATACAATGTTTTTTGCGCAGTTGTAATACTGATAAATTTTACAGGAAAATCTTTTATTTCTTAAGAAAAAAATTGATTTCTTGGTTTTCCTTAAATTTTACCAACTGAAAATAGTTTTATTGTAATTTTTACATTCTAAAATTTAATTAGACATGTTAATATACAAAGTCCTAAGGTGACGTGTGTTCTTAAACTCCTACATCCACAGAAACAGCTGTTTACTCGGATGATAAAGTAGAAAACTCTGATAAAAAAAATATTTATTTCCTAAAACAAAATACACCACCAGCCTTGCCTTAATCAGCACCAGTCGAAAAATAGTTATTTTAGAATTTGAACCTCTCGAAAATATTGAGAAAAAAATTAATTCGTAGTCTAATTCGACGATTCAAATTTTGTGTCTTCCACGCTACGGAAAATTTCTTTTCTCGGCGGAAAAATCGTGAAATTTTAATGTAAAAGATTATGAATGTCTTCTTCTTAATATGTACCATCTACGAAATTCAAAAACGTAATTTGTACCCCTGTAGAATTTGAATTATACAGCGTTTTTCATAGAAACACAGTAAAATGCAAAAGTTAACGAAAATCGACCGAAAAAAATTATAGAAAAACTTAACAAAGATAGCAAAAGTTATTTATAACTCCGCATTGGATGTTATTTATGTAATAATTTTCACGGCTATTCTTTTATCATTTTTATATGCTTAATGGTATTTTTTTTTAAGATATAAATCATTTTTCTGCTAAGAGTATGAGTTTTCCGAAATGTCGTTCTTTTCGTTTTTTTTTTAATTTTAGGGGGAGGGTACAAATTTCAAAAAAGCAATTTTCAGGTGGTACAAATTAAGACGAAGCTAATGGTATATTTTTTTTTAAATCAATCATTTTTCTGTTAGGGTCGTTTCGATGCTATAATATGCTATTTTGCGCGGTCGGGGCTGACCAGCTGATCGGTGGCGTAAAGCAGCTATTTTCGCCGCGTGCGCTATCTATAGATATACATATACACTCCTTCGAAGCGCGCGCGCGCACACACACACTCATACAAATATATTTCCGCGTATACGGCATTGGGCTTGTGCAAGAACGAGACGTAAAGAGGGAGAAAGAGTGAGAGAGGTGGCTGGCACACCCCTCTCTCCTCCGCGCCGCCGCGGTTGCTGCTGCCGCTGCCTACTCGCAGTTGCACCTTCGATCGGCTATACTACTAGCCCTTCGAGTGTGTCGCTCTCACTCGACGAGTATAATAAGTCCTGTTTTCTCTCTCTCTCTCACTCTCTCGTGTTTTCGTTTCATTTGCTTTTTAGTCTGCTTGTGAGACATTGTTCTGGCATACTTTATCTTGCACCACCGCCGCCGCTGCGCCCAGTATACGAGCCGGCGGCAGATCCGGAGTCGCCGGTCTTTTGCCCTTACGTGTGCGCGCATACACGGCTCTTTGAGGACAACCGGCGAAGAGCAAGGCTGCTCTTCTCTTCGCTTCTTATACATTACAAAGGAGTGCAACTGCCACCGAAAATTTCAGAGGTAGGTTAGGCTCGACTACTTTTTTCTTTCTTTTTCTTACAATTTTGAAGGAATTTTGATCCGCTTTACTTTTTTCTTTTCGATGTATCTTAGTTGTTTTTTTTTGCGTTAAAGAAAGAGAATCCGTGCATCTTCTCTTTGTTTGCAAAGTTTTCTGAATGTTTTCGTTTATAACGATTAGTTTAATATGCCATATATTTTGAAGCAGAGGATATTTTCTTTTATTATCACTCTGTTTCATAATCATCTGAATAATACATAGGGTATTAGCGTAAGTTAATATATTTATATTCATTCTGGGAGTTGCTGCTGGTGCTGCTGCTACGGTATTGATCGCGCCGCGGTATATTATTTTAAAACTAACACATGTCATTTATCTAAGCGAGCTTCGAAATGTTAGTAGAGCTACAGAGTAGCTGCAAAGCGTATAATTGTTACAGTATCGCAAGAACATCGGAGTGCGCGCGCCAGTAAAGTCACAAAGTATAAGCGTATATATGTCGACAAAGGGAGCACTGGGTCTCGGTTGCACCTGACGGTGACAATCACGCGCGCTAGCTGGCTGCAGCTTGGTTCGTACGTTGCAACGCGCGTATATAGCGCTGCAGTGCAAGAGCGAGGTAGTGAGAGAGAGAGAGAGAGAGAGAGAGAGAGATGGAAACGAAGAAGCCGAGCAGAGAGTGAGAGGGAGGGAGAGCAAGAGCTGCGCGCGCGAGACAAAGGAGGCCTTTATGAAAGAGCGATATATACGCGTGCTGCTTGCTTGTCCGCTTGCTTTGCGAGGAGGGTACGTACGCTCGGCATACAGCATAGGTGCGCTGGCACGGCGGCGCCGGCTACACTACTCCACCGTGGACATATACATGTATACCTCAGAAAACCGACTATGTAGTCTGTCGGCTCGCCCCGCGCCCGAGATTTCGTTTTTTGTCGAGTCTCAATTCTCATCCGCCGTCTCGATGTGTCTGGTTGGAGTTTTATTCGTTACTCGACAGCCACGATCGATGCGTTCAACGTGCCTCTGACATCCGACGTGTATGGATTTGTGGAGGCTGTGGGCTTTAGACCTCGCCAAATTACGGTAAGCTCCAGGTTACCTCGTGCTCGGATTCGTCGTTATTTGATTTGCCTTGCGAGATTCCTTTTCTCTGCTCCGATATGTCTGCTGCATGCGTTTGTATATTTGTAGACAGCGAATGGAGTAGGCGAAGGACGTGTGTGTCACCGAGAGGGAATGCACGAATAGGTATGCCTTATAAAGGCATCTTGTGGGCTTTACCCTTGACAACAATTGCAGCACTTGACTTTCTCCGAACGCATGCATGTGATTCCTTTTTTTTATTCGGGTACGTCATATTTTCCCTTATCAAATTTTCTGAGATGACCGCATTGGTTGGTGCAATTATTTCGCTTTATTGATTATTGCAACGCACAAAGAGCATGATTCAAACACGATATGAGTCAAGGTCGTTTTTGCTAAACGAATTGCGTGCGAATTGTACTGTACAGTGACAATATACTGCTGATTGACGTTTAAATTTAGCATTTGTCACGAAAATTAGCATGACTTGTTACTAAGCGTTCGTTTTAAAAACGAAAAGAAAAACATTTCACTTGTGATAGATAACAAACGGGTAAAAACGATTATTTTTAATATGCTTAAATTACACTGAAAAATAAGCTTGCTCTATTTTTTCTTGCATGGAGCAAGTTTTTTGAAGTAAAAACTCTCTATCAGCATATGATTGTTAATTACAGTTAAACAAGGTTTAATTTACTTTTAATCGTCACTTATTTACATTTTATGCTTGTAAAAACTCTACTGTATGAGTTTCGAGATTTTAGAATACGATAATTTCTTAGTATAGTTTGTGAATCGATAAATTTACTAAAAAATTATTTTACAGAATTAATGGTTTTTCTGACTAAGTATGGAACTAATTATTAAAAAAAGCATTATTGAACATAAGCAATGTGATAAATGTAGATGTAGTTTAAGTCGTGCTTCGTGTTATAATAATATGATTAATGTCTCAGAGCAAAACGTGTAATAAATCTGCTATGTAAGAGAACAAAAATCTAGAAGTTAAAAATACGAAAACACGTGAAAAATACACGCATGGGATCGATGTGAAACAGAGATGATCCTTGCATTGTATTGATAGACGCAAGAGTAAACAAAACAAAAAGCATTACGACGAAACTGTTACAGTGTCTGTGACGGTCACTACTGCTTACGCACGCAAATGTGCGCATTCAGATATGTATTCTCTCTATTCCATGGCTCGTCTATTTTCGATATCACGCTCTCACACTCGCACGTACACGAAAATAAAGTGTAGCGCGTAATCACTGATAATACACATGTACATCTGAAACTAAAGGTGAGCAGACTGCCGCAGCGGTAGCAGCTGCGATCAAAGAGCAACTTGGAGCAGGCGGTAGTGGTAAAAAAAGTGCGAGAGAGTGAGAGAGAGAGAAAGAGATGGCACGCGATCACGCAAGAGAGAGACAGTGATTCGCGCGTATACGCGGCGTTTATGACGTCGTCAATGGCCGTCGCGTTGCATGCTGCTGGTTGCTACTCGCCACGCGCGATAGTAATCACGGCACGCACGGGAAATATAGGCTAAAATCAAAAGGTGTGCTAAAAGAGAGAGGCGAACGAGGATATCGCGCGCTGTGTGAAAGTTGAGCCTGGTGAAAATACCGTACTCTTAAAGAGAGCCTGCTCGCTCGCCAAGTGCATTGTGTCTGTGTATAGCTTCTCGCTACTGGACAACTGCGCGTTGTATCACGTTCAACCACAACAAATCAATCCAAAATCTCGAACGTGTGCAGTCTGTACATTTGCTTCGTGCAGCATAATAGCTGGAGCAGTGACGTCTGGACGCCCGTATTATGGGCTCCGAAAAGCACAAGAAACACAAGAAGCACAAGCGAGGGAGACACGAAGGTGAGAGAAAGAGAGAGATCCGTGCGCCACAACGCATAGGGAAACGCGCTCAGTTGCGTCTGAATGCCGCGCAGCCGTCTGCCAGGGCGCAAACCCGACGTTCAGCGTTAAGCGGAGTTTTTTTATATCTCTTTCCTCCTTTTGCCGTTCGTTCGTCCGGCCGAGCGACCCTCCCTACCTCCCTCTCTTCCTTCCTTCCGCCACTCGCGTGCTGTCCAAGCCGCGGCTGCAACAACTGACGCCACTCCAACCGTCTCCCTTTTTTTCCCTCGTTTCCTTCCCCTCTTACTTTTTTTCCGGGGGCGCCGCTACCACACTCAAATCTATCAGTTATCCCTCGTTATTTCGATAGCTCGCTTTTTAATTAGCTAATATCGCTCCGCCTGACGGGATGAGTGCAAATTTTTATTTATGAGGTAGAAATACTACGCTATATTTGAAAGCTGAACTGCTGAAATTTGTTAGGCTTGACTATTTTCGTGATTAAGATCAATGTCATTTCACTTCCAAATTCGGACTCCACATTGAAGCAAATATAAGTACTCAATCTGATTTCTTTCTGTTTCAGGTGAAGCTCTCTATCTTACTCCAGAAAAACCACCGGCCTTGAAATTAATATTAAAAGTAGGAGGGAGTTACCCAACACCGGAACACGCAGGCAGTGATTCTCCTCATCAATCAGCAATGTTATCTCAGTATTACCAGCAGCAGCTGGTCAATTATTCAGTGACTCCAGGAGAACAAGAGTATGACAGGTATCTAGGTCACAAAAAATTAAAGAAAAAGAAGAAAAAGAAGGATAAGAGGCATAAGCATCATCACAAAGATAAAAAAAGGAAAAGAGAGGAATCCAGTCAAGAGTCAGTTGGTGATGGCGACGACAGTATTGCAGAAATACCTAAAAAAATACATGCCACTCATCAAATTCTATCCTCGAAGCCTATACTATCATCAAATAATGAAATAAGGACCTTAAGCCAGCCTATTGCAAGTAGTGGATTGTCTCCGCATAGAGAACCACGAACATGTGTTCTCAAAAAAATTGCAGAAAGAACTCCACTTCAGAGACTATTAGAGCATTTACTTAGGTAACAATTCAATATTGATTTTTTGTTTACTTCATCAAATACTATATGTAATATTAGAACTCTGTGAAATAAAATATTAAACTACTTTCTGTACACAGGTCAATGGAAAAACGTGATCCACAACAATTTTTTGCATGGCCGGTTACAGATAGCATTGCTCCTGGGTATTCTCAGATCATTTTAAATCCTATGGATTTTAGTACAATTAAACAGAAAATAGATGATAATAATTATCAAACTCTCAATGATTTCGTAGAAGATTTCAAACTTATGTGTGATAATGCTATGACCTACAATCATCCTGATACCATTTATTACAAAGCTGCTAAAAAGTTGCTACATGTTGGTCTTAAAATGACTATACCTGACAAGCTTAAACAATTAAGATCAGTTTTGGTATATATGCAAGATCTAACTAAGGATGAACTTGGTTTTGAATTAGGTATTGAAGATCCAGATGTTCACATTACTGAAGAACAAATTGAGAAAGAGAGAGAACAGGAAGAACAAATAGAGGAAGCTGAGGAATTGAGGAAAGAAAATCAGAGAAAAATGAGATTAGCAAACCTCACTAAATTTGAAGCAATTCCAGATGATTTGACCCCAGACGAAATTCTGAAACAAGCGCGTGGTGCTGCTAAATCTGCAGCTGAAAAGTTGAGCCTCAAACGAGTTAGTTCAAAAATGGGATTTTTAAGGCAAAAGAAAGATGGTACAACAAGTCTACAAATTATAGTACCTGGAGATGGAGTGATTCCAGGTACAAATCAGAGACCTGTTTCTTTAGGACAATTAATAGGGAAATTAAGTCATGGTACAGGAGCTTTAGCTGGATTTAGAGAAGATAGAAGAAACTTGTCCAAACCAGTTAAACCTTTGTATTATGGAGCATTTGGTTCATATGCTCCAAGTTATGACTCAACATTTTCAAATCTCACAAAAGAAGAATCAGATATAGTATATCAAACATATGGTGATGAGACTGCTGTTCAGTACGCTGAATCCATTCTTGACTTTGCTAAAGACTGCGATTACACATTGACTATGGTAGATGATTTATTGGACATTTTAACAAATGGTGAACACAGAAAAACTAAAAAAGTTTTGGAAGAAAAACGAAGGCTTAGAGAAGAAGAAGAAAAGATTAAACATTTACTTGAAAAGCCAACTCAAGATGTTAATCGTAACATTCCTCAAGTAGAAAAAGTCAAAGTTGATCTAGATCAACTGAAAACATTATCAGAAATCGGCATTGACATTAACTTCCTGGAAAATTTAGGTAGAGTTTTTTTGTATAATTTAATTAATAATTTTGTGACATTAATAAAACACGTTTTTAATACTTTGTTTTCGTTTTGTTTGCAGAAGAAGAACTAAAAGCCAGTGATGAGCGTTCTACACTGCAAAGTAATCTTGAAGAAACTTCAAACATGCTTAATAATCTTAGACAGACGCAACACGAGCGATTATCTGCCCCTCCTCCTCAACATTTAGCAAACATACAAAAACCATCGGAATCAGAAGTAATACTAGCTGACAAAATTACTGAAAATTTGACGAATATTGCGAAGAAATTGCCGCCATCTGCTATTGCGCCAGTTGATGGATTAAGGAAAGCAATGGGAATTGCTGGACCTCTAGGCGGACCAGAACCAATGGAAGTAGAACCAATTACACATAATCCATCGATTGTAACGGAAAACTCAATAATCCAAGAAAATAGTTCAAATCAAGAGGCTAACAATATGATGCCAATGTCAATGTCTTTGGATATGAATAGTGTAAGGCAAGGGCAATTACCAATGCAAATTGTGTTGGGACAAAGTCAAACTTCATCTATGCTAAGTACAACAGAAGCATCTGGAGTTAATGACTTAGAATCTGAACTTCGAGAGTTCCTGGAGAGCGATCCTACATTAGGTCACTCTCCTCTTCATGATGACAAAACGTTAGAAGATATTTTATCAGAATCTTAGCACGTAATATAAATTCACAGGTACCGTATAGGAATATTTTAAACGTAAAAGTGTACATTTGTTTTATAAATAAGTGTAATAAATATAAGACTAATTTACATTTTAAAAATGAAAATATACAAACGCTTTTGATAATTTACATTGTTATTTCATTATTTACCCGATAAATAATAAGCTATTATAAAGTTTTTGCATAAACGAATAGTTTTTTTAATAGAATCGCTGCATCGGGCACCTTAAAAACGTGACTTGATTAAGAGAGAGCGCCGGAATACGTGCATGCAAAACGATCAGAGGGCCATTCTACTCCGAATAATGCAATTATTGCAAATGCCTATTGGCTAAATGGCTTTGGCTATTTCGTAAAGATATCGTTACTAGTAACGTTTGTAATGTGTATTTTTTAAGGACTCCATTAAACACGTTTTTTGGGAATGTATGTTAAATAATAAGGCTATTCAAATTCTTCTCAAAGAAGTTAAACATTCATATGTATGGTCCGTACTCCGTTGATATTCTATTAGATTCGAATAATTTAAGTATTATATTTATAATATCGTAAAATTTATTCAAAGTATAAATTGTAAGATTTTAATTAAAAAAAAAAGTAAATTAAATTCAAATTTCGTATCTGACTTGAAGGCAAATTCATATGTAATCTGGAAATGTATTTTTTTATGAGCCAATAAAATCACTATAAGCTGTCTATCGCATCTAATGACTGCGCCGCTGGTAATTTAGTCTGTTTTGTACGTTTCGGATTGTTGTCAAACAATCTAGTATTCTAGAGTATTAAATTTCCTCGATATTTCAAGTTGCAGGATATACTTTTAAAAGTTTTCTCAAATAGTGACTTATAAATCATTAGTTTAAATCACATTCAGTTTAATAGCTTACGTTTTTAAGACAAGACTGCAACTATGTCCGTCCCGATGGTATTGTGTCAATTATGGATGGGAGGGGTAAGAATATATTTTTATTATCTATTTTTTTATGTGTGCATTTAATTTTCACTCTTCTTCAGTTTACCTTTTGAAAAAAAGAGTTATATTTTAGTCATAACATACTTTGTCATTTCTAACCTCTATTAAGTCAATAAAATTTATTCAGAAAATATCAACCATTCAAAATGAAATGTATTATTAAGACAATTGCTTTGCTGGAGAATGTTTAATTTCACCTGATTACAAACTTGAATTGACAATGTAATGTTTGATGAAAACCTGAAAGTTGTAATTATTATACTTTCAGCTTGAACCATACATGACAGAAAGTTTTATCATGAATGCATTTCATAAAATGGGCGAACAGCCCCAAATAGTTAAAGTTATGAGAAATAGGTATACTGGAGAACCTGCTGGTTATTGTTTTGTTCATTTTCCAACTGATGAAATGGCTCTTGATGCAATGCATAAATTAAATGGGAAACCCGTTCCAGGATCTAGTCCAGTAAGTCTTATACAAAGCGAAAGTGAATGTGTTGATGTACAAGTATATTGACTTAGGATTTGCTTTGACATGATATTATTCTTCTTAATTTGGGGTAGTAAAATGAATTATAAAGTTTTTGTAAGAATTTATTTATTATTAAAACTCCCATTATATCTTTAAATAATAATCTTTATGATTTATAGAATTGTAGCTTCATTTTATTTATAAATTAATTATGCCTGTCAGTGTTATAACAGTTAATAGTATTATTTTGAAATCACATTAGTGATATTTTATGATATAGAACAACAGTATATAATATTGTGATATATCTAAATTTTTGCTATTTTTTTCTTTCTACAGCAAGTGCGATTTCGTCTAAACCATGCCAGTACAACTGGGAAGCCCGCTGCAGAAAGGGAGTACAGCATTTGGGTAGGAGATCTCTCAACAGATGTTGATGACTACTCATTGTACAGACTATTCGCGGCAAAGTACAATTCTATCAGAACAGCTAAGGTAATATTGGACAGTTCAGGCTTTAGCAAAGGTTATGGTTTTGTCAGATTTGCCAGTGAGGAGGAACAGAAAGACAGTTTGATCACAATGAATGGATACAGAGGTCTTGGAACAAAATCTCTGAAGATTTGCAATGCTGTACCTCGTCCTTGGAATAAAGTATCAGAGTAAGTTGAAAATTTTTGTTATTATGGATTCCAATTCACTTTAAAAGTCAAGTTGCAAGTGAAAAGTTAAATTTTAGTATTAAAAATTTGAAGCCACAACAGTTTTCTCAGTAATTCAATTTTTTTTTACATATATTTTTTTATATACAATCAAATTAATTTTACAGCTCAAATTCTGCTCCATCTGACTACTCATCAGGCATGTCTTCAGAATCTTATAATTATTATGACCCATCTTCATACTGGAATAGTTATAGTGCTTGGCAGCAAGGTTATTATGAAAGCGAACCAACTTCTGATGGATACAGCAACTATGTGTCTGATCGTAAGCCCGAAGAAGATGAACTAGAGCTGATCGGTATGTACTGAAGATTTATTATTAAACTGTACAGTTTTATTTGCGACAATGACATTTCAGACATTAATGCAATACTTAAAGTATAATACATTTGCATTACATTAGATAAAAGTAATGTAAATCATATAATGGCGCTGCATTACATTACACTTATAATTCATGAAATAATCACTATCCCTGGTAGACGTAAATCTTGTTTTATTCCAAATTCTTACTCACTAACTAAATTTTACCATTACAGAAATAAGATCAATTATAAATTCATTATAAATTAAATTTTTTTTCCAGAACATTCAATTCCATTCGACGGCGATAAATCAAACAGAGAAATTATCGAACAAGATTACAACTTATGGGATGCTTTGGAAAGTTCAAAGTGGATTCCATGTGATACTCTAGAATTATGCTATTGATATTCCGACGCTGTGTGAACGTTAAGTTACATTAATTTACGTCAACTTAGCTTTTAAATTGGAAGGGAAAATACTTTCAGACGGAAAAAGTAAGGACGAAAACTAGACATTCTTATTAACTTCGTATTTATGTGAATTTCTTGTCTTTTTTTAAAAGTATAATTACTGCTGTACAAAAAAATTTATACTGAATTCTACTACTTATTTCATTATTGTTATCGTCAGTCTCTACGTGTTGTAATATACAATTCCCTGATGATTGATATATTCTTCAACCTTCTCGCCCGCTCTGCCGCGTTTTATTTTTGACAAAATATTCACATTTCAACTCTACATTAACGTGAAAAATTGTATAATAAATATATAGAGTAATATTACAAACAACGTAAAAATTTATAATTAGATAAGAAGTTGTTTGTTGGAGTCGCAATCAATCTTCAAGAATTAAACATCAAGGACCAAAATGTATATAATATATTTGTAATTTTGGATAAACAGTTTACTGTAACAACATGTTTTTGCCTTATATTTTGTTACAAATTCACCTATCTCTTGTACATACATTCTTATTCACATGGTTAGGTGATAAATAAATGGAAAAAATGCTGTTTCTGGAAATGGAATTTGATGGAGTCTTTGGCTCAGATTATTCTAAGCTCATCAGGTAATTGTAAGAACACAGCTTCTTTGTACATATATGATAATTCTTTCAAACTTTATAATGTAAGGCTTCTACTTAGTTAGCAGCAAAACTGCAGCAGTAAAAAAGTTTTAAATAACATTTTTTTTAGGAATAGTCATTCCAGTTTTACGTTAAGAAAAGCATTACACCATCTAAAATCAATGTAAATCGAAAAGCAGACATAATTTCTAAAAAAACTTAGATAAATCGAATGATTTTTAACAATAGTTTTATTACGATAACCTATCCATGCCGCAATATATCTGTTGTAGTTTAATTGCCTTGATCAAGGAAACTTCCAGGCTTAAACTACGTGAGATTTCAGCAGAGCTGTCTTTGTTTTATGGCAGGTATAGTTTGACAGTAGCTTTCGTAAAAAATAATCGATCAGCAGATGCTAGTTTAAAAAAAGGATTATTCGCTTGAAAAATTTGTGGCACTCTACGCAACTGTATAGTTTGAAAAACCTATTTCAATAATTTACGCATGATAAGGCTCTATCGTTACCGTGACTAACGAAAAGTTTAGTCAGGGTAAAAAAATTAATGACTTCTGTACAGAGCTTTCTCACAAGCTTACGGCACGTTGAAAACTTTAATCTACGTGATCTTGAAATATAAGCTTAACATAGCCCGGTGATCCTTCTAGTGGTACTGCACAGAAAGGACAAATTGCAATGTAACCATTCGTGCCATGTGGTATTGCAACTTTTTCCCAATATCTGAAACATTCCAGTCAATATATACTTATTATCAATATTTTCTATTATTTTTGAATATCCTTAAATATCAGTCAGGAGAAATACACACTTTACAGTTTTTTCAGTAGCCATGTGCCCGCACGGACTAAATGCATACGTTGGTGGACCACTGTCAACGTAAAAAGCTGGTTCAATCCCCATGCACAATTTGACAATTGGACCAGCAACTAAACACATTGGACATCTTCTTGTAGCCTTATCTTTCTCTTGACCCCAATCGTGATGGCCCTGTACATGTCCACACTTAAGGTATACGTATGGTTGCTGCTGAGCTGAATCCGAGGCAGCCTTTCGTGGTATCACGAGAGTGTTGAGACCAACAGGGCACTGAGGTCTGCCGGCATTTATTGCATCGACCAGCTCTTCTAAGTCATGCTTCGTCTGAACACAGTATTATAATCAACTTTGATCGTGTCCAAAGATCCGATATTTATTTGTTCAGTTTAGCAGGTAAGCTATAATAGTTGAATTCAGAGTAGCTATATGTTAGCCACAACTTACAGGTGATTTGGCAAGGCCCTCAGCTGACCTCCACAATAATGTAGCTCCGCAAAGATCGATAAGGGTACCATCTTGAAGTATGTTATTTTCATCTTCGACGACATTGCCTTTCTGTTGGGCGCTTCGGCTTTCTCGAAGCGAAAAAACACCACCACCCACGCTAACTTCACGCCAGTAACCGCACTGTGCTTCGCCGCCACAAAATTGCCCCCGAGGGTGCATAATCAGAACGCCATTAGTCGTCAGTCCATCTATTTCTCGATTTTCCTGCCATTTGGTTGCTTTTTCCTACAATAGCGTATTGTAACATCTACCATTCTCTCCGCACTGACAATTCTTTATTTACAAATGAACAGAGGTTGATAATTACCCCCAAGAAAATGTTTCTGGAGCCGTCAAAGCCAGCTGCGTAGATCCTAGCCACTTTGGGATCGGAACGATCGGCTAATATTCGACAAGCAAACCTACTAATGGTACTCTGAGCTACTCGTCCTTCGTTCGAGGCAGATGCTTCTCCACCTCCGGGATAAGTATCCATTACAACGAAATCGATAGGTGACTCCGACGATCTTCCAATCTATCCATCATAAATCGACAATCATTCAAATAATTAAGCTGCTCTAGAAAAATAATGATAATAAAAATAATGTACCTGAAACATGTCTGTATTCTCGTCCTCAGTGTATTCTACGATCACAGCTTGTGTTCTGGATAGTGTATACGAGATTGAGTGTTGTTTTGTGTTTAAAATGGCTTGAGAGCAATGAGGCGTTTTCACGACGTAATGTTTGCTACGCTTGACACCATTAGCCACAGGTCTTTTGTACAAGACAAATTTACTTCTTCTTCTGCCGCGATCACTAGGTGGTAAAAAACCGTTGTATCTGTACGTGCAAAACAATTTTCATTTTAAGTTAAATAACTCATAATATTAGTTATTTATCTAATTATTATTTTTTTTATATTTCTTTGCTTTTGAGGTGCAGTGTTCGGTAAATTATTCCTTTGTATGTTTATTCTTTGCCATTGAAAAACTAATGAAAGTGCTATTAGACTTTTTCTCTTAGAAATCGTCATTTTTATTTATTTATCTAATCGAAACTTGAATGCTACTTACCACCCTCGTCATTTTACGCAAAAAATGTTAAAAAAGGAATATTTTTTATCTAAAAAAAGATGATGGAAGAACGTTTTTCTTGAGTAACTTATTGACAAAGAGTATTAAATATTTTTGAAAAATACCTAAGGAATATTAAAGATATTTGAAAAATAAATCTATTCGGAACGCTATAGACGAAACCACTATACCGCAACGCTATAGAGAAAAGACATCAATATAGTAAGTGGAACTAAGAACAGTAGAATACGGCGTGAACTCGTTTTGAATAAATCAGAAATAAGCGCCCTCAATATAATTAGCAAATAAAAGTGAAAATGAAAATTCATCTGAATATTAAACGAAAATAGTTTGGCTTCTCACTAGATATATGCTACATATTTTGCAAAATTCTTGGTAATAGTTTTACAGCTCTATAAATTGGATTTGTGATCCAATTACTAGCTTGTCGGTCACTCAGCTTTGTTGAGCGAATTTTCTTTAAGAAGCCATTGACCACAATCACAGTTACGAAAAGTAGGCGTTGATTTATGTAATTGAGCGTGGTTGCGGAAATTGAGCTTAAGTTCTTAAAAATGCAATAAAAAAAGTGAAATTCAATCCTCAAATATAAGTTAGAACACTGTAGAGATTGATATAAATAATCTCGTAAAATATTTTTAAATAATCAACTTTTTTTAATAACAATTATTTTTTGTAATAATATATTGTATATAATATATTTTCTTTGTCATTATTTCCATGAAAGTGTCGAAAGCTGGTTGAAATTGAGCAAGCTTTGTTTTAGATGTAATTCAATTGTTACTGATAACAAAGCCTTGACTATCAGGATTTCCTGAGATAAGAAATCACTGACCTTTGGAAATATATTTTGTCTTTCTAATACAGTTATGTCTCCAGTTTTAAAAGACTTACCCAAGAATGACTAGTTCTCCATATTTTACTGCTTGTTTAGGCTTATCATGGTGATGACTCTGGGCACCGCGAGGATGTACGTTACTGTTACTATGACTATTTTTGTTGTGAGGACTGTGAGGTTGGCCAACAGCCTCACCCTCTTCTACAAGAAGTGGGCTTTCGCTGCTGCCACCATCCGACCTGCAAATTAAAAAAAATAAATCAATTATAAAACATGATCTATAACTACATTAGTTATGTAAACTAATATTCCAGTTTAGATAATTAACTCTTTACATTTTGTACAAATATTAGGTAAAGTAATTTTAAGTCTTTGATTTCTCAACGTTAACAATTCCATTAAAATTGTATAAGTTAACTATATTTTCATTAATACTTGAAAATCTTTCAATTTACGGGTTACTATTAATGGTTAGTTGTCACAAAATATATACTTAATTACAAATTAATTAGAAATTACTTTATTACAGGATTAAGTCATTTCTAATCATTTGAGAACATAAGCTATTCAAATTAATTGTATTATCTAATAAATGTTTTGTATCTAATTCATAAGTATAAATACATATGTTATTATGGTAAGCTGAAAATGCCAGAGAGCTTAAACTGCTTCGTTAGAATTAGACAATAATTTAAAGACCCACATCCAACTGTGATAGAATGTACATAGCTTCTGTTATTTATGACAATGGCACATGGTCATGCACTAATAGACATAGAGAACATTATTACATTCATAGCAAAAAGAAACTTATTTATAGTTAAAAAAAATTGAATTTTATTTGGAGCACAACACAACAGTAAATATTATACTTTCTATTTACATGTTTATCAGTGAATTGTATGTATTCAATGAGGCTTATTTATAAAATACACTGTAAGAAAAAAACAGTGAATTTTCAATGCTAAAACAATAAGCTTGCAGCACATCTTTAATTTAGTTGATTAAAATTGGAGAAAGTCGAGATCTTAGAGGAAAAGAAATACATTATTTTAGTCGTGTGAAATCAGCCATAGAACTGAGAAGAATGGGAATGGCGACGAAAAAGGCGGAAGGGTCGAAAATAGAAGCGACGAACGAGAGCAAAACAGATCGAGTGAGGAGAGAGAAAGGAGAAAGAGAGGATAGGTAAGCAATTGTTATTCTGTACCGTATGACCATTGCGGGATCCGTGTTAGAGCCAATTTTGCCTCGACGATCAACGCACTCCGTGGGAGCCACTTTGACCGGCGCTGTCGCCAGCGAGCAGCGAGGTCCTCGGCACTCGGCGATGGTGACGACTGGGTTGCCCTCGCGTCAGTAGCAGAGCAGTAACAAATCTTTTGTTGTCGGCGTGTACAAGCTTTTGTTGCAAGGTGCGCAGACAAGAGAGAAAGAGGAAGCGCTCTCTCTTTCTTTCTCTCTGCAGTAGCTGTATATTGTCGTTGCGGGGCCAAAGTCCTTTCCAGCTCTCTCGTAACTACTCACACAACGCAACAGCAACACAACTCTTCGTCGTTGTTGTTGACGCACTATTTTTTTTCTCATAAATACGGCCGGTAGGGTCGGAGCGGCCGAAAAATGCAGCTCGAATAATCCATCCTCTGTCACTACAACGTGTGTGAAAACACGAAAACGCAGCACATCGGATTGGAGAGTGATAGGTCTTCGCGCAGTCCTAGCGTCGAGCCCAGCTTGACCGCACACAGCTTGTTACTTTTCTTCCTCTTCTTCGTCTTCTTCTCTATAGCTACTCCTTCGCTGCTCTGAACGGTCAACGCTGCCACTACCGCCGCGTCCTCCTTTTTTTACTCCTCTCTGCACTAGCGCGCGTTATTTCGCTGTATGCCGCCCGAAACTCACTCAGAGATAAACGTATACACAGCGGGGGAGTGTGTGACGGAAAGAGATATATCGAAGAGACAGAGACAGTGCGGGAGAGAGAAAGACGTTGCTGTGGGGTAGCGACAGTAACTCCAAGAGGCCAAGAACTCCAACTTAACGCCACAGACAAGAAACTTTAGACTATTTCTTTCTCTTTTCCTCTCTTGCTCTTCGTGGATTCACTATTGTACTTGTACCAACACCTGCGTCACTAGACTTTCACCAAGTCTTGACGGCTGACGAGGGAACACGAAAAACAATTGTTTTCACGACGCAACCAGAATCGCGCACCCACATAAACAGACTCGCGCAGCGCAAAGTAGCAGAGACACACGCACGATTAGCGAAGAGAGTGTGCAGTGACGGTGGCGGCAACGACAAGAGAGCGTAGTGAGTGGGAAAAGGAGAGAGAGAGAGAGAGAGAGAGAGAGACGGTGCAACGGACAAAATACAATATACGTGACGATGCACGCGAAGCAGACAAGGATAAACTGAATGTATTATGTGGCGCAAAACGTGACGAGACTGGGAGCAGTACTTGAGCCTTGAAACACTTTGAGTAGAAGAGGATAGAGATTCGAAGGGAGAAACATACGAGTGTGCAATAGCGCAAACCTTGACATCGCGTGGGAAACACCAGGCGTCGTCCGTATCGTCTCGCGGGTCTTTTACAAAACGTTCCAAACACTTTACTACTTTTTCTTTTCTTTTTTTTTCGACTTACCTCACCTAAATCAAACTGAAATAACAAAGAAAACCATGAAAGGCCTATACTCTCCTTGACAGAAATATCTTGACATGAGAAATACTTGCTAAATGTCGTGCGACTTATTGCTGACAGACGTGTCTTTACATAAGTATGATAATTATGGAGTTAGGTTTATTACATGCTCTGACTATGAAAAGTATTTGAAATCACTTGGAGTAATATTTTCATTTTTTTAATAATGTATTTACAAAATCTTACATCTTTTAGATTTTTCAAATTTTATCACCCTTTCATTTATTATAAAATATAATTTCTTACTGCTATAATTTTAAAAGTTCTGGAAGTCGTTTTTATTAAAAAAAATAATTTTTATATGCTTGATGACATATAAATTGTTGAAAATTGACAGTTTCCAATTGTGCTTTGCATTGCACCTACATTAGCAGCTTAAAAAATATTTTTATTTACAGAATGCATGGAAAATCATTAGTTAGACCTTCTATTTTGCCATGCCATCAACAGATTATATGAAAAGTATAAGGTAAAGCCATGGACTTGAGATGCAGCAAGAATAAAACCATACCATAAAACACCATATGGGTAGCCCTGAAAAATGTAATTGCAAAATGAATGTTATAGAACAAAAATGAATAATTTTTCTTGAAAAATATGACTATTAATAAATTTTACCTGCCACACTTGAATATTTGCTTTGTCACCATCCATTAAATATTCATAAACATCCTTAAAGTAGTATATAGTTGCGTATAAAATAGGTCCAACCCCAAGTATTACAATACCAATCATGTATTGCTTGAGAGATTTTATTTTGTTTGTTTTGATAGCTGGTAGTCCAAGGAATGATAAAAACAAACTTATGCACCATATATACTCCCACCACAAGGGCTGAAAAATAAGAAATTAAAATTAGAATAGTGAGCAACTAAGAAACAATCTCATGTCTGTTAAACAATGAATTACCTGAGGTATTTGAAGCTCTTCTATCTCTAAAATAAATATATTCAAACGGTCTAAAATATCAGCTGACAATTTGGCCAGCATAACAGAAAATAATACATAATGAAAAACCATACAATATTTCAGTCTTGACTTGTTCATGGCACTGAAAACAAATAAATCATAGTTATGATAATTAAAAAGAGCAATGAGGCGGACGGTTGTGGCGAAAATCGTGAGTTTTCTGTAACAATATGTTCGAAAACACGACAAAACAGGCAGCATTTGGCTTGCATGAATATTGGAAGTGTGTGATCAATGAGTAGTCATATTTGGCAAGGCTAAAATTGTAGAGAGCGAGGGTAAACGGACGGTCGGGGATATTTTTTTTTTATTTATTGTCGACGGGCCCACCTGATTTGATAATGTGTGGCGACTTTCTGTCTGTGCTGGAAATCGCTGCCATCGGTACCTAGGGCCTGTTGCAAGGTGACTCTCGAAGCCATTCTATTATCTGTAATTGTTCCAATCTATCTCTCAATGATTGGCGTCGAATCGATACACTTGTCAGATGCAAATATTCTTCCTAGAGACCGGACAGCTTTCGAAAGAATACGAAAATCCAAGGTAACGCATCCCACTGACTAGCTGTCCGTATACCTTGTAGTACTCAACTATTTTTAAACGAGTAACGAGCGGTCTCTGTGTACTGCTAGTGTCGTGTGCTGCTCGCTCGCGGACCTTCTGTTCAGCACAGACTATAAACACCTGCTAGATTGCCAGAGCAGAATTGCTGTGTGTGTTGCTCGCGCATTTCACGCTAAATTGCTTGAGTTATTGCCATTGTAAAGGATGTTCTCCGGTAAAATAAAAAACAAGCGATTGTCTTGAAATTTAAACATGTGTAGAGAAAATAAACACAAATATTTGAATGAAATCCTAGCAGGGAAATCCAAGCAATTTTTAGAGAAATTAATTTATTAAAATGAAAGCGTACCTACACTACTTAAAATTATGAAAATCACATGCAAAATTTTTCGGTTAATAAACGTATTTTAGATTAATTATAATCGGAGTATTTATAATTCGTTTCAAAAATAGTACATATCCAGGCATTTTTAAGAGAAAATGGATAGTTAGGTAGAAAAAATTACTCATGTTTTGACTGAAATGGCAAACGTCCTGAACTTGGCAACGTTGCTCGGTTATGTCGAGCGAGCGCGAAATTTTTGAACATTATATAGGTAACTTAGATATAATATAATTTTATAATTATAGTTTTAGAAACTGATTTAACAATTTATTAATTTGTAAATTATTATACTTGTAAATACGCATTTAATAGAATGAATATTTGATATTGATTATTTCATAGACAAATATGAAGAATTCAAAAACAATTCTCTCTTATAAAATAAAAAATAAAAAAAACTAATAAATGCTATGTTGAAGCATTTTGTTCGTGATCTGATTGGCTGAGATCTGATCATCTGATATACTGTTATGTGACTTCAATAGATTTGTTTAATTTTTTATATGTGCAGTAACTGACTTTTCTTAAAACAATTATTGCAACTTTTGTTATCCTAAATATACCAGAAAACTACATTTACAGTAATTATGATTTTATATTTGTCCAAATTATAACTCAAATCAAAATTGTGTATAACCAGAAAAATGGGTTTTAATACTGATACTAATGTTGTAAAGCGCGCTTCGCATGTTCATCTTTTGTTTGTATTGGTATTGATGAATTTTATACTTGAATCAAATCAAAAGTATTATAAAATACACCGTATACATAGAACAATTTGATGTTTTAACATGCTTAATATACATCGAAAATAATTGACAAATAAAAATTCAATTACGTACCCCAGCCAGCAAGATCTGTTTCCAAAATGTTACTGAAACCAGTTTTCTGCATGTCATCACAATATTGTTACAACATATGTTTGAAAATCTTTTGACAACATTTTAGCAACCCAACCCTTCATAAACATTACAAAAAATTTATTTTAGCTAACGAAAATGTTGCGGAAACATTTTGACATTTTTGAAAACGTTGATGGAACGTCATTAAAACATTGATAAAATAAATTTTCTCTGGTGAGTATTTAAAATTTTTGATATAGAGCAGACGTATTTATTTTATCAATATTTTAATGACTCTCCAGAAACAATTCCAAAAATGTTGCCAAAATGTTACAGAAATCTTTCCACAACAATTTTGTTGACTGAATTTAATTCTTTGTAATGTTTTAGAAACGTTGCCTAAATGTTGCCAAAAAATTTTCAAATATATGTTATATGAACATCGTAACAACATTTGGTAAAATGGTTTCAGTAACATTTTGGCAACATTTGGACATTTCGGAAACATTGCTGCAATATTTTTAACGGTTATTGGAAAATTTGCAATATTTCTAAAAAAATATTTTGGTAACATTTTAGAAACAATTTTTCCTGGCTGAGGTTGTTATTCAGAGTTTAGTTATAATTTCAAACCTAATAATACACATATACATACTGCCACATTATAGTAACCCATGTAACTATCTTTCAGCCAATCAGATCATAAATAAAATGACAGCTGGCAAACCATCACTTTTTTATTTAGGAAAAAAAATGTATGTATTAAATAAAAAAAGGATTTTATTAATATTAAAAAAAATCTTATTTTGTAAATTAAAAATTAATGTTTTATTAACGTGTAATTAAAAAATCAATTTAATCGAATGATCAAAATAATTACGAACCATTCAATGAAAATATTTTGCGAGTTATCATATTTTTTATATAATGCCGTCAAGAGCTAAGTATTTCTTGTTTTACTATGACCTCTTCATTCTTCCTTGCCAGCTCTTCCATTTTAGTAGTCACGGTTCTTTCATGTTTTCAATGTACTTTGAAATACAGCAGGGATATTGAGCTCTGATAATATAGTATTTATTTGCGTTTCGCCAGCTTCTACATCGATCTTACCTAAAATATGAATTATAAAACGATCTTGTTCACTAACACAGAATTCAGCCTTACCATATAAAAAATTGTAATCATCGAATTACTGATTTGTTCTCGAATTACTCTTTGTTCACCGTGTGTTTATTGATAGATACAATAGAAAATTGTAAACATTCTAGACATTGCACCTTGAATGAACTAGCAAGTCTATATCTTTTTTTGCTACTTATGTTTCCTAAGCACAGTGACTTATTACATTTATACTGCACCAAAGTTCACGATCCAGAGTTTCCAATCCTATGATTCTTCGATCATCATATGGAATGTTGAGCTTAACATTAGACTGCAAGATTCAATTTACGAAGTAATTATTGGCACTAAGATTCATGTAATTACGCGATTCAATGATTAGTTTTTCTAAAAATTCTTAGTCACGTAAATTTCCGGGCTTATTGGAGCTACGTAAATTTTTCAGGGCCAACTGAAGTCCCGTAATTTTGGAGACGTATTTTTACGGATCTGGAAATACGCATCCTTGCATAACCCAGTAACCCTATGATCTATTACTGCCATACACACCGCGAGTGGAAAGGCGTTGACCCTTACTGTACCGTCCCTTTTTCTGTTATAAGCGCGATTTTATCGAATCTGTTTTAAAGGGATATAATCATACGAGTGACGTAAATGCGTATCTTCTAGGATAATTATTACCAGTTACGGAAATAAATTACTAAAATACGTTGCTCCAAAATTACGAGACTGCAGTTAGGCCGTCTAAAAAATTTACGTGACTCTAGTTATATAAATTATATGAATATTAGTACCAATAATTACATCGTTGAATTTATACTGTTAAATAAGCACTAGGTATATTTCAAAACGATGTCGATTATGTTTACTTTTGAGAAAAAAATAGCCGCTACGACTCACTTTATTTGTAACTCTTTTTTTCTGATCAGTTTTCTTTTTTAGATTTAAGTGAACTTTATCTCTGTGAATTTGTGCTTTTTTTTCGCTAAATGATTCTTTTTGGATTCATTTAGTGAAATTCATTTTCAATAATATAAAAAAATAATAGTGTCAAGCTATAAATTGATATCAGAAAGGTTATTTTCTATCTTCTTGCTATATAGCGACTCTCGCGATCTGTGAAACGCCAGCGCTTCGATGAATCTATGTATACGATACT
The DNA here is from genome assembly GCF_024137745.1 of Phymastichus coffea. Taxonomy (NCBI): domain Eukaryota; kingdom Metazoa; phylum Arthropoda; class Insecta; order Hymenoptera; family Eulophidae; genus Phymastichus; species Phymastichus coffea. The sequence continues at coordinate 537,044 of NW_026706898.1, read as the reverse complement.
TTTAACGTCATTTACAGTATTAATTTGCACACTGAGTGCAACGTTTCAAAAAGTTTGAAAAAGATGATGATTCTGTGATGGCGTTCGGTTTCATGCGGCGCAGTTGTGAACGAGCGCAAAAGAAAAGCACGAAGTTAAGGTGGCTTCACTAGATTTCGATATATATATATAGGTACATAATGAAAGAAATACGCGTTTATAGTTTTTTATTCAAGCTTTCAAAATCCACCGAAAAAATACTTCTTAACATCATTTTTGCGAACAAAATGATCAAAGATAAACTTGTATATATAATGACAGATACATATAGTAGTAGTGTCATTTATAAATACTTCTAATTTTTTAAAGAAACTTATCATTATTCCATTTAACTACATTTAGATTTTAAATCAGTAAATTTAATAATACTTGAAAAAATAGAAGTTTAACACATTTTTTAAAAGATATTTAATTGATAACTTGGTGAAAAATGATTTTCAAAAACTTACTTCAATATAAACTATCCAGTAAACAACATGATAACAGTGTAGCAAATTTGGACGTCACGTATACAAGGAATCTATCCGTTATAATTATATACAGTGATTAACTATAATAATATCAACAAATGAATAAAATTCCTTTTGAATTAAAAAAAAATTTTTTGAATAAAAAGTATGAACGGAAGTATTTATATGCATTTACAAATAGTGAAAAGGGACACTGAACGTAAAAATAAAAAGCATTATTACAAGAGAAATATATATATAAATATATATGTGTGTGTGTGTGTGTAGGTGTCTTCAAACATAACATTACGTTGTGTAATTTTATATATTTTTATTGAACTATAAATTTATTCTGTATTGTAAAAGTAAATAAGACTATATTTCTTTTAAAAGCAGATCTTATTTGACATATTTCAGATTATATTTAGATAAAAAAATTGTAAGCATGTTTACAAATGAAGTCACGCACATATGCATGTTATATCTATAGAATGGGCGTGATATGTTATACATTATCACGATGATCGTCAGTAGGTAAAAAAAGAGATAGATATAGAAGTTATATATATATATTTACACACACACAAATGCAAACTTGAACCTTGGACTTTTACGTTACCGAACACCTTTTTTATTTTGACTCGTCCTTCTTTGTAGGAGCGCTCGTTCGTAAGCGTGACTTGGAAGTTCCAATTGCAGTTGAAGAGCTAAAGTTTCGTCCTCTTCTTTTTTCATGTTCAGTCACGCTTCAGTGTCCTGACATGCTACTTGTTACAAATAATGTTTATTTAAATCGAGAAAAGAAAATAATTATTTGGACACGCACTCCCAACGGATGACGCTTTAAGAGGTAAAGTAAATTATTGCTTACATTTTTTTATCACGTGTATTTTCAACTCATAGGCAAAGTTTTCTTCCCTACATTATTACCTCCCTTCAATGAAAAAACTAGTTTCCAATTCGACTGCTACTTTTTCATTCACTACATAACCTATAGATTCTGCATAAAACATAATCGAAGTTAAATTTTTCTAATGATCAGCATGAGGACATTATGTTATTAAAATTACTAAACCAGTTTTTTGAATAAGAATGGAATAGACTAATATTTTTATAAACTCTTATGAATAAACTTTTTTTTGATTGAAAGTAAATTTACAGAAATAGGTTGAAAGTTCAAGCACTATCATGAGATGGATGTAAAATTTCATTCATGCTAGTTATAAACCGTATTATTTACTACAAGAGCTGATTTAGGTAGTTACACACTTAATTAATACACACTTATTACACTTAATAGGTAGAAGATGTTATTTTATTTTAAATAATTTTTCATTTACATTTTTTATTTGAAATAAAATTTATCTCATATGAAAAAAGTTTTTAGATAAATATAGTAAATTATACTTTTAGAAGAATTTTTTTTTCACCTGAAGATTTATAATTCTGATACTAGTCGATATTGCAAGAGATTATTAAATTATAGAAACTTATTAAGGATTGTAGATTTAATTTTAATTATGTTTGAATAATTAAAATTTTATATCTTTGAAATGGATGCCATAAACTTAATCCTATTTTATAAACATTGGATTCTACAATTAACTGTAATAAACGGTTCACAACAAATATCATAAAAGAACAATTAAGCAATTAGAATTATTAATTAGTTAAATAAGTTTCCTTTAATTTCATATCTAATAATTATTTTTTTTTTCTATTTCAGATAAAAACCTCACAAATATATTGTTTTCATCATTACCATAAGAAAAAGTCCAAACAAAAAATGGAACTACTGGTAGTTCTTTTGAAGCGTTCACGTATAGTACATCTTATGTTTGCCATTACATTCTTCACATCTGGATTAATAATAAATTTCTTCCAATGCATTCTATATTTTGGATTGAGGCCTTTTTCTAAATATTTGTATCGCAAGATTAATTATTATCTTTGTTATTCATTTTATAGTCGTAAGTAATCTTAATTTAAAATAGTTTTGTATACTCAAAACATTGCAATATTTTATTTATGATTATAATTTTATTCCAGAATTAGTATTCGTAGCAGAGTGGTGGGCAGCAGCTGATGTTATTTTGTACATTGACAAAGATGATTTTGAAAAATATTATGGGCGAGAACATGGTTACCTTTTAATGAATCATAGTTATGAGATTGACTGGTTAGTCGGATGGGTATTCTGTGATCGTGTTCAATTGCTTGGAGTAAGTTTCTAAAATTATTGATAGTAGAAAGCTTAAGTAATATTGATTTGCTAAATGTTTTTTCAGAATTGTAAAGCTTATGCTAAAAAATCAATTCAATACATCCCAACGCTTGGGTGGGCATGGAAATTTGCTGAAAGCATTTTTCTAGAAAGAAGATGGGATAAAGACAGAGAAACTATTGGTGCTCAAATAAGAGAATTAGCTGATTATCCTGATTTTATGTGGGTGAGTATTTAGATTTATATTTTTTTTACTGACATGTTTAACATTTTGCAACCATATACGTGAAAAAAATTAAATCATTTATCAAAAATATGAAATTTGCAGTTATTACTGTATGCAGAAGGTACACGTTACACACCTGAAAAAGCTGAAGCTAGTCAGAAGTTTGCACAAGAAAAAGGTCTACCTGTTTTAAAACACCACTTAACACCTCGCACAAGAGGATTTACTGCTAGTATTCCCCATATGAAGGGCAAAGTTAGTGGGATATATGATATTCAATTAGCATTCAAATCGACAGATATCAAGCCTACCATTACAAATCTTTTGCTTGGAAAAGCAGCTACAGCGCACATGTACATGAATAGAATACCCCTTGAAAGTGTACCAGAAGGTGATGAAGCAGCAGCCCAATGGTTACAAAATATTTACCAAGTTAAAGTAAATCACGAGAGTTTTTTTTCTGTGGAATTATGAAACTTTTTTAATTGATTTTTTAATATATAGGACAAAATGGCCGACAGTTTTGCCAAAACTGGAGACTTTTTTGCTACGAGTGGCGTGCCTAGAGTAGAACCGTTCAGATTGAAAAGAAGATATTGGTCTCTAATTAATAGTTTAGCTTGGGCAGTCATTGTCCTTGTACCAATGCTGTATTATCTTATTAGGCTTCTCTTATCAGGTTCAACTATGTACTTCTCGATAGGAGCTGGAATTATAATTTTATGTAAGTAATAATCTTAAAAACGATAACATAGTTTTATTATAAAACTAGACATTTATTTAAAAAATATTCGTTCTTACAGTTTTTATATTAATGAATAAAACCATCGAGATGTCGGAGATAAGCAAGAGCTCGTCGTATGGAGCAGCAGAAACAAAAAAAGCAAAATAAGAGCCTATTCATTTTATAGTGACGCGCAAATGAGAAGATGATTTTTTTCTTAATCTTTACGCTACGATTATGCGATTTAAAACTTATAATGGCGTTTGTTATGTTAATTGATATCATACACAAACACAAGCAACCAAAAGGCAGATTCTTTTTTACGTAGCTTAGAGAAAATACTCATTGTGATCATAAGATTTCCTATATTTTTGTTTTAACTTTCTACTATGACACCAGCATAAAAAAATATTGTTATTGTTATAGTAAATAACCCTTTAACTCCCATTGTATTGTATTTAGTCAATTTTGATTCTTTTCTTGCTCTTCTTCCTCTGATGAAACTTTGTTTGATTCGTGATGCTTTTCTGTGTATCCTATATCTGGTTGAGCTAAATATCTAACTGTTCTTAATTTTCCTCTCGCATCGTAGTAGCCATAGTGTCCTTTAACTGAACCATCTGGCAATCTCTCTTCTAATCTATATTGTCGATTTTCCCTGTAGATAAGTTAATATTAGCGTAGTACAAAAAAAGTAGTACAAAAGTGTTATTATTTTTTTATGTAAAAACTCACCCATCACCTGTATCATAGCCAAAGACGTAAGTTGCCGGACCTTCATGTCCTTGAATTTGAAATTCAACTCTATCGCCATCAGATGACAATTCTAACGCTTCTGCCGGCCTTTTATTCAACTTTTTCTTCCTGTTCATTTTGAATTCTTGAGATTTCTGTAATACAGATAATTATTAAAAAAAATTTGTCTGTAATTTATCAAAAAAACTACCTTACTGTTAAAATAAATTAACTTGTTCCCTCATTAGCGTTATTTTTATTTCGATAAATTTTAAAATGTTGGCTTTAAGATATGAAATTGAAATAAACAATTCTACGTACAATCACCAAAATTAATTTATTCTCCCAAAAATACGCATAGGAATTTATTCGGCAATTCGAATTGTAGTCAAGTTAAGCAATGTTCAGGCTTGATTTTTTGAAGTGATCTATAGTAGTAAATAATAATAATTTATAATAATAAATTACGAACGATTAGCGTCGTTTGTACGACAACTTCTAGATTCTTTTAAAAAAAGTGTGTCCTGTTTTCCTTATACTTTTTCAGAAAAAGTTGATCCGGTTAGAAGAAAATTCATCACTTTCAAATGATTTCATGCGAACACAGTAACAAAAATTAAGCAAACACGACGGATACACGGAATAGAAGCAAAAGTAGTCTAAAATCGAAACGCGAAAAACACAGGCATTCGTTTAGCGATTTTACAAAAGTTATTGCCCAATGCAAAACAGAGGTAACAGCCCGATCAAAGATAAGGATAAAAATGTAATAAAGGGATGGCATACGGTACCCCAGTTTCAGACTGTACAGAATGAGCAGTAAAAGGATCGTGTTCCCTGGTGTAGGTAGGTCTTTCGTCACGCATGTCCTTCGGATTCTGGTTGACGGTCGCAGGATAAGGTCTGTGATTATAGGGCACTCCGTCGTCCATCTCGGCAACAGGGAGTCCATAATAATCAGCATAATTGGACACCGCATTCGGATTGGGCGGCATCATGCGTAGCGCCGGCCTACGTCCCGTCCGGAATCTCTTTGGCTGCTCGTTGGCGATCGTTGGCACGTAGTAGTAAAAATTGAACAGACCATGGTCGCTCAGCCGATGATTCGGTGGCACGACGAAGTAATCCTCGGCGAAAGCTCGCAAAAAGCTCGAGCACGTGAGCAGAATCTTAATTCGAGAAGAAAAACAGACGCGCTCAGTCGCATTACAGCGCGTGAAAGTATAATAATTACGTGATGTCTATTGTTTCATTGTGTGCTTTTTTGCTTGGAAGTGTATACGTGCGCGACAGAGGTTTTTCCCTGCGCTCGTTGTATACAAGCTCGCGCAGCTCGGAGCAGGGGAGCCATTCAAGCGCGACGCTCGAGCCGCCCACGACGGTCGTTTTTTATCAATGTCAAGTGAAAGCCTTGGGAACGCGTGTCGAGGTTCGAACCGTGCACTTCCAAAGGATTTAATTAAGAATCTGATCCGATTTAACGACCACACATCAGACCGATACAATGCAGGTTCCACCTTCAATACAATGTCGCTCCGTGCGCCAATTGCTACATTAACAATTCGTAAACATACTGTCAATGAGGCATCGCGCCCATTCGGATTTCAGATAACGACACTTCAAAGTTGAAAATACATTAACTTGAACCTTGCCAGATAGATAGTAAGCAATGTTATAAACAGACTTACTACGAGTTTCCAAGGCATGGTCTCCGCAGTTGAGTAGCCAGATCAAAACTAAACTCTACTCCTTGATATGCATGCTCGAATGGTTCCTCAGACCGGCTCTTTCTCTCCCTCTCTCGCCCACGTACTATGGTTTCTTATTACTTTTACGATTAAAAAGAAAAAAAAAATCAGGGAAAAAAGTACATGGCGTTCAGCCGTTCACACGTTTCTTCATATTCGGAATAAAACGGCGTTGCTCAACGTTATACATGGAAAAAGCGCACGGGTAATTTATTGACGAATCAAATTGCAACTTGAATATTTGAGCAATAATGTCATCAGTCAAGCGGAATTGTCTTGAAAGCAGGAAAAAGTTTCGTAGCCACGACGTAATGAAACTTGACAGGAATAAGCTTCCATGACAGAATTCAGAATTCTGTCGAAAAGGAAGGCATATTTGCGGAAACGTCGGTTTCGAGAGAGTGACGCGTTAATGGCCCTTATGCCACTCGCGGATTCGCATAAAAACTCGACAGGGACAGTTTTGTCAACGCACTTTGATTCCAGCCTCTTTCATTTATTCCGTCGAGATCGACATTACTTTCGTGGTCATGAGATACTTCACGGCAATCGTTGCTTTTTGTCACGTCGTCGTATTTATCTCCTCCATCCAGCCTACAACGGTAAATTTTTTCATTATTTTCATTTCTTGTGCGAAATTAATGCACGCGCGTGTAATTAATCTCAGTCGAATCTACTGAAATATTTCACCTAACGCGCTCCGGCCTTCAAACGTATTTGTTTACTTTTGCAAATGCATCGCGTTAATTTTGTACCCGATAAATTACATAATTCGTGACCACACGGAAGTTTCAATACTCATGAAAAAACGTTTGAAAAACCATATCTGCAGAGCTTGAAATGCCGCACTGGCAACCAACAGAGCGACGATCAATTCCAGAAGATAATGCAAGTTTGTCGTCGTCGGCTGCTAGGTTACGACCGGGACGGTGGCCGCGAGTTCAATGGTCGGGACACCGATTCGCAAGAAAGCTCTGATTCTGACTCCGACGAGGACGTGTTCGACAATAAATTTCTGAATCTCGGCGGCAATCGTTACAACAACCGAGCACAAACTAACAGCAACAACAACGGCAACGGCAGGTATGACTATGCAGCTTCATCTTCCATGAACAGGAACACCAGCAGACGTAATTGGAATGACAGATCAGATTCTGAAAGGCCGAACTACGATACCAGCCAGTCCTCAAATAACAATAGGAGAAACTTAAGAAATAACGGATACGGATATAACAATAATAATGGCGGTGCAAGCGGATATGGTGACAACGCCAACTCCAATTCGAATTCTAATAGATACAACAATGGATACGGCAGTACGAATCGAAATAATAACAACAATGACATGTATGATAATGACGGAGAGCGCGAGCAGGCAGTAAGACACTTATTTTTCAAAGAAATTCGTCTGAAAATTGTTTCGCACTTGTCGCGGCATCGCAATGTTGATTAACATTTTTCCACAATTTCTTTGCAAAATACAGAGAGAAACGATCTATATTAGTGAGAGGAGATTTCACTATTTGTAATTCGCCGTTTTATGCATATCTTTTGCAGTGCGTCACCCAGTGCTTTTTCAATGAACTCAATCTGGTAAGTAGATTTAATACTCGAGATTTGACAATCGTTAGTAAGAATAACAAATTTCAATTTCTGGGTCGGCAGGTTGATCAAAGAGGCTATCCGGAAAGGTCATCAGTAACGAGCATAATGACAAAAAACATTATGGATCCAGAACTACGTGATTTCGTGGAGGAGTCCGTGATTGAGTGCTTCCACTACTTAGCTAATAACGGCCGACAGGAAAAGTGCCAATTCTCGCAGAATTTGCTATCGTGCTTGGCTGAAAAGGGTAGCGAGGTAAAAATCATGTTTTTGCGCGGGTTCGAAATACAAAAGAAGCGTTGAACAAAGATTATTTTTTTTAGAGATGCGAAGATTGGGACGATAATTAGGCTTTTCAATGATGATCAACTACTGCACAATTATATCTCGTTATAATCTTATGCGTATATATTGATATCGTAACATTTTATGTACAGAATAGTAAATCTTATTTTTAAAATAAAAAATTACACGATTTTTTCAAGAGAAAAAAAATAATTAAAAGCGTTATCTTACAGTTACTTTTTCTTTTGTACAAAGGCACACTCCTAACTACCTGATATCAAAGTGCGTAAGATTAACTATTAAAATACGTACAGCGTCAATAAAATTGCTTTAAAAAAATAATACTTTATGCCAGCACAAAAACGAGATATAATCACTGCCGTTTTTTCAAGTTCTCAAACCGCTTCATCAAGTCATCGAAGTCGATGTCGTCACCGTTTTCACCGCTGGCATTATTCGACGGCGGCGTATCAGTGTCTGTCGGGACGGTTGGTAAATCGGGCAGATTGAAATCGTTCATTGGCATTTTGGAGCGTGGTTGAGGCTTTGGTTTCTGATCAGACTAACAATAAAACAATAATAAATAAATATTTTTCCTATGAGAAAAATAAATGACAATTTAAAAAAATTTTTAATATTTACCTGTTTATTTAAGTCTGGTGGAAATGATCCATAAGGTGGTGGTTGATCATCATCCTATAAAAAATATATCTGTCAGTACCACAAAGAACAGTACTGAACTTTTTAAACATAAAATAGTCTTACAAGTTTTACACTGTTTAATGGAATATTATAAGACATAGCTACAGGATTAAAATTATTTTCGGTTTTCTCTGATGGACTGGATGTACTTGGCGGTGTAAATCCCATAGGTAATGAACTACCACCAGCCATGTTCATTGAATTTGGAGGAATAGGAAGCTGTGGAAATCCAATAAAGCCTACTGGTTGTGGTACACCACCACTAGCCTGATCCAAATTGTTTTGTGGCTGACCACCATTTCCCCCAATATCAATCAACATTGCATCTTGACCTTCTGCCATGATCTGAGGATCTGGCTCATACTCTACGTTATAATTTTTGGCAATTTCAATCAAGTACTTTTCTACTAATAATTTTGATGGAGACTGCACACTCATTTTGTGTTTGAGTTTTTCTGATATTGTTTGCAGAGCTTCCTCACGACAAGCATCTGTATATTGTCTACCGTACTTTGCGGTAAGGATATCTGCTATTACTTTCATCTCTTGAACATCAGTCTGTAAACGTGGGGCAGCCCAAATTATTGTTGATATGGCTTCTGACAACCCGTCGTCTAGTGTTCTAAAATAGATCACATTAAATATGATTATGATTTATAAACCAAAACCTTATTGAGAAGTGATGAATCTTACTTCATCTGTTGGATGAGACCAAAGCGAGCAAGTAATAAATCACAGTACATCTCCAGAAGTTCCATTGCTTCCACCATGTAATCCTCTCTAATAATATGTTCTACCCTAATTCTCGCTCTTTCCACTTTGCCAGCAGCAATGTAATCAGCGATTTCTTTCCTTGCCTTTTGTGCCAGCTCAGTTTTCTTCTTTTCTAAAAGCTTTAATCTGTTGATAGCTAACCTAAGGTGTGTTTTTAATTTGGTGTAATTTGGTCCACTGGAAAACATCTTGACTGTCTTGATTTATAATTATTATGTCTTTATTTGGAAGTTTGTTGCTACTTTTTTATGACTCTCGCTTGCCTGATGTCAAGTACTTAGAAGATTAACAATGATTCACAGATGAAAATACATTCAAACGCATTTACAGTTGTGCTTGTAACTGCATATCCATGCACACATAGAACCAGCATAGTACCTTATACACACGTAAACGAAATGGATCAGACGCAAAAAAGAGAACTATTTTTAGCGCGCTCATTCAAATAACTAATCAATTAATTAGAATAATTCAAACAACAATGAGCCAATCACAGTCTAGAAATTTAAGGAGGCATTGTTTTATGTTTAAGTATAACTTCAATAATGACTTAACAAATTTAGATTATTTTAATTGTTTACTTCATTATTTTTATAGTTGATTGTATTTATTTGAAAGTAAACTTAATAACATAAATGTCAATACATTGATATGCCTGAGAATACATGTAATTTAAGTGCATCATATTATTTTACCATATTATTTATTTTCAGGTTAGACCGTTGAGTGAACATGGATTTTATGCTTTTTTCTGATGTCTACAAATTGTTTCACTTATTTTTTATTTACTCAATCAATTGACAATAAACCGATGTAGAATAATAACAACCCACGTGACCATAGATCAGCCAAACTGATCACGAATAAACCGCGTCTTCATTTTTGAGATCTATCTCTTTTTTTAATTTTTCAATTTTAATAATAATTTTTATATTTTTATTATTATTATAGTAATTACTATGCGGACTACGCGCGCTAAATACTTGTCAATTAGTACATACTAAAAAAATCATGGCGGACACATTAAATAAGACTTGACTCCATAAAAATATATGAAAGTTCTTATATCTAGGTATTGTCCAGAATTTTTACAAAATCCTTTCTTTGTCGATAAAATCTACATACTGCAGGTGGATATGAAGAATGTAAGTTGAGGACACCCGATCATCAAATTTTTGCGTCATTTTTGCATCTATAATTGAAAAATTTTTTAAAAGATTTCACGACATTCAACCCTAGCTGAATGTATGTAAATATACAAAATTGAAAAAAAATTGATGAATTAATTTTGTTAAACTTATTAAGTAAATTAAAAAGAATTATTACGCATAAAAAAAATGAGAGCAAAGTAACTGTCCATGGATTACCAATATTTTTGTATTAATTAATTATCTATAAAATATTATAGTGTGGGTAGGTTCATATATTGTATCACAATTGATACAAGAAATAAATAAATAAAATATTTATTTATACTATTACATGATTCTCGAATATATATATATATTAACGATGAAAGCATAGCATTTATATTTTCAAAAGTAATTTCACTCAATGAATGTTCATTATACAATGACTTTAAAAAATAAAGTAGTGATATAAAAAATTGGATACTGGTTTTTGTAGCTTAAATTTTATTTATGTATATTTGTTAATAATTTATATTCATTAAAAATAGTAAATCTACAAGGATTTCATATTAAAGTATCATTCAATTACTCAAACAGATGAAAACCTTTTAAAAAATTATGTACCTTGAATAAAAATTCAACACAAGAATTTTAAAGTCTAAATTAGTAATAGAATCTATATTTATTTGTAACATCATGACATAGACCATTAAAATTCTTTTGTCAAATTATTTTTTTCTTTTGACTAAATTTAAAAACGCTAATGTGTATTTACGTAAGTTGTTCAGTGCACTCAATTACGCAACAAACTTTGCAAATGTTATTAAAAATATAAAATGTACATAAAATTATAATACATTTGATGTGAACAAACTTTCGCAATTTATATTTATTCTCTGAGTCTAGCCAATCGTTGAGTCAATTCATCTTGTTCTTGACTCACAGCAGTTGAAGTTCCTATACTGCCTGTCTGACCAGATGGAAGCTCCATATTTAACTCCAAACTAAGAAAGATTACAAAGTAGACATAATATAATTTTGTTTTTCTTTAGATGATCTAAACATATTAGTACATACCCAGCTTCATCAGCTACTTGCTGCATAAGCAAATCTACCTCATTTTGAGGAATGTTTGTAGTAGTAGTTTGAGACATAGCATTCTCCATATAAGAACTTTGTACATCCAAGTCTTCAAATTGACTTTCAAATTTATCCATGAGACCAGAAATCTTCTCCAAATTCATAGATTTCATAGCTGCATCCATAGCCTTGACAACACCAGCCATGGATTGCGTGACTTTCCTTGTGGTCAATGCTGTTTGTACTCTGCTTGCCACAGCATCTACTCTTGCACTCATGCGTAAGTAATTGAGAGCTTGATTCTTTTGTCTAATAGCATTTTCAGCATGAATTTTTGCTCCTTCCATATTTCCTTTCTGTATAGCCTTTTTGACTTTGGCCTTTTCTATTTTCTCTTCCTTCTCGCATTTTTTTGAATTTCGCTCAAGCTCTTTCACAGCAAATTTGAGATTAAAAAGATTTTCTAAGTAGCGTAAATGTTAAGGAAAATACGAGTATACACGTAAAATAATGAAAATACTTTATAAAACCCGTGTTAAATTAGTTATAAACAGTATATTTATCAAACCATTTAAAAGGATACTTTCCATCTGAGAGACAGACATGGCTGATTGTTCGGCCCCCGTTGTGATAGCTGTCAAGAAATTACAAAAAAACTACTTTGCGTCTGCGTCGCCGACGTAGTTGTAGGTATTATCAACTTATAGTTGATTGATTGAAACTTCCAGTCAATCTTTTTAACTATATATATGTAGCGTCTTCCAGAGGTTCTTTGTCAAGGTTCCTTTGTCATTAGTTCAAATTCAAAAATGAATCTTTGGTATCGACCTGTTACGATAACACCGATGAATCACTTGAAAATTTAACAAAATTAATTCAAAATTTGATTATATTATTAGATTTCAAAAAATGACGTAAGACGTAATAAATATGAGATTTTTCACAATTGCCGTTGGTTAAAGTGCTATCTGAATCTGACACATTAGTCATCTGGCCCTTCCACATCCCTCTAATCTATAACAGCTGATTTTTGATAATTTTTCGCAAATCCTGTTAGATGGCAACAGCTGTAACTTCTGAGCAGGTAAACATTTTATTCATTCACAACGGTTCGAGCATGGAGACTATATAGTCTCCATGGGTTCGAGTGACGAATCTTGACCAACTTGGTTTTCCGCCAACTTTGGAAGACGTAAGCCATGTAAGGTTAGAAGTCGCGGTATATATGCCTCAACGGCTCGAGCGCTGCAACGGCACAGCTCGATCAGTTCCTTCGTAATAACAGACAACTAGTGACAAGTGACAACACGATGAAACAATGATTTATTATTTATATAATTAACAAATCCACAAAACGATAAGTCTTCAGTGAATTTGATTGATCTCATACGTGAAATGTGAATAAAAGTAAGATCAGACCACATTAAGACGAAAAAAATCATTTTGAATTAATTTTGTCGTCTGAATTTCCATTGGCGTTGTTATTGTCGACTAATTCAAAAAATCACTGCTCACATGGCATTTTAGATAAATTATTCATGTAAGTTTTTTCGTATAAACTAGCGTGACGTTAGCGACGGTTCAGTTGGCTATACACGTAACAGAACTGTAGCAGCGATAAAATCGACAATTTTCATAAATTAAAATATATTACTGTCGTATTTATTTAATTTTATCAAAAATTGTTGTAAAGTTCAAAATCAAAGTGGTAAATATAATTTTTTAATAACAGATTCTTTTGAAAATCATTGAATATTGCTTGTAAACTTTCTTTTGAGTAATTCAGCTTAGTATTATTGCTTAATATTTGTTTTATGCTTTAACAGCTCAAGTATGTGTACTGCTGCAAGAGAACAGGTATGTAGTATGTATTTTAACATCAATTATTTTATTTTTCAAATTTAATGAATAATATGATAACTCGCATGACATTTTCTCTTCCAAAATTTCCAATTATACACCAAAGTATCTTTATCAATCTCATAAATATTGTCAATAGATAATTCAATAGATAATTTGAAAGATAATTAATATTGACAGTATTGTGATAAAATAAAATTCCAAGTTATACACATATATACTTTTATTCTAAATAGACAAATATATGAGATATTATCAGGCAATGAAACTTTCACTATCTCATGTTTAAGACGTATCTAATCATTAGATTTCTCTACTTTCAGTTGAGTCATACGAACAATAAAAAAATGGGTACTTTCAAAAAATTACTTCTTGAAATTGTAAAATGTATTTTCATTCAAGTCCATTGGCTGATAGATTATATTATAGATTTTCTTTTTGGTTTGTATTATGATACAAAAGCTCAAAAAGTACCACCAGTTAAAAACAAATTATTGTTAGAAAGTACAATCTCAATAGCAAAGAAGATAAGGTAATTAAGACATAAATAATTGGTTTTATAATACAGTTATATTGATATGATTGAGCTTATTATTATGATTATCATAATTTATAAACAGTTACATTAATTTTTTAATAATTAGGGAGAAAAAAATAACTGCAGAAGAAGTTGTTAGAAACTTCATTGAAAGATGTAGAGAAGTAAATGGATTACTGAATGCTATAGTTGAAGAAAGATATGAAGATGCATTAAAAGAAGCTAAGGAAGTTGATAAAATGTTGAGCGAAGAAAACTTGACTGTGGAACACTTAGAAAAATATATGCCTTTACTTGGAGTACCATTTACAACAAAGGAGAGCAATGAAGCAAAAGGTACATTTATTTAAAAAATGAATATAAAGTGTATTGTCTTGTATTTAAAAAAAAATTAATGTTTATCCATTGACAGGGCTACTCCATTCAATGGGCACCTTAAGTCGCAAAGGTCATAGATCAGATCAGGATGCTGATGTAATTGGATATGTAAAAAAAGCTGGTGCCATAATAATAGGCAAAACAAATATTCCTGAGTTAAATCAGTGGATTGAATCTAGAAATAAAGTTTATGGCCAAACGAACAATCCATATAATACAACTCGTGGTGTTGGTGGAAGTAGTGGAGGAGATGGAGCAATTGTAACATCCTGTGGTGTTCCTTTTGCTATTGGCAGTGATATTGGTGGGTCTATCAGGATACCTGCTGCATGTAATGGAGTTTTTGGACTTAAACCCAGTGAAGGTAAAAGTTGTACCTTAAAAACTCTTTAAAACTCTTAAACTTTATAACTTTGAACTTAAATTTTAAAACCTTTTAAACTTTTTTAATTAAATTAAATGTCCCTTGTATTTATAAATAAATCTTTATATAAATTTCATTTTAGGATACACGTCTTTGGTAGGAATAGGTTTGCGAAGAGAAGCGTGTTTAGATTCTATGGCAGAAGCTGGCCCTCTTTGCAAGAAAGCTGAAGATTTGGAGTTATTATTAAAAGTTATATCTGGTTCATACTTGAAGGCTCCACTTGATGTCAACTCTGTCAATTTGAAAAATATTAACATATTCTATCAAGAAAATTCAGACGACATTCGCGCAAGTAAATTAAGTTGTGCAGCTCGCAATGCTTTATCTAGAGCAATACAACACATGGAACAAATAACTGGATGTGCCACCAAGGTATATTTTCTATAAATTGAATTATTGCAGTAATTACTATATATATTATTAAAATAACAAGTGCATTTTTCAAGATAAAATTACCTGGAACAGAGTATAGTTATCGTTTGTGGCGTTATTGGATGACTCAAGAAAATTGTGATTTTCCAACTGATCTCACTAATAACAATGTAATTAAAGAGAACAAATGTTACTTCTATAAACAATTATATGGATATTCTATACAAATTAGGTATTATTTTATTTTTGCTCTAATAGGGTAAAACTACTGCTGCAGCAGAAATTTGTAAACTATTAAAAGGCAATGGTGAAGTCACTTTAGCAGCAATAATAAAATTAATTGATCTCGACTATTTTCCCAAAGAAAACCCTGAGTGGGCAAAGAATATTACTGATATAATGAAATCTTACATAGTGGTGTGTACATATATAAATTTAATTTAATTTTCTAGTATGCAATCAAAATTTGTTGATTTTTATTTAGGAAAAATTGAAGGATAATGGAGTTTTGTTATATCCTACATTCAACTCTGCAAGATATCACTGTGCACCATTTTCAAGTCCATTTAGTTTTGGATATTGGGCTATATTCAATGTTTTAAAAGTACCAGTTTGTCAGGTGCCTATGGGTTTAGATGACAAAGGATTACCAGTGGGAATTCAGGTAGAATTAATCTAATCTTTTTTAATATTCTATTTACATATTTAATGCCCAGTATACTATTTCGTTTAATCCAGGTAGTTGCTGCTCCAAATAGTGACAAATTATGTATTGCTGTTGCAAAAGAATTAGAGAATGGTTGTGGAGGATGGGTACCACCATCATAAGTCAATTTTTTTACTTCGAATTCTTTGAATTTTGAATATAATTTATTTTGCATAGATAAATTAATTTTATACACGGAAAGGATGTTTTAGTTCAGGGAAATAATGGAATTAGATAGCTACAACGTCTAACATAAATTTGAATAACAGTGATACTGAATTTATGAGATTCTAAATAGTATATAGGTGACTTAGTAAAAAACGTTTGAAGTCAGTCACAAAATTAATGGTTGAGTAAATGTTGAAACAATGAATTTTTCCAATTTATGTAGGTATGTATGTAAAGGAGTATTGGTTATAATTATGAGTTACACTATCATTATCGATAAAATCGATTTACATAATATTGATAAAATGTGTAAAGTTTTATAAATCAATATTTATATTTATTAATTATTAATAAAATTAAATAAAAAGAAATAATAATGTTCAAATTTTTTTCATTCAATACCAATCAATCATAAATTGTTTCCAATAATTATATTTTATTGATTTTGAAATATATTACTATACACAATAAGCTTATTTGCATGTAATTCAAGTAACACTTTATTCATGTCTACTACAATCTATAATTTTAATAACAAAATCGATGACTTAAAAAATTGAAGTACGCAACTGACCATCTTGTGGACTAATACATGATGTTTAGCTTGTATGTTGTGTTTCTTGAAGCTACAAGTATCTTCTTATTTCAATAATTGATGACGTACTGCTATAAATGGAATAGCCATACCAGTAGCAATAAATACGGTCATGAGCAGTGTCAACTTGTATCTGTTGTGAATGTCAAAAGGAAGATTCTTTCCTGGTTCACCACCCTCATCGTGACCATGCCGACGAATCGCACTCCTCATAAAGTTCCTCTTGGCCATAAAAATACTTTTGGCTACTTGACGTGAAGCAAACATTTTCAACTATTTTGCTTTCAACAAGTTCAAGAAAAACTGGAAAAATAAGTAAAATGTTAGTTGAAGCTCAGAAAGAAATTATATAATTGGCATAACGTGCAAAATTTTAGATTTTTATTGAAACATAATTTCACTTCGTTATGTTGTAACGAAAAAGAATATTTAATTTTTCATTATAAGAAACAACCAAAGATAAAATATTTTTTATTATCGATTTAAATGTAATTATTACGAAAAGATACGATTAACCTTAAAGAGATCTAACGTTTTGTGCGGCTGTCTCATATATATTTGTCATACACTTTAGCGGTTTATTGATATCTTTTCGAATGTATAATAATATAATATTATTTCATTATTAGCTATTAAAATCTTTAATTCCTACAAATTCAAAAACGACAAAACATTTATTTTACGTACTTATGAACCTTGCAGTTGTAACTTGGTCGATCGGTTAACTAGCAGTAGAGAAATATATATATGACATAACAAAGATCAAAGATGTCGGTAAATAAAAGCGAAGTGCAATGACGACGTGGATCTCGAATTGGAATAACTTATTATTTCTTCAAAATGCGGTGATCAAATTGTAGTATTTTCAATTTTTTTTGACAAATTATCGATTTTATTAATTAATAATGGAAAAGATCACAAAAAATAAAAAAGAGAAACGACCTAACATGAAGCCAGATTTAGAAAATAACCTTCAAGGTAAACATTACTTGATATTCTTATCGCGGGAACTTGAAAATTAAATGCAGTAAATTCGTTTGTTTATTGTATTTACAGATGTAAAGGCAAATGAACAGTCCACATGCATTGAAAAGGAAGAGTTAAATGTAAGTTAATTTGTCTATGTGGTATATTTGTACGAGGAACATAAAGAAAATAAATATATTTTGTTTTAATTCAGATACAGCCATCAAGTGTGTTATCAAAAGAAAGCAACAGTAATGAAGATTCAGTTGAAGTGTTGAAAAATCAACTTGAAACTTTAATGAATTCCTTAGCAGTATTATCAGCTGAAAAATCAAGAATGGAAGCCAGTTTTCAAAATGAGAAAAAGCAAATTAGAAGTGAAAGAGATGAAGTATTGTTTTCATTGAAACTACCTACAAAATAGGAAGTATCAGTATTTAAGTAAATTTTTTTATTGTAGTGCGAGAGAGTAATCAAAACTATGAAAGAAAAAATGAAACGTATTCAAGGTCATGCAATGTCTGAAGTTGAACATTTAAAATATAAGTTGATTATGGAGCGACATGAGAGAGAAAAAGAGCAGACTGAACATTCTACACAGACTAAGTAATTGCTTAGTATTTGTTTATTGATATAAACCTATGTAAATCTTATTGTACAAAATATTTACAGAGAGTTGCAAAAAATGGTGCATAATGAGCAAAAATCCAGAGAGCATTTAGAATCACAATTAAAAGAATTAAAAAATATAGTGCCAAGTAAATCTCAAAGAGCCTTAGAGGCAGAACTTGATTTTTTGAAAAACAAGTTAAAGCAAGCACAAGTAGCTGCAAATGAAACTCCAACAGTGTTGATGAACCTCCAGACAGAAATGACTTTCATGAAGAAAAAATATAAAAATGCTATTCATGAAGTAAGTAATACCAGGATGATTTTGTATTTTATTTTAAAAAACAACTCTGTCAAATTATATTGGGTTATTTTAGGAACAAAAAAGAGCAGCAGCCGCAGAGCAAGAAGCAAAAACTTTAGCTGCAAGTCATGAATCTAGAGTTGTTGGGTTAGAGGCACGACTAGCAGAATTATCAGACATTGTTGGTGGCTACGATAGACTGCGTCAACAAGATCAGAAAGCTATTCTAAAGTTGAAAGATCAACTCATCAACTTGCAAAATAATAAAATGTCTGAAAATAATGGATCCCCTCAGCAGCTAGCTGAGACGATTAAAAGTCTTTATTTACAGTTAGTGGAATCAGATAAAAGTAGTTCGGGAGCTAATGTTAAAGGTACATTTTATTTGACTAATATGATCTAATTAAAAATAAAAAAATAAAAATTTTTTTCTTTGATATATTCAATTTTCAGAGTTACTAAATAATTTAAAACTTTATGATAAAAATCAAGATTGTATGTATAAAGAAAAGTACGAAGCCGTTATTAGCGAGTTAGAAGAACTGAAAAAGCGATCCACTGTCATTGAAACAGTAACCCAAAGTAAAGAAAAGAATTCCTCGAGCGACGACACACAATTACACCGAGCGAGATTTCACAACAAAAATCTCGAGGAAAAGTTAAAAATGCTGGCCACCGAAATTTCGGACAAAGAGAAGACCTTCAAAGCGAAACTCGAGCAACAGCAGCAACAAATCCAAGATCAATATTTGAAAACTGAGCATCTATTAGCTCAGAAAGACAGCGAGTATTTGAATAAAATCGCGGCGCTCGAGCAGCAACTACTCCGACAGCGTGAGCGTTCGTTGTCGGTGATTCAAGAGAAAGACAAGGAGATTCAAATGCTCAAGTCGTCTTTCGATGCGCTCTTAACAAAACGAAACTTCGTTGGCGTGCCGATAAAGCAAGCAGTTGGCGTTAGCGACTTAGTTTCTGGTCTGCTCACCATCGAGAACAATCCACCAATGATCTATTACACGCAAGAGCTTGCACGCAAAGAAGTCGACTTGTCCGCACTTCGCAAGCAAAATGTTCATCTGGAGACAAAGCTGCGCGAACTCGAAAGAAATTCTTTTCGCACTGCGGAGAAGCACGAAGAGGAAGTGAAGAAATACGAAAATCTCGTCAGACGGTATGATTCATGGTGTAGCTTTAAAAATGCTCTTAGTCGCAATAAATATTCGATTCGTCTTGCAGACTGGAGGCATCGAAATCGCGCGAAAACGCGAACCTCGAATACCTGAAGAACGTCTTCATAAATTATCTGACGAGCTACGATCCCGCGAGCAAGCGTCACATGTTGAACGCAATATCCACGGTACTTCAGTTCACGGCCGAGGAGAACGAAAAAGTTGCCAAGTTTAAATGATCCAGGAGTATATTTTTCTAACGTTTCGCCTGAAGCAGCTGGTGCTCGCAGCAATACTATCATGTAACATATCCGAGTTGTCTACGGAATCAGCCTTTAAAAGAACTCCCCAACGAATGTGCAAATCGATCGAGTTCCGTTCCTGCAGACGTGTGAGGAGTCTCGTAAAATAGGGAGAAACAAAGGGATGAAATGCGGAGAGCGCTAAAAGGTGAGCTTGTCATTGCACGCGTTGGCGAGTGAGCGCGCGCAAGATCCGTGTCAATAAACTTGAATCTAGCACGGCAGGCCGAGAGCGACAGCGAGAACGCAGCTTGTGTTTTCTCCTCGCGCGCCGCGCGATCCTCCCGTATTTTTCTCTTTCCATTTCGCCGAGCGCAGGTAGACGACTCGCGACAGCTACTTACGTAATCGCAGGTGGCATATCGTTCTTACTGCCGTGGAAAAGGAGATCGGCCGTCTGGATTTAGCGGAATTATGTAATGTCTTTTTTCTTTCAAAGACGCCGAAACCGCACTCTATGAGTCATTTGATAATCACGACCTTGCGCGTGCTTTTGTCGCGAAAAATGCCGATAAACTAAAAACAAGTTCTTGTATATTTCGTCGATTATTGAATCGTGTGTTTATTTATAATCTGGAAAGAGCGAAAGTTCTGCCTATTATGTCAATGTTTGATGGTATACGAAACCTGATTGAATGAACACAATGGTTTTTTCTTCGTGTAATTATTTGTGTAGTCACGAAAATGAGCTTGTTAAAAATGATTTTGCAAGTAAGGATGTTTCATTCTTGACTAATAAAATAATTTATTGAAAAAAGTGGGTATGGCGTATTTTAATGGAATTCTTAGGGTATATCCCGTTGAAAATCCAAGTGAATATATGTTTGTCGAAGATTTCGTTTGTCTACCGAGTCACGTAAAGGTCAACAAAACTTCTCGCTATTCCGCAGCGCCGCCGCGGCTTACTCTCGGCGTGTAATCCGCGAAATTGGCTGTGTAATCGCTTCGCGCACGGTGCCCGTCAGCTGCAAGCTCGCAAAAAACGAGAAGCCACATCTGCGCGTTTCGCTCGCGCATACGGCTTTTCACTTTTCCCGAGTGGCGCGCAGGTCTCGCCGCTCACTCTCTCGCCCGCGCGTCCGGTTGCGTTCGGGTCGTATCGCCGGCTGTTTTCTCGCGCGACCGCACCTTGCTCTCTCTCTCTCTCTCTCTCTCCTCGATGCACGCAGCCAGCTCGCCTGGCATTGATAAAGCCGCGGCGGTACTCGGCAAATTAGCCGCGACCTCGTTTTTCTGTATGTCGACGTCTCGCGCGACCGGCGCGGCACGACGGAGCCTCGGGATGGCTCGCGGGCTCGATGTGCTGTGCACGCGGACGCGTCGCGCGCCTGTTTATGGCGATGAAAACACCTTTCCCACACGATCAGCTCTGTCACTTGCGTTTGGTGAAAACTGGCGAAATCGGAGAACCGAACAGAACAGATGGAATTCAGTTTTGGTAGCTCGATCCAACTGGTTACCGTATTATTTTTGGCTGAGATATGAAAGAGTTCATTAAAAATCATAAAGTTGCTGTAGATCGACGAAACTTTGGAGTTGCGTATTCGGATTGCATGTAACTATTGGGAAGTGTATTACTAGCAACAAATCTCATCGTAACGATTTGTGTCATTTGTCGGCAATATGGGTTTCCATCGCTATATCTTATTCAAATTTGCTTAATCGCAAGAGATTAGTTTCGTTGTCAGACAATGAAACGATGAAACGTTCGTTATTACATCTAGTGATGCGGCAGTGTAGACGTCGACGTTGCAAACGCTGTGATTTCCAAAAAAAGCGCCAATGAAAGTGCATTAATTAAAGGCGTAATCGGCAGGATGTCAAAATTAGAGCCGACGTGAAAAAATCATGAAAAAAGAGATATTTATAAAGCCTCGCATCCGATCTATCTGAACGTAGCTTCGACGGCGAATCCTGCTTTCTTGCTCTCGTCGCATAACTCATCTCAATCTCTCTCTCTCTCTCTCTCTCTCTCTCTCTCGCGGACCATTTCTAATCAAACACACGCGGAAGTATGCCGCGTCGTATGTTGAATGAGCGAGCGCTGTCTTTCACCAGACGAGCCTCGAAAACGTGAAAAGCATGAGGTGAAGAAGAATCGAGCCGATCAGCTTGATTCGTCCGCTTGACGATCTTCTGTGCCGGCGCGCAAGGATAAGCGAGCCGTGGGCGTAGCTCTCTCCTTTTGCGAACTGCGCGCTCGCCCGATCACCATTCCCGATTCGGGCTTGCCCCCTCGCTCTGTCTTCGTAGGACACGATACACGCGCGAAAGGCATTGCACCGAACGATGCGCGAAGCCGAGAAAGTGAATCGCGAATAAAGCGCGACGGGCGGGGCGCTGGCGCCGATGTTTGTAAACAGCGCTCGCCCGTGCCGGAAGCGAGAGCGGCAGGCCATAGCTCGAGTCGACGAGGCCGCCGTCGGGCATCGAGTCCCAATCGCGGCAGCGGCGGAAGTGCCTTGCGCAAGAGCGCCCCTCGTTCGCCGCTCGCTCGGCCGACTCGCCGACGGAAAGCCCGTGCCGCGTTCCGTCCGCGGGCACGTGCCCGCTGCATACCGATTGCCGGGCAGACGCGTGGGCGGCGGCGCGGCTCGCGCGCCCAACTGGACGCGTCCGAGGGCGAAGAGCGCCACGGCCGAGTCGGAAGGGCTGCTTTGCGTTTACGCTTCCGCGCGCGGGATGCTCATCTCGCGGGCGCCGCTTTCACTGGCGCCGCGCGGTCGCTCTGGCCTCGATTTCTCCGCCGAGAGAGATCCCGGATTCTCCTGGCGCACTTTTCCCCGGCGCGCGACTTCTTTCTTTTTTATCCGGCGCTCTTTTCCTTTTCCCCGCGCGAAACCGGAGAGCGCGCAATCGCGCGGGATGCATCCCGTCGCGCGCCACCGCCGGAAGTTGCCTCTCGCCTGTTGTTTTCGATTTCTTCGACGCCCACTCGTCTGCGCCGATTGGCTGCCTCTCTTTCGTCGCGACTCGCGAACCGCTCCGGTTTTCCCTGCGATGGCGAGAGTTGTGCGCTTGGAAACTGTGGATCGGCCGGTTGTCGTTGTCGACTTTCATCGCTTGTCTTATTTCGGAGTCTTTGAACGATCGTGTTGCATCTTGGCGCGTCAAATTCCTAATTCCGATTGCCTGACGTTTACGCGTCTGATATTTTTCTGCAAAATTCATTTGCGAATGATCAATTGTAACCTCTCGGCCTTTCATAACGTTACCTGTTTATTATTTGTATTGCGTTTCGAGAGAAAATATCTAAAATTTTCATACTATAAATAAAGCCCTTGAAATCCAATGAACTACCATTGTTAAATGAAACTCCATTGTTCGGAAACAACTCAGCAACTATACGTGTAAGGAAATGACAGCTTTCAACTGCTCCAAAAAAGAGCAAAGAAACCAAAGCCACACAATCGAAAAAATCAGTAAAAATATTCCATCAGCAGGGTAACTCTTTGTTTTGCTCCCCAACAGCAACTACCTCCTACGTCCACTATACATCATTATCGTAATGATGCACAGGCAAGCGGCATACTCTAGTCTGTGAGATATCCGTCCGTGCCCCTCTCGAGCCTCCACTATATACATACGTCACGGATAGCGGCAGTGGCGGACAGCAGCAGGAGCAGCACAACTCTCGTTGGTCGCGCGATGCCGTTTAGTGTTCCCTCTCTCGTCGCAGCGAGAAGAACCTCCTCGGCTCGGTGTCCATTTTGTACGCTCGCTTCTGTTCACATTCGAGAAGGAGGTACTCTCGAGCACGCGATATACATACACGTCCTGCGTGTATAATGCCATGATGTCGTGCTCGACAAGTACGTCCACGACGACTGCAGGTGCACGCTATGCATCGATGGCAACGGCAACGGTAGCGCTATGACTATCACAGGCAAAGTAAGATAAGTTTATTATAATACGTCCGCGTTCGGTTGGGGAAGCGCAGAGAAAAAATCGAGTGCGTGGCTCTCGCGGCAGCGAGCAGATAATAAAGCTTATCGCGGGCTCTCTGCTCCTCGCTTTTCTTGTTCAGCGCGCGCGCGCGCACGCGTGTGTGTGTGACGCAAACGCCGAGCGTGACGAAATCGTCGGGCGCGAGAGTCGAGAGCTCTTTTAGTTGTGTGCTGAGCCGCCGACGTCGTGCGCGCGCGCGCGCACACACACACACACACACACGTTTGCGCGGAGAAAGCATCGCTGTGCTTTGCACACGCACCTGCCGTATACACTGCTACTTTCACCCGTCCTGCGCATAGAAAAAAGCCAACGCACATCCCCGAGAAATGAAAAGTACGAGACTACTTTGACTTCGATGCGGATGCTCATCTTCGCATGGAGAACGATAACGTTCGTGTTTTTTTTTTTGTTTTCTTTGCGTCTATTTTGTGACAAAACTGTGCGCGCGTGAGTGTGTTTCGTATAAGGATCGGTAAGCGCAGGTTGAATCACTGTAAAACCCAAATAGATACAAAAAAATTCATAATCGGGCATCGGCAGTAGCGGTATACAGCAGGCGAGCATTACATCGGGATCCACAGCGAAATTATCACGTGGTGATCACTATCATACGCGAGAAATTCCCTGATAAATGTCTAATTCTCTTTTCTGCGTAAAAATTATTCGCTTTACTAGAGCATAACCAAGCCTACGGACCCAATCATTTTTTATCGATCCTCCGAATAAGAAGTAGCTGCATTTGTTCAATTAAATCGTCATCCCCTTCTACATTAACCATTTTAGAGAAAAAAAATTATACAAAAGGTTTTAAAAAACAAGCCAGCCCCCCCCCCCTTTCCTCCACTAAATACGTCATCAGTTGCCATCGGAGCGAGGAAAAAAAGTGAAAGCACTACAGTAAAAGTGTAATATAAATATTGTACTTGTACAGAAGTACGTAGATTGCGCGCTGCTGCAAGGTGGTGGCGGTAGTGCAGAGGCAGCCGAGGATTCGTCCTACGACAGCGATTACGAAGCCGAGGACAACAATGTCAATCAACAGGTGAAGCAGCACTCGAAAGTGTCGCGCACGGCTTCCGACACTTTGGCTGCTGAATTTGCCGAATACGTTTCCGTTCATACTAATGCAAACCTTTCGCAAACTCCTGGTGATGATGTAGTTTCTTTTGTCCAAAAAATTAAGTGACAAAATATTTTTCTAATTCGAAATTGTTGTCCTGCAGGGTACACAGCACGAGTAGAATTCGCACTAAAACTCGGTTACACTGAGCGGCTAGTCCAAGCAGCATTGCAAAAATTAGGTCCAGATCCAGGTCAAAACGAATTATTAGCCGAACTTATCAAACTTGGAGCGAATACAGCACCGAAACTAGCCGACACAGCTGAGGATGGTGAAGTAGTTTTGCCAGACTGCGATAGCTCGACGAGCTCTTCGTCGTGTCAAGATGAAACGGCAACGGAAATTGGTCTAAGACCGGTTGTCATCGATGGTAGTAATGTTGCTATGAGCCATGGCAACAAGGAAGTATTCTCGTGTCGTGGCATAAAAATCTGTGTAGATTGGTTTCGCGCGAGAGGTCATCGTGAAATCACTGTGTTCGTACCCAAATGGCGAAAGGAATCTTCGAGACTTGATAATCCCATTGCCGATCAGGAGATACTTGGCGAGCTAGAGCGAGATCGTCTTCTCGTTTTCACACCGTCGAGGTACGTCTTCTTTTTTATCCCATCTAGGATTTTTAGATTTAACTATGTTCTTACTTTTCTCAAAGATTGGTCGGTGGTAAGCGGATGGTATGCTACGACGATCGTTACATTCTCAGACTTGCAGCAGAACTCGACGGCATTGTCGTCAGCAACGATAATTATCGAGATTTGGCGCAAGAGAGCCCGGAATTTCGCAAAGTCGTGGAGGAACGTATTCTCATGTACAGCTTTGTCAACGATCGATTTATGCCGCCTGATGATCCACTTGGACGCAGTGGGCCTATTCTCGATCATTTTTTGAGAATTGGGCCAAAACGAACGGAACCTGCGCCACCATGTCCTTATGCTAAAGTGCGGTTATATCACGACACACATTAGTTGCGTTAAACAATAAGTGTATGATATTTTATTTACAGAAATGTACGTACGGCAACAAGTGTAAATTTCGCCACCCAGAGCGTGGCCCCCACCCGCACAAATCAGTGACCGAGCGATTAGTCGAGCATGCTCAGCGACACTTGCAAGCTCGTGGACCAAGTCTAAGTGTACCATTATCAGTGAACACTCAACATTCATCTCTCGTGAAAACTAAATCTTGCGACGTGACCAAATCCAACTCTGCTGAGAATTACGCACAGACAAGTACGTAAAATCCCTTAGGGTACACATTATATTTCATTTTATAATTTATGATTTACAATCGATGTTAAACATGATATCGTAAAATCATAGCTTATAATGCATCGTCACTGGGATGGACAGCACCACGAGTACAAAACGCCGAACCGGAACCAGCAAACATGCACCGTAAACTTCAACGTCAGTTGACACTGAATCCAAGTTGCGATCTACGTCTTAATCAATTACGAAGGTACCAACAACAATCCAATCCGAGTAGATTACCCGCGACGGTGACTAGAACTCAGCCACATTCTGCCTCGATGCAGAATCAATCGTTGACCAGGAATTCCAACTATGATTCTTTGGCTTATTCTAATTTGATGAGGTGAATATCTTTCGTCTCTTTTAAACAAATCATATCTGGGGTGGGATTCCGACAGGATGCTTCAGCATATCTGGGAACTGAAAATGCGTGTTATTATTACTGGCATCAATATTTGGATGAAAAATTATAGTTTATATTTCAATTAACGTACTTTTGATAATGCTATGCATTTGATAAAAATAGTAAAATATAAATTGATGACAAACTCGAATTGCTTAGAATTATTAAATTACTAAGCGTTTGAGGAACTATTTTTTTTCCATTTATTACAAACTATTTAAAATTTTAGTTGGGAGCAGCCACATCATCATCAGCATCACCGTCAACAGCATCATACATCCCAACCACAACCACACCCACAACATCAACACGTCACTCGTATAGCTTCAGCGCCTGATTCTTACCGACCTTGGCCTATCAACACCAACCAACAACAGCATCCATCAGCCTCGTCATCCTCAAGTCATCAACGACTCGGTGCATCCGACTCGCAGCTGAATCTTCAATGGGACGCTCGTCGTCACTTGCACTATCACTTGTCAAGTATCTTTCCTGAGGAACAAGTTCAAGCTGCAATGGCCCTGAATCCACGTGAAACTGATCCTCAGAAAATTTGCGCGGCTATTCTCGCTATGTTTCCCAATGCTTGAATTGATCACCTTACACTCTCCATGAGAATGTTAGCCAAAGTACCCAATGTATAGAACTCAACAAGCTCACACACGTAGGGCATTAACGAAACATTCTTTTTTCGGCGATACGAGATCTGTTTTCTCTCCCTTTTTATGTATATTATAATCTCTGTTGCATTTAGTTTGTTCATATTGCAGGATTTTAAAGAGATTTAATTCCTTTTCTTTGATATACTGACTCACATTGAGTTATACCAGTATCTATATATGTCATATATTGTAGAATTTTTATCTTTTGTATCGGCATTGTAACATGGCATTTATGTATTCATTCAGAACATTTATTTTTATTTTCTTTGTTTTTTTTTATTATGAAGCGTCTGTAGCTAAGTGATTTTTTTGTAAACTTTCGTTTTGTTTCCAAAGATATATTAATTTATATTTTTTATTAAAGCCAACGCTTTTCCTGATTGCTTATCGTATAAGTCTTTCCAGTGAAGATTTATTTAGTGTTTCACTGGCGGTTAGTTTTTTTTGTTTACTGAAAATTAAGCGATTTCTTAGTAATCAGCTTATGCTACAAATTCGAAAATTTTGCTGTTATAAGCATATTAGAATTTGCAATTATTTTTGCAGTAGAGAATGAATAATAAAACAATTTTTACGCCAGCTATAATATTTAGTGGCTGTGAATTGAAAAATAAAACCCAGTGAGTTATATGTTGTATACAAAATGGCACAGATGTATTATTAATTAGAATTGATAATTGTAAAAAATAACGCAACTTTTTTCATCGAAGAGAAAATATAAGATTTAAAGAATTATTAAAAATAATCTATAATGTAGAATGTATCAACGTAAACGATTGGTTCCTTTACAGATGTAACAGATAGAAAATGCTTAAAATTCAGGTAGACTAGTTTTAGCAAACAATGATTCCTACAAGAAATCACTTTTAACTAATAACAATAAGGGATTAAAATGCAGTTATTGCATTTATTTTATTATAGCATATCAAGCTACTTAAACAGTTATGTACATTTGTATGAAAAAAAATGTTTTTGTTATTTTTATCAATAAATTATAGTATAAAGATAATTGTAATTTTTTAACAGACTTTTATTTTGTTTTGACATAATATTACAAATTGATAATTTCCATTTTGCAAATGCATCAAAATGCAAGATGAGTAATTGGATCGCATATCTTTGCAAGATTTACGGCAGCAGTATTATTTTTTAAGCGTAGAGTTTTCTCGTATTTTTATTTTTGGAAATTTGTGTAATTGTGTAACACACATAGTCAAAAATTTACATAAAATGAAAACATCTTTTACATGCCTGCTGAAAAGAACTATTTAGTACGTCATCTAATTTAATTATGCATATCTTCAACCCCCTGAATAAACAACGTCTACATGAATCAATACGACTAAATTACAGACTATGCATCCTTAATTATAATTTCAATAGTTTTTTTCTTCGTGATCCATCAGACGTCTTTCAGCGATATTGACTTGTATACAGCTCTATATAATATGCCTTCGATAGGGTGCGCAGAAGTGATAATATCTTTAATTATTTTTTATTGAAGGAAAAAAGGAGATTAAAAAAAAGCATATGTAACAACTTGTTCTGGACAATACGAAGTCTTAAAATAGTTTTTTTACGGTCTTGCATGATCAATTTTTTATCTTTTAGGCGATTGATGGACATGCGAAAATTCGTATTTAAACTAACCTCTCATAGAATAGCACGTAAGCCTCGCTACTCAAAACGGTTTTCTCGTCTACTTCCTGAACTCTAAAACATAAGTAAAAAAGTTATTAGGATCCATATAATTAATTACAAATAATTATAAATGAATTGGTTCCTTACTTAGAATCGGATACGTAATACCAACGTCCAGGTGGTGGTTCGATTTGTGAGCTCTTAGCACCATCAACTTCAACAATATTCAATTCAGAGTTAGAATCATTAGGCGAATTATTGGGCGAATTATTTTCAAATCCATCTTTGGATGGTAGAAATGACCAACGTGGATCATCTTTTTTCAAATGATGCCTTGACTATGGTATAAAAATAAATGTTGCATCAATGTAGACAACGTCGGATTATTTTGTTATGAAACTTACCTTTACATAAGCAACATAATGTCCCCCATACAAGGTGCCACTATGCTCGACGACACCGTACAAGGCATATATCCTGGGTTTGGCATAGTCTTTGGTGACCGGAGCCAAATCCAAGATCATAGGAAAACTCACGTGCTTGTTTAACTTACGGAAGTTGTACCTTTGTGCTTGGAATCTTTTTAGGTGCAAAATTAGAACAACTGGCACTTTTGATATAAGATATTGTTTAGTACTTTCTGTACAAACCATTTTTGCTCCTTTCTTACCCTATTAGAAAAAAGAAAAATAATTTTTAGTTTTAGTGAAACTTAGGAGACAACAGTAATGTAACGTTACCCGCGTACCTTATGCATGCGTTCTGTACAAGCGGCACATCCAACTTTGTTGTTTCCGTCCATCAATTCAAGAGCTGTAAATTGATTCAAACATAATTGCACGGAGCATTCTCCTTCTTTCACAGGATACCCATGAGGTGACTTGATTGAACTTGACAATTCAAACTTCGATATATTCGATGTTAGATCACCAATGCCATTTGTAAAACTACTTCCGACGTTATTTTCTGCGTTAAGCAAATGTCCGCTTACTGCCCCACTGGCGACTTTCGTAGAAAGTGAATACTTAGATAATTCTTCTTTGTCACTCTCATTTTTGTCAGCATTCTCAGCTTTCGGCACTAATTTGTTTACTTTTTCGTCCTCACCGTCGACAGCACTGGATATAGGACTAGTAGGACTGTCCTTTGATGTAAGTGGACTACTTAGAGGACTGATAGTGGGTCCTTCAGGACTTGTAAAGTCAGAATTGACGGCTAAAGATGTTGACAAAGTCAAACTTCCATCCACTACAGAGTTTCTATTATCTGCGTCACCTTTATCGTCATCTGCTGGACTAACATCAAGAGTGAAATTAGTATAACTCGCATTTCTATTTGTAATATCACTTGTTATTTTGCTATCAGTTAATGGTAGTTTATAAGCATCGTCTTTATCATCGTTGGTCGAACTGTCGCCATCAAGATTCAAGTTGGTAAAACCATAAGGCTTGTTATCACTTGATCTTAATTCTGATAAAGAAACAGGGCTTGTAACTGCTGATGGTTTTTCAGAACTGTAACCAGATTCAATGACTTCTGGAGCAGAAATGTCATCGTTTTCGGCATTATCTTCTACATCGGCGTCACTTTCATCTACGAATTAACGAATATTTTTTTATCGTCTATATTATAATATAATTATTTCATTTCATTTTAAATTGCACATACCAGATCCTGCTACTGATTCTTTTTTTTCTTCTGAAGTATGGGTTACATTCGATGTAGATGCATTATTATTCCAATTTTTGTTAGCTCTCCTATTTTTTACAGCTGCTTTCTGAGCTTTTTTTATTTGATGCTTAGACAAGGGAACATTATTATTATTATTATTATTGTTATTGTTATTATTATTTCCCATTAAATCTGTTGTATTTTCAAAATTAGTAATTTTCCTCCTGTAAAATAAAAACCGTCATTATTACGAAAAATCATATTGTAGTTAACGCTGAAAATAAATAATATATTACTTTATTAATGTAGGCAGCGATTTATCAATCAATACAGGTAAACTAAGATCTAAAAATGGCTCTTCACGACACGAAGTATGACCGCATTCCAAACACTCCAATGTTGAGACCAGTTCGCCACGAAAAACCCGCTCTATAGCCAAAAACTTTGAACTAGTTTGATTTCCACACAATTTTGCTTGAGCTTTTGAATTGTCGTCGACGTTTTTGCGATTAGATTTATCGTCAGATTTTTCTAAAACCTCGGTTTGGCATCTCTGAAATTATTAAATCTTATTAAAAGTGAAGTGGTCGAGAAATAAAAAATAATGGTAGAACAAGTAAAAAATTTATCCGAACATCCTCACTACGAGCGCAATCTAATAAGTGTCTCAAAAGTTCATGAGAATCATGTTGACCTCCATCAGTGTAATAATTATTTTTCTTTCTCAAGGAATTAAATAAGTCAGTTGGTCTATAAATTTGGCTTTGAGAATTTTGCATGTCTGAAAGAGTTTTCTGTAAAACTCGGGAAAAAGAGATAGATGTTTCTGAAACTCGTTCCACAGACGGCTACAAATTTCAAACAAAATTTCATTCAATACTATAATTAATTGTATATGTTGAACCACTAGAAACTTACTGAAGTCATCTCTTCATCATTATTTACTTTAAGCTTACCACCTTGCAGTACAAATTTTTGATCAGGCACTTGCAAGTCATCCAATACTTGGACTAAATAAGGAGTTTGAGCAAGGCATTGCAATACTGAGTTAAAAAAGCAAGTATTACCTAAATTTACTAAACCCTAAAATGGAATCATAATTCTAATTTACACAATAACTTTTTAATTTCTATAAACAATGTTTTATAGTACATACCCCAACTTTTGGTAAACCAATTAGTTTGTTTTTATTTTCATTTTCCGAGAGACTAAGGGTTTCACTTTGGTACATTGGTATGGGAGATTTGAGTTGAACCAATGGCTTTGTTTTTATGCACTTTTTAAGCAAATCAATAACTTCTTGCAGCCTTTTTTTATGTGCATGATTCCTGAAAAAATTATATGTTACAATCATGTTTAACATATAAATAAAATAAACTACATACTGGTTATTAACGTTGTCATCACATTTATAACACCACACCCTCCAAATTTGAGTATTTATTACCAAACAATGTTCATCACTATGTGGTTTTTCATAATGAGTTAATGCATGACCCTGTTCACCTCTTCCACATGCAACATTTCCACAAAATAAGCAAATCCACAGTTGAGGATCATCACAGAACTATAAAATACAATGTTATGTATTTACTACTGCTGGGAATAATAAGATTTAAGGAAAAATTTTAATTGCCACCTCATCATCATTATTATTAGACTTAATTGCCAGTTTATTGCAATCATAACATTTGTTATTCACTTTTCTATCTTTCACTGCCCGCCTTAATTTCTGAATATTTATTGCTTTATTGAAATGACTACAGTTTGCTCCTTCTATATCTACAAAAAAAACCATTTCATGGACTTGCTATATATTATAATTCAAACAACAGAATAATTATTTAATTAACAATAATATTTATCAAAAAAGAAGAAAATTCTTACTGTTAGCTCCATCTCCAGATTCTGTAGACTCTTCACTTCCATCATTATGAATTCCTTGTTGTCTACGTTTCTGGATAATTTATTTATCGATTAGTATTACATTATAATTATTTTATAAGAAAGACTACCAAATGAATCATAACCTTAATTATATGTTATGCCTTTTTAAAAAATTTTTCAATGCAAATGGTACTAGTTTCAAATTGTGATAAGCATACAAGAGTTGTGATTAAAACATTGTTAATTAAAAATTTTTCAGTATTTAAATTAATTATAAATGTATTAAAAGTAAAATGTGATCAACATTTTTCTATATTTAAAATTTACAAATTTCATTTATACCTTTTTAGGAGATGTATCTTGTTTTTGTGGTGATACCCTACATAATGGAGTTGACTGCTGTTGGGAAGATGGTTTTGGAGAAAGGTCGTATTCTGTTTGCTTGAGTATATTCATTACCTCAAAATGTTTGCTGTCATTAATTTGATTTGTGTTTGCATTCTCGTTAGTTACATCAGTACTAGAGTCTTCTATAAATATAATTAATGGTTGAGAAACAAATTAAAATTGAGAAATAAAAACGAATACATTAAATTTTTCAGGTATAAATAATTTCATATGAAATACTCTTACGGTTGATTTTCTTTTCATCTTTACTTTCATCTTTGCAAATCAATTCGTTATCAATTTCTTCGCTTCCTTCCATTTTAATGCCGCATATCTGATTCTGGTTATCATTATTATTGCTTGGAAGAGCAAGATTTTCTATAGTAAAATAAATGAATAAAAAAAATTAAGCCATTAAAAATGTTTAAAACACTTGAATAACCTTATCACAAACCTTGTACTTCAAGAGCAGATACATGTACTCCAGACTCAAGTGAACTGGATTCGCTGAATGGGGATTGAATCCCACTAGGAGATGCTGAACTCTCTTGAGTTGATTCCATCTGCTGTTAAGCACTTGTACCTTTTTCTAACTATTATTTCTTTCCACTTTTACATGGATCTGCACAGTTTAATGATTATATTTTAACATTTTACTCAAAATGATTTTTTACTTTTAAACATAAGAATTCCGTGAATTTGACATTAATGAAAACAAGTCATCAAAGATTAGTCACACTTTTATATATACTTCTGCAAAAATCAATTAGCGAAGTCTTTCGCAACAGAATGTTTTGACATTCAAAAAATAATAGGACACAAGCTAAAATTTTTTTCCGCCCAACAAAAGTTAAAAGTAAAAAAGCTAATTATACGTACGGGAGTAATCCAAACTGCGAGCCAAAGTAGGTATCGTACACTCGAGAGGTTTCCGACAAAATTATATTAAAACAAATGGACAGTAAGTCAGTCATCAATTATCGAGCAACCTCATGGCTTAGATGTGATCACCTAGCGTTCTAATCTAGAGCTGCTCTGAAATTCGTTTCTTAATACGATGCAGTGTAATTCCGAAGTATCGTGCAACATGAGTCTTACAGGGTCAAGTTAACCATTGCCTTCTCTTCACATACACACAAATACAACGGCATAACAGTTTCCGTTGAATTCGCGCGTGGCGCGGAAGTCGCACGTTCTTAGTTCTGATTTTAAGAGAGGTTATTCTACTTCTGCAAGTGTTTCAACAATTTTGCGTTATATGCTTTCATGTGTGATTAAGCATGATTTTGAGATTCATTTAAAATTTCATTAAAAAATGAACTATTAAGTGCTAATTTTTTCATTTGTTTAATATATATCTACTTACGAACATGTATTCAATTGTCTTTGTTTATTTATATACATATTTATAGACATTTTAATTCGTGATAATCATATTTAGTGAAAATTATTATTCTTGTGTGATTATTTTCGAAAAATTCGTAATTATGTAATTTTCTGTTGAAATTTAATTTTATAAGTCGAAAACGGCAAAAAATCATATATATATCTTGACAATACATATGTACGCGCGTGCGTGCGTGTAATTCAAATTTCGATATGCTCTATGTAGATAAATCATATACTTTTTTTAACAATGCAAAGATGGATAACAAACCTATACTCATTGTTATATCAATTTTTATGAAAACTTAATTCACTTTAACGAGGCATCCAAACGGACTGTTTCGCAACATAGAATTCCATAGCATTGTATATTTAACCGTAATAATTAATTATAATTAATGCAACTCATAATTACACAGATAATTTATTATTTTTATATAATATGCTGTTCTCACCTTTAATATTTTTATGTAAGAGGGCTAATATTCTACTTTAAGTTAGCGGCCAACCTCCTTAGAAACTTTATTTTACGAGTATAAAATATCATTTTTCCTGCTTTAATTTCTTTTTTTCTTATTTTCATATACGATACAATATCGCGTTTATATCGATTAGATTTGAAAAGTTTCATGATTCAATATTTTTTCCAATACATCCTATAATGTTAATAAATTTGAGCAACAAAGCCTTGTAACTTTCATAATTGAAAATCTGATTTAATGCTTTTGGTAGTAGACTTCTGCAATGAACATACAAAGATTACGCGATGTTTTGTCGTGTAAGATAAAAAATTGGAGCTGTGCCGATGAAAAAAATACCATTTTAAAAAATATTTAGGCGGGTATATCTTCGAATACTTTGCCTTCTAGCTTCATGGTTTTTGATGGCACGTAACTTTTGAAGGCACAGTTTTTTTGTTTTTTGGAAAGCTACAACGCCATGAAATTGAAATTATAAATTTTAAAGGAATCAAAAAGTTATGGATGAAATAGCAAAAAAAAATTAATTATCCTAAACAGAGAAACGCTTATTGAAGTCTGGATCACGGTAAGACGTTGAATAGCACACTAATACAAATGTGATTACTTGAAAAGCCTTAATAAGAGGAATATTTTCTGAAATTTTCAAATCGACTCATGATGGCATTAAAAAGTTATACACAAAAGTCTAAAAAAAAATTAATAGTGACGCTTGAAAAGGATGCGAATTTTCCATAATTTTATTTTCTAAAGTCTTTTAGACACGGCAAATAATTTTTTTACCGTGAATTATCATTGAATCGACTAGAATAACTTCAAAACTAAAGGGCTACATACTTTATATTCACTTGAAAATATTTTTTCCGAGATAAAAAGTCGAGTGACAGAAAAATTAACGATTCCATGAATTCCCCTATATATATTCTCTTTTTATGCCTAAACTATTGCTTACATTAAGTTTTACACATGTGTAAAACGTATCAGATATAAGTATACGTAGTACGCACACCATTTGAAAACTAAACAGATATCTAGATATTTACCTTAGTAGCCTCTATAAATATTCATATACATATGTGTAAAACGCGTTTTGCATCATAAAATATTTGTAATAATTGTAAACAATGTAAGCATGAAAAAGTCAGTAGATATGGAACTTGGGTCATTATTTTTTATATACTTAAAAATTACAGTTTGTTATGTAGTGTTTAATTTATTTATTAATAAATTACATAATATTTTTATTTTAATTCGCATAAAAAATTTATGTTAAAGAAAGTCGACCAGATTGGAATATTCGGAACGGAATTCACTAGAATTGAAACCAAATGTTACTAAAATTTAAACGGATACGTCTATATTAATAGGACCTCAGCGCGCAATCGCAAAAGTCAGTGATGGCCGTATGGGAAGTTGTCTTAGCGCACACTTCAGTGAGTCCAAGCCAGAGTCAACTAACACACAAGAATAAGAAGATATTTATCCAGTTCGCTCGTCATATTATTGCATATTTCTGAAAAATTTTACAACGCTAATGCTAATTTATCAATTCAATTAATATATTAAAATTGTTGATGTTTTTGGTGATTTGCTATTGAAATATTACGATTGCGTTAGTCCTATATATGTATATACGTTTCCAAGCAATGGGATACGTGTAAACTGTAACTATATAGTATAAATAACGCTAGTCCGTATAATCCAGGGGCTTCACATAACGCCATTTTGATATTGACTTGCAACACAAAGGCGACGTTTTTACTTAAGAGTTTTTACGTTTGAATTATTAAACTAAAATGGGGAAAAAAGGTAAGAAATATAAACAATAATATTTAATCGTTATCTAGTCCTTAATAATTCAAAAATACTTTGTGTATCATTTTCAAAATGCAGAATATGAAATTATTGCATCAGATTTTTGGCATTTACAAATTTTAACAATTATAATTGAATATTTCCAGCTGATAAATAACATTCCACTTTTCACTATTGTAAAATTATGCACTGTTAATTTCTGCCGTTTGCAAAAATGTTTGCCATTACCTTTGATAACAAATAATTAGACTAAAATTATGTATTGGAAAAAAATATTATGTTCCATGAATAGGAAAGAAGCGTACAAATGAACAAAGTTCAAAAGGACCATCAGAAAAATCACAAACTTCACAGGACAACTCTGTACCTCAAAGTAGAGCAGAGACTCAAGCTAGTTCCCAATCTTCTCCTGGTCAATCTACTCAGAGTGCTGGGGGTTCTGAAATAGGAAGAGGAACATCACATCAAGTACAACCTAGACAACAACAGTTTTCTCCGAGGCATCATGACCAAGATCAAAGTTATCAAAGTCCTAGGCGAGATGAACATGTGCAATATCAGCAAGCTGATGATCAGGAAAGAGGTAGAGGACGTGGTAGAGGACGTGGTAGAGGGCAAGGTAGAGGGCAAGGTAGAGGACAGACTAGAGAAGATGATAATAGAGGGCAGAATAGAGGTCAGAGTAGAGAAGATAATAATAGAGGGCAGGGCAGAGGACAGGCTAGAGGACGTGGTTATAGAGGACAAGGTACAGAAGGTGGTATAAGACCTGGAAGTGATGGAAGTCCATTATCAAACTACCCACAGGTGTCACAGCAAATTCCACTATTACAAGATCACCAGCAACAACTATCAGCTCAGCAATCTCCACAATCCAAAATTGCTTCACCAAAACAAATACCAGTAGGAGAGGATAATACTTCACAAGTAACTGAATTGAAATTTAGAATGATTTTTATAATTACCTAGAAAAATTGAATTACATTTTTATTTGCAGAAAAGTACCGTGGAACAACTTACCCAACAAATCAGTACAGTTTCATTGGAGGTACATTATATACATTAAATACATTAAATACATTAAATACATTGATTTATTCTTTTTATTTGCTTAATTCCTAATTAGAGATAAGATTTAACTGATAATAATTTACACTTGTCTTTCAGGGTCAGAAAAAAGATACTAAACAGATAGAATCTCCAACAAAACAAATTGCAAACAGACCTATTGAACAGTTGGGTATTCCAAAGCGTCGAGATCCTTTGAAAGCTGGAACTAGTGGAAGACCCATAAAAGTTTACTCTAACATGATGGAAATTAAATTCTCACCAAATTTCAAGTCTACTGTCATCCATTATGATGTCAGTATTGATCCTGATAAACCCAAATATCTAATGAGATCGGTATTCAATGCAGCTAAGGCCAAGTTGTTTGCAAACAGATGGCCAGCATTTGATGGCAAAAAGAATGCATTTAGTGCTGGCCGTTTACCAATTGACAACCCAGTAAATAAATATAATTCTCATTAAGATAATTTAAAGATTAATAACTAGTCTGTCATATAAATTACCAATATTTTTAGGCAACAACAGAAGTTACTGTTCACAATGAAGATGGCAAAGAGAAGCAGTTCAAAATTACATTTAAAATTGCAAGTGAGCTTGATTTGTCGTGGCTCAAAAAAGTAAAACCAGGTTTACTTGAAACTGAAAGAAACCAAATCAGTCTGCAAGCTCTTGATATAATATTGCGCAACGCTCCAGCTATGCAAAAACATGTCACAACAGTCAGCATGCCATTATATGCTAATAAGATATATTACAAAACCAAGTTTGAACAGCTATGCATATAAATTTTGGTTATTAACAGGTTGGACGCTCATTTTTCACACCACCATCAGGACGTGTCATGACCTTAGGAGGAGGTATGGATGTCTGGGTTGGTCTTTTTCAATCGGCAGTGTTAGGGTGGAAGCCATTATTGAATGTCGATGGTCTGAAAAAATCTGTATTTATAATGTTATTTCATTGTCAATGGTGATTTTAATTTGTATATTTTATTACTTAATTTAAGTGGCCCATAAGGGTTTTCCATCACCTCAAACAGTGTTAGATTTACTCAAAACAATATGTGGCTGTAACAGTCAAGAAGGTGGCGCTTATCGTGGACCACCTAGAGGACAATATGGAAGAGGAGGGTACGACCAAAGTGACCCACCTAAATTAACATATGACCTCATACAACGACACAACGAGGAAATAACTAAATTTTTGAGAGGTTTGAAAGTTGTCTATGAAATTCCTGGTCAAGCAACATCACGAAGAACACAACGCGTGAATGGTCTTGTTAATCCTCCAAATAAAAACAATTTTGAGCATAATGGTCATAAAGTGACTATTGAACAATACTACCGACTTGAAAAAGGATATACCATTAAATATCCAGATTTACCATGTCTTTGGGTTGGTAGCAAAGATAAAAACATTCATGTCCCTGTCGAAGTAAGTTATAGAAAATGTAGAACTATAACAAATTTAACCAAACTATTAACCGCACTATTTCATCTTTTAGTTGTGTAAAATCGTTGCCGGACAGGCTACACAAAAGAAATTGGACGAGAAACAAACTGCTAACATGATAAAATTTGCAGCTACGGGAACTGAAGAGCGCGAGGAAAAAATAATGAATGCTGTAAGAACAAATTGAAATTACCGTTTATTCCATAACTTATTTTAGTCTAAGTTACGCATAATTTCAGTTTCGTCATATGAACCATAATAATGATCCCTGTATGAAAGAATTTGGTATTTCGGTGAGTGGTGAATTTGAGAAAGTGAATGCCCGGGTTCTCGATCCTCCTAGTTTGGCTTATGCACAAGGAAAATGTGCTCGTGTTAATAAGGGTGTATGGCGTGCCGAAAGATTTTTTCAACCTGCTGACGTTATTTCACGAGAAAATTCTTGGACAATCTTGAATCTCAATAGATTCACAAAAGACCGTGATCTCTTCGATCTCTATGAACAATTACGAAAAACCGGTACGCTTATATTGAAATTATCTATTTATTCAAAGAAATTTAATAATACATAAATAAGAAAAAATACATAACAATATTTATGTGTAGGTCAGCAGCTTGGTATGAACATTGGTAAGCCTGTGATTCCATTCGAGCATATAGAACTAAGAGGAAATGATATAAGAAAGCTCAGAGAATTTTTCGAACTTCAAAAAAAGAAAGATTTAAGTCTGGTAGTGTGTATTGTACCTGAAATGAAAGGCCCTTATAGTGAGTAATTTATTGAGACATTCACAATTTAATCTTTTTCTGTATTGTTCTCATTGTAAATTTTGTTTTTGTAGGTAAGGTAAAACAAATTTCAGAACTTTATATCGGTATTCTTACGCAATGCATAAGGGGTAAAACTTTACAAAGATTAAGTCCAGCTACCACATCAAATATTCTTTTGAAAATCAATGCTAAACTAAATGGCATCAATCATAAAATTGCACCGACACAAAAGTAAATAAAATGTTAATAATCATTTAGGACCTTTAAATTGATTTACTATAACTCAATGAATTATTCTAGTTTACCTGCATGCCTTAATGAACCGTGTATGATTGTGGGTGCTGATGTGACACATCCATCGCCCGATGCACAGGATATTCCTTCCATTGCAGCTGTAAATATCAATTTCAATATACTACTTGTAGTTGCACTTTTATAATAAGTGATCAATAAAATTTATAATTTAATTTTCAGGTAGCTGCTAGTCATGATCCTTGTGCTTTCAAGTATAATATTGAAATACGTCTACAACCTCCAAGAATGGAAATAATTCAGGAATTGTCAGAGATCATGAGGACTCAGTTGTTATACTTTTATCAACAAACAAAATATAAACCACTCCGAATCATTTTCTACAGGTTTTTAAAATTTTTATCCTATTATTTACATAATTAATTTCCAAACGTTTTCCTTTCTTACATAATATACCGCAGAAGTAAATCGAGTATTGAAAAAATCAATCCAAAGATTAAATTAGTTGTTTTTATAATTTGTATTATTAATAAATGAGTATTCACAAG
This sequence comes from Phymastichus coffea, assembly GCF_024137745.1. Lineage (NCBI taxonomy): Eukaryota > Metazoa > Arthropoda > Insecta > Hymenoptera > Eulophidae > Phymastichus > Phymastichus coffea. The sequence continues at coordinate 496,186 of NW_026706898.1, read as the reverse complement.
AAAATAATAATTCAATTTCATATGTTTGACAGCATCAATTTTAAAATACACTTGAATGAATACAAATAATTTTGAACAGGGATGGCGTTAGTGAAGGTCAATTTGGCCAAGTTATCGATGCAGAGCTCGTTGCTATCAGAAAAGCTTGTGCAAGCCTTTCGAATACTTATAGACCAAAAATTTCATTCATGGTTGTTCAGAAAAGACATCATACCCGATTTTTTCCTGCTGATCCTCGAGAGACTGATGATCGAAACTGCAACGTACGGGCCGGTACTATAGTGGACACGGATATTACCCATCCATCAGATATTGATTTTTATTTGGTTTCTCATGCAAGTATACAGGTATATCAATTTTTTTGATGAATTTATATTTGAGTCGATATTGTTTTCTAAAATTAATATTTATTATTGCATTTCTTAGGGTACTGCAAGACCGACCAAGTACAGATGCTTACACGATGATTCTAACATGTCTGAAGATCAAATTGAACAATTGACATACTTCTTGTGTCATATGTTCTCTCGATGCACGCGATCGGTATCTTATCCAACACCAACGTATTATGCACATTTGGCTGCATTCAGAGCAAGAGCGTTGACTGACAAGTGAGTTTAAGCAATAGTAGATCACAAATTTCATTGTGTATATAAATTTACTATATTTAATTTTTTTGTCCATTTGCAGTGTCGTCATCAACTTAAATAACTTGGCTCAAGAGCAACGTAACAAGTTAAATCTCAGAGAAGATGTTTCCAAATCGTCACCGATGTTTTTCGTATAATTATATTGGGTTTGTTTTCGAAGTCGCTTAAAAATACATGTATTTTTAAACGACTTCGAATTACTGATAAGTGTTAAATTTTTAATATACAACAACATCGTCGGATAAAAATTTTTCTTTTCATAAAAATGCTCTAATTTGTATCTTTATAAGTAGTCATGTGATTGTATAATGAAATATTTTAATATTTTTCAATACAAATAATAATTTTTTATAATATTTAAAAAAGCTTATGTTGCATTTATGTAGTTGAAAGAGGCTTATAATAATTTGTTTAGTATCAACCTGCCTAAAAAATATATTTACATGTATGCAGATTGTATTTGTTTTGGAAATAAAATAATTTTCCAATACCTAAAAACTGTATCGTCATCTTACAACCCAAAAAAGACATAAATAGTACGTATGTGCGAAGTAGAGTATAAAAATTGGTTTTCACGCAGCAGCCTAACTTCGAAAACATATGTCAGTTAATGAAACTTTCGTTCAGCAAAAAAGAACATTGTGTTGGTTAATATATCACATTTGTCATTACAACGATAAGATAAATAACATCTACTGAGATTCAATTGAGGACAGTTTTATTGTTGAGAAAAGGTTCGTTGATGAAAGGCCGCAAAAAATTATCAACTGATTATTGTGTCGAGTACTTAGTTTCTCAGGAAGTTTCAATAGTGAACGCATATGTGTTATCAAGCGATTCCGTTTTAGAATCAGCGCCGATGAATGTTACTTTTTACGATGCCGCTTTTTTCGAGGAAATCACAAGAACTTTCATAATAAATATGATAAGTCGCTTATAAAAGACTGCGATAGGCAAAACTCTTGATTAAAACGTTGCTTCTTGTTGAATCAGAGTGTTGTGTGTGCGAACTCCGAACCAAAGTAAGTTATACTTGTTTTAATAAAAATCTGACAGATGTTGAATTCTCAGTAGATACAAAATTCATGCTACCCTTTCAAGTTAAGAAAAAAACGAATTAAACGTTTGTGAAAATTCAATCGTCAGTTCTTTTGATAAAACTATAATTCACTTCGACTTGTTACTTCACCTCGCGATTATGTCTTTCTCTTTATAAAATAACGGCCGGAAAGTCTGCGAGATAATTCCAACAGACGAATAGTTACGCGCGATAAAATTCTTGCGCAAACGCCTAACCGTAGAAAATGTATTATTCAGCAAAATGCGCTGCAGCCTGATTAGCTTGTTGGCCCTGGTAGCGGCGGCGAGCGCTTATCATGACTTGATGCAAGGCCAGAGAGAGCCTGGTGACACTCTCATCGCTCAGATGCAGATCGACAAGGAATACAAGACGTTGCGAGTGATCGAGCACGTGGAGTCGATTTTGGGCGACGGCAATCACAGAATCACTCGTATCGAGGCCATCGACTATAAGCAGAAGAAGACAAGCGCTACGCCACATATTATGTCCGGTGGCGTCGGACAATCTCACGTCACCATCAAGTTCATAAGCGAGCGCGGACACGGCATCCATTACATTATCAAGGTTTACGGCAAGCATTACTGAGCCCATCCATTTATACAATTGTGTAACAAACTGCTCGACTATACTTTTCTAAATAAAATAATGTCCTGTTCGATCGCATTTCAACTTCGGGTTATCATTTCACCGATCGACGCTAGGATATTCTGCGCCTAGTTCCGATATCCAATTCGATCCGCTACTAAGAGGTCGTCAACGAAAACATTCCTGTTGCAACTTCATTACGTCCGCAACGTAACTTTGCGCAATGAATTTGCATTCGCACAGCTGTTCGTGTGCCCACTCTGCTTCTACGCTGTTTCGCTATTACTTTACAAGCTCTTCATGAATTAGTCGAACAATTGCCAATAAGTAAGTCGATTGTGTTTACCTAGCTTGCCCAGCAAAATGACATTTCGATAAATGCCAATCGGAGCATAAGGACGTGGTTTTTCACGCGCGTGCAAACGAAGAAAACTCGTTAAACGTTTGCGATTCTTAATAAGCCTTATCAGGCCACAATTGGCAAATAAAGCTCTTTGCGTGTATCGTTTGCAAGACCGCGCAGATTATGTGGACTGCTCAGTCACGAGTCTGGACAAAAACGAAACACGCGTGGCTGCAGATTCTTGCGGCGTTCTAGCGAGTTTTCAGTTTCAATGATCGCACTCGCAGTCGAATTGAGCAGAACGTTATGTCGGTGGCGATAAAGGTCGCTGACCGAACCAAATTATTTATCTATGGCGCATTTGTCGCGTGCGGGTCTCCGTTATCGAAGAAATTAACGAGGCGCACTGTCGCGTGAAACAAACCTGTTTGCTCTATCACTCCTGATCGCGCAATTTATTTACATAATCGGATAATTGGCCGACATTCGATTGGCATTACGAGTGATGTCACTATTTTCAAGGGAATTACGCGAGCTCTTAAAAATAAATATGATAAATAGTCTATAAAAGTCTGCGATATAGGCGAGCACTGGATTACTTAAAGCGTGCTTCCAGTGGAGTCGAGTCGTCGGTACAGAGAATTCGGTATAAGAGTAAGTTATGTTGACCAGCTGCGTCAGCTGTGTTTATAACGAGTTTTACAATATTGCGATCGAACTGACTTTCGGCTCAGCGATAACGGCAAACTTGAATGAGGCTCGAGCAGCTATACACAGCTTCACAAAAGACGAGCTCTGAAAGCATCTTCAGGCGTGTTCTTTATTTATCAGGCGTGCAGACGTTGCACACGAGCATTCGATAGCTTATCGCGTACAAGTTGCCCAAATCGCAAAATTACTGCGCGCAATTCAAGACGAATTGATATGTTTGTCATGGCGGCAGGATGCAGCACTGCGCCCTCGTAATCTTGTTGGCCCTGCTGGCGACGACTGCAGCCTATCACGACGTGTACCTAGGAGAAAGGCAACCCGACGACTTCTTGCTCGAACAAAAGCAAATCGACAGGCACGCCGACAGCGATCCCAAGTATTCGAGGGTCCTTGAATTCACGGACCCGATCGTCCTTGAGCCTGATACCACGATCACGCGCGTCGAGATCGTCGATTACAAGGAGACGAAGACGAGCGCCGAGCCTCGCGTCATCCTTGGCGGACCTGGATACTCTTTGGTCACCATCAACTTTGTCAGCCAGCGAGGGCACGGCATTCACTTCATCGTCAAAATTTATGGCAAGCGTAACGTTTGAGTCGCCGTTACGTTTGCAAATGGAAAGCATTTTCGAATGGCCTTTCGAATTCGCATACGCAACGCGATGATACACGACGAAAGTATTTGATACGATTTGGTCGTCACTGATTTTCATTACAGCGACATAGTTTCCGTCTGCAATATTTATTTATTAATAGCAGGATATGACAAACCGATGAGCAAATCGAGCGTTTGTTCAATAGCTTGTCAGCTAAATTGTAATGCAAATGTGCTTGACATCTCGAAAGAATTTGTTACACTCGTGATATTTTCTAATAAAAAAGGCACTTTGTTGCACTGATTCTACAACATTTTCAATATATTTCATTTTGGCCTCTTATCGTTCGTTAATTATAATCGTCTAATTAGTTAATATAACCGTCTAATTAGCAAATAAACTAATCAAAATATTAACTAGTAGGTGTTACAATGTCTAATCAATTTTCCAAAGATGCAACGTTCAATTTTTAAATTCCAATTGAGCATTTCGTTTTGTTCTACATCGGGAACCAATGGAAAATATAACGCGAACTTTCCATAATTTTCCAATCGGCAGATCCCAAAAGGTAATGTTGCGTCTCACGTTGTTCGCTCTGTTGGCTCTGCTGGCCAGCAGATGCGAGTCGACAAAAATTATCGAACTCTGCGGATTAACGAGCACACGGAAACCGTTGCGCCCAACGGCAACTACAAGATCACGCAGCTGGAAGTCATCGACGTCATGCAGAAGACCACCAGCGCTATGCCTCACGTTCTCTCAGGCGGACCCGGTCGAAGCTACGTTACCCTTAAGTTCAAGAGCAAACGCGGTCACGGCGTTCACTTCCTCGTTAAGATGTTCGCGAAGCCGGCCTATTAAATCCGACTATTTTTTTTTTTGTGCGACGCGTACATGTCCATTTTAAATCAAATTGACAATATCGCGACGATTCATTCTCACACGGCGTTCATTTTATTTAAAAAATGAAATTCGAAACACTGTTGGATTTTCTGATAAATAAATAACTAAATGCTAATTGATCGATGATTCGATTTATCATAAAAATAAAATCTGAAAGAACTGATCAATCAAGTGAAATAATTCTAATGCGATATCAATATGCGCGTGGAGTTGGAAAATAATGAAAAGTGTTATCAACATATTGTAAGCAGACGGTTTTCATGGAATTTGAACTTTTTTCAAAAACGAATCGAGAGTACGTTCGCGAGAAATATTAACGTCAAAAATACTTGAGTTTAGAAGCGCTATCTACTGATTTAATGCCTCGAATACGTGATTTATCGCCCTAGCTTCAGTACTAATGCAGCTGATGTATTTATTTCGGTCAGCCAATCTAGAGGTAACGAACGTCAAAATTACTGTACGCCCGTTGACGAGATCGTTAAATTAGCAATAAATTAGCATCGAGAGAAATTGCCACTAGTGGAATCGGAACAAGCGCTTTGTTTGTCGCAAACCCAAGAGTACATCGTCTCGTCAAAATCGCAGTTGCTGCTCCACAAAATCCATCAATTTGCAAAATGCTGACGGTTCTTCTCTCGACGCGCTTTCGCAATAAATTCTCTTGTGAAAATGAATTATTTTCAAAAACACTAATAGTCCTCTAGAAATCTTATGGTTATTACGTCTACGAAGAAGCGTGTGTTTACTAAAAAGAGATGTTTTGTTGTCGATGTCAAGCAATCAGTTTCATCCGCATCCTTATCGAGTTCTTGATTGACTAATCTAACCAGCCAACGCGCATATCATTGCTTCATTCTCGCAGTGCTACTGAAAGTGTTGTCATTGCAACTAGAGCATTTAGTAAGTTATTGCAAGTTTTTCTCTGTCAACGTTCATACGCCATATATGTATTTATTTAACGTTCGCTCATATTATAGAATATCAGGTTATCATATTAACGAGTGTATTGCGTGAAATTATTATTATTGCATTGGCTTTACGCAGTTTACTTCAACAGCGACTGCATAGTGCGTAACCAAGTGGCTTGCAGTGACTCTTTGTAAAATTCAAATTTACCATAAATTTTAGTTGTATTTTGAAGAATATATATTTCTGATTCTGTAACTCGAGCATAATGCCATCTGTACATCGTTTGGTTAAATTAAAAGCAGATGCCTGTCGGTACTTCAACTACATAGAAAACTTACGTACTAATTTCTCGTTTACAATGTTTTCTTCATTACGACTCACGTGCCTTAATCTTTCTCGGAATCATTTGAGATTTGTTCTCTTTTTATGGAATATCGGAACAAGAAAATAATTGGTAAAAATCACATTTTAATCAACAGTCAACTGGAGAAAAAAAATAAAGATGCAGTGCTTCGGCCTTGCCATCCTAATCGCTCTAGCTGCTTTGGCCAGCTGCGCAAAGCATAATTTGTCGATGGGCCGCAGAGAGCCTGGCGACAAACTGTTCGAGGAGAAAGAGTTCAGAAAGGGCGGACGGCCTTGGTCGATCGACGAGCAAGCCACCATTTCGGGCAAATACTGGATAACATTCGTCGACATCGTCGATCTCAAGGATGACGAGGAAAACAGTGGCACGCCCCTTGTCCTGTCCGGTGGACCGGGTCATACTTACGTCGCGCTCAAGTTTGAGAACAAGCGCTTTCACGGAATCGACTTTCTCGTCAGAGTCTACGGGAAGCCCGTTTCGTAGGAGGAAATCTCCTCCTCTGAGGAATTATGCCGTTGCGGTGTCGACTGATTTCTGCAAATAACATTTTTTCACGTTCATCGTGCAAGCGCTGGCCTTATTTTTTTATAAAAATCATTTTTTCTCTCACCGGATACGAAAATCAATTACCATTTTTACAAATCTTTGACAAAAAAAAAAGGAGAATATTTTATTACTTGTTCGAATAATTTTATGCTTCAACATCGCCGTATGAGAATACATTCGTACATTCGACGTGAATCCTGTATGAAAACGTCATTATGCCTCGGTGTCTTTTATTCGCGTTTCGCCACCGGAACGTTGTATAATCGTGACAATGCCAAATTAAAGCAACCATTGACGAGTTGACCATTACATGAATTCGCCTACATTTAATTATACGAGGAGTAAACAAAGAATGCTATGATTAAATTTTGATAATGAGCTTGTGTTTTCGCTTCGAAGAAGAGCTCAGTGCTTTTTGCGCCTCTTTACTGGTAAAATCGTACGCTTGAGCAGCAGTTATTTCCGATTCGAAATTTGAAACTAATACAGGAAATTACCTTTTTGAAGAATAATAATTATTTGGCAGTACATCAGAGTATAGCCGTATACAGTCAAAGGTCATCAAACAATAGTATAGTTCAGCGATTCTTTTTTAACACATATTGACTTTTCACACAATTTTTAGACCATTAAATTTCTTTTTCATTATTTTCACTTTTCTGATTTGTCATCGTAGCACACCTTATTTATGAAACATAGACACTTAAAAAATAAATATTTACAAAAAATAAATATGTATTGAAATTCACTAAATGCAACAGTCACTATTTACTATTATCATTATCAGTAGTCGAGTAAAGGTAGGTGTCGATGTGAATACTTTATCCGTTTTTAAACAATGGAATTGTAACTTCGTTCATTAGTATTTTATCGTACAATATTCTATTGTGTTTCTTAAGCGTGAATATGTATACAAACTTCATAAATAAGATAATTGTGAATGAAATAAAAACTTTCTAATTAATTGATTCTTTGTAAATTAAATGCTCGCTCAAAACCGAGATGCGAATACTTTTTCTTTTAATTATTGATAAATTTAATTTTTTTTTAATGAACTAATACTGCGGAGAAGATTAATTTTCACGGCCGATTATAAGCTTAGCGCGTAATGTAATTGGCAACTATGAAAGTTTGAGTTGCGCGGGAACTCAAAGAACTCGAACGATTTTGGAAGCTCAGCTTAGTTTGATCAAATAAATCCAATTGTTAGTAAAGTCTCTGCTGGTCTTGTAAAAATGTTATGAAACATGCCGGTGCTGACCGGATTCATCGCAAGCTCCTCGCAAACTTAAAGCATCAACAAGGCAAATGAATTTTGCGAGCTACTTCTTATAAGCTAACTTTAATTGAAACGATGTAATGGTTCGCTTAAAGTTCATAAAATGATTTTCTTGAAATCCAGAATGATGCATCGCTTCGTCCTCTCCGTCCTCGTCGTCATCGTGACGTTCTGCAATGCCGATCGTGATTTGACTGTCGGCGAAAGACAGTCCGGCGATTATCTGATAGAGCAGAGACAAGTAGAGAGAGACGCGTGGCCTCTTAGGGTCGTGGAAAAAACGGAAACTATAATGGGCGACGGCAACTCGGTGATCACGTTCGTCGAGATCATCGACACCAAGAAAAAGGATAGCAGCGCCAAACCGGAGATACTCTCGGGTGGACCTGGCATGTCTTACGTCACGGTCAAGTTTGAGAGCGAACGCGGCCATGGCATCCACTTCATCATTAAGGTTTATGGAAAGCGCGGCTACTGATTCTATACGTTTGATTTCTGATTGTCGCTTGTGACTTTTGAATAAATTATTTTTTACATCAACTGTGAGCTTGTTTTGACATACTTTTGCCTGGCAACCTTAACGCATCGTTATAGACTTTTATTGTTCTATTGAAAAACGGTGGACTCGAGCAATGATATGAGCTTCATCGACATCATTTCGGCGAATGTTTTCCTTTGTGAAGGTTTATGCAGATATCCGAGCCTTTTGACTAAATCAAATATTAATAAATCATAGTATAACCCGTGAGCGTTCTTTTAAATTTTTCGAAATGCAGCTTCGTATTTGCACAATTCACGATTTCAAGGTAAAGTTCAAAAAAACGTCTAGCAAAATTAAATTATCGAGCTCTACAAAATAATAACGATATTTTAAATAGCACAATGAATTGCGGACTAGGGTAAGAATAATGCAATCTATTTTCGAGTCAAAAGTGAGTTTCGAAAATGAAACCAAAAGCACTGGTAAAGCACAAACTTAAAATACAGCAGCGATCAATGTATAACTCATTATTTTCACCCAACGTAAGTAGACGTAGAACATAAAGACAAGCGCAGCAATGACCTGGCTGACAACACACTCAACAACAAGAACGAAGTTGTAAGCTTCAAGGCAGTGCAAGCAATAAAGCCAGCTTACTGCTGGAGGATAAGGGAGCATTTCTGAAGGTGATAGTACAGACGATCCTAATGTAGAGGCCCCAGCCCAAGATCTGTAGCACTAGCAATTGGTGCACTTTATTTTCCCGAGCTCGTAAGCTTTCTACGTAAGAAAGGGGGAGGGGCGTATCGAGATTATCGAGATGAAAAAACTAATCGATCGTTCAACGTCTGCATGTTCCTTAATTGCGCAGGATGTAATTTCAATTGAAGCTTTTGTCGATCTCTCCGAGTCAAAGTTTATAGTAAATAAAAGTAAGAGTCTTTATTTACATCGCAAACAGTATAACCGTGATGCCCTCTCCAGCTGTATTTTATTTGGGAAAAACAATAACGCACTATTTGTTTTGATTTTCAAAGGTTTGTCATTGAGTGGTTTATATATGTGAAGAGTTTTATGAGTTCGTCTCTATGTATATAAAGATTGTCATGATCGAGAAACACTTCATTTGAAAAAGAACGAGACCACATTTAGTTGTTTGAAAATTCAGTTTTAGCACTGGATCAATTAGAAATTGATTTCCTTCCGCATATTGTTGTAATACAAACATAAGGTACGTATAACACTTCCCCACCGAAACATTGTGATGTAAGTGAAGATATCCCGTTATTTACTACACCTTAACTCGAGCCAAAGATCGACAAGAGACTAATAATCTTCCTATGTTGATAGAAAGACCCTAACAATAATATCCAAGTGCTCAATCGTGAGAGTTTTATCATTTGCACGTACGCTGGTAACCCTAACGTGAAATATCAAAAATATGTACAGTGAATCATTCACTTGCCTTCCCCCCCGCGTCATTTTTCTAAGTTTGCACTACTTCTGTTTACAGCTTGAACTTGCAGCAAACGAAAAGTAAACGAAGTATATGGTCAATTCTCGCTCAGTATTGTTGAAAAGAATTGTCGAAAAATGTCGAGAAAAGGTGAGTGAATAAAATACTGTATTTTGCCGTGACAATCTGTGTAATAATCAATTTACTATTGCATTTGTACGTCAAAATAATATTGTATCAGATTTTGCATTCATACATTGAACGCAAAGAGTTTTATTTCCATTTCTCAATTATTTTGGATTATATAATACTTAAATAATATATGAAACTTATTTGCTCATGGAATATAATTTAACAGTATTCACACTGTACGTAAACTAATTATTTTTTAACTGTAAAAAAGGTAAATTCTATAAATATATTATCTTTATAATTTTGCAATTTCTATGAAGGTGGAAAGAAGAAGAAGGAAATTCAGGGTACCCTGAGCAGAGAACTTGATGAAGTACAAGCAGGACAAAGCTGTTCAAGAGCTGGTAATGAGACTGGATCTCAAGTTCAACCTTCATCAAGTCAACCTCCTCAAGCACGAGGGGGCAGAGGCAGAGGCAGAGGTCGTCCACTAGAGCTATTACAGCAACAGCAGCAGCCTGGTCAACAGCAACCTCAGCAACAAGAACAAAGTTTTCAAGCTTCAAGTTCAGGGCAACAAAGACAGAGTTCTGATAGAGAACGAGGAAGAAGTTATCACGGTCGAGGTAGAGGATTCTCAGGTGTAAGGCATGAGAGATTGGCTCCTGGATCTGGACATGGACAAAGTTCAAGATCTGCCCTACCATTGCAGCAAGGTCTGCAGCAAAGATCAGTTCAGAGTCTTGAGCCACAACAACTCCAACAATCTCATACATCTGTATGGAGGCCAATGCCTCAAGCACCTCAAGAGAAAGAAATTGAACAAGCTCAACATTTGCGTCAACCTGCATGGATGCAACCTCAACAATCAACATCATCTCTTCAACAAACTCCCCCAAAATCACCGCAGTCCAAAGACTTTCCTGCACCTATGTGGGAGTCAGTGCTGCAATTACCTCAGGAGAAAGAACCTCAAACTCCACAATCACGCCAACCTGCATGGATGCAGTCAACTAGATCTCTTCAACGAACACCTCCAAAACCACAGCATTCTACGAAACAAGTACTTAAAAATCTTTCAATAATTATTATTATGATACAAACATTCATTTAATAATTCATTTAATCATATTTTTTATTAACAGATACCTGTTAGTAGATTACCTGCTGCTGAGAGTGTCACTGAAGCATTATCTGATTTATCATTAGAGGTATTAAATAAAATTAGAATTCTTTAAAATATTTTTTATGTTTAGTTTATTAATAAAATATTGTAATGTAATTTAAAAAAGCAACAGTCCTCTAGTTTGCAATCATCATCTTCAACAGATGTTAAAAAAAAAGTTTCTGTGGGAACTTTGAAGATTCCACAACGCAAAGACTTTAATAAAGCTGGAACTTTAGGACAAAAAATATCAGTTCTTACCAACATGATTCAAATTAGTTTTGGAAGACAGTTCAAATCAAAGGTGATTCATTATGATGTTGATATTGTACCAGATAAACCCAAACATCTTATGAGATGTGTATTTGAAACAGCCCAAAAGGAATTATTTCCAAAAAGATTTCCAGCATATGATGGGATGAAGAATATATACAGCGCAGGACTTTTACCTATTGAAGTTCCAGTGAGTATTACAATTTATTACTGTAGATATGAAAACATACAAAAACATAATTGTAATCACATGCATATTTTAATAATTTTATAGAAAACTATTAATGTTACTGTAATCACTGAAAATGGCAATGAAAAGATGTTCAAAATTACATTCAACAAAGCTGCTGACCTTGATTTAGCTTGGCTTAACAATTTTGGACCTGGTCAAGAAATTGAAAGAAATCAAAGCTGCATACAGGCCCTTGATATAATACTACGTACGGCTCCAGTATTGAAATCTACACCTGTTAGTTAATACAAAAGTATAAAATTGATTTTCAATGCCATTGTACAATAACTTCAACTCGTTCTATAGGTTGGAAGGTCATTTTTTACACCACCAGCAGAAAGTGATCTAAAGTCCTTGGGAGGAGGTATGGATCTCTGGGTCGGACACTTTCAATCAGCAATTTTGGGCTGGAAACCATTTTTAAATGTTGATGGTAAGTTATTTTTTGATTGAATTTCTTTATTATTTCATGACTTAAACTTTATTGTGTTGACTGAAGTGGCTCACAAAGGATTTCCGACACCTAAACCAGTTATAGAAGTAATAAAAGAGATAATTCTTAGTCATTACCCCAAACCGCCTGATGGAAAACAAGAACCAATGGTATTAACAGCCAACCTTATCAATCAGCACAAGGAGGATATAAGCCAATTTTTAACTGGTGTGAAAGTTATTTATGAAATTCCTAATGAATCAAGCTCAAAAAGAATCCAACCAATCATTGGATTTGTCACATGCCCAAAAGAAAATAGTTTTGAGCTTAATGACGGTCGAGTAGTTACCATTGAGCGATATTTTCAAATAAAAAAAAACTATATTATAAAGCATCCAGATTATCCTTGTTTATGGATCGGCAGGAGGGATAGGAATGTTCATGTTCCATTAGAAGTGCGTAAATTTAAACAAATTTCCAACAATCATGTGTAATATCGATTTTTTCTTTGGGTTTTTAATTTCCAACAATATTTCAGCTATGTAAAGTCTTTGAAGGGCAAGCAACTTTAAAGAAATTGAATGATAATCAAACTGCTGAAATGATACGCCATTCTGCTACTAATACGGAAGAACGTAAAAATAAAATAATGGATGCAGTAAGTTAATTATCATCAGTAATTAGAATTTATATTTGTAGATTCACACAAATTGTTCATTTCTTACAGTTCAGGAGGATGGGTTACAACGCAAATCCGTGTATGAAGGAATTTGGTATTTCCGTAAATGGAGAATTTACGACAGTTCCTGCTCGAGTTTTAAATCCACCAACATTGAAATACAAAAATAATACTGTTACTCCGTTAAAAGGACAGTGGCGTATAGATGGATCAGAGTTTCTACAGACAACTTCATCAATTTTCAAGGACAATTCTTGGACAATTTTAAATCTCAATTTTCGAACTCAAGATCGTGAGCTTTATGATTTTGCTAACGAAATGAAGAAAATAGGTATTTACATATTGATTACTACCTTTCCAAATTTGAGAGAAAAAAAATGCTAACGAATGATATAATATTAATACCTTTTTGCAGCTGCAACCTTCGGTCTCACTATTGGGAAATTTGCTACGCCATTTCAAAAGATAGATGTAAGACGTATGGTGAACTGCATGGGAAAGCTTAGAGATTATTTCCAATATCAGAAGAAGATTGGAATAAAGCTAATAATCGTTATAATTCCAGATGTGAAAGGCCCATACTGTGAGTAGTTTGTTTGCACATTTATGATAAAATTTAATAACATAATCTTTAATTTATTAATTTTAGGTTGGGTTAAACAAGTTTCGGAATTGAATGTTGGAATATTAACACAATGTTTAAAAAGCAAAACTTTGTTTAAAGTTCAAAAGGATAGAAACCCTTTTACATTGACGAATATATTATTAAAAATAAATGCTAAATTAAATGGTATCAATCATATGATAGCAGAAGAAAGTAAACAGCTATATGAGTAATTAAATATCGCAGTATAGTACATTACCTAACTAGTGCAGGAGAGTAGAATCTTGTCTCGTATGAAGTTGACGCCCAAGCGAATGAAGCGAGGGTGGAAAGGCACATGAGACGAGAATCTCTTTCCCGAACATGTTAAGTACAATTTTTTCAAAACAACGCGTGGAAAACATGAATTACAGCGCACGTTTTTCACCTAGCTGAAAAAAAATCACGCGATGAATCACATAAGAAATAAGGTGATCTTTTTGGATGATGAATCGCATGATTTCGTGACAAAATGTGACAAATCACCTCGGAAAAATAATATCCAAAACTACGCGTTGTCACGAAAATTTAGAACCTAAATATAGCGATTTACACTAGTTCTACACTCAATGAAAATTGTCAATAAATAAAAGAATAACAATTTTATAATTCGTTTAATTGGATTCGAATTATAAAATTGAATTCGAATTATAGAATTGTTATTCTTTTATTTATTGACAACCTTCATTGAATGTAGAACTAGTGTAAATCGCTATCTTGGGATTTTTAATTTTTGTGACATGTAGTTTCGAGTATTATTTTTCCGAGTTGATTTGTCACATGGCATCAGGTTTTTCCACGAAATTTTTTTCAGTTGGGGATTGACCGTGCGGGAGTCCTACTTTCCACACGGCGTATTGAAAAAAATAAAACGTGATCGTCTTTAAGTACTTGACTAATAATTTGTTGTCGCTTTAGGTTGCCATTCTGTCTTAAAAAACCATGCATGATAGTTGGTGCAGATGTTACGCATCCATCGCCAGATTCAAAGAGCGTTCCATCAATAGCAGCTGTAAGATCGAATAAAAATTCAGTTTCCAAATAAATTACTATATAATTTGAAAATAAATAAAGTGGTTTGCATACTGCAGGTGGTTGCTAGTCATGATCCACGAGCCTTTCAATATAATATTGAAATGAGATTACAACCTCCAAGGCAGGAAATTATTGGAGAGCTAACTGAAATTATGATAAAACAATTGGAATTCTTTTTTGAAAAAACTGGGCACTGGCCTCTTAGAATTATTTTCTATAGGTATTTTGTTTTTGACAAATTAAAAAATTGTTTTAATCTGTAATGGATATTACATATATTTATGCAAATTTATATTTCTTAAAACTTAAAGATTTTCAAAATTTTTGAACTTATTTTTACAGAGATGGGGTTAGTGAGGGTCAGTTCATGCAAGTATTAAAAGAGGAACTCACAGCTATCAGAAAAGCTTGCAAAGCAGTCAAGGTAAAAGTAGAGAACCACATAAAACAGAGCTATGAGCCACCGATTACTTTTTTGGTTGTCCAAAAAAGACATCATACAAGATTTTTTCCAGTAGATCCTAAAGACTGTGATGATAAAAATTTGAATGTTAAGGCTGGAACTATTGTTGATACGGTAATTACTCATCCAACCGATATTGATTTTTACCTGGTATCTCACGCAAGTATACAGGTAAATTAACGTTTTTAAATCTTATTATAGTTTCCCTTTCAGTTATCAATCTTGTTTATATAATTTTACATATACCTAATGCTTTTAAATGTGTTATTCTTGTTAATTTTTGAATCTTATATTAATTGTTGAATTATTTGCAGGGTGCTGCAAGACCAACTAAGTACAGATGCCTGTGGGATGACGCTGACATGAAAGAAAACGAAATCGAACAATTGACATATTACTTATGCCATATGTTTTCTCGTTGTGCTAGATCAGTTTCATATCCAACACCAACATACTATGCTCATTTAGCAGCTTTTAGAGCAAGGGCATTAACACAGGAGTATGATTATGCTTTTTGCTTATTCATTAACTACTAAATTTATTAATACTGTAATATATTGAGCAATTAATTTTTTCAGTGTGATCATTGATTTGAACAATTTACCTCGAGAGCAAAAGAATAAATTGACTGTGACACCAGATTTTCTGAGGAGCTCACCAATGTTTTTTGTATAGTTGTACAAAAAAAGTTTCAAAATGATCATCGTCTAATGGTTTTAATCGTAGTATTTAACATTTTTCAATTAAAAAAACAATTTTACTTTAAAAAAATACATTTGAGAATATCAAGTGTTAGTCAAATTTACTGTTACTTGTATTAGTCAAGAATAAGTAATATTTGAAGAAATTGTGCTATAACATTTATATTCTTGATTATATCTTTTATAAATTTATTTTATTGATCGAAGATCAATCAAAGTACCTAAATAAATTCTAAAGCTAGCATAACATAAAAAAATCAAAGCAATCATTCTTTCTCCGATGCGATTATGCGAATGATGAAAGTCGATACTCGATCTCGCGCATATATATACAGTTGAGTGGGGATGGAGCGCGGAAATGGAAACGCACCAGAGTTGCATGTGTTCGATAGTTGCGCGCACACCACTGACGGCGAAACGTGCATTTACTCATGACGGAAAGATGGCTTCCTTCGATCCGGACGGTTTGGGTGCCGGTATTTGCATCAATCTCTAGCCAACGTCAATTTTCAAGTATCTACTAGAAAACTTGATCGCTCTGTGTGTATCATCTTGTAACTGATAGCGCAGCGTGATTAATAAGTTTTCGAAAGTCTTGGAGGCTTTCACCTTACTGCTGAAACGCAACCTCGTCTACTGCTGCTACGTGACAACTGCTAATTCAATCCCGAGAAAAGTGAGTACAAACGTGATGTAGTTGATGATTATACGATCGTCGATTTTGAGGTTATAAGAATAAAACGATACTAGAGCATTTCGAAAAAACACTCAAATCGAACTACTGCTCAACGGCTAGCGCAGCTGCGGAATGAATAGTTGTGTGAATATCTGGGAGGTCGTTGTCCGACGACGCGCGCGCGCTCGCGCTCATTCCCTGTACACGTCGACTCTGCGATGTTAAGGACCTGGATTGCGAGGTCACAAGAGGAAAGGATGAAATTTACCATTTGCGAACTTTTCTTTGTGTATCTTTAAGAGATTGACGTTAGTTGATTTTTCCGTGTTTTCCAAAATCAATTGAATATATTTTTTTTAAATGTTTACAATACGATATAATTTTTTAATTGCTAGAAGCTTCGAAGGATTATTCCGTCTTAATATTAAATTAGGTATGAAGCACATCGCATGAGTGGCTGACTGCACCTTTTCCAGAGAGATTCTCCGCTACGCTCGTGATATAGGTCAATTAAAGATTGGTATTCCCTAGTATTGGAAGCATTGGAGTAAGTCGAATAGACTCGTCGACTCTACTACTCTATGCGCCCTGTTTTACTTGCGAGTGTTCTCAAGTAAATAACGCAGTTCCAATGTGAATTGCACCAAATCATTTCGTTTAATAAAGCATACGCTAAGTAGTCCAGTAAATTTTTCGTTTATTTGTAATTGTTCGATGTCTCTTATGTTATAAAAGAATTTATTAATAGAAATAAGTTATCGTACGTTATTTTAAACATAACACCATCAATACAAGTCGAATTGGCAAGCTATTGATAAGATTCATAGTCGTTGATAAGAATAATGATAGCTACATTCGTTTAGTTATAGTTCATACTAGCACTGAATCTTTAATCGAAACTACAACTCCAATTAAAACTCTCATATGTTCATTCTCGTTCCGAAAGCATCGGATCAATGATCTTGCGTGCCGATAAGTGCGTTTCTACGGAGTTGAAAAACAATAAGTTTCTCTTAACTCGATGTCATCCCCATTGCTATAAAGTCCAGAAGTCGTTTACCATACCTCCAACGCGACTGCCAACTTCGGGCAAGAGAATGAGCGATCCTTGGATCACCAACGATCGAACTAAAGAGCGAAAAAAGCTCCCGGCGTACGCGCGTTGTAAACAAAAGCTCATAGCGGCTCGGACAAAGAGGTCGCGGTGGTGGTGCGGGCGGTTTATTGATTCGCCACGATACTAGCCACCTCGTGCGCGGCCACGCGCGAGGGTGCATGCGCAGCGGTGCTGTTGACGTCGTGACCTCCCGCGAGCTGGAAAAAAGCGCGCAGTTGAGAAAGAGCTGCTCTCATTGCTGCCTGCAGGCCGCGGGTGAGTCTCCTGCTTCTCGAATTTTCCATGCGCCCTTGCACCCACACATTTGTGAATCTGCGGACGGTACGGCTCTCGTCGAGGCGGAAAGATGAGAGAGTCGAGTTCGTTCGCACGACGCTGTTTACTGTCTCGTCTGGCTCTCGCAACAATTAGTGCGACTCGCGAGCTTGTGTTGCCCCTTTTTCGTGAACTCGCGCGCTTCTACTGCTACTCATCGACCACTGATTTGTCAAGCTATAGTGTTTGTCTCTTTTTATGACCCGTTTTCAAGGTTGCGTCATTGCTATTAGCGGCGTTAGTATGTTTTCGGAGTTGGATCTTCCGGGTTAAGAGAGATCAGAAAAAAAATTTAATCAGTGGTTAAGTGTCGCTCAATCAACCTTGACACATACTGCTTGTTTTCCTACCTCAATCATGGGTAATCTTCTCTTGTTTCTCTCGACTCTTGTCTTGACGGTTACGAACGTGAATGATGACACTCAAGTTATCGAATTATAATTTACGCCTTTTCGTAATTTTCGTCGCTTGGCAAACATTCATTGTTAGCATAAGCGGCAAGTGATGACAGTCAATATGTCAGTCTTGATTATTCAGTACTTACATATTTTCCAAAGTGCTGGCCTCAAATTGTTGAATTAGTGCTTTAAGATGTAGCTCCTGGAAATCCACGTCACTTAAAAATCAATTTTTGGAACATTCTGCATTTTTTTTTTGAATTATATAAAATTGTAACGCATCAAGCTCGACTTACGTAAAGTAGTTAACCGAATTAGATTTTTACTTTTTGTTAGATAATAGTCCTCTAGACAATCTCGACCTAATTTAGATAAGCCGTGTGCCCTAACAATGTCACCTTTTTATTTCTTACGCTTATTTAAGAGCGAATACTTTGTAAACCATCGAAACACTCATCGGTTGCAAATAATTTTTCATAGTGATTTAGAAAATATGTTAGAATTAGTTTTAAAATAGACACTTAAAATATATGTTACATACTTTTATCTATTTAGTCTGGTGTTTTTACCTTTGCGACTTAAGTCGCAGAATCTTTGTAAATAAACAAGAAAACCATCACGTTTCACAACCAAATCTGATAAAAATGCAAAAATAAATAAGCGATCAAAACTACGTGACTTTTCAGATCAGAGAAGCCCAGCCAGCGCGTCAGCAACCAGCAAAGCGCAACGATGCAATAAGAACGCAAAGCTTCGCCAGATCGCAGTGAGAGAGGAGTTCTGTCGCCGAGGCGCAGCGCGAATCGAGGCGTAAGGGCCCGTCGCGAGTGTAAGAGCGAGGAGGTGTTGGGTCGGGCTAGGCCCTCAATGCTTACACTACGGCTGGTGTCGACTCACTTCCTGAAGCAACCATAGGCTGTCTCGCCTGCAGCCATCGATCACGCAAGACTAAACATGTGCCGCGATCGGGACATGAACCCATCGTAGACCAACAAAAAACGCGCACCTACCTACACACGACGCACGTGCACGCGGATTCTCCGATATTTCTTTTTTTGCGTTTGTTTTTTGTACATACGTACACACACGCATACACTTACGAAACGAAACGCGTTGTCGCTGTTAAGTTTGAGAAGAAACGGATTCAATTTTTCTATCTTTACTGGCTTTGAGACTAGCTCGGCGTCAAGAACGCTCGAGTACACGGTGTCGACTTTATTCGGCAGTCGACCAGTCGCCACGGTTCAACCTGTGGAGAGTCGCGAAAGAGTGTATTGTGAGTATCGGCTCGATGGGCTCGCGAAAAATCGGCGCGTCTCTTACGAGTTCGTCTTTGGCTGTTTTAGTGCGGCAGTGGGTCGCGGTGCAGGCGGAGTGGGATGCGAGGTCCGGAGTCGTCACAACCAGCACAGCAGCAGCAGCAGCAGCAAGTTAACATCGAGACAAAGGATGAGTCGAGGCTGGCGAGAGTGAAGCGAGTGCTGTGGGGCCAGCGCAACGCCAGCAATGCTTCGACGAGCAACGACGGCAACAGCAATCGCGTGCTGGGCTTCGGCGTGGATCTCGAGGTGGCCGAGAGACACATCGAGACCGGGGTGCCCTACGTCGTCCATCGGCTCTGCCACTTCATCGAATCGCACGGCTTTCGCAATCCGACGCTCTTCCGACTCGCCGGTGGCAGCAGCAAGTTGGCCGACAAGCTGAGGCTGGCTTTCGAAAGGAGAGGTGATGCTGATTTGGAAGGAGCTGGCTGCCCTGCTACGGCCGCTCTCCTGCTCAGGCAGTACTTGAAGGAATTGCCCAGAGCCATTGTCGGGCCTACTTGCGTCTCCAAGCTGCTCCAACTCCACGCGCGTTAGTATTTTTTGGCGAGTCAGTTTTCGCGGGCCGTGCGCTGGTAGCGGCTTTCGGGGCTATTCATGTTAGGTGATGGTGTTTATCTTTGGACGGGCGCGTGGTTCGCGCGCGTGCTGTTTGCTTACGTATTTTGACATACGTTTTTTTTCCTTCTCATTTTATCTCGAATGTTTTGCCAATTGTATTATTTTTCATTCCAAGTTAAAATATAATGAATCAAGCTTTTTTGAACGTCATTTATCGTTCGCTAGTAGTAACTCTGTAAGCAACTGAATATGCGTAGTGAATAACAAATTATTGCGGGCTCGGAGTAATAAGTAGCTGCGTGTTCGTATATCCGTCGTAGTATATAATAAATGAGATGGAAACGACTTTCTTGTAGGAGAAAGCGTTACACTGAAAGCCAGCAACAAGGGTAGCAAAGGTTGGGTCCTCCGCATCTCTGGCGGAAGGAAAAGCGAAAGAGAGCGTGGTAGGGGGAGGCGAGTTGCAGCCAAAAATTGAGAGCAAATCTCTTTGCGTTCGGATTGCGATGATTCTCAGAACCTAACCCGCATTGCAGTGGGAATAGTTCTTTGTATTTCAATATATCGAATCGCGTTGGCAATCAATTGCGAGCCCAATTTTTTCCGGTTGCGCAAGAAATCGAACTTAGTTTCGGGCGCGTGCAATCGAGAAGAGAGCGAAATGTTGTTGTCATCGTGACTGTGATGTTCTTATTGATGTTCCAATTGAATGTACATTAATTATCACTCTATTTTTCCAAACCACCATTTTCTTGATTTACTGGCTTCAACCATATTCCATTCGCATCGTCATCAGATCGCACTACATACTAGGCTTAGAACATCTGCCCCTCTCGCAATCGTTATCGCAACTACAATCTCGAACGATAAAGTATGCAAGTGAACGAACTCATAATTGTTGTATCGCGTTATTATAGACGAGCGGATCAAGAATCGTGAGTGTTGGATCGTCAAGACTCGCGATCTGCTGGCAAACGAGTTAGGACCAAGACAGAGAAGATTGCTGGGCTACGTGGTGCACTTCCTCAGCAGATTCGAAGCGCAGCACGGATGCGCCGCTGGGGTGTGCGGCATTTTCGCGCCCATCCTCTTGCCCCACGTGCCACCCGCCACGGTGCTTCTTCGAGATTTGATGCTCGACGCTGCTCTCATTTTTCCCGATTATTCCAGGTGAGCTTTTGTCTGTAATTGGATGTGAGTGTTAGTCGATGAGTCGACGTATGTCATTGCCAGAAAACGTTAATTTCATTCGACCGTCAGAATCACTGTCAGACCAAACTCTTCTAAAAATACGCGCAGGGGGAAAAAAGTTGGTTACGAGCTTTCTTGGTGTGCGGTCTCTTTTTCCGTCGACTTTAAAATCTTCCCAGGCGAACATCAAAGTCAAAGAAACAATCGAAATTCCAATGATAACAGCCACTGTAAAATAATACGCATCCGCGTGCAAACCGCCGCTATAGGCGACCAATTTATTAATGCCGCGCGAAATATAATACCTGGCGAGTCAGTGGAACAACATTTGTATTGCGATTGTCAGCGGAAAACCGAGTCTTTCCTCACCGACACTCGATCTGTGCGAAGCAAAACAACAGTCGCTCGATCAGTTGCGATTTCTCTCTTCGTCAACCATCCCGCGGCAACGACACTGACCTGTCGCGCAACGTCGTCCGTGCGTATTTTTTGCCTACGATTGTCCGTTCGTTCGAGTGATAATGGAAAAGTCCAGTCGCGCGTATCAAGACTTTGCGTGTCGGGCAAGGCACTGAAATACGCGACGTAAGGACTCGCCACGCTCTCCGCTATATCGTTTCCCCGCGAAAAGCTGTAAGAAGATTATGTAGGGTCAGGACCGTTCGCCGCCTGACAATGCGCACCGCGCGAATTATGGAGCTTGCAGCGCGTATGACGGGCTTCCCTATCTATATACTGCGCGATGCAGTCGCGCATCGGATTACGTGATTTTCCAATAGACTTACTCTTGCATCTACTTTCGTTTCTTCGACGTTCTTATAAATTGCTTTCCAATCAAAATTGTTTTTTTTTTTTTCTATATTTGCGTGACGACTTTCAAGGTTTCCATGTGCATTCGAGCTCAAGTCGCAGTCACGCTCATTTTTCGTTAATGTAAATTCGTGCAACATTGGTATGGTAAATCGAAAACGTGACAACCAAGAGTTCTTCCGGTAAACCGACGAAAATCCAGTTTATAAGGCCAATGAGAGTCACGCAAACGTCTTTTTGCAGTAAGCGACGCGGAACGCACGACAAAAAAAAATAACGGCGGCCTTTACGTAAGATCGACTTTACGATGTCTAACCACTCGGCACACATTGAGAATCTATACGCATTACCGGAGCGCAAACGCCAAGCCTTGTTCGAAATGAAAAATCGACAGGTCGAGAGAGCTTCAACAAACTTGTCCCCGAGACAGACAGATTCGCCACGAGCAACTTCTTTGAAGGCGTCCGCAACCTTAACGCACGAGTTACATAAATCAGCCGGCCACCCTCGCGCTTTTTGGGAAAGCGATCAAACGCGCTCATCGAACCCCCCTCCCCCCGTGTCTCGACGTTGACCGACAGTTTTTGCCGGCATGTCGCGTGAGTCACACTTGAAAAATGAAACGCCCACTCCTCTCCCCCCCTTCTCTCTCTTTTGTTAAACTCTAATTATGGAAGTGTAATAGGCGCCTATTTATTTTTAACATCGCGCTGGCGGCTGACACGACGGACTGGATGTTCCGTAAATATTTTTCGCGAGCTATTCTCGGATCGACATCGATATTTTAAATACACGAGGTGCTCTTTCTGCCTTTAGGCGCAAAGTGCGTAAATGGCGAGCTACCTGCGCGCTCTTGCCGTCGGGACGTTCCCATTGCGTTGCCAGCACGTTTGTCGAGCGACGAACAAGCGCAGCGGGCTTTCCCGAAGCCGTACGGCCAAATCGCGACGACGATCTTGCGCAACGAGCTCACGCGCTCGACGGAATGCCCACTACGCGCGCGCACGATCTGCCGAGAGAGCCGAGAGAAAGAGCCGAGAGAGCCGTGAGAGAGAGACAGGGGGGGGGGGGAGAAGAGAGAGAGAGAGAGAGAGAGAGAGAGAGAGAGAGAGAGAGAGAGAAACTCGTTTGACCGGTTCTGCACTTTTTCTCGCCAAGAAAGGCAGATAGAGTCGCCTATATATAGGTATAGAGGAGTGAGAGAAAGAGAAGCACGTGGCGACCGGCGGAATTGTACCGGCACGCGCGCGACGCTTCGATCCTCTCTTTTCTCCCTTTGTTTACGACGCCCGGCCGGCCTCTATGGGGATTTTCCACGTTAAAAATATATGCGTTGCAGCGACGATTGCTGTCGTCTCCTCTCTTGTCGTGACCTTTTTTTTCCTTTCTTACGCGACCTCGTATAGCTGTCGAGCGATATAAGACGGAATATTTTTTGCAATTTTACACGCGAAATTGACCTCAAATGCGTGTTCAACGCAAACATTCACGGTTCAAATACTCGCAATTCCACGCGGCTTAGTTTCCCGACGACGATTTTCGTTTACTTTTTCTTTATCGCGGTAATAAAATTGTCGACAATAACGTCGCGTTAACGACATTCGCTCCATGAGTCGCCGGCCAAGCGAAGCAATTCGTTCGCTAAAAGCCGCAAAGCTCAAGACAATCGTCTAGTTTTTCGTTTTCGCGAAAGCTGGCTGTCATCCACGGTACACCGAGATTCGCGCTCGAAGCCGATGCAATTCCATGTTGCCGCCGTGCAAGCGAAACCGCGTACTAACTCGCCAGAAGGGAAATCCGAAGCGCGGCAAGTCCGGTCATGTGAAAATCGGACGATCTCGCGACCGCACCACTTTCCGAATTGAGTAACACGCGGCGCAATTACGCGATTGCAAGGCTTGCCGTTGTCAACAATGTCGCGATTTTGTAACCGATAAATCAAAACGACGATGAGTCGAGCAGCCTAATTAATCGACAAAGCCCTCGTGGGGAGTAAAGTGGAAGGGGGGCAATGAAGCCGAGACGAAAACAGCTCCGAAAACAAGCAAGCAGGATCGTGCGTGTCAACTCCGAGACAAGCGCGGGGACGAAGGCAGCGCGCGCGCGCCCTCGTTCGTAACGTCGCGGCAGCCGGCTTCCATATAGTCAGTTCTGCTTTGACTCTCGCCGCGCGCGCACGCCTCGACTCCGTGCTCTGTGCTTCCTTCCCACTCTCTTAAGAATTATAAATGTTCCATCGCATTATCGAAAGGATAGCGTGCAATCTAGCCGCGGACTGCTGGAAGCGAAAGCTTCTGCTTGTCATCACATGAGCAGCTTTTTCGACTATAAGTGCTGCCGGATGCGGTGAGTCACCCACTCAGGCTGTTCCTCGCTGATCCGACTTGTTGCGCGCGTTTGCATTGCCAGGCTGAATAGACTGCGACGTGACCGTGTTATTTTTTATTTGTGGCCGCGTCAAATGTTGAGTCGTTGCGTGCTTGGAAATTGCAAGCAGGCTGGCAAAGTAATGGGCAGCACGCGTTAACTTTGGAATTGGCTTGATGAATGTTTAATGAAGGTTGTGACGAGTTTAAAGCGATTTATCATCGGTCGCGCGAAATACTCGTAATGCAGTTGGCCCAACGGAAAATAACGTGGTTAATCCAGGATGAATGCTTTTGTAATGAATTTGTTGCTTGAAAATTTCGTGAAATGCGCATGATCGACTGCAACAAAAATTTAGAGCTCTTAGTATTTCTTCTAAAGAACTGCGGCGGTCGTTACGTTACTGAATCCTGCAAATCGATAGCGCATTACAAGCAGCTCACAGTATACCTTTCGATGATAAAAATTGTGCAATCATCGAATTTAAGCGCTCATTGGAAGACGATCAATTCGACGTAACGCGAAAATTGCTGCTAATCGGGTCCGTTCCGCTAAACTAGAGCACGCAACTTACCAAAAACTGCTCACGCCATGTATACTTGGCCCGAGCCCGTCATCGTCAATCGAGACAGTTTTGTTAAAACTTGCGCGCGTATCGTGGTACCGCGCACGTAACCGAGTCGATGTTATGCATCAAACGTTTCGGTTACGACGGTAGCTGGCGCGATGGACTTTGACACCTCGAAGCGCGCCGCTCAATACGTGGCCGCAGAAAACGCGCCGGATTCCTTATGCGCTCCGCCGGAGGCGAGGCTTTCTCGCGCTCTCGCCCGCTCGGAAAAATTACGAAAGAAGTCGTCGGCTGCTTTCGTTGCGCGAGTACTCGCGCTGATTCGCGCACGCGAATATAGATCTGCCTGTGGTCACATCCGCGCTCGATCTCGCTGGCAAAGCTTTTCCCCCGATCAGCAATTTCACGTTGCGCGACTTTTTTCTGCTTCCGCAGTGGCAAAGAGTCGATACACGGTGTGATACCAAGCTCCGACTGCAAGTTGTTCGACGAGGAAAACAAAGACGAGCTGGCACCGCCGAGTAAACGGAAGGATCGACGCGACTCCTGCGGTCAAGAGCGCAAATTGATAAGGTAAGGAAATAAGCTGACCAACAAATATGATGATGATAAAACGAAAACGCATTCCTGTATTTTTTTTCCACTGGCGTGCGCTAAAATCCGCACGTGTAACGTTATCGCCATCTACCCAGATTGTTAATAAATCAATATGTAAACGGGCTGAAATGTGTCAACAGAATGTGTTATGCGTTGTTTACCAGGTGCACAATCTCTTATCGGCCTGTGAGGCGAATGCGCGTGAGGATCTTTCGAAGGTACCCTTTTGCAGTAGAAACGAAAATCGAAGGGCTTTCTCCTTCGTTACGTTCCATTAGGGGGCTTTTGTAAAGCGTAGTGAACGAAATATAATTTTTTTTTCTATCTCGCTTTTTAGTATGTACTATACTTATATATGTATACAGCAGAATGGAATGCCGCAGCGAATTCTTTCTCTACTCGACACTTTTCCCGTAGTAATGTTCGAGAGATTTACCGCACGTTTTCTTTTCTTTTTCTTTTACCCTACGAACAGGAGTAACAGCGTGGAGAAGATTTGGGAAGGTGGTCAGGGAGATACTGGGGAGAATAACAACGAAAAGTCAGCGGACGCTATCAGGAGGGTCAGCAGCCACGAGGATTTCAACAGCGCTAAGCATTTGCATATTTTGTCCAAGTTGCAGAAAGACATCATGGGACACGGCCCGGTAAGACACTTAACGTGTCAGGAACGCGAGTACTCGGCTATTAACGTTTCATTAATAACGGTATAATATTAAATTCTTTGGATATGGGAAAAGACCATATCAATTTCATTTTCAATAATCAAATTCTGCAACCGAAAAGAAATAACTTGTAATTACGGCATATCCGAAAATGAAACGTCCAGTCGATAAAGCTTAGTCACGTTATCCCACTACCTCGAAAAAGGTCAAACCTTAATAATAAATGCATAACTGCTTATGCGCGTGCCTCACACATCGATCGAATGAATCGTAGCGCCACGGTGGTTTACCTCTGCACGAGAGGACTAATGCGTCACCGGTGTCGTCCAAAACCTCGCTGGTGCACTCGAGCGACGTGGTGTTGGCTGAGAAGTACAACCTCGACGCCGAGAGAATGAGAAGCAGCGAGAGATTCAGTCGAAGTATCAATCCGAGAGGTCGAAGGCAGCAGGGTAGAAGGAGAAAGCTTTCGCTTGGCTCGATTTTGCATCAAAGCTCCAGCAAGGTACGTACTTTTCTATTTGAAGACGAGGACGCATAAGTTCGGTGGAAACATGCGCGAGGTTGACTTTTTTTATCTCGCAGGAGAACGAGAGAGACGAGTCCGAGCCAATTTTCACTCTAACAGCCGACTCTAATAAGACCAACTCTCAAAGTCAGAGCTTTTTAGAGATGTTCACCACCGGACCAAGCAGATCTCCATCACCAGTCAGACCTACCGCGGATGATGCCAACAATCCAACATTGGCCAAGTTTAGCTTTCAGATACAGCAAGGAAATGTGCGTATATCTCTCCGTATATTTGAATTGATTTCATTGATTTCATTGTTTTTAATTCTGTTTTCCTTTTTTCTTTTTTCTTTTTTCTTTTTTTTACTTTCAGAATGATGAAATGGGTGGGCAGATGATTTCTCCGCGCAACTCATTGCTGATGCCACGTCGCTTTTACGGCGAGGATGAGCCTGAAGATCATGAAAATATCATCAGCATTCGAGAGTACGGCTTGAGAAATTTAATGAAACAAATAAATAACTTGAAAAAAAGGATCAAGAAGTACGAAGGTGAATTTGAAGATAACTTTGGCTATCGACCGAGTCACTCGGATAAGATGGGCAATCGTGACATCAAAAAAATCGTCTCCGAGTTGAGTAAAGTCAGGAAAGAGCATAAGATTTTGAAAGAAGGTTTCACAGGTAGCTTATTGAGTCCAAAGTTGAGCCGCGATGATATAATGAGTGCTAATAACAATAACAACGGAGAAGAGATGCTGAGAGCTTCAACTATGGCAGAGATGGTAAAAGAAGTTGACAGGAAACTTTCGGAGAAGAGGTTGAAGTATAAAAATCGACCGGAGAATTTAGAAGATCTGACGTTCGAACAATTGTTAGATGAAAAGACTGCTGTGCAGAAGGCATTATTGCAGATTGAGAGTACCTTTGGAAGACCAGTTTCCAAAGAGGATCGTTCTATCGTTCGACCTCTGTACGACAAGTACAGAACTCTAAAGAGGCTTTTGATGAAAGCTGGAGCTGTAAGTAAATCGTTTGATGATTTAATTCCAAAATAATGTTTACATATCTTTCTTTTTTATTTATATACTTTTTGTCTCCAGAACAATGATAGTATAGGTGAGCTTGCTACAATCTTAGAACACGAAGCCATGGATTTTTCATCGGCATCAGGAAATCCTGTAGATTGCGAGCGAAGAGCTAGCGAGCCAGATATGTCACACCGAGGCATTGCCGATTGTATTGACTCGATGGATCAGGTGCCAACCGACAGCGACAGTCAGCATAGTAGCAGTGAAAGCAGCCGCGGAGTCGTAGAAAGTCTTCATTCTCTTTCAAAGTAAGTCTAGTACACTCTTCGAATCTATGGCGTCCCTTTTTATAGACTTTAGAAATGAGTAATTAAAACTTTCCATCTTCTTTACAGAGACGAGTTAATAGAGCAACAACGAATAACTAGGGAAGAGAAAAAACGTTTGCGTAGGTCACTGAAGGAGTTGGAAATGCAATTTGAAGCACGAGCGGGTCGACGAATGCAGCGAAAAGATCGCGGATCGCAGGTGAATGTAATCTACGATTCGTACAAGCAAACAAAAGCCAAGCTTCGATTGATCAGCGCTTTGCTTGCTAAGAGCCCTTGACAGAGTATCTAAGCTCTTTTTAATATGGATTGTTTTTCTTTTCAAGAACCTTCACTTCTTTGTAGACTGTTTAACATAATGTAACATCGTCGTCATTAATTATTATGATTTTTTATCTTTTGTGCTAGCAATTTCCGAATGTCATAACTTCTTTTTTGCACCGACATCCAAGCGACTCTAGAAGAGTTTAATAGTAGAGAGATATATTATAATATATAAAAATTACCAACTATTATAATTGTGTAACACCCATGTTGTTCAAAAAAAAAAAAAAAGAATTAGCCTCAGAATTGTACTTTTACTACTGATATATTAACGGAGTTATATAATGTTGTATCTTATGGTGAATCAAAAAATGCAAAGGCTCGACGTTTTTAAATTTTGAATTTTTTAACATTGCATGTCTATCGTATTTAAAAAAAAAACTTTTGGACGGATGTTTTTTATTTTTGTCACTATTATTTTCGTATTTTGTGAAACATTTAATTTACAAACTGTATTTTGTATGAATCTTTACATACTATCGTTTATCGTATTGATTTTTAAAATAAATACTACAGTATTTATAAAAATACTTGCGCATCTGATATAATAAAAATTAAAGCCAAAAACAATAATATCACGCGTTGAAAAAGATATCTAAAAATGGTATCGGCTGTTGCAAAATTTTTAAAAACTTTGATGAACAGCAACACCATTTTATGTGTACGATGATTTGACGTTCTACAACACATCATTTTATATCGAGTCATATGATGAATTTTGCTTATATATATAAGCTACCGTCTATGAGCCGTTGCAAATAATAATACAAAAATAGAACTTGTCAGTTAATATGTTCGTCTGTGTGATTGCGCCGAGTGAGTTTCGATGTTTTGTACAGAGCTTACACCAACATGCTTAAAATGGATAATTTGTTTTCAAGTATATTTTCTCCGAATCAATCAATCTCCAACACTTTTTAACGTAAAAAAAGGATAATTTTTTTAAGAACGACAGATATAACATTTTTCAAATTTTTGCACGCCGAATATGTTTAGCAATAACGGTTCATTATAAAAAAACGCTTCTCCGTGCGATTTAACTTTTATCATATATCATATATCATATATATAAATATATTAAAATGCTAAAAATTGCATTATAAAATGATTTTTCGTAGACCAAAGCATTTTTTATTCTGTGATAATAAAAAAAGAGAATTATACTGAATTTAAAAACAAAAGAGCAAAAAAAGGAGAGAAAGAATGTTTGTCTATGAATGGCTGATAATTTATCCAAGAACAAAAAGATATAGCTTTAAACCAATAGGAATAAAAGTAGGAATTGCATTCCTCGCAGAGATATTTAGTTCTTATATTTTCGTTAATTAGTTGTTTTTACTCATTTTAAAGTTTTATTGTTATATGTTTTTGTACAAAAGATAAGAAAAAAATAGAAATGGAATGCTTGAGTACTCAAAAACGTAAAAAAGATAAAAGAAAAATCATTTCTTGACGGAAAACAGAAATAAATATCCTAGTTTTTAAGATTACATATTTTATATCAATAAACAAGAAAAAAAAGACGAAATTCCGCTTTAGATGTTTTTATAGGTATTATGCCAATATAAAGCAGAGATAATCGTAAAACAAAGAAATAAAAGAAAAAAGGGAAAGACAAACGTGTTTTTTCTTTCTTTTTTTTACCCGAGAGATAAAGCAGCAGAGCATTTGATACAATATTATAAAAACGAAAGATCATAAACACAACCACGGTATCGTTACAACGACATATCTAGGCATTATGTGTACCTAATACACAACAAAAATAGACTTTCTCGCATCAAATGGTGTCTTTTTTCGACTGGCAGGCATGTAATTATCAATGTGCCACAATGTATCGGAGAAAAAAATTTTAGTCAGTGTGAAGCTTCATTTTTGAAATATATGTAGCCGGCAAACAGCAATGTACTCGCGTTTAAAAAGAAAAACAAGTAAGCATGTTTGAGTCGACTTATATTATATATACATAGTAGAAGATAATATCTTGACGTTTTATTGGCTCTTTTACTAGCCACGATGATGTACATTCATAATTTACGTGTACATGTATAAGAGTGAAATGTATTTGCAAAAAAGAAAAAAAAAACAGAAGAAAAAACAAGAGCCATTATTAAAGCGGAAAACATAGAGTTGCATCCATTATCCTATAGTAGCCACGTCAAAAAAGTAAAATATGTGAATATATATAAAAAGTGAAAAATAAAGTTATCAAAGAGACGAACAAGTAAAATGAATTGTTTTTCATTTGCAAACAATTTACCACACGAACGACGCGAGCAGAAAGGACGTTCAAGCGAGCGCAAGTTGTCTTTGGAAAGCTTGCATCTGTCGCAGAAGACCAACGAGCTTCAGCGCATTCGGCATCTCGCGTCGACTTGGCTTCGCGTTGAGATAGGGTCCAGGAGCCGTTCTCGCGCGAACGTTGACGGGCGTCGATTGAAACGACGGATCCGGCGTCGCTATGCAAACGAAGCTGTTGCGCTCGTGCAGTAGCTTCATCTGTTTCTTCAGCGAAATCACCTGCGAGGTACGAGACGGTTCATTGCGGTTCCGCGCCGAAAATGCGCAACACGTGCGCGCACGTGCCTCGTTGTAGAGATTAATGACCGCGTTGATCTCGCGCTCCTTAGAGCTCATCGCCGTTTCCAGCTCGGACACCTCCTTCAGCAATGCCTTGTCTCTACGCTTCTCCAGCTGCTCTTTCAGCCGCTCGTGTTGCCTTCGAAAATAATGCGCGTTCGAGTGTGGGCACGACAAAGCGAGCCTCCACTTCAGTGATTTCAAAAATGCACATACGAAACCATCTTGTCGAACTGATCGTAGAGTTTGGTGAAAACCTCGGTGATCTCCTTGTTGTTGGAAGACCGCGCGCCGAAGATGCTGCCGCTCTCGACTGAGTGCTGATGATGGCAGTGCTGCTGCTGCTGCTGCTGCTGCTGCTGGTGCAAGAACATACCGAAAAGATACATTGCGAATTCCTAGCTCCGCGCCGCGCAACCAACTTTTCTCGCCCGATTGCAATCGTCCTGTTGCTGTCCATTCCGGGCGTGCGAATCCGAGCCCGAGGATTGAACGTCCTGCGCAATACGTTGTTCTCGTTTGCTCGTTGCGTAACGGTAATCGCTTAGGGGGAGGGGGGGCAAAGGAGGCCCGTTGGAACATAAATAACGAGCATCGTAAACGCTAACCTCGTCCACCTCGTAAAGTGGCTCGCACGTGACGTTCGGCTGCTTGAAAGATAGCTGACGGCCACCGAGCGAGCTGCTCGCGCGCACCAGTTGCTCACAAGAGAAGGAGCCGATCTGCTGGTGGCTACCGCTGCGTCGACGGCCGAGATCGCGGTAAGCCCTGGCGTATTGGCTATTGATGTGCTCGAAGAGGCTGGACACCGGACGCACGCCGCGGCTCACCTTGCGAACGAGTAGCGGGCTAATGCCCGGCACCGCCGGTCGCTTCACCTTGATGATGCTCAGCACCTGTGGACCCGAGCGACGATCCCGGTTTCTTCGAGCGGCCGATCGGCGAACGTGCGTACCTGCTGGATGTTGAGGCCGAGGTTGTGACTGGGACTGAGCGACGTGCCAACCACGAATGGGATGCTCTTGATTTTGAAGTGGTGGTAATAGGGCTTGTGGACGCGCTTCATCCGCGACGCCATTGTGGGCAACTCGTAGTTGCGAGGGCAGAACGGGTCGTACACTTCCGGATCGCAGTCCTTGGTTTGCTGCGCGTGCACCTGGTAGCGCTCGGCCTCGCCGCTCTCCTCGGCTTCTCGCCCCGGCGGATCCCTGCAAGTCGCCGAAGAGCCCTGCCAACATCCTGACAATCGAGCCCGGCTGGCAAAGCCTTTACCGCGAGTGCGCGCGCGGCTCGGCGTCGGCGCTGCTGCTCTTCTCGACTGCCGGTCGGACCTTTCGTTTCCGCGCTTCGACCACCGTTCGCGCGACGTCCTTGGACAGTCGACCGGAGAGCGCACCACTTCTCGCGGCCTTGCCATGGAATATCTCGACCAAGTCGGCTTTCGAGCCGAGCTGCTTCGACTCCCGCGCCCTCAGCGCGTTCGCGCGCTTGCGGGCCCGAGGCAGCTGCAAGGCTGACATACTGTCGAGACCTGCGCGCAGAGCAGCGGTGAGTGTCGATCGGTCGCGTCGGCCAGCTTCGCCTCGCTTACTCTTCTGTCGCTTGAGTTTCTTGCGCTCGAGCTTCTTGTCCGAAAAGTCGGTGTCCCTGGTGGCTATCGTGCTCTTCGAGTTGGAGTTCCTCAAACGGCCGTGCAGCTTCTTGCGCTTGGCCTTGGCCGAGTAGATCAGCGAGGCCCTCAGCTGCTCGTCGCTCATCCTCACCACCTGCGACTTCTTTCTCGACTTCATCTTTCTCGGCTTCTTCGACGTGGTCTTTACACTCGACAAGCTGTTCTTGGCGCGCACCGCAGCCACCTCTGCTGGCGGATCCGTCTCTTCCTGCTCCTGCTCGCGCTGCTGCTCTTCTTTGGGCGTTCGTGGCGTCAACACCACGTGCAGCCGTGAATCGTCCCTCGTCTTCTCCTTTACCTTGGCAGGCTCGTCGCATTCCTCGTCTTCTCCGTCATCGTCGTCGTCGTTATCGTCGTCGTCGTTATCGTCGTCGTCGCCATCGCCATCGCCATCGCCGTCGTCGTCGCCGTCGTCGTCGTCGTCGTTTACTTTTCGCGCAAAGTTCTCCGACGACATGTTCTTCGCGCTGTTGTATGACGACGTCGATCGCGACAAGCCATTCTCGCTCTTGTTACAGGTCTCCATTTGCGAGCGCGATCTCAACTCACGCCACTGCTTCATGGTCATGTTGTATCTTTTCTCGGCTGCTTCGGCACCTTCCTCGAGCACTGACGACAAGAACGGCAAAGATAAAGCGTCGCCGATAAAAAAGTCCCGCAAAATATCGAGTGATAGTGCACGCATATTACCGCGAGCAAAAACCTTTGAATTGCTGTTGGTCGCGAAAATTTCGTCGTACAACAAACGATCCTCTACAATCCTCTCCGCCGATTGATCGGACGCTGCGATAATAATGTTATTGTTGAACTTCCTTTAATGACATTCGCGCTTATGGCTTCCGCTACCTGACGAGGGCTTAGGCCAACTTGCGACGATGTTTGATTTCATCGCAACGAAATGTTCATTGGTGTTATCGATTTTACTCTGACTTCGGAATTTCAATTCATATCGCGAATCTTTGAAAAACTTTATGAACGCGCATTGACAATCGATATGAAATTTAAAAAGAAAAATCAATTATTGAACTTAACCGTAAAGATTTAAAATCTAAGGGATGTACATATGAGAAGTTACGCGCGGACAACGGTTTTGATTAATTGTTGTTTTGTTTTGACGACAGCGCATATATTGTTTGTCGTGCGTTTAAATAATTTACTAAGCAGAGTAACGTTCAAATATATACAAGTTGTAACTTATTTCTATCGTTACGATTTAGTCGATCATAGTACGTTCCTTGAAAAAGCTTCTTACCTGTGAGCAGTGCTGCGCGAAGATATTTAATTTCTATTGAGATCGCTTAAATTTCCATTCTAATAAATGGATTCAATGATATGTTTAGGTTAAGCCATAGTGCAATGAACAATTATTTTGTATACACGATATTTGATTTGAAAAATTGGAAATTATTAAACAAATTCAACGGTTTGCATATAATAATAATAATTACACATTGAATCATCGCAGAGCTTCCTTTTTGCATTTAAAAACTTTTAATTTGCTTTTAAATTTGCTTTTATTTATATTCTTGTTTGTAAATACAGGACATCATCAAATAAGACTTATCAAGGGCCTCAGTTGCGACTTGACGGTAAGTATGTTGAAAGCGCAATAATACCCTATATATACAACGCATATTCGGCTTGTATATATTTTTTTCAAATTTGTTTTTATCTGTTTTACCAACTGTCTTTGCATTTAAACTGTTCGAACCTCGACATGTGACACTTAGGTGTCGCTAGTTGTAATTCCCGCCGCTATCGCCGTCACCACTGCGCACTGTCACCCGGTCCGGTCTCCGTCGCCGCCGCGCGGAGTCGTCACCTGCGTGCTGCAAATGGTGGATGGCCTGTCGTCGTCGCTTCGGTAACATCAGCAGGTACGTTCTCATCCTATCTCTGTATCCTTGTTAATTTCACGCATGATCCTTGCTCTTTAGCCAAACTCTACGTATCCCAACAAATTGCCTTTCTCTCCCCGAGCGCGCGACAGTTACGTAAAGAAAATCAAAAAAGCGTCTGCCGAACTATGCACGTGCACGATCTTGAGTGAGTCTGGAAACAGTCTGATATCTACGTTAGGTTTGCATGCAGAACGACGTAGGCAATCGCGATTAACCTATTTTTGTTTTTTCACTTATTGCGCGCTCTCCTCTCTCTTTTCTTTCTAGCATCTATATAAAGCTCGCCGTTGTGTAATTCGCTCGCTGCTCGATATAGCATATTTCGGTCGTCGTAGCAGGCGTCTGCGCGCTACTTGTTCGCACTAAGAATGAAAAATATATCGGTCTTGCACACACCCTCGACCTACACCACCCTGCATGTAAACAAGCGTGGGCGCACATCCACCGAAGAAGAACCTTTTTCGTCACCAGTGCGGAGAGGCCGTGTTGTTTTATTTCAGTTTGCGAAAAGGCTCATTGCTCTTTTCTCTCTCTCTTCGTCACATGACATTGACATTTGAGCTCAAACGTAAGTGTGTCAAAGCAGCTGCTCTTTTTCGTGCGTCTGCACGCGAACCGCTTATGGCTGATTTAATTTATTGAACGGGTTTTTCCTTTTCTCGCGTCGCAACGACACGTCATATTTCCGTTCTGCTCGACCAAATCGGATTTCGTATCGCTGCGTTATAGAGATTGCAGATCAGTTGACTAAGCCATGCGCTGTACTTTCCTGCTCGATTGCTTATGCCTCTCAATTTCAACATATGCTTATTTTGACAATTAGCAGGTTACACAACTTTGTATAATATTACGCGAAAGCTCGAATAATTTCGTAACGGAGAATTTTTTCATTTAACATTTCGTCGTCTATGCTTGTTTACGCTCTCCCGCGTGTCGAGATGCATATGTCACCCCCAATTTTTTTCAAGACTATCTATATATCTATATTAATACTTAAACTACTACTTGCAAAGTACTGTATATTGGTATACTGTGGAAATATTCGAACTAAATGATGATTGATCGTTTTATTGGCGTCGGTGTATGCAAAACATTGGTATTTTTTTTAAAGGATATCATCAAAGTCATTAAAGCAAAGTCTGCAACACCTTGTTTGAATAGGGACATATATGATAACATAATGTCTGCTGAAGATAAAGCTCTATCATTAAAGAAAGACTTTATTACTTGAAACACATCTTGACACACCGTCAGCAAACATGTAACACTTCAATGACTAATTCCTCCCTGGCAAATCATTCCTAAACTACTTAATTTTCTAAGACTTATTCGAACATTTATGGAATTATTTTATGATATAAATTTTATGGTGTTGCAGTTTAAAATGTATAAGGCTCGAGTAGTGTTTAATTCTTTGACCCCATTGGCTCCAAAAGTCCTTGGGGCCAAACAATTTGCATCATGGTTGGTGCGAAACGATCCAATGGTCAAATTCAGTCAAGCTATGGTTTTGGGATCTCAACGCCGACACAACAATCGTGCTGCTACAGAACCTTTCCTCAATGGCAGTACCAGCTCCTATGTAGAAGAAATGTACAATGCATGGCTTCAAGATCCACACAGTGTTCATATTGTACGTAGTTTGTTGTGAAATACAAGTTTTGAGTGTATGAGTGTTTGTTTAGTTTTGTAATGCTAAATAAGAAATATTGTGTTCCATCAGTCGTGGGATTCCTTTTTCCGTAACAGTACAGCTGGAGCTGCACCAGGTCTTGCCTACCAACAACCACCATCTCTAGCTCCTAGTTACAATCAAGTTCCACTTAATTCTCTGTTGCCTCTGGGTGGTGGAGCTGCTATTGGTGCACCAGTGAATGAAAAAATTATTGATGATCATCTAGCTGTGCAAGCTATTATCCGTTCATACCAGGTACGTGAATAAACATTTCGGGCAGGAAAAAAAGATTGGCATACTAAGAACTATTTTTAATGACTCCAGCAGAAACTTAAGGAAAAACTAAAAATTAAATACTACAAAAGTTAATTATACAGTTGCTACCTGTTACTAAATCTGAAACCTCATTCATTTACCTTCAGACAACAATAATCACTTAGCAATTGTAATTTAACAATTCCCTGAATTTTAATTCAAGAAAAACAATGTTAACATATATATCAGCCACACTAAGCACCTCCCATTAATTTGACTTGCTATTAATTTTTCAGTACTTTTTTTTCCTCCTTGCAATTTTTTTATCTACACATTTTTTCAATGGTATACATCTTAGCAAAACTACTCATTAAGCATTTGATCTATTACACATATATCTATATAGAATTGAGGTGACAGATTTTTCAATTATATTTTGTGAGTTTATTCATTTGAGGGCACGTTCAAAACAAAATATATATGCTTTATTTAACATTGGCTTTACAAGCTCATTGACATAAACCTTCTGCCATAAAAGCAGCATGAGCTAATAAATAATGCCAAACATTCCTGTATTTTACTGTCTAAGGCATTTCTATAATCGGATGTTTTGCATGATATTATGATTTTAGACATGTATATGTATCACTCATTGCTCAAGGGTATTGTCATTGAAACTGAGTATTTCAAAGGAATGTCATTTTTAGGATATCAAGTAACCAGAGATATTAATGTTATACAGCCTTCTCATCTCAAGTGTGACATGCCTTTTTATATAAAAAATTTTTTTTTAAATATTAAATTCCATTATATTTCATGAACAAAACATTGGTGTTCATTATTCACTATCTAGAATGTTATTTCTAAGAGCATAATGGATAATGATAAAATCCATATGATTGTACAGTCATTGTTGAAATTTCATCATTGGTCAAACGTGGAAATTTTGGAAAAAAAATTTGTAACTTCTTGTGGGTAATTAATGATTGACATATAGGCACGAGGTCACTTAGTAGCCGATTTGGATCCATTGGGTATCATGCGAACTGACTTGATCCACACGCATTACGCCGCTCGCAAAGGGTCTCCAGAGCAAGTTCTACGACAGTATATGCTTGGTAAGGCTTCGATCGAGATCATTCTCTCTCCCATTACAATCATTTATCAAAATATTATCTTGAAAAAAGGCAGTGAAGGTGCTGAAGTTACTCTTGTTGTTCATCATCTCTCATTATCATTTTCATTGTCATCAACTCATAGATCGGCGCAATTATATATATGGTATTCACTTGACCCCTTTCTACGTGCTAAACCTTTTTGAAATTTCTTTCACACCTTCACTTGCATTTTAATTGAAACACGACTTCTCGAAAGAATATAATATGAATAAAATTATAATTTGTTGTATTCGATGTTTCATCGCTTTTACTCAAATCAATCATTAGTTTGTAAGATCAATACTTACAGCTGATACTGAAAATTATTCAGAAATTTTTTTAGCAAACTTATTTGTATTTTCCCGGTGTATTATTGAAGTGACAAAAATAATTGATCCCCCAACGCTTGATTTTAATTCAAAAATGCTATTTCGCTTCTCAATTTACGGGCTTTGAAGCCTATTGATCTTCCACTTCAATAATACAAAGATTTGTTTTATGATACCCTGAGAACCGAACATATAAAACGCATGAAGGTAAGAAGCACATCATGTTTTTTTTTTATAATGCTTTTGGCTCTTTGTTTATTCTCTCTGCTAATTCTGCATGATGATTTTGTTTTCCTATCGCATGAAATAGCTGAAAAAAATTTTTTCTAGAGTTTGTATTTGCTTTTTTTATCATTTCTCATTAGGTTATTGCAGTGCTTATTTATTATGATTATTACTTGGGAGGTGTTAGGTGGTTAATTATAATCGAGGTAAATGACATCAAGTGTAAGCGACGAGTGGCGATTACATGACAAAAACAACTATTACGAAAGATACATGAGAACTAATACGTTTATTCGGCAACTCTCAAGTGGACGATACATCTTTATACACGTTCCACTTACAGTCGTTAAAGAATCTCGCTTCCCTTTTTTTTTATTAATGCTTAGACTTTTGTTGGAAGATTTCGATGCGATGATCCGTCACATTTCTACTACTCGATTTACAACTCATTATTGATGTGCAGACAATGCGTAAGAGTCATCGTATTGCAATCTTCCATCGCAAAGAAAAAAAACTTAATTTTTTATTACGAGAGCTGTTAAGCAATATTTTTTTTGTGTGGTCGTGAAAAACGCGGCCAAAATTCCAATTTTGACAGATTCGTGGTCATCATATCGCAAAGTTGGACCCGCTGGGCATCAACGCCGCTGATCTCGATGACCGGCATCCGCAAGAGTTGCTCTATAATTATTACTCATTTGGTAAGCCCTCAACAAACAGAGGATCACTGTTTTATCTCTATTTCTCTTTTACTCTTGTAAAATGTCTCCTCAACGACAGGTGTGAACAAATGGTCAACGATAAAAATTTGTGTTTTTGGCTTGTTCACAAAGGAAGTAGATAATGTAAATATTTGGAAAGCTTCGTCATCGTTTTAACTATCTTTTGATGACTTTGCACTAATCTAAGAACATATACGATAAACGCCAACAATGTGTTTCTTAGAAAATTGATAAAAAGATAATCATTTCGATGGCGAAGTTTTTAATATTTTTTTATCAACAAATCCATGTACTTATACTTCATCATAATTCTTATTATTTATTTTTCTATCAGCACTTCTTATAATTTGCCATTTGTACATTCTTTTCTTTTGCAACTAAAACGCATTGGGGTCTTTAAAAGTCATGATAATGAAAGCTCAAACTGTTACACCGAACAATCAAGTTGCTTAAAAATACGAATAACTACAGTTAAATGAAAAGAAATCTGGAGAGAACATAAGTTATTTGTCGGTGTAAGAGTTTAACCAAGGCTATATATGACTTGTGCACCTCATTAATTTTTGACTTTACTTTTTTCTCTAATTAGATGCTATCAGCCTCTCAGAGATAAAAAGCACTAAATACGATGTATATGAAAAACAATAAGTTTCTTTTGAGACCCAATAATAATGAATTAAGATAATCGTAGATAGCGAAAGTCAAAACACACACGAACAAGTCGGAAGTTTGGTTTTTATTTAGCTCGAGTGCTTCTGGTCAATGTCCACAGGAAAGAATCCCCGTACGACTTATGCTCAAGACCTACGCAATCGGGTTGCTGCACTTACACAAAGTATGTAGATGATCTGAAAGAGCCGCATTGAGCTCTTCTCTATTTTTCACATTAGTAGAAAAAGAAAAAAAAAGTAATGTATTTCGGGAAATTCGTTATAAGCAATTGGACTTTGTCCTATTTTTTCTCTTATTTCAGCTCTTGGTGCTTGGGCAATCTTTTATTTACTTTGTAATTTTTCTCTCTCGATAAGAGGAAACTCGTAAAGTTTTCGTAAGATATTTACCATCTCTATTTCTCTCTCCTTTTTTTGTTAACCACGAGTTGTGCAAAAAATTATAAAGTGAGAGGGGAGCTTATCTCATTGCTTTCTTTTACGTAACAATATATATCTCTCGTTTTGAAAATGTTTAACCAAACTTTTGCGATTGTAATTTGAGCTAACGAACCTACGCTTGAGGTGTTTTTTATGTGCGACAACGAAACGTTTCTTATTAATGTATATCACACTTATTCAAAAAAACAGATTCTCCTATGTTTTATTTTTACTTTTGTTGTCAACAATGTCATTTCGCTTATTTTTTTCCTCAATGTTATATAATTTTCATTCCAATCGCGTCATTCCTTTTTCTTTTTCCATTCACGTAAATGGTTTGCTATTTTAGGACCTCCCCACCTACAAACATCTTCAAAAACTTTAACTGCATGCGTACGATATATTTCATCGGATGAGGGACATACTGGATAGCTATCTCAATAAATGATTTGCATACTTTACATTTTGCGAATACTAAACGAAATTCTTTGATCAAAATTAAAAATTCAAATGTCACTTTCATTTTCAATATTTTTTTTCATTTTACAATTTGGGAAAATGTCACTTTCAGTATCAGTTCGAAGTGATTGACAAAAAAATCGGGTGAAATAATGCGATCGCTTTAAAAATGCGTAATTTTTCACAATAACCCCAACAGAGGAATCGGACATGGACCGTGTGTTCAAGTTACCGTCGACGACCTTCATTGGTGGCAAAGAGAAATCGTTGCCACTG
Source organism: Phymastichus coffea (assembly GCF_024137745.1). Taxonomy (NCBI): domain Eukaryota; kingdom Metazoa; phylum Arthropoda; class Insecta; order Hymenoptera; family Eulophidae; genus Phymastichus; species Phymastichus coffea. Next base: position 455,395 of record NW_026706898.1, on the reverse strand, counting down.
CGCGAGATACTCAAGAGGCTCGAGCAGACGTACTGTCAGCACATTGGCGTGGAATTTATGTTCATCAACTCACTGGAGCAATGCAATTGGATTCGTCAGAAAATGGAAACACCGGGCGTGATGGATGTAACCAACGACGAGAAACGCTTGATTCTCGCTCGTCTATCTCGTGCTACCATGTAATTATCTTCGACGTGCAGACAATTGTGCATGATATTATTATACACGCAAATTGTTATGCACAGTAACATAGCGTCAGAATTGATTCACGCCATATTACTGTGCACAATATTTATGTGTATAATAAAACCATGTACAATTGTCGGTACGTCTTAATTTTTATCTTTTTTTCCTTTGTGTTTATTTTTAGAAGGTCGTTGAGCAAATGTCTTGCAAAATTTTTCGACTATTGAGTAACGCATAGACATAGTACTCTGCGGCTTAGAGATAGGAACAATCTATTTTAGATATAATTAAAGCTTTATGGCAAAATATTTGAGCTTAACTATTTATCGGATTATATATATAACTAAACTTTAAGTCGAGTATAATGGCTATTCCCAGCTCGGCTTTAAAATTACAAATTTTTAAAATTGGATGACGTTTCGACGATTTGCAAGCTACGTTCTTTAAATACATAACATTTTTCGCGTTTTATTTCATTTTTCATTTATAATCAATTTTTAAATGGAATGCCATTTATAAAATTTCAATAATAACTTGCAGGTTCGAGGCTTTCCTGGCGCGGAAATGGTCATCCGAGAAGCGATTCGGTCTCGAAGGTTGTGAAATCTTGATCCCTGCGATGAAGCAAATTATCGACAAATCCACCGAACTCGGCGTCGAATCCATTGTCATGGGTATGCCGCATCGTGGCCGTCTTAATGTCTTGGCTAATGTCTGCCGTAAACCACTCAACCAGATATTCACTCAGTTCGCTGCTCTCGAAGCTGCCGATGACGTAAGTCACTTTAGTAGTGGTTTAATAGTGGCTTTCATTTCAGAACGATGCATCAAAAATTCACATCGTTGTTTTTCAGGGATCCGGTGACGTGAAGTACCATTTGGGTACGTACATTGAACGTCTGAACCGCGTGACGAACAAAAATATCCGATTAGCTGTTGTTGCTAATCCATCGCATCTGGAAGCCGTGGATCCTATAGTCCAAGGCAAGACCCGCGCAGAACAATTTTACCGTGGAGACGGAGAAGGCAAAAAAGTAAATTATCTTTAGAAGGAAAATTATCACTTTATTTTTGTCGATATTTGCGTTAATTATTATCACATATATATGCTCTAGGTCATGTCTATTCTTCTGCACGGTGACGCAGCTTTTTGTGGTCAAGGCGTCGTCTTCGAAACGATGCACTTGTCCGACCTGCCGGACTACACGACTCATGGTACCATCCACATTGTTGTCAACAATCAGATTGGATTTACGACAGATCCACGACACTCACGCTCGTCACCTTATTGTACAGGTAATTATCAATACGCATTCCACGAATACGCGGATATTTAAAGGATTATTTATAGTAATTACGATAATGTGTCGCAGATGTTGCACGTGTTGTCAACGCTCCCATTTTCCACGTGAACTCTGACGATCCTGAGGCTGTGATGCACGTTTGTAAAGTGGCAGCCGAATGGCGTGCGACGTTCCACAAGGATGTGGTTATTGATCTGGTATCTTACAGGAGAAACGGCCACAATGAAATCGATGAACCGATGTTTACTCAACCACTAATGTACCGTAAGATCAAAAAGACACCACCTGCGCTCGAACTCTACTCTAAGAAACTCATCGACGAGGGCACTGTTACAACTGATGAAGTCAAGGTTTGTTAGACACAATACATAGCATGCAATCTTGAATATCGTTAAAGAATGATAACTTGACGTTATTCGATTTATAGCAAGTGAATGAGAAATACGAAAAAATCTGCGAAGAGGCCTACAGCAACGCCAAGCAAGAGACGCACATCAAGTACAAGGACTGGTTAGATTCACCTTGGTCAGGTTTCTTTGAAGGTAAAGACCCACTGAAATCATCGCCGACTGGCATCAAAGAGGACACACTCGTGCACATCGGCAAGAGATTTTCGTCGCCACCACCTAACGCAGCCGAGTTCGTTATTCACAAGGGTATCGAACGTATTCTGAAATCGAGAATGGAAATGGTTGACGCGCGACAAATCGATTGGGCACTCGGTGAAGCAATGGCTTTCGGTTCGCTACTCAAGGAGGGTATTCACGTCAGATTGTCCGGTCAAGACGTTGAAAGAGGTACCTTCTCTCACAGACATCATGTCCTTCATCATCAGACCGTTGACAAGGCCACCTACAGACCTCTTAGCTATCTATATCCAGATCAAGCTCCATATACAGTGTGCAACAGTTCCTTATCTGAGTATGGTGTGCTTGGTAAGTCTGCACTTTTTTTTTAAATTTACACGAAGACTGTTTTTAATGTTTCGTATTTTTGCATATCTGTAGGATTTGAATTAGGATACTCGATGACGAATCCTAATGCTTTAGTGATTTGGGAGGCACAATTCGGTGATTTCAACAACACCGCTCAATGCATTATCGATCAATTTATCAGTAGCGGACAGGCTAAGTGGGTGAGACAATCTGGCCTTGTTATGCTCCAGCCTCATGGTCTTGAAGGAATGGTAAGATTGTCAAAATCAATAGGCAAATATTTTTAAAAGGATAATTTTATAAATAATAACGTTTTTTTAGGGTCCCGAGCACTCCAGTGCTCGTCTCGAAAGATTCCTACAGATGTCCGCTGATGATCCAGACTACTTCCCACCTGAGAGTGAAGAGTTCGCAGTGCGACAGCTACACGACATCAACTGGATTGTTGCTAACTGTAGTACCCCAGCCAATCTTTTCCACATCTTACGTCGCCAAATTGCACTGCCCTTCCGCAAACCTCTTATCATCATGACACCAAAGTCGTTACTTCGTCATCCTGAAGCTCGTTCCAGTTTCGACCTCATGACTGAGGGCACTGAATTCCTCAGAATTATCCCGGAGGAAGGTATTGCGGCTCAAAATCCGAATGAAGTCAAGAGAATTCTCTTCTGCTCGGGCAAAGTTTACTACGATCTTAAAAAATCGCGATCAGAGAGGAAAATGGATAACAACGTTGCCATTGTTAGGGTAGAACAGGTAAGAAATTTTCGATTGATTGAAATACAACCGTGCATTGTAAGACATTTATGGTTGCTTTGCTTTTACAGATATCTCCATTCCCTTACGACCTCATCAAAAAGGAAGTAGCCAAGTACCCTAACGCTGAACTGGTGTGGGCTCAAGAAGAGCATAAGAACCAGGGAGCATGGGCGTACGTGCAACCCAGATTCCAGACATGTCTTAATGGAACTAAGTCTGTCTCGTAAGTTCTTAGATATAACTTTTTCGAGTAAAGAAATGTGCATGTTCATTAATTATCGATCATTATTGGTTGTGTTGTGAAATTAGTAACCCAACAAAGTATGTATTTTGCATTATTTTATTTATATTACGTTAATAAGAAATTATCTGCTTGCACTCGTGTCGATAAAGTCAATCTTTAGTTTCATCTTTGATTTATCTTGTGTACCTTGTTGATTAAAACTTCCGACTGTATACTATTTCTGGGCCCTATTTTTTACTTAGAAAATCAGAAATTGAAGAATGAGTCTGATCTACTAAGAAAAAATATAGTTTCAATATGCTTGGGCATATCACATTAATGAAGCACAAACTTGTTATGTTTTTCTTCATTCATGTTAAATAATATTAGAGCACTAGCTAAAATTTGGGCCGTGTTACAGTATCGCGAGTGCAAGCGATAATAGCGGCGGCTGGTTGAGTAGCTGGTTCTCGTCATCAAAAACGGCCGAAATTCCGGCAGCACCAGACACAAAAGAACCATCGAAACCAAAGCCACGAGACATTAGGTAATCACACACACGATAATGACTCGATTTTTTTCAAAGAGGAGCACGACCATCGCTTTTTCAAGCAGTAGCGTTAAGATATTGCAACGTATTAAATTGATGCCAATAGACAGTCACTAAAAATAACACTGATACATATGCGTGTGTTTGCAGGTACGTCGGCCGACCTACTGCGGCGTCACCAGCAACTGGCAGCAAAATGCAGCATTTGAAAGAGCTTAAGCAGCTGTTGGATGACTCCTTTAATATTTAACTCTCGTAGATTTGTATAAATCAGAATTTATTTATTTTAATTCTTTATCCCAATGTTGATACGGCAATCGCACGCGCTACGTTTATTTAAAGATAATCATTTGCTCCTTCTCCTTTACTTGTTTAAATGATTAGCAGCTAGCCAGTGCGAGTGATGTTCAAATCAGCGCGAGATTTGGATCTTTATTCACTCTGTTGCACGAAAATTGAGAGCAAGAGTTTTATTTTTACTATTCGCAATGTACATTAGTCGAATCTAGTGTTATTGTCAGTGATATTTATGAAAATTACTGCTATACATACTAGAGGTGAATTTCGCGCTGGTTTAAATAAGAACTCTCTCCTCTCTTCCCCCTCCCTCCATCTAAAGGTTGATGTATTCTTTTTCTGTGTCCTTTTTGAAAAAAATGAAACAAGCAATTTCGTGACATGTAATAAAAATATACTAAAGTATTATTTTAAACTTAAATGCTGAGCTTGTAAGATGAAAGCGCTTGAGCGATTCCGTTGAACTAGGATTGATTCTCCGCATGACGTTGAACGCAATGTTGAAGAGATAGTTTTCTATAAAATAGAAAAACAAATCAAAGACCACCAATCGTTGGTTAATCGTTCATAGTATCTGCGTTTCTTTGCGTAAAAGATCGAGACGATTGGCTATTTAATCGTTGAGTGCTAGAGCGGCGCTGCTTGAAGTAAAGCGCGCCCTCAAACGGTGGCTCGTTTGTTTAATGTATAATGATAACGGTGACGATAGCGGAGATGGCGATGATATTTGCAATGTAACTTTTAATAAGTTATTTACTTAGAAGAAAAAGCAATTTACTGAAACTTATATTGGACACTGAATATAGTCTGCATAGACAGTATTTCACTCGCAAGTTCCTTATGTCCTTAAGGTATTTTTCGTTGTTGAGTTACACACATTCGTCGATCAAAAATTGCACTCAGCGAATATATATCGGTGAAAATAAAAAAAAATCCTTGACAAAAAATAATTAAAGTAAATGAAGAAAAAGTACCAATGGCGTTACAATGATGTCGTTTGTCATTTCTGGCAGGAACTAGATGTGATCTAACGAATAAAAGTCGCACTTATTTTAACAAGACAGAACTTTTCTCGGTGATACTTAAATAGAGATTTTATTGTCCATTATATTTATTTTGCTGACGAAATGATATGTTATGCATAGTTTTCCCTGTCGACAATAGTCGTTCGAAAGACGTGTGCAGTGCATACTTAACAAAAATTGATTGCGGTATCAAGTGATACAATGTAGCTGAAAAATGAATATTCGGTAGTGAAACGTTGAATTTAGTTTTAAAAAAAAAATTACGTTTTATTGATTTACGAGAGATTAACGGGAAAATAACACAAATTTACATTGCACTTCATTGTAGAATATTTCAGTATGGCAATCAAATTAAAATCTTACACCAAAAAACAAGTCTTGTTAATGTCAACAATCCTTATACTCACCTGCAATGGTCATAATATAATAAAAAGAGACCCATTCATGTTAACCATCTTTATTTTCATATAATCTTTCTTCTTACAATATTTGCATTTTAAGTTACAACTTGTAACATATATGTACATAAGCACGCGTGCGCACGAGTACTGTATCACCGACTCGCATGTTTTTTTCTTCTTTTTGGTCGAAAGCGTAACACAATAAAATATCGTCTCGTAAAGTATACCAGTTTTGATTAGGTAAAAGCTAGCGCAAAGGCGATGATTGCGTCTGTGATAGACAAATAATAATGGAAGAAACTAAAAATGTCTCGGGGCTCGTTTTTGTCGTGTATCTGTGCATTATAATGCCGTTGGAAATAAAAAAATAAGCTCGCGCGTGTAAAAATAAAATCTCTGATCCGCTTAAAAACGACGTGATACTGAAGGTTTTTCTTTGCACTTGTTTCATTCTCGATCGAGATGCCTCTGGAAATGGCTTGTATAATCGGCCACTTTGAATTGGAAATCTTTCGCTATTCGTTGTTTCTTTTATTCATTATCGTTAGAATTAATTGTCGTCTTAATGTAGAATTCCGGATTCGCCTCTGCGTCTAGTAATCTGTCTGCCCGAGGACAGTGTACATGATTCTCTTGAAGCTATTGCTCTGGTGAATTTGCTCGCCGTCATTGTCGTATATGTTGATCTGTTTGAGAAAACAGTACAGTGGTACGTTATTCGAGAAAGAAACTTGATTCAATCAATTAATCTTTTCGGTCACTGTCGGGCAGTAAAGAAATGCCTACGTTTGCCGCACTGCCAAACGGAAACGTCTTAATTAATTTAAGAAGCGATTGACCCAACATTAGGTTGAATTGCAGAGGAGGCATTCGAAAGTGAGCGAAAAGACGATATTCAGCTGGCGTGAGGTACTTACGGCAGGACTCTTGGGCCGCCACGGGTTGGTATTAGGCTAGAAAGAGGGCACACGAGAGAATCGGAGAGTGAAAATCTGCAAGGGCGCAAAGTGGTGAAAGGCGACAAGAGAGTCTTACCCCGGATTGCCTGGGCCTCTGGGGCGAGAAAACGCCTTGGCGCGTGGGCTGGCTGACGCGGCTGACGCTGTGGTCGCCCTCCTCTTGGAGCGCCTTGTAGGCCTCGCTCTGGTTCGGATCCCACTTGGCCCCCGGCTTCGTGCTGCGGTGATCGTTCGTTCGCAAAACATGCCACATACGTTAAAACTCCGTCGCGCTTTCGGCGACATTATATTTCGTCGCTGCGAACGTCTCGACGAGCTCGTTATATATTGCAGTCGTCAAGCGATAGAATAGAGGCAGGCAGTCGCAGAGAGCGTTCGGCTTGCGTATTATTCACAAGAGAAACAGACCAGTTAGTAACCACTATGTTGGAGATCTACAGTGCGCTGCGTCACGCATGCAAACGTATACGTTTCGTTGTTCGCGTTCGTGTGTTTCGATTGTGTCCTCTCGGCGCGGGGAAGGGGGACGGGGTGGCTCGCGTGCGGAAGAGGGACGGAACGCCATTAAGCGACGCGCGAGACGGCAAAGCGCGAGGTGGAGCCGTGCGTTCGGTTTAGTGATTGATCGGCTTATTGAACTGCGGCCACACGTTCTTCGCAGCGGCCGCTCTGGCCTGCTCTTTCATGCGTCTCGCTTGCTCCTCTATTTCCCGTTTCTGTTTCAGGAAGGAAAAGTCTATGAATATGCTGCAAACAAACAGAACTCAGGTCATTTTTCTCCCTTTCGCCAGGGCGTTCTTGTTCGTTCAGCTGTGCCGTCCAACTTGAACTGCGCCACTCTCTCTCTCTCTCTCGCTCTCTCTCTCTCTCTCTCCCTCTCTCTCTCTCTCTCATTCTCTCTGTGTGTACGTGTGCATATGTCGCGTTTACCGTTTGCGATCTTGGGACTCATCACCGGTTCGAAAACGAGTTCCTCGTCATACTCCGAACAGAGTTTGTTTTTCGTTCAGCCGTGACTGCCGCAAGTCAAATGGACGCGCGTTCGCGTACGAAGCACGATTTATATAATCGGCGGGCCGTTTACGATTATAGAACTGATTTTCGAAAGAAAGGAAGCGAGAAGCTACGATGTGAGTTACTGGTTTTTCTCTCTAATTGAAAATTGAAAGTTCTAGTACAAGCGGGTTAATTGTTCCAAGCGTCCCGCCCACAGCGTTAATTCAAATCACAGAAAGCAACCAGATAAGTTAAAAGTCGATGAAAAATGTTTCTTTTGAGAAGCGATGCCATATGATCGGTACGGTGCGATGAATGATAAATTATACGGTTACGTGAAGTATGTACATGACGCGCTACACGACAAATGAATGTGAAAATGAGGACGTGATTATACCCGAAATCATCGGTGTCTTATGCTTTACTTACGGTATAGCCGAGGCCTGGCACTTTATAGTGTCGGCGATATTTTGTTCGGAGTAGAGGCCAATCGGCGTATTGAATTGCTGGCTGACGACCTGCCGAATAAATGATACAGAAACATAATGTCGAGGGATATTACTTTGTTGGAAAAACATGCGAAGAAAATAGAAAAAAAAGCTCGTAAACAAAAAAACAAAAACATCAGTCGTTGGTTGACAGTTTGATAGTTTTATTTGGCTCACGCAGTTAAACAAATTTTTGTTCGTGTTGCTTTTCACTCGGCGCTGTTTTTCAAAATGATAATGAGTGAATGATATATCCATTAAAATTGAAACTGATGACGGTGGCAGGTGATTTTTTATGCTCTGAAATAACAATCGGATGACTTGTTTTTAAAGCGCTATAGATATAAGTTAGATTAATTTTGGAGTGATCCTCGGTGTGAAGCGCATGGCGATGATTTTGATACGTGATGCGCCAGGGAAACGAAGCTGTTCTTTTCTTTCGCTGGCTATGGATGTAAAAATTATTAGCGGTTTCTTATCTGCGCGAGTCGACTGTTGGATCTGACGGAGACATTGAAATAATGAAAATAAACGGAACAAACGAGTCTGCGACAGATCCAACGCGTCCATCGCTTACACGCCAACTTATTTTGTACAGCAATACTGGTACTTGAAAATGGGATGTCGATAGGCGCAAAGCAATAGCCTCGATTGCGCGCGAAATGATCCGATTTTCAAAAGTGATAAATGACCATAGGCTAAAGAAAGCACAAGGGGTACGTCTGACAGCTTTGAAGAAGCGCGAAGGACAGAAGCAACGTAAAAGCGAGAGACAAGAGCCGCAGCTGTCGGAGAGAAATGCGGGAAATCATGAATGCGCACCTTGGGTAGATCGTGCGGGCTCAAGACTCGCTGGAGCACGGTGTCGGCCACCTGGAGCGCGTGTTGTCGCAGAAGTAGATAAAAAACAAACAATGCATACATCGATGAGCTTCTCGAAGAAGGCGCCGCGCGCTTACATAACCGTCGCAGTCTTAAAATAAAGCCGAGAGGGCCGAAGCGAATCGAGAGCACTGCTGACGGCTGTCTCTGCTTCTCTCTCTCTCTCTCTCTATCTCTCGATTCGCTTCTGTACCCAAGCTCGCTTGCATTGTATACTTACGATCGCTCGCTTATTTTTATTCATTCGTTTATTTACTCGTTGTTTTTCAAAGAGAATTGCATTAATTTTGGGTTTTAATCAAGCTCGTGGATAGGAAGCTCGTCGATACGAAGCTCCTGGACGACCGGCGTGATCTGATATTTGAATGTACGTACTTTCTGCTTCATCGCGACTTCGGGATTGGCGACCTCGTAGTGATGGGGCGGCGCTCGGACCATTGGGTTGGGATGGTGGCGCAGGTAGCACTCGCCCAGCGGGGCATCTTTCTTGATCTTCGCCCCGGGAAGCACCAAGGGCGTTGTGCGGTACGGCTGCAAACCAAGTCATTGGCACGGATCATTCGTCTCCGCTGGAGTTGTAGCTTCGATCGCGATCGACTCTCGTCCGATCTCCGATGCGAACGGTCAAGGATCTTAGGATCTTTCATCCGCGTTTGGGAAAAGCCAATTGAAAACGTCCGACTGGCCGTCACGAGTACATTCTTTTTAACCAAACTAATTCGACTTTCAGTTCCAGATTTTCCCCTTGGAAGATTGCAAAATCATGTGTTTTTTTCCAATTTTAGATTGAGCTATTTGGTTTGTATTGCCAAAGCTTGACAATGTGCTAATATTTGACAAACGCATCGCGTCAAATCAATGCTTCGGGACAGTTCCACTTTTGATTTTGCAAACGAGCCCAGAGCCGCCGTCGAAATAATTTACACACAGAGAATACATTTTAGAAAATTGACAACGCGGCTATTTCGGCCATTGGCCCACAACTCCGTTTTCGCAAGCATAAACAAATTTGTTTAATCTCGGCCCGAGTCAAAGCTCTGGGTACCGGCGTTAAAGCACTCGAGCATCCGCTACGGAGAAAAAGCTCGTAAACTAGTCCAACTTTTATATCTGAGCGTTAACGGGCTCGTCGTTAACGGATTCGATTTCGCCGGTGGACTGGCGGACGCGCGCTTTGAACACCGGCCAAGAAAAGTCAACGACGCGTTCGTCAACGCAACAGGCCTTCCGGCTTCGTTAGCGTCGCGTAAGCTGCTTCGACCAATTACGCCAATTACGACCCCCACGCCTCCCTCGCGATAAATCCTCGCCGGGGGCAGCTCCTCTGGATTTGGTGGCTTTGTCCGTTCGATCGGTTGCTCGCGCTTCCGAGGTCGGAGTTATCGGATCGAAAGCTCGCCGCCGCCCGTCGGTCTCGCGGTCTCGCGCGTTCAAGGTCGCGGGCGAAGTGCAGGGCCGAGGATTCTAAATCCGTCGTTCGCCGATGCGTCCACGGATGTTCGCTCGGCGATGAGAAAACGGGTCAGCCGCGCCGCCGCGGAATATTCGCGGCTCGAAATAGAGATCAAGGCCCAGAACGCGCGTCGAACGAAAATAACGCAAGCGCGCGCGTCGTCCGAGAGGCTCTGCGCTGGATGCCCGTCGGCCGATCATCGCGTCCAGGCTGTTCCGCGCGAGGAGACTCGGCCGGTCGTCGCGTCCGCGGAGAGAATCGAGGACTCGACGTACCCAATAGACGGCGCCTTCCTTTTCGTCGATCGGCCGGTCGTAGTAGGTGGTGTACGAGCGCCTGTACGAAGGCATCCTTGTCGCGGTTCCGTGTGTGTGGGGCTTTCTCGCACTTGTCGCGCTCGGGCTGCGCGCACGGAGCTCCGACCGACTCGGTTGATGCGCGGGCGGACACTGAGGAAACTCGCCTTCTCCAAAGTTATAGCTCGCGCGAGCGACGCGGTTTCTGCGCGCCTTTCGAGAATACGGTGACGCGTGGAGCTGCCGCGCGCCTGTGTGTGCGTACGTGTGATTTATTCCGGTTTTTACAATGCGCGGGTAGTAGGGAGGTTTTTCATTTTTGGACTGTCTTACAGCTGGTTTTCGCGTGCGAATTAAATACGGTTGACGCGGCACGTGTCTTGATCGATCGATGAAAATTCGTTTAGCGGAATGACCTTTATATGCCTGGTCACGTACGAAGTCAGATGTCTTTTGGGGTTCGTTATAAGGACCACTTGCTCGTTCTTTATTTGCTCGGCTAATTCGGATAAGGATAAAACAGGCGAAACGTGCGTTTTACTTCGAATCGACCTCTGAAAGAACTCGCTGCCAAGACAAATATACACTAATTAACCAATGAAAATACCTGAGCTTCGTTGTCGATTAGCGCGCCGTTCGAACGAAGCCTCAAATTACCAGGCAAACAAAAGAGAGAAGAAAAGAAAGCAGCCCGCGAGGTCGGCCGCTCGTCATTCAATAGCCAGCCGCTAGCTTCGCCCGAGCGAGCTTGCCGCCGAAAAGTCCAATCGATTGGCCGCAAGCTCAAGAGCGGCGAGGAAAGTCGTGCGTTGCGAAAAGACGCGCCGACGGTGGGCGCGTATTTATAGCCCGAAGTCGCAGTCCCGTTTTCGCGCGCGCGCGCGCGCGCTTTCCAGCATCGACGCGGCCGGGGCGAAAATACGCGCAAGCTCGGCCCCGCCGTGCCGAGCTTTCTCCTCGCGCGAGCACGCGATCGCCGTCGCAAATTGGCGTCTCGCGCGATCATCGAGCACCGCGTTCAGTTCACTGTCAAGAATGACGGTTGGAACGCGTTCGGAAGCCGCGATTTCCGCGAGAGGAGCGCGCCGCGTCATTCCGAGCTCCGAAGGGAAAGCAACGCAAAGGGGCACCGCGCTCGCGTACGTACCTGGGACAGGTAGTATCTCTCCTCGCGAACCTCGTCGAGGTGGTCGTGCGCCGGGTTGAAGTGGACCGGCGAGAAGATCCTTTGGGGCTCCGGCACCTCCACCGGCAGAGGAGGCGGCACCGGACTCTTCGGCAGTATCGGCGGTATCTGTTGACTTTTCTGCCTACGTTTTGCGAAATACACAAGTTTTCCATTATCACCTGCGAGCCTTGTCGCTTTGCGTCTTATTCGAGAGGAGAATGTAAGATGTTAATGGGCTTTGATGCAGCTGAGCGCGAGGCGCGAGGTAAGGCAGCCGCGACGCTTGTTTGCTTATTTTGTTTTCTGTTTCTGGACAGTCGATAGTCCGAGCGAGGTAAGCGACGGAGCTGTCGTTTTTCTCGAGACGTGTGTTTTCTCCACGCGAGGCGGACTCGCCGTCGTGCGTTCGCCGCGGCAGATGCTTAATCGCGAGACAGTAATTGGAAAGCGATCTGTTCGGCGAGCTTGGCGAGCGCGCGCGCGATGATCTGGCGGATTACGAACTTGCTGTTGAATGAGCAACGGTCGGAGGATGCGACGGCGCTGTCTGAGTCTGACTGATCGTGCGATGATGCGCAGGATGTGGCGTGGGGCAACCCGGACCTTTCGATGGCGAGCTTTACGGACTCGGAATTTTTCAGGAGATTCTGCGCGTCTACGTGCCTCAGGTCGCGCACGTCGTACTCGTCGATCTTCTTGATCACGTCGCCCCTCTGAAGATCATCGTTCTCAGACTGCAACAACAACAACACAACATGTACGTTCATGGGTGAGCTTTATCTCGCATGTGCGTGCAATTCGCAGACGGACTGAGATCGAGAGCCAAGTGATGCAGCCGTGCTCGAGGTCATTTCAAAACGGCTCTTGTTTAGCGCGAACGCACGCCAGAATTTTTTCAATTCGAGCTATAAATATACTCTTGTGTTCCACGCCGGTGCCATTTATCCCTGTTGGAGTCGAACGACATCGTCCGTCCGTCCGTCCGACCGTCCGTCCGTCTATTAATATCCTCGTTAGGATTATCAACCGAATTTTTAGCGCGCGATCGATGGGAACCCAAGCTCTACTTGCTTTCACTGCATTCAACCGTGATTCCAGCGCCCGTGCGACAAAATATCCAACTCACGCGGGTGACGACCAAGGGAGTGCCCAAATCGGAGCCACCGGCAATGCTGATGCCCCAAGACACAGATTTGCACGGCCTCCTGATCCTCACGATCAGCGTCTGGCGCTTCGTCATCGTGTCGCTCGCCCACTGCACTCGAATCTCCGTTACTTGTCCCCTCGACTGGATCTACCCCCCGCGCGCACAAATACTCGTCGGACCGCAAAGAGAAGATGAAATAAAAAGGAAAAAAATCGACAACGAAAAAAGGAAAGAAACGTCGAAAGAAAAAGACAACAACGACTGTCGTGGAGCGCGTGCGAGCAACGCGGCGGTTGAGGTTGTACTAGCTCGGTACAGGGCTTTTTAGCTGTGACTTTGACGGGCCTTAGTCGGCAGCCAACTCGCTCCCTCGGCTTGACTCTGGTCGATGCTGCTGTTGCCATACTGCCGCTGGCCTCGTTCGCTATATTGGCAGCCGCCAGAACTCGCGTTAGCATTGTTCTTGCGCCGTGCACCGAGCGCGAGACGCTTTCGTCGAGAACGATCGTTTGCCCCATCGCATCGGGCGTCCTCCGGGCCGGACTTATCAGCGCCCGGAGCGCCAGCTCGAGGGCTCGCGCGGCCAAGATAACTGCACGAGCAGCGATCGCGGATCCAATGACGGAAGCATCGATGCGCGCTCGGACGAAAATACCACTGCGAGGAAATCAGTTGAACGAACTTGGAGACGCGCGCTCATCGATTTCTGTCGATGGCAGCGGCGCGGAGCCCCTCGGCCGAGCGAAAAGCACGCGACGCTCGATTCCGCCGAAAGCAGCGAAGGGGGCACGATAACTCACGCGCGTCTCGTAGTAGCTGCTGATGTAGAAGCGCAGTCTCGACGGCATCTCCTCTTCCGGGCGGCAAGGCAGGCGGCTGGACGAAGGCTCTCGGGCGAGAAGAGAGAGAGAGAGGCTTTCTCGATCCGATCGATGCGAAGGCTTTCCCTCGTCTCCCGTCGGCGCGTGCCATTATCGAGCTTAGAGACTCGTGGCATCCCAAATGCTCCTATCCAGTCCGTGCGCGCAGTCAGGGTTGACAGACGCGCCGCAGCGGCGCAAATTTAGACGCCGACCTCTCGCTTCTCTTTCTTTCTAGCTCTCTAGTCGGGAGAAAGAATCGAGCGCGATCTCGATGCGAGCAACGCCAACGAGCCGTAAGATCGGTTCGTCATCCCTCCGACTCGTCATCGTCGCGATAGATCGACAGCGGCGAGGCTACGTGCAATGTTAGCGGGTGCGGTGAAATAAACGCCAGGCGATCTGCTCAAAAGTAAGCCCTGGGCCATAATATTTTTTTTATTTCTTTTCTTTTCTTTTTTTTTCTCTTTCTGCAGTTTCTGGAGGAGAAACGAACGATACAAGCAGGAAGACGGGAACGCGCACAGTCCGAGCGCGCTCAGGCGTACTCCTCGCTGATCGCGCGGCCGATGACCATTCTGCGGATCTCGCTGGTTCCGGCGCCGATCTCGTAGAGCTTGGCGTCCCTCAGCAAGCGACCGGTCGGGTAGTCGTTGATGTAACCGTTGCCGCCTGAAAGACAAAGCCACGCGATAGGTGCAGGGTTCGCGCGGGGTTCGCGCGGGGGACGCGCCTGCGCGGCTCGCTCACCGAGAATCTGGATGGCGTCGAGGGCGCACCGCGTGGCATTCTCGGCGGTGTACAGTATCACGGCCGCGCAGTCCTTGCGATTGACCCGGCCGCCGTCGCAAGCGCGCGCCACCGAGTACAGGTAGCTTCTGCCGGCGCACAGCTTCGCGTACATGTCGGCCATTTTGCCCTGAAACGAGAAGAGGAGACAGGTGCTGCTGACAGGTGCGCAACCGAACGCGCCGCCTCGCAACCTCGTCGTACCTGTACCAGCTGGAACTCGCCGATGTGCCTGCCGAACTGCTTCCTCGTGTGCGCGTACTCGAAGGCCACGTCACAGCAGGCCTGCGTGATCCTGAAAAGCAAGAACCGCTGCGAGTTGGCACGGCCTTATCGGGCGTCGGCGACGTTACCCCAGTGGACCGCCTGCCAGCACCAGCCTCTCCAGATCCAGACCGCTGAGGAGGACGTACACGCCTCTGTTCTCTTGGCCCAGCACGTTGCTCACTGCGACACCGAGAAAGCTCAAGGTCTAAGTTTTCGCTTCGGCAAAACAAGGCTCGCCGAAGGGAGGCTATACACTCACCGGGAACCTTGCAGTCTTCGAAGATGAGCTCGCAGGTGTTGGAGCCTCTCATGCCCAGCTTGTCGAGCTTCTGGGCCGTGGTGAAGCCTTCGAAGCCCTTCTCCACGATGAAAGCGGTGATACCGTGCTGCTTCTTGGCCGCGGACGGGTCCGTCCTCGCGTACACGACCAGCACGTCGGCGTCGGACCCGTTCGTGATCCAGAACTTATTGCCGTTCAGCAGGTAGTGGTCGGCCCTCTTCTCGGCCCTCAGCTTCATGGAAACGACGTCCGAGCCAGCGCCTGGCTCCGACATCGCCAGCGCGCCGACGTGTTCTCCGCTGCACAGCTTCCAAAGGAATTCAAAGGAATTAACTGGATGACGGCCACGCCGTATTACGCTCGTCGTCGCGGCCGAGCTACCTTCGGCAGGTACTTGCGCTTCTGCTCCTCGGTGCCGTTGCGATGAATCTGATTGACGCAGAGGTTCGAGTGAGCGCCGTAGCTGAGAGCCACCGCGGCGCAAGCTCGACTCAGCTCCTCCAGAATGACCACGTGCTCGAGGTAGCCGCCACCCGTGCCGCCGTACTCCTCCTTCGCGGTGATGCCCAGCAGACCGAGCTTGCCGAGTTGTCTCCAGAATGGCTGAAAGTCGTTTTGCGAACGATCAAAATAATTCCATTGACATTTCAGGCGCCGATCAGCGAACCAATGGGCAAGCCAAGCGCCACTACGCTAATGGTCTTCCACTGGCTTCGAACGTCATCCCCGTATCGTGCTGGCGCTTGGCTCTAGTCGGCCCAGTTGGCCCAACCGAACGAACGTCGTTCGACTCCTCTCGGCACGATCTCGGTTTACGCAGCTGCAGACGTCGGAATAACCCGAATGATTACGTCGAGTCTAATCTTTTCACCGGCGACTCTCCCGCCTCTCGTTGATTCGTCATTTGCCGGCGTGCTCGAAGCGGAGCGCCGCGAGAAGCGCGCAGTCATTGTGTACTCACTCGCAGCCCGTCGAAGTGGTTCTTCTTATCGATCTCGGCGGCCTTGGGCGCGAGCTCGCTCTGCGCCAAGTTGAACACCAGGCTCCTCAGCTGGAACGTGACGGCTGACGATTACGACCCGCGGACGCGGACACGGCCGAGCGCGACTCGGCAATGACCGGCTGCTGACCTCTTTCTGCTGCTCGGACAGGCCGAACACGCCCTCGTCGATCGCGTAATACCGCGAGGCGGCTCGGCAGCCGCGGTCCGGCCCAGGCGACGAGCGCCACGCCAGCAGCAGTCGGCCCGCGCCGCTCCGCAGCGCGCTCATCTCCGCCACGCGTGCCGTGGGACTTGCGCGCAAGACGACTCGAGGCAGCTCCCGGGCGGCCGGCGCTCCACTGGAGTCGCGCTCGCTTCGCCGGCGGCTTTCCGGTGGCTTCCCGGGCGCTGGTGGGGATCCGCCGATACCGGGCGCCGCTCTGTTCCGCGCGGCGCTCGCGGCCGTGGCACAGCCGCTGGCCTTCTCGCTGCAAACAGTCTGGCCAACGTTCCAGCTGACCGAGGCACGTCAATCCCGCGTCCGATAAGCGCGCGAGCGACTTTGGGAGGACGCGATTCGAACGCTCGTTTAGCGTGAACGCAACTCGCGGTTGGCGTTGCGTCACGACCACTCGAGCAACATGGACTTACGAGCAGCAGCGCTGAATAGCGCCAACATATTTATCGGCTGCTCTTCGGGGTGAGTGCGTTCGCAGCATATTTTTCGACTTTTGCCTTCGTTTCAGATAAGTTATCGTATCGGACGACGACAAGCGAAAGACGCGGCGTACTTCGAAATCGATTTTGTCCCGCTGAACAGCGCCGAGACACCGCGACGTACGCCGGTGCTTCGCGCGATGCTCGCAACTCTGAGAATGCACCACTCGTATCATTTTAGACAATGACTCATCGCTGCTCACGGCCACTGTCCACTTGTCCACGCACCAATGAAAGAGACAAGGAAGAGAACTTGAGCGAGTCGCGCGTTCGGTCTAATTTCTTGAATTGTGGCATACTAACGGAAATACCCCATACCCGATAATGCATCGGCCTTGAATTTATTGATAAATGTCAATCGTTTCTCGACTTTCAAAATCAGGATGGCAGCATCATGCCTGGTTTATCCTCTGGACCTAATCAAAATTCGTATGCAGCTGAACGAATCCGAGACGGCGAGCAACGCCGACGTTTCATCAATTTTAAAAAATGAGGGAGTTACGGCCTTGTACTCGGGATTGTCCGCTAGTCTACTGAGGCACGCAGCCCACACCACCACAAGACTGGCAATTTACACGTGGCTGTTCGACTTAGCCTCGTGAGTTGTGCAATCCATCCGCTACGACGACTTTTGCTTGACGAGCAAAATATTTCGATAAATCAAACGCAGACGTAAATAATGGTGCACTTTCAGGAGTGACAGCTACCCGGATCTTTGGCTACAAATCGGCCTGGGAACGCTGGCTGGATGCGTCAGTTCGTTCGTTTGGACACCGGCTGAGCTCGCGTTTATTCGGCTGGCAGCTAATAGCCGCTTACCTGTCGGTAAATCGAATTTTCAATTCCGTCGAGCCTTAATAAAAATTCATCGACCAAGAGTCAATTAAAGAACGTATTGCATAATAATCGCGCGGGCCAAAATTAATCGCGCCTCCCATTGCTTTTCTTTCAAGATCAAAGACGCAATTACAAAAACGTCTTCGACACCGTGATGCGGGTAGCGAGGGAAGAAGGATTTTTTACATTATGGCGAGGAGCCGTCCTCACTGCAAACTGTACCATGATCGTTAGTGGATTACAAATCGAAACGTTCATACACACCCTCATAATTCTCGCTAGAAGCGGTATGCCATTTTTCACGCCTTGCCGAACATTCAGATTTTTACATATTAAAAACGACATCTTTTTTTAAGAATATTTTGACAGTACGTTGAGTATATGGCTGTCCAGCTTTGCGATTTCTGGCCTAGTCACAGCAGCAATAGTTACACCGATCGATGTGGTCAAAACAAGGTACATACCTTCTTTCCACGAAAAGAAAAAAAAACACATTTGTACGTATGCCAATTTCATTTTCTTTTCGCATACATTTTTTTTAGAGTTCAGAATATGACGGCTACCAGAGGAAGATGGACACATTCGGACACGATAGATGTTTTGATACAAATTATACGCTACGAAGGAGTTTACGCTCTCTGGAAAGGTTTTCTGCCACATTTTGCTCGATTAGCACTGCACACTGTTTTTACGTCGATTTTTATAGAAAAAATGACATTCCAGCAGCTTCCCGATTTCCCTTTTTTCAACGCCTTTTCATAACACAGATTTCATTTAGCTTCGAGTTCAAACTGACAACATCTTATTCGATAAGTAAATTTTATTTGAACAGACCTCGCTATGTTAATTTTATTTTTATCAAAATTTTTTTACCGTGTATGTTTTTAGATTAAAACGTATATTTATACCATAAAATATATACTTCTTTTATTCGGATAAAAAATCGGAGCCGATTCGTCCGTTCACTTTCAGAACCTTCCATTATCCCTGCAAAATTAAACTTGTTGTTGACTCATAAGTTGACCAATTTCTAGCCAGCTGAGTAATTTCCAATTTTTTCAAATAAAGTCATTTACATGTTTATATATGCAAAATTGAAGGCTATATCTATGTATAATTTTAGAACTACGCTAACACCATAAAAATCCCTAACTACTGAAATTCGGGCCAAGTAGAAAGTCATCCGATCTTAATAAATTCACTCGTCAATATCATTGGGATATTTACGTGATTTGCTACGT
Organism: Phymastichus coffea; assembly: GCF_024137745.1. NCBI lineage: Eukaryota > Metazoa > Arthropoda > Insecta > Hymenoptera > Eulophidae > Phymastichus > Phymastichus coffea. The sequence goes on along the minus strand of NW_026706898.1, from coordinate 436,353 downwards.
GAATTCGAATATTGAAAAAGGCAGTATATTCAAGTATATCTTTAATATATTTATTACCTTAAACTATACTTAATAAATGATACACCTTTAAGTGTTGTGTCTTTCGGCCGATAAAATTTTTTCGTTTTGACGTTTAAATTCAAAAATAAATTAATTTTTAGTTAAATGTCAAAAAGAACATTTTTTTTTAATCTTCCACTTTTACATAATTGGCAGAGGTGTACGCAAGGAATAGCTCATAAATTTGGCTCAAGACTTTGTTGAAGAGTAAAGAATGATATTTTACAATTGACATCATCTATATTGATGTCCGGGCCGAGAGCCAAAAGAACTTGAGCCGCATATAAATTCTGAAATTTCGTAGCATAATGCAGAGCTTAGCGTGGTCTGAAAATAAGAATTCACAACACTGACTTGTGTGACCGCATCGAAAAGAATGGAAATGGAAATGGAAAAAAACGCAGTGTCGCCATTGACGTCTTTGTGATCCAGATTGAAATGTAGTTCAATGAATTGTCTGATCACCTTCATGCGAATATCTCGGCACACGAAGTTATTGCTTTCATTGTGAACGAAGCTTAAATAATATAATTTTTTATCAGAAGCGTCAGCCACTGCGGCATTACCCGTGAAACTGGTGCCCCTTTTTCGTGATTTTCCGTTCTAAATAAATTCATTTTATTCGATGGCGTGACATTCAGGTAAAATAAATTTTCGACACGTTGCGCGTGCCAAAAAGTAATGTTAGAACACGAGCGGGAAAGAGCCATTTCACCCTCGCGTGGCGAAAGTCCACAGGAGACTGAAATTATTTTTTTGCACTAATATCAAGATGTACTGAGTTACGTTTAACAATATTAATGTACATAATCAAATGAATAAAGATTATGAATGCGTAATGATTAAGGAGACATAATAATGTCAATCAAATAATTTACCATTCTGGCTAAAAAATGAAGGTGAAGGACGCAACTTAATATGTATAATGCATTATACATGCAATATTGAAATTTGACTCATTAAATTATTGGTTGATAAGGATAAACGAGAATGATATTACGAGTAAAGCAGACTTTGATCCGAATTTCCATAAACACTTTCAACGGAAGTTTCGTATAAAATAGTCGTAGCTCATCACGAAGGTTGAGCCTGTCAACGCGTTGCATCACATCTCCTTCGCGGTCTCTTTTACAGGGTCTTTAAAACACCTTGATGCTCCAGCTCCAAAAGACATAAAAGGCATAATGCCCGGAGGAAATTTGCCGGGACGAATTTCAATATTCAGTCTGAAATTCGTCCTGGCAAATGTCAGTGCTGCGCGTCGTCAATCGGAAGAAAGCCCCACCAGGCGAACGCAACAATTTCTCAGCGGTCGGGCGTGCACCTCCACTGTGCGTTATCCTTCGATTTAATTAATCGACGCATCGTCCAACAAATTAACTTTTGAACGCTCGTAATCACCGCGAAGTTGAGCAAGCCGCCGACGAAGAGCCAGCTCGAACAAGAAAATCAATTCGAATCCGCTCTGACCTCCTGAAATTTGGACTTTTTCACGTGCATAAATCTGCGCGGGTCCGACTGATTTGCCTTCGCGTCGGCCGCCATCCCGCGACGTGGATTTACGTTTGAATCGCTTGGGAGACGCGAGGTCGAGCGCACCTCCTCCTCGCTGGATCGGACGGTGCTCGATCGGGCCGACAACCTCCTAAAATAGACGGCGGCGGGGCTCAGCGGCAGAGCGCGCTCGTCGCTCCGGTCGGTCGCAGACGATGCTCCGCTGGCTATGGCTGCTCGCCGGCGCGGCGTGGCTGGCGGGCGAGGCGGGGGCGAGCCACCGCAGCCCCCGCGGCCACGAGGAGACGGGAACGGGGACGGAGGAGGCGCGGCGGCAGGGGCCGGCAGCGCGGCTGAAGGCCCTGCCGGAGCTGGTGCGCGGCCTGCGCGGCTTCCTGCGCGAGAGCGAGCAGCTGCTGGCCGAGGAACCCCGCGACGCGACGCCGCGCCAGGACCAGGAGTACGACTTCGTGGTGGTGGGCGCCGGCAGCGCGGGCGCCGTGGTGGCCGCGCGGCTCAGCGAGGCGGCCGGCACCACGGTGCTGCTGATCGAGGCGGGCGACAGCGAGCACCTGCTGATGGACGTGCCGGGCGTGGTGAGCATGCTGCAGTACAGCGGCGCGATCAACTGGAAGTACCGCACCGAGCCGTCGGCGGGCCACTGCCGCGGCATGGCGGGCCGGCGCTGCAAGTGGCCGCGCGGCCGCGTGATGGGCGGCAGCAGCGTGCTCAACTTCATGATCGCGTCGCGCGGCAACCGGCGCGACTACGAGCAGTGGGCCCGGGAGCTCGGCAACGCGGGCTGGTCCTACGCCGAGGTGCTGCCCTACTTCCGCAAGCTCGAGCGCATGGGCGTGCCCGAGTTGCGGGCCGACGGGGCGCTGCACGGCGCCGACGGCCCGGTCAACGTCGAGTACGCGCCCTTCCGCACGCGCCTGGCCGAGGCCTTCCTCGAGGCGGGCCTGGGCGCCGGCTTCCCCGCCATCGACTACAACGGCGACCGCGACGTCGGCTTCTCCTACGTGCAGGCCACCATCAGCAACGGCAGCCGCGTGAGCAGCAACCGCGCCTACCTGCGCCCGGCCAGGCGGCGCCGCAACCTGTCCGTCGCGCGCCGCAGCCGCGTCGACCGCGTGCTCGTCGAGCCGACCACGCGGCGGGCCTACGGCGTGCTCCTGACCAAGGCCGGCCGCGGCATCCGCGTGCGCGCCGCCAGGGAGGTGATCCTGTGCGCCGGGGCCGTCGGCTCCGCGCAGCTGCTCATGCTGTCGGGCGTGGGCCCGGCGGGCCACCTGGCCCGGATGAACATCGACCTGGTCCAGGACGCGCCGGTCGGCGAGAACCTCATGGACCACGTGCAGTACCCGGGCCTGGCGTTCGCCGTCGACGAGCCGCTCGGTCTCAGGGCCCAGGACCTGGCCGACCCGCTCGGGCCCCACCTCGGCGACTACGTGCTGCACAGGCGCGGGCCCATCGCTGTGCCCGGCGGCTGCGAGGTCGTCGCCTTCCTCGACGTCGACGATCCGGCTGCGCTGAGCGCCTGGCCCAACCTCGAGCTGCTGTTCGTGTCCGCGTCGCTCGCCAGCGACTTCTCCTTCCGCTACGTCCACGGCGTCGCGGACGACTACTGGAACAGCTACTTCGCCGGCCAGTCGCGCAACCACACCTGGACGGCTCTACCGATACTGCTGCGCCCCAAGAGCAGAGGCCGGATTTTGCTGAGGAGCAAGAACCCAGCCGCTCATCCCAGGATCTACGCCAACTACTTGGACGATCCCGAGGACGTGAGGATCCTGGTGAAAGGCATAAGGATGGTAATCGCCTTGAGCAAGACCAAGTCCATGCAGAGGTATAACTCCAAGTTGACGAACTCGCTGATAAAGGGCTGCGAAAGTCATCCCTACGACTCGGACCAATACTGGGAGTGCGCTCTCAGGACGTTCGGCTCGACGCTCTTCCATCCCTCGGGCACTTGCAAGATGGCACCGGATGATGATCCCACGGGTGTTGTCAATCCAAGGCTACAGGTCAGGACGTCTCCAAGGCTACAGGTCGTTTATCCAAATTAACCAGCTGCTCGTCTTTAAACCTTCTGCCAATCGTTGCAGGTGAAAGGTATACGGGGATTAAGAGTAGCGGACGCTTCGATCATGCCGACGATTCCTGCTGGACATACGAATCTGCCGACGATAATGATAGCAGAAAAGCTATCTGATATGGTTAAAGAAGACTGGGGATTGATTACCGGCAATCATCAATGATGACCTGTCCATAGGCGAATAGTTATTGCGAATAATACCTCAATACTACTCAATGGCATTTGTTTGTAGTGCTAGTTTCATTTTTCTTAATTTAATAAATTCATGCAGTTTTATCGTCGGAGACAATTATTCTAAATACATCTGTCAAAATGCTTTTTTTTACTCTTGCGCGTGTTATTTGTACAGCTCAAATATAACAAGATCAACAGTTAAGTGGACAAAAGTTTCTTTCGCGATGTTTTTTCCAGTATAGTCACATAAGTTGTAAAACCCAACCAAATTTCAAATAACTTAAGCGACCACTCAAAACATTCCTTGCTTAACTCACTATTATCCAAGCAAAATTAAGGCCAGATAGCACCAAACTAACCATTGGATCACTGTTAAACTGGAAAAAAATTTATCCGTGTTTTATCTTTTTGCTATTCCTATTGTTTATGCGAAATTATTTTAAAATATTTAAAAAAATTTGCGCTTTCAGAAAACTGTTCGTGCCAATCAAATCTGCAAGAAAAAACAAATCGAAAACCTTAATACCAATCTCAAATTCTATTTTGTTCGTGTATTATCATAATAAACAATGACACCCCGATAGGAAATGCTGTACTTTGTATTACCTGAAGCCGAATATACGCTAGATAGCACCAAACTAACTATTGGACCTCTCTCCACGCGAAAAAAAAAATAACCCGTGTTTTTCTTTTTACGATTCTAATTATTTATGCGATATTATTTAAATAAATTAAAAATAACTTTGTAATTTCAAAAAACTGATCATAGCGATCGAACCTACGCGGAAAAACAAGTAATCTGTTATCTAAACCCAACCCTAAATGATTGGTTAAAAAAAATCACGTCACGATGTCTTGTGCAATTGGTTAGATCAAAATCTTAATTTCCGAATAAAGCTGAATATTTTATTTTCTAACGATAATTACACTAACAAAATAGAATTTGACAGAAAAATGGTAGAGGTTTTCGATGCGTTTTTTCTTGTAGAATCGATTGGCATCATCAGTTTTTTGAAATTGAAAAATTTTTATGAATTCGTTTAACAATTTCGCATAATTTCCTTTGTGTTTTTTTTAATCGGACACCAAATCGTATGACGTATAGTAACTAGAACAAATAATAGACGCGCATTTCAATTTTAAATGCGATAGTACTTATTGTTCCGAAAACGCCCGAGATGGCTCATATCAAATGTTATCATTACAAAAGGTATCTTATTAATAAGTTCGCCAACAACGTCAATTTTATTAATAAAAAGAATGTCAAGGGTCAACTACATGCCAAGCTGCAATTATCCACGCTCAAGTTGCGAATCGCAAAGACTAAGAAACGCAAAATGTATGCATCAAGTTCGCAATATACGCATGATTCATGCAAGCTAAATTTATTTAAAAGTAAAGCTTACGTTATACAAATCTGCAGCAATATTAAGAAGTACAGAGGAACAACAACAAAATCTTTATCTTTGACGGTAACCATTTTTTAATCAAAGAAGTATAATTTATCAAGATGTGAAGTGTAATTTTATATTCGTCGATACTACTGTTTATTTTGAGTGAATTTTATGAGATTGTAACATCTCATTGTATGTTAAGAGAACGAAACCATAATTGGTTGTAGAGCAATATAAAATGTAATATTACTTAATTGTGCAAATAAACAATGAAAAGAATTTCGTTTCAGCTCACGTGAGTGGAATTCGCTAATTAATTCTGCTTCCTGCTCATAAGACAGAATAAACAAGAAGGTATAAATTATGCATAATAAAATATATCAAAATTTTATTAAACTATTGTATTTGTAAATGTCAACTAGTTATATTCTGGCTTGTCAATGGGTCCCACTTTGTATCTTCTATTGTTTTGTTTACGGATGATTTATATTGAAATTGGGCGTATTTTTAAATCGATAGCCAATCCAATAAAATTTGAGGTCGAAGCTATGACGCCTGCGACAGGTGTTTTCGAGCTGTATTTCAGCTCTAGCGGTTGGTAAACTTTGGAACTTGTTTTGCCGGTTTCGCGCTTATTTTACTCGAGTCACGCATACACGTGCAAATTTCCGAGGCTATAGTAATCAGCTGGCTCTCGTAACTGTGTAAGTGTGCACGAGTCTGTCAACCGCCAAAAAATGTCTCCGAAATTTCTGAATCGCTTTTAGGCAGCTGCAAACCGTCTCGCAAGTATGCCATTGAAGTATTATTTGCCTCGTTTTTTATGGTTTACGCGTGATACTTAACGCACGATAAATAGTAGTGCTTTGAGTAATAGTTTAGATAACCAACTACGAGTGATAACGTGGACATTTTTTTTTTTATTGACATTGCTGCGAACGGCGTGATTAGTTGCGAGAAACTTTGTTTCGTGTATCAGAAAGTGATTGTAGGTTAACATCAAAAATGTCGAAAGCAGCGACAAAAAAAGCACCTCGCAAGAAAGCTGCTAACGGGTACAAACTGCCAGAACCAATTCCAAAAGGTGAAATACTGACTGATTTGAAAAAGCAGCGATGGATCATCGGTTCCTCGATTGGCGTTGGTGGCTTTGGAGAGATTTATGCAGGTAAGAGGTGTATATTTTTTGATCTGCAGCTTTTGTCAGGTTTATTTTATGTCTGATATTTATTTTCTCCTTAGCGGCCTCTTACAAAGACAAAATACCCACAGATTATCCAGCAGTTATAAAAATTGTAAGCAAGTTAAAATTTCATGTCAATCATATTTTTTATTTATCAGTTTTATTATATATTTTATTTAGGAGCCACATGGAAATGGGCCTCTGTTTGTTGAGATGCATTTTTATATGCGCAATGCTAATCCTACAGATAGTAAGTTCAATTTTGTGAGATAACAAAATGTACATGCATTTACTTTCAATTTTCAGAAACTGATATATAATTTTTTTTCATAGTCAATAATTGGAAAAAAGACAAGGTACTTCCAAATTTGGGTATGCCACCTTTCTTAGGATCTGGAAGTCATGAGTGTAATGGTCAGAAATACAGATTTGTTGTAATGGAGCGCTATGGTATAGACTTGTGGAAATTATTTTTGGCAAATGGCCGGCAGTTTCCTGAACCTACAGTGTATAAAGTAGCATGGCAAATTGTAGGTTTTATAAGAAATTAATTCAGCACTGCTGTTAATTTATTTTGAGACATAAGTTTTGAAAATTGATTACAGATAAATGTATTGGAGTATATTCACAATAAAACATATGTGCATGCAGACATCAAAGGAGCAAATTTATTATTAGATCTGAAAAGTCAAAATCATGTTTACCTAGTAGACTTTGGCTTAGCATCACATTATACAACCAAGGACTATAAATTGGATCCCAAAAAGGCTCATAATGGTACTATAGAATATACGAGTAGAGATGCTCATATGGGAGGTAATGGAATAAAGTAATTAAAACATAATTTGTTAGAATAATTGCTATAAATAAATTCTTATTATTTTAGTGCCAACTATGAGAGGGGACTTAGAAATATTATTATACAACATACTTCAGTGGCTGTGTGGTACATTACCTTGGGAAAAGAGTTTAAACGATCCTTCCTGGGTACAGCAACAGAAAGAAAATGCATTTAAAAATGTAAAACAATTTTTAAAAGATTGTTTTAAAACGTCAGATGTTCCAACAGTTGTTATTGAATTCATGACATTACTGTCCACTATGACATACAATGATACACCAAATTATGACAAATTTAGAGACATCCTTGTTAAAGGACTGAACAAGCTCAATCATGCGCCAACTGGTGGAAAATTAGAATTCACAGTAAAGAAAGCTGAAAAGACATCATTTACACCTAGAAAGATTGCAAAAGCAGCTGCTCAATCTACTGGATCTGCTAAAAAAACTAAATCTACTGCTGCTGCTGCTCCTGCTAAGAGTCCTAAAGGAAGACGAATTGTTGTACCTGATAACGATTCTTTAAACGATAGTATTGATTCTGTGATATTGGATGAAAAATGTATGAGTGGAAAAGATATGAGAAGAAAACTGCTAGAGAATATTGATGGAGATGCTGAATATGATGTCCAAATTAAAAAACGAAAAACTAAGGCAAGTGCAAGTAATGGAAATACTCCAATAAAGCCACCAGCAAAAAGGGGACGGAAAAAAATTGAAATAACACTAGATTCATCTATCACTGATTCTGAGCCTGAGGTAAGAATTATTTGAAGTAAATATCGACATAAATATTTAACTTATTTATCTAATTTATTATTATTTTTTACATTAACAGGTAGTATCTAAAGGAACAAAATCTCGTCCTGGGACAAAAGCAACACCAACGAAAAGTAAACCAATGGCTAGGGTTGTTAAAAGATTATCAGAAAATGATAGTGAAAAAGATATGTTTGATGACAGTAACGACTAAGTAAAATCATAGTAGTAGATTTGAAATTAAAAATAAAATCTAATCATATTTGATAGTATTAGACTTTCTGCGAAACTAGATATCGCAACATTGCGAGAAATCGTAAACAAATTAAATTTGGGAAGATTAAAAATGACTGTTGAACAATATTGAATCAACTTATGCAATTAATTAGATTCTATTCTTCATGGATTCTTTTTATACATAATCAATCAAATATATTTTTCTTGAAAAGAAAACTTTAATTTCAAATTCACTTCGCAAACGTATACTTTATATTATCTGTATCCGTGAAGCAGATACCTTGTAAGATATTATTTTTAAACATTTCAATCTTGCGACTTTTTTTTTATCCTTTCCAAATAAGGCAAACAAAAATGAAGTATTGTAATTACACTTCTGTAAGAGAACACCAAAGTATTTTTTTTTTTTCATTTGGAGATTTTATAAATTTTTTTTACTAAATTAGCAAAAATTTAATATAATAGATTCTTCAGCAAAAAAATATTTGTTTTGTTATAATTAACACCATCAATCTGTCAGTGCATTAATAAGATTAACTAAAATAATACTTTAAATGCATAAACAATATACAGATAACCTTTATTCACGAATAAAATTTTATTTACAAAATTTTATCCGCTCTTTAATATAGAATATTATTTTCTGGTACTTAATAGCTAATATACTGTATCTAAAAATCTAAGGAGTCATATCTCATATTCATCTTTTCATATCAATCTTATTGTGAAAGTTAATTATTAACTTAAGATTATATATAAAAACAGTCTCCTATACTTACGTTTTAAAAGAAAATCTCGCTTTTTTCACTTTGTTAAAATTGTAAAAAGAATATGAAAAGGAATTTGCTAATCGTATTCATTGCGAAATGCATTTAGGTGTAAGTTTACCAAATAAATGTATGCATTAATTGAATGTTAACCTTGAAAAATTTATTGAGTCGTATTTTTGCGATTTCGAGAAAAGAACGCCGCGTGCTATATTTTTATAACTTTTTATGATTTCAATAAAAGAAACTTTTTTAAAAGAAAATAAGCTTTATTTATTATACTTATACTTTTATAAATAAATATTTTACATCATTTGCTTTCTTATAAAGCTTAGAGTCACAATCCTATAAGAATAATTATAACGTGTTTACAATAACTTTGAGCAATGCGCACACTCAATTAAATGTTACAATCTGATCATCTATAAAATTATTTTTTCAACTTTTGTATTTGAGGAGCGCTGATTTTCACTTTTCCAGGTATATTTCGCGCAATCGTTTCATCCTTGACTGCTTTTAAAAGTTCTTTCTCTCTGGATGTGATGGTTTTATCTTTAAGAAAAACTGTTACGGCTGTTTTTGCAGCCTTGCCCCGCTTTCCCGTACCAGGTGTCAATTTCACTTTGAATCTTAAATACAATCACAAATAGGCTGTTAAATTTCTATTGACAAAAATTTTCATAACTTTCTAATTACTTACTTGTAACTTTGTAGCGTACTGTACGGAGCTACAACTGGAACTGCAAACAACAATTCATCTTCGGCAACAGGCTTACCAGTTAGCTGATCCAACATATCAACTTCAGGTCCCGGACCTTGATCTTCGTCATCAGCATCAGCCCCTGGGTTATTTTGTTGTGGTTGATTTACCTTTGGTGGAGGACCTTTCTTTTTACCTTGCTGGCGTGGCCCTGATGGATCTTTATTTTTACTTTTTCGTTTGTCTTCTTTTGCCGAACCTGCTGACTAAAGACTAATGTATTAATATCGCGATTCATTGGAAAAATATTCAATTCAATTTAGTTAATTGTTACCTGTAAAACGGCCATCAATATCTTTCGGTCTTCTTCATCCTGATCTTTGTATTTCTCTTTAATTTTTTTTAATTTTCCTCGTTGTCCTCGCTTCAAGCCAGATTGATTTTGCTTTGCTTGTATTTCAGTTTCGTTAGAATCATCCGATCTTATCGATACTTTTCTACTAGAATGTCTTGGAACACTTTTATTTTGTGCATTTTTTAAAGTTACCGGTTTGTCATCGCCTAAGTATACAACGTTGTCCAAATCATTCCGCAGTTTCGTAATTGTTTTTGTATCATCAACTTGGATTTTCACTCTGAAATACACCAGCAATAAAATAGTAGTCATTAAGTCGTTAAAGATTACTATCAAATGCTCTTACCTAGGACCTGTAAGATCCAACTTTATTTGTGTGTCAGGGAAAAGAGATTGATCTTCACCTTCATTACTATTATCTGAATTTTTCAAAGATACTTCTTTTAAACTTTCTGATTCATCTTCGTTAATGGTGTCTAAATTTTTTTCGCTTTGTTTTTCATCTAAAACTAAAAAAAACATTAATACTATCTTTTCAATTAGATCTCATTTAAGTGTATCGTAAAAGAATATTACCATCATCTTCTAATTCAATTTCATTATATAATTCGACGTGATCAACCTCTTCCCCTTCCTCTAAAGTGCGAACCCTTCTTTCGTTTTTATGCCTTTCAATTGAACTGTCTTCCAAACGAAACAAAAATCCTAGTCCCATAATCAATTGACACGGAGGTAAATAATTCTTTTTACCGCGAATCATAAATGAACCAGTGGTAAGGTATTCTCCTGTGGGTGCAGTCTTTGATACTTGATCACTACGTACCCACCATGCACCAGCTACAACTTTTGCTTCCCATGCAATACTGCATTAAAAACAAAGTTTTACTTATTGGTATCTTTATCACTACAACAGAAATGTAATACATTTTGTAAATAATTCAAACCTATAAGCAACAGCCATGGTTCCAGCTTCAGCCAGAGATTTTGGTGGCACAGGATTTCCATCAGGATTTTTTATGACAACTGAACTGGCACCAGTCAAGTCAGCATGCACATAAATATCACCAGTCTTGAGATATCTTTTGACAATTAACTCGTTCTGCTGTTGATCTCTTCCACTAATAACTAAAAAAGTTTGTCAATCAAATAATGCTTGTAAGTTACTTCATGCTTAATGTTACATATTTTAAAAATGTTTACCTAAATAATTTTCAGATGTGATGAACCAATAGAACTTTTCAAACCAATACACTTTCCTAGCTTTACTAATGATATGAATAGCTTGAACCTCTTTCAGAGTTTGTTTTGTTTTTCTTTCGGCAGATTTCAATGCTTTTCCTTGAGATTCTAACGTTTTCTGTTGTTTTTTTGCTGCTGAACGTTTCTGATCATAATATTTCCGCGCATTTGCAAATGCTGAATGGGCCAGATCTATATCTACAATTTGTGATTTTAGTTCTGGCTCTTCTTCATCACTATCTGTGTAAGGATCTTCAAGTAACAGTGAAATATGATTAGTTTCTAATTTTAACTGTTTTATAGCAGATGCTACTGGATCACTTCTTGCTTGAGCTTCTTTCACAAGAAGTTGTATATCTTGCCAAGACATTTGATTTGCTACAGCACTTTGAACTGCAAAAATAGCATTGTCTACTAACTCTTGATTACGAGTTATCAATTCTGCTTTTTGTTTATCCACCTCTTGCGTTTTTCCTAGAGAAACTAATCTTTGGTCATGATCCTTTTTAACGTTTTCTAACTTTTTTAAAGCCTCACGTTCCTGTTGCAAAAATTTTAAATCTATCTTTTGACTTTCCATCTGGGAAAAATATTCATCAACTGCTCTATCAAATGTTTCATATTCTTTGAATGGTTTGTCTTTATTCTGTGCAAATAAGAAAGGATGGAATTCAAGATTAGTATACAAAAACTCATCTTCATTATCTTTAACAGCCTTGAGTTCTTTCTTTTGTACAATATACCCTTTGGACACTTCCTTTTTTGCATTATCCATCATTTTATGTGCATTTTTAAGGGCAGTAAATAATCTATCTGCATCCTTGGCAATATCAAAATCTTTTCCAATTTTACAGCCTAAAGTGAATCCAACTTCTAGAAGAACATGATCAATTACAGCAGCACCTAATTCTAAATGAGGATTCAAAATTTTCTTCAAACTTTCTCCATGTTTTGCTTCTTTAATAATATTTTGAAGTTCTTCAAATGTAGGAATAACTTTATTGCGAGCTCTAAATGTTGAATATTTCTCTTTCACAGCAAGTCTAGATTTAAAATAGTTTCAATAAATAACAAACATTTTTTCCATAATTATAAAAGATGAATACCTTATTTTATCTCCTTCTGTGTGTGGCCTTAAAAGATTGAGTATTGTCCATTCATGATCTGTCAATACAATATTACCACGATCATATAGCTCTAAAAAAATATGATAAGCAGCTTCTCCGCTTCCAAATTGTAAATCAATTATTCTATCAACTCCAAGTTGTTTCAAACTTTCAAGACGCTTATTTTTTAGATGCTTTCTCATCTTAAATAAGATTTAAAAACAAATTAACTTCAGAAATCAACTCATTTATTAATTGAGAAAAGTTTAGTTTTTACACACTTTCATTGAAAAACCTGATGGAGCAACATTTTTTGGCCATTCAAAAGCTGTTGTATGTATTCGGTTAGCTGATTCTAGTAATAAAACACATTTTTCTTCACTACGTTGGAAACGAATCAAATAAGTTTTGTTATCTATGTCATAAATTTGATTAACTCTCATCCCAATAAGCCTGTAAAAGTAATTTTAAATTGGAAAATCCAAACAATAATACAATTATAACCTATAAGATTATTTTCAAGAAGTTATGCAATTATTTTTAAATTACTCACTTTTGAAGCTCAGTAACAGAGCACACGATATCGTACGTATTGAATCGATTCTTCATTTTGACTTTTATGTATTTCTATATATTTACAAGTATTTTTTTCTTCTCAACTTTTCAATGTTTACGTCCACGTCCAACGGCCATGAGTTTTATGGCAGGTGATCTCCTTTACCTACTGATTTTATTTGATCGAATGTCAGCTGTTTTATACCTTTTTTTCACTTAAAATATAATTATAACTTTCTCTCACGATAACAAACTTTTTATACATCAAAAATACATCAAAAATAGAAACTGTAATTACTGTAATGATAAAAACTAACTTTCACTTCATAATTATTTTTATAATTAAATAAATGTCTTTTAATTAATGCATAATTCGAAATCTTAAACTACTATTTAACAATTATCGTAAAGAAATAAATAAAGTATTTTGAATTTTGAAATTTTTTTTATTCAATAAAATTAAAAATAGAGTAGATATATTATGTTTTCAACGATAGGATTTTTGGTAGCGAGCACGGGCGCCGGGACCACCAAACTTCTTGGGCTCACACCTTCTAGGATCAGCTACCAGAAGTGTCCTATCATACTGAATAAGAATGTCTTTTATTTCCTTCTTACTTGCTTCGTCAACATCTAAAAATAGATAATTTTAATATTATTACTTGAGAATTTGTGTGTTTATTGTTACTTTTAAATCAATTGGTACTACACTATATTATTATGATAAACATACTACTTACATTTCTGGTAATAGGCTACTAAAGCTTTAGAAATCGCTTGTCTGATGGCATAGATCTGTGCAACGCGTCCACCGCCATTTACTCTAACTCTGATGTCAACTTCTGAGAATTTTTCCTGCAAATAAAATAATTAAATTAAATTTACATTCTTTAATAGATATCAGAGGAAATAGTTTATCATAAATTGTTCAGTAAAAGATTTTGTAATCATGAATAATATTATTCGGAATAAGGATATCACAATATTTGTAGTAGTACAAAATCTAGTGACATGAATATTTGTACTAATAACATACCTTGCCAAGCAGAAGGATTGGTTCTTGCAGTTTGTACTGCAAGATTCTGGGTTCGACCAGCTCGAGAGGACGGCCATTCACTCTCATACATCCACGGCCACGTTTGCAATAAGCGACCGCTGTGGCGCTTTTCTGACTCAAAAAGAAATTTATATTATTTCTGTTGAAAAGTGTTTCCAACGTTCTTAACGATTTTAAAATTCTAATTGACTAGTTGAAGTGAAATATGTAAACACAAAAGTAAAGAATACTAAGACGCAAACTTAACCTCTGAAACACATGATTTTGCAACTTACTTTGCGTCCGAAGACCTGCACGGACTGGATCTGTTGCTTTGGTTTCTGTAATAAACAATAATTATATTGATTAAAAAAATGTCGACTTTCAATAAATATTATAAACTTTTATAAAAATTGCCGCAAAATAAAAATACACCTTCTGCATCTTGGTAGAGCACGTTGTGAAAAGATCGTAGTAGTGTCAACGGAAACTTGTGGTGAACCGGAAAGACTACGGTAGTAGTAACTCAGATGGCGCGGAATTATTCAATTTTACTGGTCGCGTTCAATTATACGGACTGAGGTATAGGATTATTGTAATTATTGTAGCAGTCCAACGATAGATGATACATCTAAACTATTGTATTTGTAAATGTCAACTAGTTATATTCTGGCTTGTCAATGGGTCCCACTTTGTATCTTCTATTGTTTTGTTTACGGATGATTCATATTGAAATTGGGCGTATTTTTAAATCGATAGCCAATCCAATAAAATTTGAGGTCGAAGCTATTGTGGCGGTCGAGCCCCGATTGGTGCCGCCTAATTTGAATTGTGGCGCATCGGAGTCCTCAGGGTCTGTCTCCATAGGGCCTGCCTGAGTCCGTCCGAGCCGGCCGAGATTTTTTATGGGCACGCCATCTCTATAATTTCGTATCCAATGGCGAGTTTCATAGTGAATGGCTGCGTTTACATAAACGAGCCCGATCGGACGCAGCCAATACGAGAAACGCATGAACACGAAATTATAGAGATGGCGTGCCCATAAAAAATCTCGGCCGGCTCGGACGGACTCAGGCAGGCCCTATGGAGACAGACCCTCAGGTACCCACAGCCATTAAAACGAAACGAAACGAACCGATTGGTGCCGCCACCTGCGGGTCTGGGTCAGCGGCAGGAGAGGCGTCTCCGGTTTGAATTAGCCGGATTAGGAGGCGAAGCTTAGGGGGTTGATGGCCATATAATCCAGTTAGTCGGGTCATCCCTAAGCGGCTCATACGATCACACTCCGGCCTGGCGGCCTATATAAGGTCGCCCATCGCAATACGTAAAGTCAGTGTCAATCGAACTGCTGTCCGTTGTCAACCCGAACGCCTTCATGAGTGCAATGGTCAGAAAAACAGATTTGTTGTAATGGAGCGCTATGGTATAGACTTGTGGAAATTATTTTTGGCAAATGGCCGGCAGTTTCCTGAATCTACAGTGTATAAAGTAGCATGGCAAATTATAGGTTTTATAAGATATTAATTAAGCACTGCTGTTAATTTATTTTGAGACATAAGTTTTGAAAATTGACTACAGATAAATGTATTGGAGTATATTCACAATAAAACATATGTGCATGCAGACATCAAAGGAGCAAATTTATTATTAGATCTGAAAAGTTAAAATCATGTTTACCTAGTAGACTTTGGCTTAGCATCACATTATACAACCAGGGATTATAAATTGGATCCCAAAAAGGCTCATAATGGTACTATAGAATATACGAGTAGAGATGCTTATATGGGAGGTAATGGAATAAGGTAATTAAAACATAAATTGTTAGAATAATTGCTATAAATAAATTCTTATTATTTTAGTGCTAACTAAGAGAGGGGACTTTCTATATATTTACAAGTATTTTTTTCTTCTCAACTTTTCAATGTTTACGTCCACGTCCAACGGCCATGAGTTTTATTGCAGGTGATCTCCTTTACCTACTGATTTTATTTAATCGAATGTCAGCTGTTTTATACCTTTTTTTCATTTAAAATATAATTATAACTTTCTCTCACGATAATAAACTTTTTATACATCACAAATACATCAAAAATAGAAACTGTAATTACTGTAATGATAAAAACTAACTTTCACTTGATAATTATTTTTATAATTAAATAAATGTCTTTTAATTAATGCAGAATTCGAAATCTTAAATTACTATTTAACAATTATCGTAAAGAAATAAATAAAGTATTTTGAATTTTGAAATTTTTTTTATTCAATAAAATTAAAAATAGAGTAGATATATTGTTTTCAACGATAGGATTTTTGGTAGCGAGCACGGGCGCCGGGACCACCAAACTTCTTGGGCTCACACCTTCTAGGATCAGCTACCAGAAGTGTCCTATCATACTGAATAAGAATGTCTTTTATTTCCTTCTTACTTGCTTCGTCAACATCTAAAAATAGATAATTTTAATATTATTACTTGAGAATTTGTGTGCTTATTGTTACTTTTAAATCAATTGGTACTACACTATATTATTATGATAAACATACTACTTACATTTCTGGTAATAGGCTACTAAAGCTTTAGAAATCGCTTGTCTGATGGCATAGATCTGTGCAACGCGTCCACCGCCATTTACTCTAACTCTGATGTCAACTTCTGAGAATTTTTCCTGCAAATAAAATAATTAAATTAAATTTACATTCTTTAATAGATATCAGAGGAAATAGTTTATCATAAATTGTTCAGTAAAAGATTTTGTAATCATGAATAATATTATTCGGAATAAGGACATCACAATATTCGTAGTAGTACAAAATCTAGTGACCTGATTATTTGTACTAATAACATACCTTGCCAAGCAGCAGGATTGGTTCTTGCAGTTTGTACTGCAAGATTCTGGGTTCGACCAGCTCGAGAGGACGGCCATTCACTCTCATACATCCACGGCCACGTTTGCAATAAGCGACCGCTGTGGCGCTTTTCTGACACAAAAAGAAATTTATATTATTTCTGTTGAAAAGTGTTTCCAACGTTCTTAACGATTTTAAAATTCTAATTAACTAGTTGAAGTGAAATATGTAAACACAAAAGTAAAGAATACTAAGACGCAAACTTAACCTCTGAAACACATGATTTTGCAACTTACTTTTCGTCCGAAGACCTGCACGGACTGGATTTGTTGCTTTGGTTTCTGTAATAAACAATAATTATATTGATTAAAAAAATGTCGACTTTCAATAAATATTATAAACTTCTATAAAAATTGCCGCAAAATAAAAATACACCTTCTGCATCTTGATAGAGCACGTTATGAAAAGATCGTAGTAGTGTCAACTTGTGGTGAACCGGAAAGACTACGGTAGTAGTAACTCAGATGGCGCGCAATTATTCAATTTTACTGGTCGCGTTCAATTATACGGACTGAGGTATAGGACGGTTCTAAACATCGGTCCTTATGCATTGGGTTATATGGGAAACCAACAATATATATGTAGTTACAATGTGAGAATTGTGGTTGAATTGTAAAAATCATACGTTGTACTCGTTTTATTACCCATTGAAACAAAAAACATTTAATTAGCATTGTTATAACAGAAACTTATTTTTTCCAGTTCTATCATGGATATAGACGTTGTTTGTTAACAATAGACTTTGTTTTCATTAGTCTTATCGTTCAGATAATATAGCCAGCGTTCAATACGAGACATCATATGCAACACTATGGGGCGCACTTACGACTAAACTAGTCGGTAAACAGTGTACTGTAAGTACTATAGATAGGTTATTCTACTCGCTGTATATATATATAGATGTCCAGATAACATTGTCGCATTGTCGGACAAAAGTCTTTCTGCTACACAAGTAATACCATATATATGTGTATATATATATATCTAAAGTCAATCGATTATTGACATATAATCGTTGCAGAAACTTGCACAATGATATTTATTTTGTTGTTTAAAATTAATCAAAAAGAGTATGTTATTCAACATACCTATTATCAATTTTCATACAAAAATGCTGTGTAATATTTGTGTTAATTCTCATGGCTCCACCAAAAGATAGATGGGTTAGGCGATTTGTCATATCGGAAACAAATCGCCACAAAAAAGGTTTTACAATATACAAGGTCACTTCGATTGTAAGTCATTTACAAAATAAATTAAGCATTTTTCTTTAATTTTTTTATCTTCAGTTAATTACAAGTGATTTATTTTCAAGTACATTTTCCCTTAATTTTTCTCAGTTGTTTTTGAAATCATCACCCGATGTTGTGTCAAAAGTTTCGATTTGGAAACGGTACAGTGATTTCAGAAAACTTTACAAAATATTGCAATCGCTACATGCAAAGCATCACATAAAAGAACCTTTCCCTTCTTTTCCAAAACCCAAATTTTTTGGAAGATTTGAAACTGAAGTTATAGAAGAAAGGAAAGAATGTGCTTTAAAGTTTTTAGAGTTTATCGGACATCATAATGTTCTATATAGTTGTGATGCTTTTGTAAAATTTTTTGAGTGCAACGATGCAGATAAACAATTTTTAGAGTGTTCTCAATCTTTGAGTTCTGACACTTCTGAGGATGATCGAAGTGTCAATTGGGGTCATGAAGTCGAAGCCATAACTAGTACAACAGATCTTTCAAAATTTGTATACACCCAAAAGGTGACACCTGTTATTGTAAAAAATCAGAGAAAATCTTCTAAACTAACGAATATTGATGACTTAGAGCAAAATAGAGGCACAAATTCACATGATGTACAACCAACAAATAGTAACAATAATAGTTACAAAAATAGTTACAACAATATTGTTGAAGGCTTAGAAAATCTAAATTTGAAAAAAAGTATAACAGAAATTAATTCTTCACATAAATCAATTGCAGTAATACACGATGGTTCAGATTTACCTCATTCTTTTGAGAAATCAGCACAATATGTTTTGATTGCAGCAGCTCATATGAGTGCTGCTTTTCGCCATGAAGCTATTGCTGAATATGAAGAAGCTTTCACTCAGTACAAACTTGGAGTATCTCATTTAATAAATGGTGTTCAAACAGAGACAGATCAATTTAGAAGGGAAATAATACAAGAAAAAATGACTAAGTATTTACAAAGAGCAGAAAGACTGTATAACAGACATCTTAATTGCAATGTTTCAGTATTATATAAACCAGTTACTGAATTGCGTAGCTATAAAGTAATTGAGCTTATGGAATCAGTTATGGTTGTCATAGATGTACTCCAAGGATTCAAAAGAATTATTAAGGTTGTATTGTTTTTATTTTGGGTATCAAACAAAGTTTAGCTAATAAAAATTTATATGTATATATTTTTAAGACTGTAGCAAAAATTGATGACAATGGAGAAGATATTAGTAATTACATTTTACGAGGAAAAGTTCCATATATGGTTCAGTTGTATTCGTGTATGCAAACTGATTCTACAGTATTTTTGATCCTTCAATACATGAGGTAAGATTTTCCATATAACTGGATGAAACATTTTGGAAAATTTTATATAACTTAATTTATAAAAATTTAATCTACAGCAAAGGTAAACTATGGGATTTCATAAGAAACAAATATAAAATAATTAGCACAAAAGTTGAATTTTATAATAATGGACATAAAAGGTCTCTAAGTTGTGATGCTGCTATTCAAATTGATTTGAATGAAAAACCACTTATAAAAAAAAATGCATTGTTGAGCAACTGTGCAAAAGAAGAAATCAATTATAGCTCTTTCGATAATTATTGTAGCACTCCAACGATAGATGATACATCTAAATTATTAAGAAATGCACAAAAGTTATTGCAATCAGTTAATGCTACACTAAAACGTAGCAGTTCTATTGCAATCAGATTGAACGAATCAGAACATCTTTTGTATAAACATACTGTTAAAAAAGCTGTAGACGATACCATTTATAATCACGATAGTGCTTTGAAGAACGATTCCATACGCTCAGATAATGATGACACTGGAACTAGTAAAGATATTAGCGATTTATCTAGAAGTTGCAGCTGTGTCGAATTGAGTAATAAATATAAGCACAAAGAACTACAAGTTAAATGTAATATGAAATTAAAAGAAAATATTGAACAATTTAAAAAGTTAAGTAATATAAAGCTCAATTCTATGTATAACGGAGAAGACAATTGTAAATTTGAATCTCTTGGCTTTAATGAAGATCAATCTCAATTAAATAAATTAGATTTTCTTGAAGGAGAACAAATGTGGTCAATTCCAGAGTTCATTATAAAAAAGTGGGCTGCTGAGATACTTTTAGCTATCGAGGCGCTTCATCAACAAGATGTTATTATATCAGATCTCAGACCAGAAAATATTTTGATAGATGATTATGGGCATGTTAGTATGACATATATTGTACCTCGTAAAGAGACTGAATTATTGCGTTTGAAAAAACCTTATTCGTCGCCAGAATTGTGTATGTTTTTACCGCCTATTTCTATAACTACGTCGGCGGACGTCTGGAGTTTTGGAGTTCTGTTATACGAGATGTTGACTGGTTTTGTAAGTACTGCAATATATAGAAATTTATGTATTATTTTAAGAATGTGTAAAATAAAACATAATCGTTTAGGATTTCGAAGCTAAGCATCCCGGAAGGTTTCATTCTCATTCCTTAATAAACATTCCAAAGAATTTGTCAGAGAATGCAAGATCTTTATTACTTAATGTAAGAAATCTACAAATATTTTATAACTAATCGAACATCAATCTTTAATTACATAAGTTATGTCATATTTTTTTATATTTTAGATACTACAATATCAAGCGAGCGATCGCTTAACGATTCCCGAAATAAAACAACATCCTTTTTTTGCTAAAATAAATTGGTTGGAGCTTCTCAATGCTCAAATGTAAAATAAATTTTTTTATATAAAAATATTATTTATTATATAAACACTATGTAAAATATGCTACTTAAATGTCAATGTCAATGTACAAAATTGAGTCTTAAATTTAATTAAAATATATAATATACAAGAGAGGTATTCCGCTTAAAGTTTTGTTACTTTGTCTTAATCCTTTCAGTTCTCGTGACAGTCGACATACCGTCGACAAAGCGCGTCTTGAAAAGTACATTAGCGTTATTAAACATACCATTTTTTAATGAAACAATAATGAACTGTGAACTTTTGAAATGACGTTTCAACATAACACCGATATTCTCGGTGTGCGACAAATCTAAGGCTGCGTCAACTTCGTCCAAAATATAAAGAGGAGCCGGCTTAAACAATAACATGGCTAAAATCAACGAAAGTGCTACCAAAGATCTTTGACCTCCTGACAGCTCACCCAATGAATCTTTCCACACACCACAAAGTGATATTTTTACTTCTAAACCTTCAAGACACGTCTGATTTTCTGGAGGTTCTAGTTTAGCATCAGCTCCAGGAAGTAAACTACTGAATATAGAGCCAAAATCTTTGTTGACTTTCTCCCATGCTTCAAACAAAGTCATTTTCTTTTTTTCGTCTAACTTTTTAATAGAGTCTAATATTTTTCTCTTGTCACCCTCTAAAATTTTCTTTTTCTTTAACAAATCCATATGCTGCTCTTCTTCTTGATTAAGGTGATGCATGGCTCGTGTGTTAACAGTTCTGCTCAATTTAGCAAGTAAACTTTCTAAATCACGAGTTTTTTGACCCATCTCTTCAGGGTTATTAATTTCAAAATCATACATGCCTCCTAAAGTTGATGAAAAAAAACACTTATTAGTATAAAACTTATTTTTCAACAGTGAAAATAACATATAAGTAAGTTCGATACCTTTTTCACCAAAATACTTTTCGTCTTGTTCAATCCAATCGTTTTTGCGTAAACAATCCGCAATTTTATTATTGCAATCGTTAGCAGTATTTTTAATGGCAGTTACTTCGTGATTTAACTTTTTTATTTCCAGCTCGGTTTCTTCGACTTGTTTCAAAATATTTTCTTTTTTGTGTTGTAATTTTTGAATTTCAATGTTATGCTGATTTATTGCATCTTTTCGAGCTTTTACTTTCGTCTGAATCTCTTTTACGGTATTACTTGCCTCTTCAAGTTTTTCTTTTAAGTTGCTTTCTTTTTCTTTCAAATCGCTTAATTTTTTTTCTTCTTTTCTAAATTGCTCTTTCCCAGAGTCTATGGTCTTTGTGAGTTCAGAAATTTCTAAATTTAACGTTTCTGATTCCTGTTCTCTCTTTTGCCATTCTCTTTTACTTGCCTCAGCTCTTTTTTTCAAAGTGTTTAACTTATTTTCGGCTTCTTTCAATTGTCGTTCTCTTATATTATCAGCATCTTTTAGCTGTCCTTCAATTTCTTTAGCACGTTTTGTACTTGCTTTTTCCAATTCTTTTGCTGCTGTCATTTTTTCTGATAATTCTTTGATTAAAGCTTCTAATGTTTCAACCTATAAATTATACATCAGAGTTGATAATGAAACAATATTATTTTTATTAAATTACCTAATGCAATAACTGTTATTATTTTAATAATAATCATACCTCCTGTTTTAATTGATGATGAGTAGTTTTTTGCAATCTTTGTGTTACCATTTCTAACTCGTGTTGTTTAATATTAAATTGCCTCTTTACTATGTTAAACCTTTCAGCAGTTTTGTGGATATTGGTAATACGCTGAATAATCTCGTTTAAACACTGCTCTTTTTCATTTAAAGCAGTTTGAGCTTCTTTAATTTCATCTAACTTTAATAAAATAGATCCACTCTTTGCTGCTGCACCACCAGAAAGAGTACCAGCAGGATCAACTACATCACCTTGAAGTGTTATACATTTCCTTTGTACGTTTGAATGGAATGCAACTCTTTTTGCAACATCCATATCTTTGCAAATAAGGACATTTCCAAAAATATACTGCATTGCTGGTCTTGTCACTTCAGGATAATCTATCAGTGATAATGCAGGCTGAACATTTTCTTCTCCTGCTAGTTTTTGAGCAGTATCTACAATTCGCTGATCCATTGGACGTCCAGATATTTTGTTAAGTGGAATGATAGTAACACGCGTTTGTAATTGTCCATTCTTCAAAAGCTTTTTACCTATTTCTTCATTATCAACCATGACATTGTAGAGCTGATAAATATATGATGTATAAATAAAATTTATATGGCAATAATTATAATCTAATGTATTTTCATATACAAACCTTTCCTCCAGCAGCTATTTCCAATGCATAAGCAGCTCTTTTATCCTTAACCGTTATTGATTTACATACAAGTCCTTTTATAGATTGCCTTCTGAAATTTGGTTCAGGATCTTTGTAATAAAATCTGAGTTGAGGATATCTTGATTCATAGCTATCTACATCATCTTTTAATCCCCTGATTTCTCGTTCTAAACCACTTTTTTGTTCCTGTAATGATTCCAAGGATCCTTCTTGATAATTCAATTTATTCATTTCATTTTCAAAATTTTTCAAATCTTTTTGCATATCATCAACTTTTTTATTATCATTTTTATAATCATTCACAGTGCTGTGCATATCAGTTTTTTTCTTAACAAGTTGTTGTCTATTATGAGTCAATGCCATCTCACACTGTTTTATTTCTGTCTGAGCTTGACTAAGATTTTGCTTGGCATTTATAAGCTGTTGTTCTAATGTTGCGTTAGTACCATCATCACACTGGAGTAGACCAGAGCTAATCTTCTGGTAAGCTTCTTGGGCAGCCACTACTGCTTCTGCATCCAAACGATCTTGTTTTTTCAAGCTCTCAAACAATCCACCTACTGTTTCTATTTCTTTCATTTTTGTCTGCAATAATTTCTCATCGTCATTAATATTTGTTTTTAATTGTTTGATGCTTATTTCTGCTGCTTTAATATTTTCTTTATTGCTGTTTATTTCAGCAGTGAGTTTATGTTCTCTTTTTTCTGCTTCATGAAGGTTTTGCTCTAGTTCACCCATTGAATTATCTTGTTCCTAAAAATAAAAATAATAAGTCGCTATCATCAAAAATATTTTGAATACAATGTACTCACAGCTTGTCTTTTATTTGTAACTTCAACTATTGTTTCTTCAATATTCTTTATTTCTAATTCTCCTTTTTTAATATTATTTTGTTTCTCGTCTACTTTTTGTTTGATTGCTGCAACATCCTCATTAGCTTTCTCACTACTACGCAGTGCACAAATATACTTCCAAGCAATATAAATTTTCTTGCAATGCTCCAATTCTCTTGTAACTCTTTGATATTCCATGTACTGTTGCCGTTCTTCCTTCAATTTGGCAATTTTGGGACCCAATTCATCTCTTAAAATCTGCCATAATTCAAATAATAAGCTGAGTGCTTCATAAAAAATTAAAATTTATAATATTAATTTGGATAAAGAATAGAAATGATTATACCTCGTTAATTTCACGCAATTTACTATCTTTCTTTTCAATGAGCTTAAGTGACTGAGCCTTTTTAGTTTCATACATTTTAGTGCCAGCAGCTTCTTCGATCATAGATAGAATTTCTGGTGGCTTCATGTTCAATACTTTAGTGATTCTACCTTGCATGATTAAGAAATGAGGATTATTTACATTGAGCTGAACAGAACAGAACATATCTTGAACCCTTTTATTAGGCACATTTGATCCATTGATCATGTATTTATTCTTGCCATCAATAACAACTTGTCTCGTTACTGTTATTTCCTCATAATCTTCGTATCCCATAGGTGACACTTCTTTTTTGCGATTGTCAAACACAATGGTTACACTAGCTTTTTTTACCCCGGCTTGACCTGATTTGTACACAAGCTCTTGCAGGGAGCTTGCTCTTACCTATTGATAAAATTCTATATTTAAGATATTTTATGAACAAAACAAGTAATTGTTAGTTATTGGACTTATCATCATAGACATGTAGCATAGAGAATAAAAGTAAGGCTATGTTTGTAAGAATAGCTTGAAAAAAAAACAAAAAGCAAATGTAATAATTACCTGACCAAGATTCGTAATTCCCAACACAAAACATATCGCATCCAATATATTGGATTTACCACTGCCATTCAAACCAGTAATAGCGTTGAATTCTCGGTCGAATCCATTAATTTCTATCCTTTTCCCATAGGACTTGAAGCCCTCAAGTACCATTGACTTTATGTACATTTTTACGATGTTTTTTTCTGAATGTTAATCATCAAATAAAATCATAAACCACCATTCAAAAAAGGCACCTTCCCGGCAAAATAATCGTCACTGAACCGCTCGGCAATCTAACACACGCCATGCCATTTGCTTGTTTTGTTCCACGCCACAAGTCATAACACAACGGTCGTCTATCTACTATTACAAAAAGGAACAAATCTATAAAATAGATTACTCCATAAGAATTTGTTGCAGCATAGAGTTGATAAAATAGCTTTATAAAATTTCAAATAATTTTATTTTTAATAAAAATATATTATGCTAGAAACATTTTGAAATGTAATGTAATTTCAAAAATTCAAATAATACAAAGATATCATTGGTTCATTCAGACAGTAGTAGGATGTGGCTAGTCCAATCAGAGCATCAACACGTCTAAAAAGTTAAGCCAATCACATTCGTGTCACAATTGCTTTTCCCGCCGTTTCTCCATGTTCTTCACGCGCGCGCTTACTACTTGATACTAACAGTGGGACATCTTAATTTTGTTCAGTGGGACCGTTTTATTGTGAAATATTGTAAACAAATTGAAAGTTAATTGTCAACACGAACATGGAGGGATTCGACCATGGTGAAATTTATCAATCGGTCAATTTCTTTAGTCAAGATGATAATCAAGACGAGAATAATCAAGCCACCAATTTAAAACATTACAAAAAAAAGTTCAAGGAGTTTCTGAGACAGTTTCACGAGGGAAATTTTAACTACAAATACCGGTAATATTCTATTTTACCTGATACCTTCCATAAATTTGGTAATCAAATAATTTTTATCATCACTTCTTATTCAATTTCAGTGACAACCTGAAACGAAATTATAATTTAAAGCAATATTGGATTGAGATTAATCTTGCAGATCTTGTTGCTTATAATGATTCTCTCGCAGAAATATTATATAAACAACCAACAGAATATTTACCAATATTTGAAGAAGCAGCCAAAGAAGTTGCAGATGAAATTACCACTCCTAGACCTATTGGTGAAGAAGAAATGGAAGATATTCAAGTTTTGTTATCTTCAGAAGCCAATTGTACATCTTTACGAGGAATGAAAGTAATGTGTTTGATTAACTACTTATAATTTTGTATTGCTTCTAACTGTAAATTCATATTTTAGCCAGACAAAGTTTCTAAGTTAATTAAAATCTCTGGTATTATCATTTCTGCAACTGGTATTAGATCAAAAGCCAAAGCAATTTCTATACAATGTAGATCTTGTCGAAACGTAATACCTAACATTAACATAAGACCTGGTTTAGAAGGCTACCCAATGCCAAGGCAGTGTGGAGTGTAAGTATTTTTTTTATTGTCACTTTGGTATATATGCCAATATACATTGTAATTGATAGCGCCACATACTTTTACAGTGAACAGGCAGGTCGACCAAAATGTCCATTAGATCCTTACTTCATTATGCCAGATAAATGTAAATGTGTTGATTTCCAAACATTAAAATTACAAGAACTTCATGAACAAGTGCCTCAAGGAGAGATGCCAAGACATGTGCAGTTATATGTTGATAGATATTTATGTGATCGTGCTGTACCTGGTAATAAAGTCATGATTCTTGGTATACTGTCAATCAGAAAAGTAGCTAAAACTGGAGCAAGACCAGGCAATAAAGATAAAGCTCTCGTTGGTATTCGTTCTTCGTACATTCGTGTTGTTGGGATACAAGTAGATGGAGAAAATACTGGAAGTGGTATGTATTCCATGTATAATAATTTTGTTGCAACAATATTTTTTATTCATTCAAAATTTTAATGACTTACTGTAATTCAGGTAGCTTCAAAGTATTTTCACCAGAAGAAGAAGAAGTATTTAGACATTTAGCAGCAGATCCCGACATTTATGACAGAATATCAAAAAGTATTGCACCTAGTATTTATGGTGCTACTGATATGAAAAAAGCTATTGCTTGTTTGCTTTTTGGTGGTTCTAGAAAAAGGATGCCCGATGGCTTATGTAGAAGGGGTGACATTAACGTTTTGATGATTGGTGATCCTGGCACTGCTAAATCTCAATTATTAAAGTTTGTGGAAAATGTTGCACCAGTCGGAGTTTATACTTCAGGAAAAGGTAGCTCTGCTGCAGGTCTCACCGCTTCAGTATCAAGAGACCCATCAACAGTATGTATTTTTAGTCCATTTGTGAAATTTGATTAATTGTATCTATAACTCGTCTGATTTTCTAGCGTAACTTTGTGATGGAAGGGGGAGCAATGGTGTTAGCCGACGGAGGTGTAGTCTGTATAGACGAGTTTGATAAAATGAGAGAAGACGATCGAGTCGCTATTCATGAAGCTATGGAGCAGCAAACCATCTCCATTGCAAAAGCGGGTATCACAACGACGCTGAATACGCGCTGCTCAGTTCTTGCCGCTGCCAATTCCATTTATGGTAGATGGGACGATACCAAAGGAGAGGAGAATCTCAACTTTATGCCGACAATTTTATCGCGTTTCGATATGATTTTCATCGTCAAAGATGAACATCAGGAGAATAGAGATATTACTCTGGCAAAACACGTTCTAAATATTCACGCTAACGCCGATCATATCGATAACAATGTGTCAGAAGGTGAATTGTCCTTAAACTTACTCAAGAAGTACATCCATTACTGCAGATTGTAAATCTTCAATTTTCACTAAGAAAATAGTTTATTGTTATTTATTTCTGTATTAAAAAAATTCGAATTGCAGGAACTGTGGACCACGTCTAACTATAGAAGCCGGGGAGAAGTTGAAAAATCGTTATGTAATGATGCGCACCAGTACGGATCGGCATGAAAAAGGTAGCGATAAGAAGCATTCTATTCCAATAACTGTTCGGCAGCTAGAAGCCGTTATTCGCATTTCCGAATCGTTAGCAAAAATGAGACTGCTTCCTTTCGCGAATGAAATTCATGTCGACGAAGCTCTTCGACTTTTCCAAGTGTCAACAATGAGCGCTGCTATGTCTGGTTCTCTTGCTGGTAATTACATGCAAAATACTTTTTCTGAAGAAATTCGTTTTAAATTATTATATTAATTACTGTACGTATTTTACAGGCGCGGAAGGTTTCACGACGAACGAAGATTACGAAATGCTAACTCGCATAGAGAAACGGTTGAAAAAACGTCTCGCAATTGGAACGCAAATTTCGGAGCAGCGAATCATTCAAAGTTTTGTAGAACAAAAATATGCTGAAAGTGATGTTAGAAAGGTAATCTACACGATGATTCGCAGAGGAGAATTGCAACATCGCGTGCAACGAAAGATGTTGTACAGATACTTGTAAAAGTCGCCTAAGAGGTTTTACTAAGGGAACTTTTGTTTGTGTAAATTATTATTTAAGCAGAACAATTAAGTTAAATTCAATTTCATTGAAAAATATTTTTAAGTAAGTGAATCGTTAATCTAATCTTTTTATCGTATTTTTGTTTCTTTCTTTCGAACACTGATGTTATAAAATAAACGCAATTTTTGTAGAAGCTTTCTTCTATCTATTTATAAACGACTAACTAATCAGTTTAAGTTAAACAATTATTTATTACCGTCAGAAATTATTAAAAATTTAAGAGACAGCATAAAAGATGTAACATTATTGCTGGATGTCGTGAAATTATAGTGTTTAAATTTTACCAAATGGGTATTGCTTATTCTTGTCGAGACTGAAACAAGTAAAGAACAATTCGAATTGTTTAAAAAAAATAGTGAAGCTTACGAAAACCAGGAAAAATGCGTAGCAAACTCACTCTTTGTACCAGGCGAGAAAATCGTAAACACGACCCTGCTCTCCCTTATCGAGGGAATCTAATTGTTTCATCTCATCATCGGTAAGCTTGAAATCAAACAAGCTTATATTATCCTTTTGCCTCGTGGGGTTTATGCTCTTGGGTATAACCACAAGTCCGTTTTGAACGGAATGTCGTAGTAGAATCTGGCTTGTAGACTTATTGTATTTTTTGGCTAGTCGCTTGACGATTGGTAACTCAGCCGCAGGTGGCAATTCTTTGGCTGTACCCTTGTGCAAGTAATTTCTAGTGTTTTGGGAGCCCAGAGGCGCATAAGCAGTCATCACGATATTCTTGTCCTTGCAGAATTTCTGAAGTGCCGGCTGCTGCAGGTACACGTGCGATTCCACCTATGAGGGCAACCTAATTATTATTTATGAATAAGCTGAGCGTCACGATCGATATTCAACAAAGCATTACAACTAATGTAAAATATCAGTATTTTTTTGTAAGAAATGACACGTGAATTTTCCTTGTTCAAAGTGACTTGTCGTTAATACCTGTAAATTACTAGGCTTGATTTGGGCGCTGTCGTAGATCTTGGAGATTTGCGCCTCATTGAAATTGCTCACACCAATGGACTTGGCCCGACCGCTTTTCACCTGCTTCTCCATTTCCTGCACGGAATCGCGAATAATTAGTTTATGGATGGAACCGTACTGTGCGGCGAAAGACAAGAATCAGACCTTCCAAATGGCAACATGGTCAACGTCATCCTCCAATATCTCGCGTCCATCCTGCTGCATAGGTGTCATGTCCTTGCCCTCCTTCACACCGAAAGGCAAATGTATGAGGTACATATCGACGTAATCCATGCCCAAGTCCGCGAGCGACTTGTTCAAATATCTTTCAACGCTGTCTGGCCTGTTGGCTTGATTCGGCAGCTATAAGAGAATAGTCGGAAGGCCATTAGAGTGCGTCGAGTGCACCGATTTGTCGCGCAGACAACCAGCCGCGTACTTTGGAAGTGAGGAAGAGATCTTGTCGCTTGCCGCCCTGGGCGAGCCACCGTTTGACGGCTTGGCCGATGGCAGCCTCGTTGCCGTAAGAGAAGGCCGTGTCGATGTGTCTGTAGCCGATGCCCAGGGCACTGGTTATGGCTCGGTCCACCTCGTCGGCTCGGTTGATCTACGGAAGAAGGAGGATGAGATCGCGAAGCGCAATGGCTCGCGCTCGGACGATCCTTACCGCTCCCGTGCCCAAGCCGACCACGGGCATCTCGTGGCCCGAGGACAAGCTGAGCTTCTCCATCTCCACGGCGTCGCTCGGCGCCGAGAGCAGCAGGCACAGCAGTGCGGCAAACGTCCTCATGGCGCTGGATTCTCTCTCGCTGGCGGATCCGTCGAGTCTGAGACGAGGCCGAGCGCCCGGCGCTGCTTATAATCAACAAGGCTCGCTCGCGCGCCACCGACGGAACGGGTTTTTCATGCGGCTCTCTCCTTCGCGGCCTCTGCGACCAAGTTTACGGGCTTGCTGCTCTTCTGCCGTCTCTTGCGCGCGTGCAGCTTTCGTTCTCGAGTCGAGTTCAACGCACGATGACCATGCGACGGCGCACAGCGTTGCATATAGTCGGCTGTTGTCGATCGCGTACGAGTGGAAAGGTGTCGTGACGATCGCGCCCCTCCTTCCCCCAGCCTCCGTCAACCTTGGGCTACTCGTCAAAAGCCAAACCTGCTTGGTGCTTTGCTCGCTCGTTCTACGCGCCGGCGCGATTTCTTTTTCACGCGCGCTTTCGTAAGCCTTCCGTTGGACAATCCTTCGGAAAACTGCAATTTGTCCTGCAATTTCGTTTGCTGTTCTCGAGCGGTTTGAAGTTTCAGTAACCAATCAGACGGAGCTGCGCAATTCAGCATTTCGATCGCTTCGTCAAATTGAATGGCAGTAGCGATAAGCTCACGAGGACTAAAGAAACAAGAAATTTGTTATCCTCAATCTGACCATCGCGGCCAGTCGTTCATTATTCAGACCATTACTCGGAACGTTATCGTGAAAAACATGGATTGTTTTCGAGTACTATTTGAATGAGTCAGCGATTATAGGTTGCAGTTGAATCGATATATTTATCGTGGAGAAAACGGATAGCAAATTAATGTTATTGACGGATAACTTAATCTAAGCATTTCCATTGAGTTGACTAGGCCATGGATACTGTGGATGTTTTTCGATTCTGAAAGAAAGAGAAAAGAAATTGGTCGAAAGTTGACAAGCCGAAAGGAGGTTTGAGTGTTGTTCAGACCGACCCTTGGAAAACTAAAAAGTTGAATATTCGGCCGTGCTCTTCCTTATCGAGGTCGCTGAGCTCTTTCATCTCGTGCTCGTTCAGCTCAAAATCAAAGATGTCGTGGTTAGCCTTGATCCTGTCGGGATTGGTGCTTTTGGGAATGACGGTAATGCCGCTTTGCACGGAGTGTCTGAGCAGCACCTGGGCCGCCGACTTGCCGTGTGCCTCGGCAATCTTGAGGATGCTGGGATGTTCCATAAGTTGGGGTAGCGCTCTGCCTGCGGTAAATGCGCTCGAGGCCGGCGAGCCCAAAGTACTGTAGCCGGTTATGGCGATGTTGCGTTTGGCGCAGAACTCGCGCAACGGCTTCTGCTGGTTGTATACATGCAACTCTATCTGTGGATAGAGGCAAGACTTGATTCGCAGCTCACCGTTCATTGAGCACGGCACGGATGACATATCCGCCATACCTGCAGATTGCTCGGCTTGATCTCTGCATTATCAAACACATTGAGCACTTGAGTCTCGTTGAAGTTGCTTATACCGATGGATTTGGCTCGTCCAGCTTTCACTTGAGCTTCCATTGCCTGTGGACCGGCAATAATCGGTATGGTGAAAAGCTTCGTTCAAAGGCTGGCTGATGCAATATCGACGACCCAGTACCTTCCAAATGGCAAGGTGATCGGTCGTGAAATCCATGACAGGGGGGTCGTCGCTGAGGTAGCCAGTTGGCGAGTGGATCAGGTACATGTCTACGTAATCGAGCGCCAGTCTTTCCAGTGACATTCTCAGCTGCTTTTCGACGTCAGCGGCACGAGCTCCGATCGGCGGCAGCTTTCCAAGAATGCGATAAAATTGGCATTGAACGACCGGCGCACGAGCGGACGGACTGCTTGGTTGAATGTGCGAGAATGATAATGCGCGTGATCAATTAGGGTGTGGTCGAGTCAAATCAAGTTAATCGGCGTGGCTCGGCGCACTCGCTCGATGCATTATCTGCCCTTTGCACATGAAATTGCGCATGAAAGTGCTTCGGTATACCTTAGTCGTGATAAAAAGATCCTCTCGTTTGTTGCCCTTGGCAAACCACTTTTTCAGGCTCTTCCCGATGGCCTCCTCGTTCTTGTAAACGGTCGCGGTGTCGATGTGCCTGTAGCCGTCTTCGAGAGCCGCGCTCACAGCCCTGTCGACGTCGTCCGGTTTGATCTGCTCGCAAATCGACCGCTAGCGTTTTTATCCTTAACTTGCAAGTGGCTTTTACTCAAATTTGCTTTTCGCAAGCTGGCTCACCTGCCAAGTGCCCAGCCCGATGACGGGCATGTTGTGGCCGGATGACAATTTTACCATCTGCTCCGCGCTGCTCAAGCTTACGGCCATCAAGCCGAGGCACGCGAGGAAAGGCAATCTGCGAACAAGCTATTCGTTCATTTTTCCTCCAACTGATGTCTAGGGTGCTTATCTTTTTTCTCTTTACTTCGCATTCATTTTAATTAATGCATGAATAAACGTTTATTGACCAAATTCAAAGTTCGATAATTCAATGTGCATTAAATATTTCCGCGATTTTACAGTGTTTTATAATCAATGTTTTTCACGATGTAAATGACAGAATTCTTTCATATTTTACGTCGCTTTACAAAGCCTTAATAAATAATCTATCGATTGATATATTTCACATTGCCTATCAATCAATCATTTCATATTAAATTTGTGCCAACTACACTGATAGACTTTTCAGAAAAATCTGCAGTCTTTCATAAGCGTACACAACACACACACACACACACACACACACATATTCACGTAACAGCTGACCACGTGACTATCTTTCGCATCCAATCAGATAGCGAATAAGCTGCCTTCGCTTTCCAGGCCATCGCTGTTAAGGAAAGGAGGAAAGGAGGATTCGTGCATTAAAATGAACGAGAAAATAAATGAAAAAGATGGGTTGAGCGCGCTAGGCG
Organism: Phymastichus coffea; assembly: GCF_024137745.1. NCBI lineage: Eukaryota > Metazoa > Arthropoda > Insecta > Hymenoptera > Eulophidae > Phymastichus > Phymastichus coffea. Next base: position 403,238 of record NW_026706898.1, on the reverse strand, counting down.
CGCTAGACGTCACTAGTATATATAGTACAAAGCGCGCTCATCTTTCATTTCTATTAATGTTTAATTTCATATAATTTACAAAGAAAAAATTTTAATTCTAGTTGTGAATTTAATTGTAATTAAAAATTTCATAACGTAGCAGACTTTTAGATGTTTAGCCATAGTTAATGGGAAGTGCACTAAGTTCATTTCTTCTTTTTCGCTTTCTATACATAAATTGAACCATTGCGGCTGCGCCTGACAAAATTTCCTTTTTTTCGATATCCTTATATCAATAAATTTATTCATTGTCGAAAAAAATATTGGAAATCAGTTTCAACATTTTCACTTAGTAATCACAGCGTTACTCGTTTATCTTTCATCTATTCATTCGTCACTCTTTTTGCTTTATATTTACATTTACAAATTTAATTTCAGGAAAATTTTTTAATAAATTATTGTTGATTATATTTATTCGAATTTAAACTTGATAACATAAATATTAAAAAAATCTATATATCCTGGAAATAAACGCAATTAAAGTGAATTTCATTCTTTTTCCGATGCGTACGAATTGCCTTATTTTTCATTCGTTCATCAGTCGTTAGTAACTCGAACCATTTATTGGCACCGATCTGTAACGGCATGTATGGCTCACAGATCGAAACACACGTGAGTAAAGTTCAGCCAATGAATTTTTTCTAAAGGAGAAAAGAGAAAAGGAAAAGAAAAAATAGCAAAGCGCTGCGCGCGATCGGCATTAATCTTCCAGATTAGCTATCGCCGAAACTATTGATTGTTGTTTTCCCGCTATTCCGATGTTGGCATATTTCAGAAAAATGGTGTACATTACTATATATATTACTAGACTTTTCGTTATTCAAATTTCCTAGCTCAAATCATGGATGTAAAACAGACTGCAAAAGTTAGTGATTCGGTGTGTTATTGAGAGTTTATTGCTGATCTTACGTACATTACGATCGAGAATTTATAGCGCAAATGTTAATGGAGAATGGACATATGCATTGCGGCAATTGGAATATAACCTTGAAAGCCGGATGCATACATACTAAGAAAAGACGCGTTGAAAAATCGAAAAATTGCTTGTTCTAGAATTGATATCCTTCAGGGAGTGCGAAGGAACCTTGACTGATGGAATAAAAGCTGAATTTAATCTAAGTAACATTATTCAAAGTCCAAGTATATCGAATCTTTTGAGAACTATCGATAAACCATTATGTGAATTTTGATTGCGACCAAACGGATGAATCGCAACGGTAGAAATATGTCACCGAGAAAGGAAAAAAATGACGAATAATGCGTGTGTATAGGAACAAACCTCGGATGCGACATGATTGCTCGATGACAAATCTGGATCGACTAAGCATCAGCTAGCGTGGCACGGCTACTTTATACTCAGCCAACTATATACAGAAAATTACCGATAATCAATTTTCTTTGTCGGAGATTCTGCTCGATTCCTCATAAAAAACACAACGTCTTGGCTAATTACAGTTGCAGTTGCTGCATGGACTCTCTCGCGCATCCAATCTGTCTGCTTCAGGCGTATGTTGGTTTTCCTCTCCATATCCCACATATCTCCTTATTTAGAACGACTTTCAGCCATTATCACTTGGCACGTTTTCCGAGACCGATCGATTCAAGCCAACTACGCGTCTCTGAATATAACTTTATCGCCTTCAAACGATTATGCAATTTTGCCGAGATACACCAATCCGTTTGAGTGCCGAATAAAACCTCGGAGAAATCAGCTTTTCTCACTTGCTTTCATGCTGCAATGAGTATTGATGCGTTTTGTAAAAATATCCAAATGGTTCGTTCTTGCAATGGCTCGTCGATCAAAACATATAGGATTAGCAAACAATAGTTGTGTAGTTATACGTACATTGATCATTAGACGTAGACAGATTACACGAATTTTGTAAAATTTAATCGTTACATATCCTGGACACTCCAGATTGAATAATTAGAGACGCGCCGCAAAAAGATATTGAGGATGCTTCTCAACGCTATACAATGGAAAAAGTCGTTGACGAATCGTTCAACATCGAAAATATCATTTCCCACGTACCCTTTAAGAAACTTGTAATAAAAAATATTTGTCCTCTATCCCCTTTGTTCAGCATATTCAACTTGTTCGTCTCGTTTTCGGTCAGCTCGAAACCGAAAATGTTCAAATTGTCCTTAACGTGCGGCAAATGCTTTTGCTATCTGGTATCATAACTGTTTGCCCTTGCACAGTGTGGCAGACTAGTACTTGTGCTGCTGTCTTATTGTAATTTTTAGCTATCTCGATTACCGCATGCTCATCAGGCACGTCAGGCTGGAAAGTCTTCCTGGTTCCCGGGGAATCGAGGGGAGCGAAGGCTGCTACGGCAACACCATTCATTTGGGCAAATCGCCTGAGTGGCTGTTGTTATTGCTAGACGTGAGTATCTAGCTGATTTTATATGCTAATAAATTTTCTTATCAATTATATCGAGTCGCTTGGTTTGATCTCCGCATTTCTCTCGAATATTTGCGATTTGCGTTTCATTAAAATTACTCAGTCCCATAGACTTGGCTCGGTCTTCTTTTACTTAACTCTCCATTTTCTGCAGTCAGTTAATCGCTTATGTATACGTAAGATACTGCTAGCATACTTTCCACATAGTAACGTGATCGGTTTCATAGTCTAAAAAGACATTTCAGCTTTATGCAATACGCAAATGGTGTGCGAATTAAATACAAGTAAACGTATTATAAGTCGAGCTTTTTCAAAGACAGTTTCAGGTACTTTTCGACTGCGGATAGTGGAAGATCGAAGAACGACAACTAGAAATTAAAAATGCAATATTAATAAATTATTTTGCTCCGTAACACGTTCACGCTCATTTTCATGATTTTCACGTTAGTATAGTATAATCAGTTTCGAAGTAATAAATACAGCGAATACAGCTTCTCGTTTTGCACCTTTGGCAAGCCATTCCTTTAAAGCTTTGCCGATGGCTTTTTAATTTGCATACGCAAATCCCGTATCAATGAAGCTTGAAGAGTATCCAGTAATAGATATTGAAGCTCTTGGCCGCTTTTCTGGAATCTACAATAATTCTCACATTATTTGATTTTAAAGCAACGCTAACTATTTTGCTCCAGACATGTGCAATTAATATTATTTACATCTTGAGTGCCTAAGCCAAAGATTGGAATGCTATAACCGGATGATAGTCGAAAAGCAGTTCCAACTTGAACAATTGGCAGGTACTCTGCTGACCGGATAAACCGCGTCAGCATGGTGTTTTAAGACTGCAAAAATCCAGCCAAAATTTCATAAAAATCAAATTCTAAATCAAAGCACTTTGGCTCACTTTCATTATTTGTATTCATTTGTATTGAGATATTATAAAAACAATAATTATAAATAGAAATCTTATCCTAAGTTTACCTAGGATAGAGCTATGTAGTCCTAGGGCTATGCATGTCGTTGCACTGCTTTGAGCGAAAAAAACAATGAAAATCACAATACTCATTAGATTTTACAAATGTAATTCTTTCTTTTTTCTTCTATCTTTTCTTAATAATATTTTTTTCTCTATCTTCTATTTAAAAAAAATGATACGTCGCCGACATCCAGCGTTGTGATTGATTGATGCTAAAAAAAAGTACGAAAATTTTTAACTTTCGTGTACTTTGAAATTTTTTTATTATATATATCTGAGAATGTGAGATTTACATTTCAGCAGTAAATTAAATTTATAAATAATTAACGTGAATAATAATCTATGAGAATGAAAATATGCCGTTAGAAAATCATTTTGAGAACATAAGACGTTGTTTTTAAAATTATCAGTACAAACCGTTAATTTTATAACCGCATATCTATGATACTGAAATTAATATTGTCGTGTTAAAATTGGATAGAAAGAGAAAATGAATAGAATAAAATAGTCGAAAATACATTTTTATTTATTGTACATTGTAAATTAAAAAGTATGCGAGCAATGGAAACTCATTATCAGAATATTAAGCCCGTTAAATTTAAGAAATATTCACGGGTGTTTTTATAGAGGCAACAAAAAGCACGCGATGTTAAATGTGTTATTCATACTAATATAAAATTGAAGCCACAATCACTACTGTTTAATATGCAAAGCTTAGTGTTGTATAATAACATAATTTATTGATCGTAGGTTGAATTAATCTTGTGATAATTTTTCCGATACGTCTTGAAATGAGTAAAAATTCATCGGTTTTTCTGAATAAATGAATGTAAATTCTATTTTTTATTCAGCAATAAATATTGATGTATGCATAGTACATTTTAAACAGCATGATTTATTCCTGTCCATTAAAATCTCCCATTAAAGTTGGCACTTTAAAGGTTCAAATAATGTAATAAATAACAGAAAAACATAAAAGAAAGAGCGCACAAAGCACGCTAAATAAAACTAGCTTAAATAACAGTAAAAAAGATTCTAAAAATTATCAGAAAAAATATAAATATTTTTAGTTCATACCTATTTATGCGTTTTTTCAATTACGTTTACCAAAGATGCTCTCAGCGTAGCACTCAAGAAGTGACTGTCGCTTTTAGCGAATGTTGACTGCAAGGGATTTAAAGTAGAAATCAAGGGTGAATAAGAGAAAGGCGTAAAAGTAACTTGGTTTTGGAAATTTTCTGAAGGATCACCGCGATCGTGAGCATCTATGAATAGCGCGAATTTGCGATGGTCGGCGAGGAAAGATCGCAAGTATCAGAGAAAAATTAGTTGCTTAGTCCCAAACATATCAGCGAATTATTTTTGAAAATTAAAAATAAATTAAAAAGCTGTCTCTAATAAAATTATTTCCGGTGATCTCTTACCTATTTGATGTGTAAGGTATCTTATTCAACTGTTGAATCAGGATTACAAGCTGCACTTTGCCAGTTCTATGTTCGACGGTCTTGGCGACAAACAGGTCTTTTTCATAACAAGTGATGCACCGAGAAAATGTCTTTTTTACTGCAGATTTAATGTGCTTTGAAAGCTTTCGACAAAATGACTTGGAAAAAGTGAAGTGTATAATAGAAATTGCAAGATAACAAATATCGTCAAAACTTTTAGGCATCATCATAACAATTAAAGGCGCCGAAAATGTTTCAGAAACATTCATCGCGTAAAAAATAAGCAAGAAATTAAACTTATTCATCAGATCTGAGCCGAAGACGACGTCGAGGGTTTGCACAACATGAACTTTACAAAATCCTCATACATATTTACTATTTTAAGCAGTATAATTAGTAAAACTATTGTTTTTTTTTCTAATTTGTACGCAGTTAATGAATAAGTTAGGCAGTTATTTATGAACAATTTTCTTCGAAGCATAGACAAGAGGAAAAAACATCGAATATGAAATGCAATATCTGTATTATACATTATTTTTATTTTACAAAATATGTATTTCAACGTCAATTACAATTCAATTATTTGAGTTCACTCCTGAAGGGATACTGTGGATGATTCTCGACTCTGAAAACAAGTTAATCACTTGTTAAATAATACAAAGAATAATTTTTATCAAGAAAAAAAGGTTCGCGCGTAACGTTCAAAAATCAACTACGTGACTGTTGAGTTGACTGCGTCTGCGCAAGATCAGGTGATGAAATGCCATCGCCAGCTAAGAAAACGAAATAAAAACGAAAACAAACGAAGTGATCAATGAGCGAAACAAAAGAAACAGTTATCCCCACACGAATTTGTAAGTTTTGTTTGCTGTAGTTTCGTATGTTCATAAGTATTACAAAAAATTTACTAGAGTTAACGCTCATGATACAAAATATTCAGCAAGCCTTAATTCCATGTATTGATTGCGACTTTATTTTTATAACGATGAATTGTCGATTTCTAAATCATGACTTACCCTTTGAAAAACAAAAAGTTAAATATTCGTCCGACTTCAGCTTGGTCTAAGGAGTTGAGTCGATGCATTTCTTCATCAGTTAATGAAAAATCAAAAATCTCAATGTTAGATTTAATCCTTCCTGGGTTGGAACTTTTTGGTATCACAATAACTCCTCCTTGTACAGCATGTCTTAATAAAACTTGAGCTGTGGTTTTGTTATGGGTTTCAGCAATTTCTTTCACCATAGGATGACCTAATAAGTCAGGAAATTTATCTGCACTGTAATTATATTTGGTTTGAAAATGTTGTTTGGCTCCTGGTGATGCAATAGGACTGTAGCCTGTTACTGAAATGTTATGTTGTCGACAAAATTCTCTAATTGGCCTTTGTTGCATGTACGCATGTAATTCAATCTGAAGCCAAGATATTTATTGGAATTTGATAATTGTGCCTACTTACTTTATTCTTTGTAGATTTATAAACATATTACCTGTATATTACTAGGTTTGATTTCTGAGTTATTTAGAATATTTTGTATTTGGGATATGTTGAAATTACTCAAACCAATTGATTTTGTCCTACCAGCTTTAACTTGTTTTTCCATTTCCTGAACATTAAATAGAACGATCAGGCATTAGTATTATAAGTAGCTTCAGATATAATCTTTTTTACCTTCCAGACTGCTACAGGATCTGATTCAAGGTCTAATGCGAAAGTTCCATTTGCATTGGTGGCTGGTGCAAAAGTATCTTTATCCTGAATGAAAGCAAATGGCATATGGACTAAATATAAGTCTACATAATCCAATCCCAATCTTTGTAATGACAATTTAATGAATTTCTCAACATCAGATGGACGATTGCCAAAATTAGGTAACTGCAATCATTACTCTTTAAAAGTTTGATCAGAATTAATTAGGTACTATAATTTACAGGACCATAGCTTACTTTTGTCGTTATAAAAACTTGATCTCGCTTTCCCCCTTGGTTAAACCATTGTTTCAAGCTTTTTCCTATTGCTTCTTCGTTATTATAATTGAATGCTGTGTCTATGTGCCTATAACCACTGCTAAAAGCATTTGTTATAAGATCTTCCATTTCCTCTGATTTTGCCTGAAATTTGAAATTTATATTTTCTTTTGATTTAATAAAAAGTTGAATGAATTGACGAAAGGAGCCTTTATCTGCTTCTATAAAAGCTCTAGTATATTTAAAATATTTTGATTTTATATTTTTCTTTTATTACTGAATCCTGGAAGTCTTGAGATCTCACCTGCCATGTGCCCAATCCAACCACAGGCATGTCATGTCCAGATGACAGCCGTACAGTTGGAGTTGCCATTCCTCTACGGCAGCTGTTCAACAGTGCAAAGAAGCTGCACAGCCTCAAGGCAGATGTGATGCTGCATGCACACCAATACAAATGCATTATTTTTAGAGCAACCCACCCCACTCTATCACTCTACTAAACTTTATTTTTGAACCTTTGTAGCTTACTTTACCTATAATTTGCTTTTCATATTTTATCTAACTATTCATTGATTATTTTATCGTTTTTCAAACCTGCATGTAAACAATAGTTTCTGTTTCTCATCCGACACTCATCTTTCAATGTTTCAAAGGCTTTGAGCAGTACTTATCGAAGGCATTTAAGATAGATATTCCAATGGTCTAAGCAATTTTCCTATTAGCAAAATGTGTCATACCAGTTGTCACATTAACACTTACTTGACAGTTTTGAGCAAGCTGTTTCGATCTTATGAAAACAAAGAATTATAGCGCGCGAAAATTTTAATCTTCGAAACGCAACTGCAGTTTCCTGTCAGCTTCACCAAAAATTTGTTTAGCTATAATCGATCGCGCTCGTCATTTAAAATACAGTTAATGTTTGAAAAAAACACTACACGTCACTCGGTGCTTTTCAATTGATAAATTTCGACATGAAAGTGAAAAAATCGAAAATTGTCATCAAATTAAAGCATTATGGCGGTGAGACAGGAAAGGCTCGCGCTTCTGGAAAAATACCAGTGCTTCGACTTTTTGACGTGCGAAAGAAACAGCGAAAGCGCGCCGCAGTGCGCCTGAGCAATGAAGCCTCGTGTGCCCTTGCACTTGCATATAGTTGTTATTTCACAATGACATGGGTGCCTTGCATAGAGGCCAGGGGAGGCAAATCGATACTATATCGATTCCCTATTCGGATGGACACTATCGAAAGCATCCAAGGATGAGTCGCGAATATGCGTTGCTCAAGTAAAAAGCTCCGCGGAATGGTCACGTTTCCTTTGAATTCGCACGAGTTTCGCGGCTCGGCGAAACTAACCTTGCTGCAGAGCTAGCGTGCAGCGCGTTCAAACTCTCCGCAAGCCGACCGAAATCTAGAAGACTTGGCCATTTGATCAAAGCTAATTGATGGTGTACTTTACCGATTTAGCGCCATGTCTGCCTTTGTGCAGATATTTGCCGGAATTTGTCGTCGCACACGCACACCACGCACAATAGACTCGACACTTGGGCTAGCCACAGCTGATCTGCCTCGTCTTATGCCTGTACCTTTCTCCGTGCTTTCGCGTTGCATGCTGATGTGATTTCACGTCCGTCCGTCAGATGAAGAACACAGGCGGAACATGCAAAGTTTGCGATCGAAAACGCGCAAACGAGAAAGTGATTGTTAACAAAGGAGGACGATGTTTGTCTAAAAAATTTTATTAACATAGCGATCGTGAGGTCGGGGACAATGTAAAAAAGCAAAACTGCAGATGAACAAGAAACAAGAGAGTTAGCGCAGCTCGCGAAACGAGAGAAGAAAGTCTACGGTGCAGCTGTAATAAAAGGCGACTGAAACTAGGCACGCAGCAGCCTAGTTCCTCTGGTTGCTGATCCTCTGCGTGGCGCTGCTCGCATAAGCGGCAGAAGTGGCAGAAGCGGCATAAGGGACGAGGCTCCGAGAGAAAGAGACGGGAATTGCCGAATTGTCGCAGGGCCAGCGCCCGAAGCGTGCGCCCTCGAAGGAGGCCTAGCTCCTGATGACGGGCAGGTGTTCGAAGCTCTGCCGATGCAGCGAGGAGCTCCGCGGGCGGCTGTCGCTGTGGCTGTTGGCGTGCGAGGCGCCGGTTTGCTTGGGCAGCTGCGGCAGCATCATCTGGCCGAACCCGTTGGAGTGCTAAACGGAAAGCGCGTGACTGTCGGAGCGTCGGTCGAGCGTCGAGCGCCGAGCGCCGAGCGCCGGAAGGCTTACCCTGGACCTGTCGCGCAGGCTGCGCAGCCTGTCGCAGTCGTCGCTCTCGAGCCGGGGCACCTTGAAGTGGAAGTTGTCGAAGTAGACGTGCCGCAGCAGCTGGTCGCACGTCCAGCGCTCGTCGGGGTCCCTATCCAGGCACTTCCTCAGAAAGTCCAGCTGCAACGCGACGGAGCGCCGTGGTCAGCCGCGTGGTCGCGCCCATCGCCTCGTCGCGCCCGGCACTGACCTGCAGCGTGCGGCCGGCGCCCTCGGGCAGCAGGCCCTCCAGCGGCGTGAGCGTCTGCGGCGTGGGCAGCGCCACGCCCGCGAAGAACTCGTTCTGCTGGAAGATGCTCACGTGGCGCGGCAGCAGCTCGCCGAGCGTGCGCCTGATCAGGTAGAGCTGGTCCACGTCGGACTTGCCGGGCCACAGCGCCTCGCCCCGGACGAGCTCGGCGAACACGCAGCCGATCGCCCACACGTCCACCGGCCGGCCGTACTGCGTGTCGCCCACCTGTGCCAGACGCGAGCGTCGTCGTCCGATTATCGCAGCACTGCTGACCAGGCCGTCGTACTCACGAGCAGCTCCGGCGCCCGGTACCACCTCGTGGCCACGTACTCCGTGTAGTTCTCGCCGGGACTGAGCATCCGCGCGAAGCCGAAATCGCAGAGCTTGACGATGCCGTCGGCCGTCAGCAGGATGTTCTCGGGTTTGACGTCGCGGTGCACGCAGCCCAACCGGTGGCAGTAGGCCACGCCCTGGAGTATCTGCCAGGTGAGCTGCTTGCTCATCAGCTCGGGGCAGCCGTGCGGGTACTTTTCCATCTCGTTGAGGAGCGTGTGCTCGCAGTACTCGAACACCAGGTGCAGCTTGCGCTTGCGCCTGAACACCTCCAGCAGGCTCACCAGATTCGGGTGCTTGAGGTTCTGCGGGCGGACGAGGAGCGTTCCTTAGCGCCGAGCTCGATCGCGACCGGACAGCCCGTGCTCGCGTCGCGAGGGGCACGCGAGTGCATTTGGGGACCGGGCGATCGATCTCGGGCGTGCCGCGTGCGTCATGCGCGGCCGGCGGATATTGACCACGAGCGCGGCCGAGCCGCGTGCCGACGCGAAGCGGCACGTCGGAGCCCTCGGCAACGCGCGGTCGCCGGGTCGTCGACCCCTCGCCGCGGAGCCGCGGATCTATACGGATATCTGACGACGAACGCTGACCAGTGCCCCCCCCCCCAGTCCGGCGCTCGCGGCCTGTCCGCTTGTCGGCGCAATTGAAATTGACTGGCGCCGAAGTGGCTGCTCGCCAAGATTCGGCCGCGCGACTATCGCTCGCGGCGCGGATCGATCGACGATTACCTTGAGCAGCCTGATCTCCCGCAGCGCGATTTTGCGTATGAGGGGGTCATCCTCGGTCTGCTGGAACTTCTTGACGGCGACGAGGCGGCCGGTCTGCCGATCTCTGCACTGGAAGACCACCCCGTAGCTGCCCTCGCCGAGACGACCGAGCCTCTCGTAGCGCTCCATCGCCTTGCTCGGCGCTCTCGACCTGCACCCACAACACACGCCAGACGTGCCGTTTATTTATCTGACGTGCAGCGATCGCTGGAATCCGATACTACGCGATTGTGAAAGCCGAAGGAAAGCGCAGACGCGCGTGGTCGAAGCGTACTTTCGATACTTGGCGAGGCACGGCAGGGCCAACTGCTGGGTGAAGAGCATGTTCGCTGGGCGCACTCGAGGAAGCGACGAGGCTTGCGCGCCCGGGCGCGACCAGTGTCCAACTGGCCGGCCCGGCCGATGCGCCGAGCCGCTTGGCCGCTGACCAAAGGTCGAGTTGCCCGACTGCCCGTGCGCGGTTCTGCTTGCCAGCCGAGCGTAGCGGACCAACGCGCACGCGCCCTCGGCTGCACCTGCATGATCGTTGGCGATCTCGGAGTCGCCGGGGTCGCCGGGGTCACCGGGGTCGCGCGCCTATCCTCGGCCCAGCCGCCGGCATCGGCGTCGTGTCGTTGCAGGCGCGGACTTGGAGCCGAGCAATCGATTACGCATGCTGTACTCACCAGACAGGCGTCAACTGGTGGTGATTGGCGAAGCGCGGATCGTTAACCATTTTTCGATTTGGCGCCACGGGGACAGCGTTGAAGGCGAACTGTCGTGGAATTTTGCGGATCCGCGAGCGGCGACGGGGAGACCGACAGCCGAGGGAACAGGTTAGACGCGCGTGCTTGAGATTTGGTCGGTCGATCGATCTCGTCCGACTTCAGAGCGCGTTGCCGCGAAGCTGCCCGCCCGTGGCCACCTGCCAGAAACAGACCGGTTCTCGCCAGGCTGCGTCGTCCGCGAACGCAAGCTGGAGACCGGCAGCCCACGACGAGCCATGGTCAGGCGGGCGCGCGAGCAATCCGTCGGTCGGCGTGCTGCTTTAAATACCTACAGTAACTGCAGAAGACCGTTCATCTCGCGGCCTCGGGCTCGCTGTAGCGGCTGCTCCAGGCGCAAGGGGAGGGCAGTGGCGCGCGAGTCCGTCGGACCGCATGCCGAGTGCCACTGCCTGCCGGCGAACGGCTCGAACGCGGATCGCGCACTGTACACGCGCCTCGCCAGTCGCCAGGCGAGCCGACCTATCCGGCTGGTCGCGCAGTTGCGCCGCTGGTGGATTACACCTATTGACAATCGATACTCTGGCTGGCTCCCAAGGCGCTCGTGAGCGCAACGCGACGCGCTCGCTAGGGGAGGGGCCAGCGAGGGGCCAGTCGCCTGCCGTTCTGGGCCTTGCCCGTTGCATTCGTCATTGATCTCGCAGCGATGTGTAAGCCTCTCTACAGCATGACCGGCTGATGACATTCGCCAACACAAGCTACTAATGTTTTATGCAGCGCGAGGTCGTCACGGTAATTACAATGCTCCTCGTACGTAGTACTCGTGTGCTTTCTGCAACCCGCACGCGCCGCTGTTCGGGCTGGCTACGTACGTCGATGAAAGAGCCCCGGACTACTCGACCATCGGACGAGCGAACGTGCTAGGTGCTACCACGACAATCGACCAGGCAGTAGCGGAGCAAAGCAAAAAATTTGAACAAAGCTGACTCGCTTAACGATGGCTATCAATCGATGCCTCCATGTCAAAGTCACACGCACGCGTTCGCTTGATAGTTAAGCTTTCATTATTTGACGATGGGAATTGCAGGCGGCAGCACTCTCACTGGATCTCGTTATCGGTTAGCGCGTTTTGCTTCTGCAGCAGTGGACAAAAGAGAAACGAACGAGATCAGAAGGCATTTACATATTAGTCATAAATTGGCGATGTAACGAAAGTTGAAGCTTTTTATCGATGACTGCAATCGACCGAGTTATTCAGCGCTCTCGGGTAACATGTGCATACTCATAAGTGCGAAAAGTATCGATAAAAATGTGAGTGTCCAACGTAAAAGCGATATATTATTTAGAAATGAAGGAATTACTGATAAGGAAACATAGAAACGTTATATACTTGAATATTAACAACAGCAATTTTTCGAATTTCATGTTTACTTACAATTTGAAATTACTTCCTCTTGGATACTCTCCGAGCAATGTAATAATATTAAAACGAATGCCGATCGTAAAGAAACGAGAACATCGACTATCAAGTATTTATTTCTATTTCAGTCACAGCCAGCATTCCACAAATATAATTGCCGGTTATTACACACGAAAGAAAATTAGTATAAAGTATTTGTAACGAGCAGCGCATTTTAATCAGTAGAACCGACTTTTCTCAGCAATAATCTCGCAGGGGCGATCGTTTGAATAATTCAAACGAGCGTATTTTAAGGCGCGCTGCCACGGAGCTTGCGCACCTGGAGAATTATCGGCGCAATATCCTGCGGCATCTCAGTCTCGCGTATCTGACTGGTGTTATCTGGGTTGCGTGACTGACGCGACGATGTTTTGCTCGCACGCGGTAGAGCCACCTCTCGTGAAACGCGAAGGTCGAACCGAGCGAGAGCTATAACGCGCGGCTTCGAGTTCTCGCGAGGCAGCTGACGTCGCAGCTTGCATATAAAAGCTCGGCCGCCGTTACTTTCCCTCGCTTGTTTGCGTCTTGTCGCTCGCGTGGCAACCGGCTACTCGCCATTGTTACTCGCATCTCGTGAATCGCTCGGCGAAGCGGCAACCGCGCCGACCGAATCCCATCGACCAGTCGCCGTGCGGCCATGAACACTGAACCGTTTACTGCTACGCGCGCACAAATCGATCGACGCACTATAAATTGCAAGGGATCGTTCTCGTGCTCGAGTCCCGTTCGAAGCCGGCCGACCGATCAACGGCCACCACGGAGGCGGGAAGAAGGAAACGAAAGAAACACGGGAGCCACGCGTTCCCGCGTCTACGTGTGAACAGGTGTACCTCCTGGGCAGCAGAGGTAGCGTGCTACCGAGCAGCCAGAGCCTCCTCTCGGGCAGCCAGTTGTCCATCGAGGCCCGAGCCTAGCAGCCGAGGATCGCGCGAGCCGTCCTCGTCTGCGTCATCGTCGTTGCCGTCGGCCGCGCGCTCGTCGCGTACACGCGTCACGTCCACTCGCTCGCTGCTCGGCGGCGGCAGCCCGGCTATGGCTCAGCCTAGCCGCCGCCCCGCCAACTCGCGACGGACTCGCCACTCGCCTATTCCATGGCTCCGTCTATCGTGTAGTCAGGCGAGGCGCGCAAGCCAAGCGGTTCGACGTGCCGGGATTGACTGAGTCGAGTGGCAAGCCGACTCTCGGCCGGCCCCGGCAATCGATATCCAGCGCGAGCTCCTTCGCTTATGTTCCCCTTGCGAGCTGCTCGAAGACCATGCTCGACGCAGCAGCAGCAGCAGCAGCAGCAGCAGCGGATGCTTGGACTGACGAGAATCAACGAAACCTCGTTTATGCTCGCTTTATTCGCTTTTCGCCACATGGCCATGCCCCACTTACAACGTTTGCCCCGTTCGCAACGTTCTCTCAAAATCGAAAAAGAAATCTTAAAATCCAGTCTTTACTTTTACGAACCTGCAAATCGCATGCTAACAAACTCCTACTCGGAGTTCGGAGGCTTAAGACGAGCAAGTGCGTGGTTTTTTCTTTTTTTTTCTTTTATTTTGGTCGATGTTTCTTTCGTTTTATACATGATTAACGTTGTCATGTTAAAGTCATGAGCCAGTTTTTCTCTTCCTTTGAGATGGAAAACTTGGTAGCAAAAAGAACATCAGGTCAATAGAAGCTGACAAACGCTCCTCGCTTTGGAACGTATCGTTTTGGTAATCCCAGAAAGATTTGCTTTCGATTTGGACTTTGGAGAAAAATGCAGACACAAATATGTTTGAGAGTAATAGGGTCAGAACCATTCAGACGCTCTTGGAGACGCGTTGAGCGTTCGAAGTGGTCGGAGTTTTGGGTTTGTTGCTGTCCGTCGTGTCGCCTCGCACAGTGAAGATGACGTAGTAGCGTTTAGCGCGATCAAGCTTCTCCGACGGCAGTGCAATCACTTGCTTGTCCGCGCCGTGGCTCACCTCCACCTTGAACAAACGAATTATCGGTCTATCTGAGAGATCGTCAGGTGTTGGCCTACGACGAGTAGAAAGAACAAGGTACGTCGAGTAGTGCTAGTAAGTGACAAGTCGGACGTGCCGATCGTTTACCGTCATCTGTCCCTTCCCCTGTCCCTCGATCTTCGGAAGAAGAGTCGGTCGTTCGAGGCCGCCTCCACCTACTGCAATTAGAGTCTAAAATCAAATATTGCAATCTGTTTCTATCTAGCGGCTACGTAGGTATTGCCAAGGTTCGTGACTGCGCGTGCGTACGTAGCTGTTATCTACGCGAGCGAGAACAAAGCGAAGCACCAACGGCAGAATATCAAACTATGGGCGATGCGTGTGTGGGTGGGCAGAGTAGGCGGGAGACACTGCCGAGACTCACGGTAAGTGTAAACCGGCACGGAAGTGTAGGCGCTTGTCGCGTGATGACAGCGATGCGTCTTTTGCGTGCACTGCTTGGCCTCGGTACACCAGTCGGGCGTCGATGGGCGCCTCTGCAATCTCCTCAACTGCTCGTACAAGAACGACTCGAAGTGCCTGCGAAAGGCGTAACGAACGATTGAGGCTCTCGTCGGTTTTCCGACGCCCCTCGCGCTCGTTCGCCCTAGGATCGATCGAACGATACCGACCTGAAAGTGTAGGGTTGGTCGTACCTGGCGACCCCAAGCGCCGGCCCGCTCATACCGGCTTTGTGGAACGACTCGACCTGCGATAAGCCAAACAGTTTCTACTTTATCGATGTCGCTGCAGCTCGCAAGAGCAACTTGTTGCTGTACGCTTATCTCCGAACGGATGCGAGCGCCTCTCCAAGCGGCGACTCACCTGTCGCTTGACGAGGACGCTCTCGTTGGCCCGTCCGTGCCGGATCTGCAGCCTCTTGAGCTCCATCAGCTGGAAGAAGATCTTGCGCTCGAGGTGGTATCGCCTGAGGCTGATCTGCACGTCGCGCGTGATCGTGTCCATGTGCAGCGCTCGCTGGCGCTCGCTGTTCGGGCAGCACTTGACGGCGCGCCTCGGTATGCGGGAGACGCGCGGGCTGGGCTCGATGCCGCTGTCTCTGCCGGCGCTGTCCCTGCGCTGGCGCAGTCTGGCCGCGTCTTGCCTCAGCGATATCTTAGCCTGGGCTTGCGTCTGCAACTGCGGACGAAAGGTTGGCCATGGCCCTCCGAGGTGCGGCTGCGAGCTTGGGAGAGTACCTGTGGAAGTACGCCGACGGCGGAAGCGCGCTTGGCGATCACGTCGTCCTCGCTGGTGCTGGGCAGCACGCGAACGATGCCGACCTCGTCGCTCGCGCCGCCCAGACCGTCGCTGCCCTCCTCGTCCTCGTCCTCGTCCTCGTCCTCGTCCCCGCCGCCGTCCCCGGCCCCGTCCTCGCGCTCCTCCTCGGCGTCGCCAACCACCTGGCGAATCTCCTTGTCCAACTGCTCCTCGTCCTCGTCGTCCCACTCGGGACTCTCTATGACTGCGACGATCGCACTGTGATCGGGCGATCGTTCCTCCGAGCTCTCGAACAAGGGGCTCTTCGTCGGGCCGCGGCGCTTGCCCGTCGGCGGCCGGCGACGCGACGGCTTGCCGCTCCTCGGCGAACTCGACGAGCTCTCGTCGGCGTAGCGGAAGCTCTCGCTGCCTGGAATCCGAAGCGGCGGCTGCGCTGGCTGCACTTCCGCGCTTTCCTCCTGCTGTTCTCGCCGCTTGGTTCCTCGCTCGGTCGCGACTGGCTGCTCCTCGTCCTTGGCGTCGGATCCTCTCTTGGTCTTTGCCTCGTGAGCAGCCGCGGACTCGCGTCTGGCTTGTGCTTCGCCGTCTTTAGCACCCGCATCCGCGCTGGCGTGAGTCTCTTCCGACGCGGCTTCTTCTCTCGGAGTCTCCTCCTGGAGGACGTCGGCCGCCGGTTCTTGTGCGCTGGCCCGTGGATCGATCGGCGTCCCCTCGTCCTCCGCGGAGACAGAGGCCGGTCGATCCGTCGGTGGTTCTGTTTCCTCGTTATCGTCCTCGACTTGTTTAGAACCCGCCCGAGCTTCTTGCCAGCCGGGGAGCTCCGACTTCCCAGCGCTCTCTGCGATCTCCGCTAGCAGCCCTTCCTCTTCTTCCGGCCGTCCAGTCTTTTCTTCCGAACTCTGCGACATTTGCTGCCGAATGTCTTCCATGTCTCTTCTCAGGTCAGCAGCTTTGTTCATCAGCTGACTCTGCAACTCGTCCGCCCTCTCCAGTATGTCGCCCATCTTACTTCGCGCCTTCTCCTTCTCGAGTTGCTCGCTCGCTGCAGTCGCGGCTTCGCCGTGGGCGTCCTCCTGGGCCGCGGCGCGCGTTCCGGTCTTGTGCACATCGGCCGTTACCGTGACCTGCTCCATCGCAGTGTCTTGGCTCGTGCTGTCGGCATCCCGACGCGAGGACTTGCCGTCGGCCGCTCGAGTCCAAGGCCCGTCGTGCTCGGCGTTGCTCAGCGACGAGCGGCTCGCCCGCCGGGCTCTCGCCGAATCCTTGGAGGCGTGGCCCCGGGCCGCTCCGGACTTGCTGCCGGAGACGACCTTGCGGGATGTCTTCTCGAGGGAGCGCCTGACCAGAACCACCTCGAGGCTGTCGTCGCTGGCAGTCCCGCTGTCCCGACCGCTCGCGGCCGGCTCGTCGCTCGACAGCTGCAGCCCGTCCAGCTCGGCCCCGTGCGGCCTCCCGCCACTGGCGCCTGTCCTGGCGCTGCCTTCGAGCAATCGGAGCGTTGAGCGCCGCCCGGCCGCCACTCGCTGCGCCGGCCTACCTGCTCGCCTCGCGTCCTCGCTGAGGGCGCGGCGCCGCCGGCCAACGGCCCTCGAGGACGTCTTGGAGAGCCGGAGCTCCTCCTCGCTGAAGCTGCGGCTGCCCCGGCGCGACGGGCCACGCCGACTGGCCCGGCGGCGCGTGCGCCGCTCGACCCAGCGCTCCTCGTAGCAGGCGTCCGCGCGCCGGCGTCGGCCGCGCTGCCGGCGGCGCGGCGCCGCGCCGCCCGGCTCCGGCCCGGAGTCGGAGCTGCTGTCGGCCGCCCGCGGCCGCGGCCGCGGCCCCGCGGCGGGCCCTGCAACAGGCGCGCGCGTCGGTGGCGAGTTCGGCGCCGGGCGGCCGCGCGGCCTACCTTCGGCCGGGGCGGCCCCGCGCGCGCCCAGGCGCCGCGCGGTCAGCCCGCCGTGCAGCTGCACGAGCTTGGCGCAGTCGCGGTGGCCGCGCTGCAGCGCCGCGTCCAGAGGCGTCGCGGGCGCGCCCCCGCCGGCGCGCATGAGCGCGTTCGCGCGCGCGCCGCCGTCCAGCAGCAGCTTGCAGACGCCCAGGTGGCCGCGCTGCGCGGCCACGTGCAGCGGCGTGCGGCCGTCGGGCGCGGCCGCGTCCAGCAGGGCCGGCCGCCTCCGCGCGATCCAGCCGAGCAGCTCCGGGCGGCCCGAGGCCGCCGCCTCGTGCGCCACGCCCGTGCCGCGCAGCGTGCGCGCGCGCAGCGAGCCGCCGTGCTGCACGAGCAGCTTGAGCGTCTCCAGCTGGCCCTTGGCCGCCGCGCAGAGGGCCGGCCTGAAAGAGGCGGGCGTGCCAGGGCTCTGTGCGTGCGCTCCGTCGGCCGCGGGCACTCACGTGCGTCCCTTGCGGTCCTGCCGGTTCGCGTCGGCGCCCAGCTCCAGCAGCAGCGCCGTCGCGTCCGCGTGGCCCAGCGTCGCCGCGTAGTGCAGCGCCGAGCAGCCGTTGTCGTCCACGTGGTCGGGCTGCGCATCGCAGAGCCGCACCAGCGCCTCTATGCAGCCGACGTGGCCGCGGGAGGCCGCGCAGTGGAGCGCCGTGAGGCCGTCCTTGTCCGAGGCCCCGGCCGCCGCCGAGCCGCCGGCCCTGCGCGCACCGTCGCCGATCAGCCGAGCTCGGCTCGGGGCTGGCGCGCGATGCGCGGCCGCGACCAGCTCACCTGGCCAGCGCCAGGATGGCGTCCACGCTGCCGGCGCTCGCCGCCCACAGGATCGGCTGCCTGCCGTCCTCGTCCCTCGCGTTCACGTCCGCGCCGAACTCCAGCAGCGTCTGCAGCACTTTCTGCCCGACCTTCTTCGGTACTGCCAGCTCGGCCGTGGCCGCTGCTCCGCAACATTGCGCCGCGTAGTGCAGCGGCGAGCCTCCGCGGTGATCGGCTGCCGATGGGTCCGCTCCTGCCGCCAGTACCAGTCGCACACACTCCACTTCGCCGCATACTGTGAACGTTCGCGTGTTCTTTTCGTTACTCGTCGAGCATCAGTCCGCAGTTCCGTCGCGTCGAACGCCGATGCTGCTTTTTCTTCCATCGTTCATCGGAAGCAAATCGGCCTTGCAAACGTTTGTTCGAGCACCGAGACACAGCGAGGCCTATGCCTTAAACTGGCAATTAGCATGCAAACTGACTGGGGTGCGACCTACTAAGAATGCCACTCGTCATCGCAGCACCGTAAAAAGCCCCGGCCGTATAATTATTCCGAGCTGGCTGTCCGTTGCGGGGCCCATACAGCGGACGATAAGGACACGTAACTGGGTCAGTTCTCGCATAATTTGCGTTTATGGAAAGGGCAAGGAGCCTGATAAAAAGCCACGGGCTCAATCAAGGAGGAAAGGGGGTCGCGAAGAAAATAAGATCTGATCTGCTATCGACAAAGGCGCTGTACAGATGAGCCGACCGTTCGATCGGTCGATTTCAAATCAATGGTTGAAAGTAGTCTCTGGTGCTTCGTCTTATTCGGGTTTTTCCACGTTTCTTCGTCAATGTCGTCGACGTAGAAGCCCCGAGAAAAGGAAAAAGTCGAGCGATTGATTTTCGTACGTGGAACAGGGAATATGGGATTAGTCACGGCAGTCTGCAAGCAGTAAACGAAGATGCGACAAAACCTTGTGCCAATGGATGCGGAATTGCATGAAAATTCCGAGTGAAAGCCGATCGTTGAAATGACTCGGTTGAGCAGATCAACTGAAACGAAAGAAAGAAAGAAATAAAGAGAAGAAGTGGAACATTGGCACTACTTGTGTACGCTTATTGCACTTGACGCGCACGCCCGCGGTGTCTTTCCCTGCGCTCGTTTGTCATGCGCAGCAATCCGCAGACGCGAATTTGACCGGAACAAATGCCAATAATCAGCAGCGAGGGCAATAAAGTCAAGTCCTAATCTGAAAGAAGGTAGGCGCTAGAGAAGCAAAGGAGGCCGAGGGGGACAGGCTCTCTGGCAGCCATCAATTTCAATTAGCAGCTCTAGCGTACAAGCGCGGCAGGCGAAGGCTCGCCGCGGAGAGCTTGCCGGGTGTTCTCGCGTGCTCGAGGGTGTCCGGTCGGCCGGAATCGCGTAATCACGTCAGTCCTGTGACCCAGTGACCCGCACGCGACTTATTGCCTGAGCGAGATCGCGGCGATCGAGCGCGCGGCCCGTCCGCGCCCCTGCCGTTTGCCGCCCCGCCGCGCGGATATCTGGGTAGTGAGCGCGCGACCACTGGCGACTCTCCAAATCTCGCCGACTTGCTGCGCTCGCGCTACCTTTCTCCGTCCGGGCTGGTTTTCGGCAAACCCGATAAGCTGCGCGCGATGCGAGATCATCCGGGGCGAAGCCTGCAGCGCGCACAGGCCGGCCCCGAGGCGTACCGCTTGGCCGATGATCGATCTGCCAGTCGACGGTGCTGCTCCGAACGCGACAGCTGGCTAGCGAAGCCCGCGAGACCGACCGTAGCGAGCTCACCCGTGGCCCAGTGCAGAACGCTGTGTCCCTCGAGGTCCTTGGCGTCGACGTCGGCGCCGTTGGCCAGAAGGACTGCGACGAGCTGGTGGTCGCCGGCGATGACGGCCAGGTGCAGCGGCGCGTGTCCCTCGGCGTCGGCGGCGTCGACGAGCTCCGGCGCGGCCTGCGCCACCGCGCCGCCCGTCGCCGCGTCCATGCAGTAGTGCAGCGCGCTGCGCAGCGCCCGGTCCCGGTAGCCGATCGTCTCCTCCTGCTCGCGCAGCAGCTTCAGCACGCGCCCGCGGTCCGCCTGCTGGCAGGCGTGCATCAGCGGCGTCGCGCCTATGCTCAGCACCCTGCGCATCGCCCTTGCAACCTTACTTTCTTTGCTCCTTTTCCCATTCGAGTGGCCTTTCTATTTTCTTTCGATCCGAGCCACTTCGTTCTACAGAATCGCTTGTGCTCTCGTTCAACGTCCCTTGCATAACGCGCCAAACACTAAGCAGCTGCCTTCGAGACGTCTTTACATCACATTAATCGTCGCGTTATCTCCGCGGTCAGCACGAACAGTTTGCAAAAACAAATGCGCGCCAATACGTTATGAATCGCCACTAGGATAATCGAAGCAAATAAGACGGTTACCAGTTTCAATTTTCAGTCACCGAATAAAATTAATTTTCTCGTTAAAGCCGCTCAATGTCGGTAAAATTAATTTTTACGTTAAGTGATAATTGGTGATTGGTAAGTGTAATCAGCAAGCGCGGAAGAACACGCGGAGAGAAAGCTACGACAGTCAGTAGAACAACTCACTTATAGGGCCGGCGCCTCGCTATCTCCTGTTGCCTCACAACGCTCGGCGTCGCGGCGTTATTGTTATACAGCCAAGTGGACGTGGATGTGGCGAACTTGGTCTTTTGTCTCTGCGAGTTGGCGGAATAATGCCCGAGCGGTGGTAGCGTCACCTGCTGCTGCTGCTGCTGCTGCTGCTGCTGCTGCTGCTGCTGCTGCTGCTTGATCTTGGACGACCTGTCTTGCGTTCTCGGGGCGATCGGCGGTGTCCGCGTGTCCATGCCCGAGCCGCGCGCAGGCACGGCCCCGTTACAATTTCCTCCGTGCCGCCGTCGTTCGACATTGCTTGATAGGCCAATTAATCGTTAACGACATCGACTCACGTTACCTCTCGCGAAGAGGCAGAGCAAATAAAAGCTGACGCAGCGTTTGGTCCAAAGTATCCACGCTTTGCTTTCCTTCAAGTTACCTTTAGGACTACTAACTGTAGCATATTTTGTATATTCCAAGTTGAAGACTTGTGCGAATCGCAGCTATTATGGTAAATCAATAGCGAAGAGTGCACTCGCCGGCTGCGACCGCGATGTGCAACGTTAGCCGCGTTGGTAGAAAAACTGCAAGAAAGAGACGAACCTTAGATGGGCGGTGCAATGCAGCAGCTGGCCGCTGCGTGTCGACGTGGCTGGCGGACTTCTCGCGCGTCATCCTCCGCTGCTACCAGCCCCAGCAGGCTCCTGATCGCTCGGCGTCCGGATCACGACTCGGCGGGCCGCCAGCTGCCACCGCGACGAGCCCGCGTGTCGCCTAAGCGCCACCCCTGACCTGTTTCGACGGCACCGGGCTAGAGCTCCCTTCTTAGCTTGCCGCTGTCGCGAGATGTGGGCCGCGATTTGCCGATAAGCGGCCCTTACCATCCACCCCCGGATATTCGACTCGAGCGCGGCGCACGCGATCCCGACCTTGAGTTCCCCGCGAGCGATCCCACTTTAGATACCTATCGCTTGCCGAATACGAGCGATGCGATCGCTCTTGGCGACAGCACCTCAAGGTCGCCGCTCTCTCTCTCTCTCCTCTCTCTCTCTCTCTCTCTCTCTCTCTCTCTCTCGGGATGACGGACAGCGCGCGCTCAGTCGCTACCCACTCCGAGAGGCTTTGCGAAAGTAACGAGCTACGGACCACGTGGTGTCGGCGATTGACCAGGTCACTTGCGACACGGTAACCACGGCTACCGAGCCTGCCACAACACACAGTCCAGGCTGCTGTCCACTGCCCACTCGACAAGCTCGGCAGACAAGGTCGCCATCTCAAACAGGAAGCTCGTTCTGTCTGAATAACTGCGTTGGCACTTTGTTACACTGACGACTCCTATGCACCCGCCGTACGTTAACATAGCAAAGAACGCCACTTCCTTTGAAAACTTTCTCTTGAAAATATCAAGCAACGTTATCGATTAGAAAAAAATTGTTATCGTTTAAGAAATTTGCGACTTAAGACAACAGCTACAGTGGTAAAGGCAGAAAAACAAAAGGTCGAACAAGCGCCGCTGTAAGTAATGTAGTGTCGTCCTTTAACGGGACAAGGATACGTAAGTGCGACTGACGTTTGATTGAAAAAGCGCTTTCGCCAGAAAAGTGGAATTTAGTGTGCAGCAATCGGCCGCCTCGAGAGTGTGCGAAACAAATTCAGAAGACAATCGATTCGCCCTTCTTGGCGCGCGTCATGTGCGTGCGTGCGCGCGTGTGCGTGCCTCCTCGTTGGACTGACAGTGGGAAAGAAAAGAAAAATCGGTCGGCCTACTTAACCGAGAAAGAAAAGGCAAAGGCGACTAGGCCGAAGCATTTCCTGAATAGCCCCCTTTTCACCTTAAATGGTCAATGAGCGAACGAGCGCGCTTTGGTGCAAGGAGCGGCGATTTTCTCCGACTGATCGATCGACGCGAGAAAAAGGAAAAAGAGGCGTTACTTTTTTCGTTGGTCTAGTTCCAGATCGCGCGCGCGCCACCGAGTTTGCCGTTCGTGCGCCACTCGGCCTGCTCAAACAGAGCTTCTGCCCCGTCAGAGCTGTCACGCGCACGTCAGACCGACCGACAGAATCGTCGCTTTTTTCGCGAAAGGAAGCAAAGTTTTAATCGAACGCGTATGCCGGCGTTGCAGCTTGGCTCAATGTTGAGCTTCGCGGGGGAGTCGCATAACCGTCCGTCAATGCTATCAATAGACACGCGGTAAGATGCCCAGGAGAAGGTTCGACACCGAATACAAGAGAGAAGAAGGAGGCTTGGACCGAGGCTCGGATCAAATCGAATGCTCACCTCAATGTTATTCGCTCCATTGGCAGTGCTCGCGCGTTCGTTTATCCAGGCGTCTCATCCAAACGATCGGCTTGGATTGTTTGGCGCAGTTTGAAAGTTTGAAGAGACGTAGCCAATCGATTGGTCGTATGACATTCGTTCAGCGTTTAAGTTCAAGACAAAGTTTGCATTGGCACTCGGGCGAGATACGCGTCAGCCTTTACACAGTTTGACCGCGGCGTTTATTCTATCCTCGCGAATGCGAATCGCGCTCTTGCTCGCCTCGACATCGGATGAGGCAGGCGGCGAGGCGAGTGCATCTTCGGCGTCGAGGGCGCGACGCTCGCGATGGAGCGCGAGGCTAGCCGTACGTGTGCAGGCGAGCACACTCGGCTCAACGAACTTGGCGCCGACTCGCCGACTCACGTGTCAGCGCCGATGACTGAAAATCGTTAGCACGCGCGCAGCGATCTTTGCCGCGCCGCTCAAATGCATCGGCCCGTACGTGAGTGTGTGTGTGTGTGTGTGTGTGCACGCGCGCGCGCGCGCGCGCGACTAGTCTGCCGTTATGTAGGACGCTGTACGCGCGGGCAGGGACGAGGAAAGCGCCTATCGCTCGCCGATGAGAAATTGCCTCGCGCATACATTATCGATCGCGCGGCTCCGACCGCGTTCGCGCGCTCGACATCGGCCGTCGCACGCGTGCCTCGACGCCGACCAGAGCGTTCCGCGAGCGCGCGCCCGTGGACGCCGGCCGCGCACCTGGCCGGCGCATCGAGCCGCCGGCCTCGCGAGAGGCAGCCTGCTGCACGTGGCCGGCTACGTCAGCCGCGAGTCCGCCGCGCGGATGGACCGCCGCCGTGGCTCCACTCTCAGGACCATTTCGGTCGTCCGGTGCGCAAAGCGACCGTGAGGCCTCTGCGTGTGCCCAAGTCACGCAGGCTCGCCCGAAGGAAGGCCCGCGGAGGCCGAGCAGGAGCACGCACGAGCGAACGAGGTAGGCGTCGAGCGAAATGAGAAATACTCACGCATGCACGCCCGTCGCGAGTCAGCGGCAGCGAAGGCGTCTCGGTCGGTGGCGGAGTCGTCGTCGCTGGCACGGCATGGTGTTGGCGACTGCACGCGCTCGCCCGAGCGTGCAGCCAAGAAGCGCCCGCTGGCGCAACAGCAGCCTAGCCAGTCGGGAGCGCCGCGCGTGTTGCTTAGGAACATCGCGAGGGCTACGAGTGGGGTGGGCCGTGAGTCGGCGGAGCCCTTACCGCGCGCTCGCAGCCCACGCGCTCGCTCCTGCCGGCGGTCAGCCGCAGGCCATCGCCATTGCCATCGCGTACAGGATCCGAGCCCGCGCTCCACTCGCGTTTTCTGCGACCTATTGCTCAAGGCGTTCTCTACGTTTTGTTCTACGCCGCGCGGCAGCTAACTTTTAACGAGTTTTCGGGGACCGCGAAAAAGGGGCTGATTATTAAATCGATAGGAGGACAGGGGCACGACAACTTGGCCAATCATTCCAGAGAGAATAGGCTTGGCGATGCGTGCGTTGCAGACTCATTATTTCGATTGGTTCGGTGTGCCCGATAGATTGATCGATGATTCAGGCTCTAATCAAATACCTCGCGATGAAAGCCAAGCCTTAGCTTCGTTAAATTTTCACGGTCGAAAAGAATCCGAAACTTCTTCATTGAGCTCCCCGACCCGAACCCGATTTCGCAAATTGCGCGGCTTCTTCAACAAGTAATCTCTCGAGTCTTCAAAATTCGTGGCAAAAACCAACTCATTTTCACGTGTGCATAATTTCATTAACTGCATATTTATCTTGAGTAAAAATTCAGTCTATCGAGAAAACATTGTTTTTGCAAAAGCGGAACAACGTACATCATTGCCAACTGCGATTAGTCCAAATTTACACGAGCAACTCAATAACGCAGATTGCATAGTTCCCATTTTAAATGCTACCTTCCGCGATCAATGGTTGATTTGAAAATACTATGAGAGGCAATGAGCCTTTAGAGCGATTTTTAATAAGTTTTTGTATTGATGTTAAATAGAATATAGCGTCGGATTATTAAAAGCCGAATGGCAGATATAGAGGTTAAGCAATGCACAAAAGAGCACAAAATGGGCTGGCAATTAGCGGCGGCCTTTACTCGAAAAGCACGCGGGAACGCAGGCAGACGACGATAATTGGCTTGAAATCTCGCGCCTGCAAATACGTTCGTATTGCTCGTTCGAGTGACGTAGTGCGTACAACTGTAGTACACCAAGCTGAGCTGATCCGAGAACTGGGGGTATAGCTCAGTGGTAGAGCATTCGACTGCAGATCGAGAGGTCCCCGGTTCAAACCCGGGTGCCCCCTCGTCTTTATTTTTTATTTTTCTTTCGATAGCTCTCACGCCCCAAAGACAATGTATGCTCTATTATTCTTGTGCAAACGTAATAATTATTACACAGCTCGTCGATCAAGTGAATTGTTACGCTTGCATGCCTGTTTATATAAGGCGAGTGTCTCTATTACCCAGCCCCTTCAATTTAATTTAATAAATTTAGGCAATGTATAAGTAGAATAATTAGTTTCATATTAATCTATACAACCTTTGTTTCGCTATATAAAAATATCAAACATATAATTTATTTGAAAAGAACATAACTTAAGACCAATTACCAGCGAGAAAATCGATTTTTTCATTTCATTCAGTTGTCTAAGTATTTTAAATTATGGTGCAGTACATGCGATAGGACCGGATATTACTTTTTGGCGACTTGCTTAATAATTATTTCATATGGACATTTTAATTTCTCAAGCGATAATTATAAAAACTTACTTTTTCTAGCAGTAATATACAATTATTTCCTGCATAAGCTTTTGATTGTAATCAAAAATGTCACTCGCTTTTTCATCTGAGAGCATAGATAACCAAACGCGAACACGCGACATATTGCATTTATAAGCAAATTCAAAACAGAAGGAATAATTCTTTCACTACGAGAAAACATATTGTACCAGTAGCGAGTGCCATTTTCTAAACAGCCAACAGCATCTAAATTGCAACGTAGTCCCAAAAGCTCTGAAATCTTAGCCTCGAACATGCCAATGTGCAAATTAATCTCTCGGCCTCTCGCCGCGCGTCCGGACTCGTACCGTCATATACATTGCGATCTATATGCAGCCTATAAATTATGACAAAGCACAGTCACACACATATATATACTAAACATTAAGCGTACGCACGTCACTTTCACTATCGTGAATATTCGCAACTAGAACATATGCATGGTGACTTTAATTGAAAACCAAATGAATAAACACAAGTACGGACATATAATGCCGTAATCATCAAGACTGACGCGCGACAGTCAGAGACATGGCCGCGATCGTTGCTTCTACGCGTGTCTTAATTTATTGTCCTGATATATCACTGAAAAAACTAAGCTCGGACGTTCCACGCTCGAGGACCATAGATTTGTAAATAGAAGAGAAAAACATATAATCGTAGTTGGCTAAACGGCTAGCCGACTTTTATTTCGATAATACAGTCGCGGAGATCGCATACAACTTAAAAAATGAACTACAATCATACTGGAGCACGGAGGGGTGAGTTGTTGCTTGTTTCTCTTCCAATTTAATTATCGACACTTGCTTCGTTAGCTCAATCTTTTTGTTCAATTGCATTTATTTACCAATGTTTTTCTATAAATTAGATGTGATGTACTCGTTAATATCATTACAGTAAGGTTATGTTCGTCTTACGAATGCTGACACTATTATACATATGTGATGAAACGTATGAATTGGCCTGACGTGGATTCATTAAGAGATGTATGCTAGCTTGCTTGTGTTTGATTACATATTTATGCTTTAGGTAAACCAAAGAGGGTCTTGGATCCATGGGCTGCTTTATCTGTTCCTTCTTCAACTTCACAAATGCCATCAAGTGCTTATAATATGTACAACCAGCAGGTAAAAGAATTGATAATAATCAAAACATTAAACTTTTATTTATATGTATTTTACAACATAGAAATTGTTTAATTAAGGTACCTATGAATAATGGCATGTCACCAGATTATGGTTTCAATATGCCAGATCAAGGTCCATCAACTACTAGCACTCCTCCTTATGGATTTGTTCAACAGTCTACAATGCCACCTGCATACTCACCTGGCCCATCAGGAACTGATGAATTCAACACAGGCCAATTTACAACGCAATTGTTGTCACAGCCTATTGTGGCAAACATGGCTATGGAATATGGAAGTGCTGTTGCCAATGTAGGAAAGCAACAGCTTGAAAAGTATGTGCCAGTTACTGCTCTTCGATACTACTTTGCTGTAGACACTGATTACGTTATGATGAAACTTATATTGCTATTTTTTCCATTTACACATAAAGTAAGTTATTTGTTTTAGAAATGTAGAAAAAAAGTCTTTATATTTTTTAATAATAAATACAATGAATGCATGTCAACAGGATTGGTCTATTAGATATGAACAAGATAGTCCTCTGCAGCCACGTTATGAAAAGAATGCACCAGATATGTACATTCCCATGATGGCTTTTCTTACTTATGTAGTAGTTGCTGGTCTTGCATTGGGTACCCAAGAAAAGTTCACTCCAGAACAATTAGGCATAATAGCTAGTTCTGCTCTTGCTTGGGGACTGATTGAACTATTTCTCCATATCATAACTTTGTACATTATGAATCTTGAGACAAGTTTGAAATACTTAGATTTACTGGCTTATTGCAGTTACAAGTATGTAGGAATGAATGCTGCACTGCTGGTATCTTTGCTATTCAAGAGGATGGGCTTTTATACAATTTTTACATACTATAGTATATCTTTGTCATTTTTCCTAATTCGATCTCTAAAGCTAAGAATGATACCCGAGGGACATTCTTCTTACTCAGCTAGCGGGAACAAAAGAAGACTATATTTCATCTTGTTCGTTGCTGGAATCCAACCGATTCTTATGTGGTGGCTCTTGTACCATCTTATATAAAATCCTTATTAGATCAGTATATTTTCTCAAGTGCTTTAAAGGGTCATTGGACGTCATGTTGAAGTTATAGCTACAATTGCATCGTGAATATTGGGATGTTTTTGTGCATTTTATGATATAAAAATTAATTCCCGCGAATGAATAACCAAGCAACTCTATTCTTTTGTGAAACAACTCTAAGCCACAGCGATGCTAGGAAGAAAGTGTGTGGAAGTTCAAACTCAAATAGAGTTTAAATTTGTTTGTCAAGCTGGACATATAAATGTAAATTTCTTCCTTGACTAGCTTTATGGTTAAATCGCGTTAAGTCTACTGTATATCATGTACGATCTAAATAACGAATCTAATCAATAAGACAGCCGAATATTCTACAATGTTTCTTTGATAGAAATATTTTTTTCGTGTAAAATAATATTTTCAGTAAATACGGTTAATTTTCAAGACGACTTATTTTACGGAATGCAAAATTTTAATCTATGTTTTGATACTTTCGGAAGCACGATTTTCAGACCGTTAGTGTAAATAACACGTAAGAAAATTGTCAAGTTGGATAAAATCGTGTATTTATGTTTTCGGTATCTTGTTTTTTCATCAGGATATGTTTATGAATGAAATGTATGTCCTATATTATTGTAAATTGTTATTTTATAAAAATAAAATGACTTTATAATAAAAATTATGAAATTTGATTTGAAATAGAAAGTTGAAGGTAAAGCAATTATCCACGATACCATCAGAGCAGCAAATACAGGGCTATATTTTACCAACGGCGCTGAAGTAGAACGAGTGTCGAGCACTACCGCCAAGTCATACTCTCGGCGAAAAAAGGTCAATTTGCACGAAGAAGCACATTATTGTTAGCTATATCGGTGTATGTACGTAGCTATAACAACGATAAAAGTACCTATCTACTCCCCCTCTCTGTCTCTGTCGCACCGTCAATCGGTGCTCGGGGCATAAAGAACACAGAGAACGGAGTCTACGCGAGTTTAGTGAAGCCGCTACCTAGCGAGGAGCAGTAGCAAAAGCCGATACGTCGCTGTTAATACTGCTACAAGCCAGTTGAGCGTGCGTGTGCGCGACTATATACACGGCAGTAGTCTAAGCGTCTCCTCACCTCTCTATTCTTTCTCTCTCTTTCTCTTCTTTCTCTCTCTCTCTCTCTTTTTCTATCTCTCTCTCTCCTCGGAGTTTTTCTACTAGTGAACGAGGCGCAACAACGAGACGGCGCGGCTTTATGCGAGGGTGCTCGTTGGCGAGTTGCGCGTGTGAAAGGACAAGAGGAGGGGCTGGCCGAGGAGTGGATAGGATCAAGAGTGGTATTTGGCGAGCGACGGGGGGCGGCTCGTCGTATCTCGACTCTTGGCGTGCTGCTGCTGCTGCTGCGTGCAGCAACTCTCGAGAATAATATGGCGGAGCGGGCGACCAAAACCTCGTCCTCGGGAGGCTCGACCAACCGACCAGTGCCCATGAGGTTATTCGCTACCTGGGAAGTCGATCGTACGCCCTCCAACTGCATTCCCAGGTAAGCTATCGAGCGAAGGTGGCGCGCTCGCCGGTATATGCTCTCTTTTCTCCTCCGCTTGGTTTTGTCTTGACGAGCTCGTTGTCCTCTCTGTTGGTCTGTCTGTCTTTCTGCCGCCGCCCACGTCAGGGCGTGACAGCTCTCTTTTTCTCGTCGATTGGTCTCGTACCGTAACGAGATGTCCCACAACCCTGTGTTATTGGAGCACGCGCCAACAGTCAACAATGAAAATCGCAAGGAGAATACCGCGGCTCTTTCTCTCGCAGTTATTCGATCTTCGCTCGAAAAGGCTTATTCAAAAGCCAGGTTAGATTGTCAGGACGTTTAAAGGTCTTAGCCAAGATCGTCAGCGTCGCGGAGCTCCTTCTAGCGCGTAAGCCTTTTTCTGATGCACGGCGACTTGTCTCTGCGAGGCTCTTGCGCTCTTGCAGTGCTTCGTTGTTGGCCTGTCGACGTCGGGGAGATCCGCACGAAGAGCGGCGCACGGGCAGGCGTTGTAAAAGTCGAGCAGCGAATCGAAGAAGACAGAGGAGAGCAGCTTATGAAACCTACCACCCGCGCTTTTGATTGTTTGGCCAGGGACACTGGGCCAGCTGGTTTGCATCTGGCTGCCACCTCTAAAAGCAGCCGACGGCTTGAATAATGTAGCACGCTTATCGTCGATAGGGCACGCGCGCGCGATTTGGCAAGGAAAGAAACGAAAAACGGAGACGGGAGAGCTCGCAGAGCGACGGCATTTGTCTTCGGGCGAATACACGTAGAGCGGCACAACGCCGCCGAGGCCTCTTATCAGGCTTGGATCGCGCGTGCAATCAGTTTTCGATTGCTCTGCGCGTGCCTGTGTGCGAGCATCCGAGGCGCGAAGGGGCAAGGCATAGTGAGCCAGGCCCGACCGAGCGCGACAACGTTCGTTAATGCATTGCCAAAAGAAAGCTCGCTTGCTCGGAATGCGGAATGTCGAAGGTCGTTAATCGGTTAATCGGCTAATCGGTTAATCGGGCGTGCGTCCTCTCTCGCCGCGTACTTTCGCTCGGAGAACGTCGTGGTCACGCGGCGCGGCGCATCACGAGTCGAGCCGGACTCGTGCAAATAGCTCGTCGAGAGAGACAGAGACAGCGACAGAGACTCGACGAGCGAAGCGATGCTTCTGGACGCGCTCGATCAGCCGACGAGGCCGCTGCGGCAATTGGCAGCAGCTCCCCGCCGTGCTCGCGAGGGCACTTCCAGGGGGATACGCGCGACAAGTCGGTGCTCGGAGAGAGCGCGTAGAGCCCGTTCGCTGCATTGCGCTGCCGAGCTGGACACAGGCGTGTCGTATTTCGAGTGCTAACGAAGCTGCGCTCGAATCGCTAATTCGCTAATTCGCTCGTTCGCTCGCTCGGAATCGAATGACGCCGCAGATTGGCGCGAAACCGCGTCCCTTTGCCGAAGCGCGCGAGGGCTGCTTTCGGCTCCAACCGAACGATCGCTTGCTCGAGCTGCTTCAAGATCAATATTTCAAGCAGATTTCGGAGAGCACTGCCGACATCGTCATCGTCGTCGTCGTCGTCGTCGTCGTCGTCGTCGTTTGAAAAGCGGCCGGTCGTGGGCGAGCTGTCTTTCCTCGGCGACTCTTGTTGGCGCTAAATCTCGGTGTCACGGCAACTCGCCACTTGCGCTCGACAACGGGATGTAGCCGGCTTGGTGCTACGCGGACTCTTCTCGTTCGAAGCGTTGTACAATGTCGAGTAACGCGCGTCTGCTGATTGTCAAAGGTAACACGCTCGATTATGCGCAGTTTCGTTGCTATCCTCTCCGACAAGATTCACGAGCACTCTCGATTTTCGTCGATCAAATAGATAATGCCATCCTCCAGGAATGGCACCCAGGTCGAACGAGCAACTGATGTGACCACCCACGCTGCTAGCCGACCGTCGAGAATTGGAGAGTCGGAGCTGATCGGCCTCTTGTTCGGTTTAGAAACGATGAGCTACGCTTCGTCCGATGTTAGTCTTTGCGCTTGATCAGCGGCAGTTGGCGCTCGCGCGCGCGTCAATGAACGCCGAGGTGCCCGGAATCCGGCGAAGGCGTAAGTATTATAAGGCCGCGACTTGCCTGCTTGCGGGGCCCAGGGGCCGAACAAAGCAGCGCGCAGGTCCGCTAACGAGGCGCGGCGACACCTGCCGATCAATCGCCGACCTTCGCCTCGGCGGGAGACAAAGCGGCGCGCGATTAGACGTTGGCTGCTCGCTGATCGGCCTTGGTCGACGAGCGAGGAGCGATCAGTCGAGTGTGTCGAGTCGCGGTAACGATCCGCCCCGTCGAAACTGGAGCAGCTTGGCGAGCCTGCGCAGATTTTACCTGCTCTCGTGCGCCACTGGCGCGCGAGACTAATCGACGCTCTTTTGCTCCGGAAAGAGGGCTTCGAGAATGCCGCGTGCCCTTTCCCGTGCTTTGGTGCTTTGTGCCGTCGGCAAGAGATTCGGTTGGAACCGATACACGGCGCTCGGCGGCCACCGTCGACGGCCAATGTGGGGTCTGCTTGGCTTGGCCACCGATTTGCACCTTCGAAGCAGCGCCAGTGGACGATATCCGAGTGATTACGCGTGCATCACTCGCCGAAAAAGAGAGCCGAGCTAATATTAGCGAGTGGTGGGACTCGTTGCACAAGTGGACGGACGGACGGACGGACGGACGGCGAGTGGCGGCGCAACGAAGATGCACCGTCGCTCGTCGACTACGGCCTTGAGCGCCAGCAGCTCGCTGCTCTCGGCTTCTAATTTTAACGCGCGGCCAGGTGAGCGCAGTTCGCCTTTCCCTCGGCGATCGGACGAGCCACAACGCCATCGGGTCTTCGGCCTGGCTGTGTTTGGCTGGCCTAGGGGCCGCGCACGGGCTCGCGTTCTTGCTCGGACGCTCGTAACGGGCCGCGCGGCGCGCCTATCGATTGCCAATTGGCCTGCTCCTGTCGCGCGCAGCCCATTCCATGGAAATGCACTCTCTTTGGCGAGCGACGTGAGATCCGCGCGTGCCTGTCGTCGGTCGCCTGCCGCCTGCTAATGGCAACGCTTATCGATTCAATGTCAGCGACCCAGCGAAACGAACATTATGCCTTTGCCCGTGCCCGTGGAGCTCGCGTTAAACGCCCAAGTTTTCTAGACGTACTTTCGAGACTGCTTAGCTGGACGAGGCAACTTTCAATTGATTATTAACAATTTAATTGTTAAGTCTTTTGGTAATTAAGTCACACACTCCGTGAGCATGAAAATTGATTGCCACTTATTCCGTTTTTTTAAGAAAATTGGTCCGAATAGAAGATACGAATAAATAAATTCATTAGAAGTTTGGCAAGAAAGTGTTAGCTGCATACATGTTACTTTTTAAATGTGTTTCGCTTAAGGTATTGCTTTGGCACTTTTAAAAATACTATGTTATTGGTTCATTTTCTAAAAACCTCAAAAGTTTTTGACACTGAAAATATCGATCACAGCTAAAAATAGTACGAATAGATAGAAAATAATGCAGCGACAAAGAACGGATTGATATATGCCGGAAAACCTTTTTCCCCATTAAAAATACCCAAGTCTTTAAAACAATTTCACCAAGAATATGTACATATCATTGAATTATAAACATATTATTTAGCCATCCGCTATCGCACTAATTTTACTATATCTTGTATTGAAGTTAGTATTTTCACATGAGCGAAGAAGCCATGGATTTCTGATAAGATTGCGAATCATTTGGTTAATTGATTATAAAAAAGTTGACAGCGGTTTAAACGGTTCAATCTTCCGCGGCGTTACACTATTTTCTTAGTTAAATTGCAATATTTCCGTTTTTAAAAAAAATAACAAACTGATTGATTGATCAAAGGTTTCCGTATTTCGGAACGGAGTTGCATGACAGGCCAAATTATAACGATTTAAAATAATGAAAAGTCCAACCTCAAGGGGTTTTCTTAGTTAAACTGTCATATCAAAGTGCTATTTATTCGATATGAAATTTTCAATCATTTCTAAAGCTCGTGGAGTGAGCAATTATCAAATTGTTAATAAACAATTGAAAGTCGCCTCGTCCAGTTAAACATCTTCGAAAGTCACATTAAGAAGGTCAAAATACGTTTAGAAAATTGAAGTGTTTTAACGCGACCTCCATCGACCACGGGAAGGTCCATGGCCTCTAGACTATATTGACACGGCACGCGAGTGCCTGACTTTTTGCATTTGTCGCGTGTCGCCCCGCTGGTGACGAAAGCCCGCGACAGCGGCATTCTTTGGATTTGTTGGCCCTGCCTCTAATGGCGCCTTGTCATGCGGCTCAATTCGTGTCCTAAGCGATTAGATCGCGCGCTCTTCAGCGGCTAATCCGATTCCAATTCCATCCAGCATATTTCACTCACGTCTGCTAGGAGACTTTAGTCGAGGCTGTGCTTCGAGTCTTCGAGTCAGAACAAATGTATTTGTCGGTTGTCGGTTAACGAAATGTCACGCGATGCTCGAGCACAGCTTCAACCAAGATAAAACTCTGGCAGGCGAGAACAGCGATCAACCTCATTTTTTCTCGCTGCCACACGCTCTTCACTTTCACGCGTAGTTATCGGCCCATTATCGCCGGCTGCTGCCAAATGGCCTACTTTGCCTGACTTGTCTCACTTGGACTTTTTCACAAGCACACGCGGAAGTCTGCGGCTGTCCGTACATCTTCGACAGGTTTGATTCGTCGATCGAGCCAAGCGTGATTACCAAATCCAACCTTACGTGTCGCAGACTGCGCTACTGCTAATCAACAGCCCGGCGATTCTAATGTTGGCGCGCAGAACGCTTTGCATAGAGAGCGCGAATAATTCCATTTTCGCCTGAGCAAAGTAGAGAGTTTATTTTTGCATCCTCGAAGCCAGATAAGCGATCGATCAATCTTGGCATTTCATTCTATTTCTGCGATAGACAACTATGAAAGCGGCAAGGTCAAGCGCGTATACGCAATAAGTATTCAAGACGCCAGAGAGAGAGAGAGAGAGAGAGAGAGGGAGAGAGAGAGAGCGAAAAAGGAAGGATTAAGGTACACGAGCATTAGTGTGCAACGACGAAGATACATGCGCACGCGCACAACCTGCTCGTAACATTTATTTATACGCCTCGCGAGTATAGTGAGCGATTCATTCTCCGTGGGTGGTAGCCAGCAGACTATCTTCAAATATACTACACTGTGTTATGTATATATAAGTTGTCTCTCTCTCTCTGTCCCTTCAGACCTTTGCAATACACATTTCACGAAAGATATCTCGCAGGCTAGCAGGGATGGAAATCAATGTGTACATCATTGTCAATGTACCACAACCCTATCCAAAACCATTTGTTAATTTCGTAAACCATAATTTGCATTCCTGAAAAGAAATATCGTTTTGGCGATTCTTCAAATTTCCCTCCATTTTTTTTTGTTTCCATGACTTTCTGTTCAATTCTTTTTTGACTGTGTTGCATCTACTATCAATAATTATTGTGAGATATTGAGTCATTGGAACTTATAAGAAGTTTACAATCATTCTTTCGTCTTATTTATATTGACTTTTTCCGTATATCTACGGCTCTGCTATTTTTATGACTTTCAAGATATTTTGTTGAATCTTTGTGTGTGTGCACACGCGTGTGTTTATTCAAGCAATATCTATGTAAAATTTTATTTCCATATACACATTCGTTTGTCTTATACTTTGGCATTACATTTGGGTTACATTAAGGTACTTTGTTATTACTGTTATATTAAATTAATTTTGTAAGCAATTTTATATCGCATAACAAATATCGCAGAAAAAATGCATTATTCTGTCCGCTCTTCGAGGAAGCATTACGCCAATGTAGTATTTGTTTTGAAAATACTTATTAACTGAATCGAAGAGTACCGTTAGAAAACGTATAAAATAATCATCTATGTAAAGCTATTATAAACAAGAGAAATTTATGAAGTGAAATTTCTACAGGCTTATCAACTAATAAACGGTCATTTGCTTAGAAGGCAGATAATTTGATTCGTCATTATCGATCGCGTTGGGCAATTCATCGAAACGAATTCTTCAATTTAATTCTTGTTTGGAAAATCTAACATTTCTACGAGCCAGAAAATACATAAGATGATGAAACAGATCTTATAATCGCAATAAAACAATAACTTATACTATGCAAAGTATGAGAGTTAGTGTTGTTTGCACTGAAAAAAGTCAAGTAAAAATTCTATAATTATAATAACTTTGTGAAATGAACGTAAATTGAATCGATTGTTTATTTTAAAATAAGATAGCCATAAGGACTTTGAATTTAATATTAAGGTGCGATACTTGACTTATGTAGGTATGTGTGCAGAAGCGATAAGCACCGAATGACAACTGGCAGAATTAGTCGTCATTCTAAGATATTTATCGTTACTAGAGAGGCATCGTTACTGATTTCTCGTACGCACATAAACTCGAGTAATAGCAATTCATAAAATTTACGTAATAATTGAAAAAATTAATTTTTTTTTAATATATCAATAAAAATTTGAAAAAAAGAAATCATAACTTTTATGAAATCATAGAAAAACCAGATTAAAAAAATCGATACAATTTCTAAAGAATGAACGAAGTTGCAGAAATATTTTTGTATATTCAACTAAATCATACTCTACAAATTCTAAGAATTTATCGTCATGACGGCGATACTCAAGAAAATCATTTCAATCAAACATTGTAAATTCTTCAAATGATTTTGGAAATTTCTTTCAACATTTTCCATCTGTGAAGCCCTAATCACCGCATGGTCTATGAATCATATTATTAATAACAATATTAAATAAACTTTGGTCCAAAGGAAGTTAAGGTATTTCATTTATCAACTTTCTTTAGAGTATTTATTTTGTCATTGTCAGTAAATATATAATTAACAGATGGCAATGAGGTGAACAGGAATTTTGGAATTCAATGACATACGCACGCACGTGCGCACTTTTTTTTCAACAATAATTATCAGAAATTAAAAATTTTATTAAAGCATCTTTTTTTTAAATTAAATACTTTTACACGCTTATCAGGCCTATCTGAAGCTTGTTATCCTAGCAATAAATTTTCTGTGATTTCTTTCCAATTTGGATTACATGTCATTGTAATGAAAACATCAGGTTTACCTTTCTTCCGTATTTAAGCCATTGCGTCATGATAACGTTGTAATGTCTACCGAGATGATTCAATGAAAGGTGACGGAAGAATAATTACTTAACCAATAGATTCATTTGAATTGTTAGCATTTCTTTAATTTATGTAATCCATAAGCCTTTGTAAGATTCAATAAATAGCTGTGATTGATGTGCTTTACAGTATTCAGTTCGATCTTGTTCAATTTTTACATAAAAACCAACCAAATGTTATTAAACTAGTCACCACCTTTTAAAAAAAGATTTAATTCATTTCTTTCTGCGATAAAACACAGGCTGTTCTGTGAATTCTTTTACCATCATATTTCTAAGCTAAACTTGCGTACCATGAGTATAAAAAAGTGGATACACCTAGGGTTCAACATTTCGATCTATACTGCTAACTGTTTTGAATTCTTTTTTTTTATTACGTATCACAACGTAAAATTCCATGATTTCTCTATCTGCTGTAGTAGAAAATATTGTTGCAACTTCGTTCATTCTTTGGAAATTGTATCGATAATATTATAATTAACTTATCCATGTAATTTGAATAAGGGTCAAGCCGATTATGCTCAAATCCGACTGATTTCGCTGGGAAAGATGTAAATGAAAATAAATTGTTAATAGCTTTAATATATTTTAAAAAATCTACTGATTTTGGATATTTACGATTAAATAAAGATTTAAAAGTAGTCAAAAATTCTAGTATATTATCAATAATAACATATCCATTACTATGACAGCCAATAAAAAAATATATAATCTTGTGTGCAACTTTTTCACCTAAAAAATGTTTTGCATTATAATGAACATAGGTAATATTCGTTTCATCAAGGTAATTTTCTTCATACTCTGTTTCAATAATTGTAATTTCGCTATTATTATGATTTGGAACATTATAGTTGTCATATTGAATATAATTGTGATCATCATGATTAATTAAACTAATTGAATTCTAAACTATTACATTATTATGTCAAGACGTTGAATAATCATTTGAATTATCAATATTAATTGCAATGTTATTTTCATTTTCACCTATACATAAATTTGAAGAAGCTATTTCATGATTAATAATGTTTGTTTCATTTTGAATAGTATATCGATAAGATGATGCTTGATTTTATTTAATAAGATCATTACCATTATGATGATAATTAATCAAAGAGGATACACCATCATTTATTATTAATTTTTTTGTTTTTGTGTCTGCTGTTTCATTTACATTTTTTCTTTTCTTCATATAACAATAACATGATATACTTTAATGATTTGATTTGTTATTTTTCGTCGGTATATTTGATAATATATTACAGTTTTTACTTTACGGCTCATATTTTTTTACTATGTGCAAAGTTATGTCATTTACTACTAATTAAGACTTAATGTATCAAATATTCATTATCGCCCACGCCTTGTGAGAGGCTTTTGCTGTAAAAGTATCCATCAATAGCGTAAAAGCATCCACTTGAAAGAAATACAAAAAGAATCAACCAATAGCGCGTCGAATGAAATTCACAGTGAGTTTAGCTTGAAGTTTTAATTCGAAACGTAATCTCTTTATAAGATGTATCCTAACCTAAAAGTGCAAAAAAACACTGTTTTTCGCAGTTTTTAGGTTTTCTCACATCGTGAATTTTTATTCTACTAGTATTCACTGTTTCTTTAATGTTTTTCTGTTATTTATTACATTATTTGAATCTTTTACATTCCAACTTGGAGATTCTAATGAACACAAATAAGTCGTGTTATTTAAACCCGACCACATACATCAATATTCATTAATAAATAAAAAAAGAACTTTCACTCATTTTTTTTATAAAAACCAATGGACTTTTACTTATTTCAAAATAAATTATCCAAAAAATTAATTCAACCTACGATCGATAAAGCTATTATACTATTATACAACACTAAACTTTACATACGTAGTGTAGTAGTGATTATGGCTGTAATCGTATATTAGTGTGAGTAAAACGTTTAACAACCTGTGTTTTTTGTTGACTCTATAAAAACACTCCTGAATATTCTTCAAATTAAACGCAGTTTATATTCTGATAATTAGTTTCCTTTACTCGCATACTTTTTAATTTACAGTGTACGAACGATAAAAATGTATTCTGCTCTATTTTATTCTATTCATTTTCTTTCTGCCAAATTTTCATACGATAATATTAATTTCAATATCAGAGATAGTTAATAAATAAACGTTTTTCAATGATAATTTTAAAACATAACGTCTTATGTTGACTTTATATCGATTCAATAAATTTATGTGTCCGATAAATAAATGCAATTGAAATGCATTAGAATGACTTTACCGTATTTTTTAAGATTAGGTCATTAAGAGAATGCGAGTCATTAACTTTTCAATGCCTACAAATTGTTGTACTTATTTGTATTAATAGATGTGAAACATCTTAATCTATTATTATTACCGATTTACTCATAACTGTGATCCACTCCCTCCGGTCTCTGGTTTTGAAAAGCGTGGATCTGTGTAATTTGAAATTCTCAAATGTAACTTATGTTCTAAAGGGATTTTGCAAAAATTTGTGAAACCTTATCTTTAAATAATTCAATCATTGGCTTATTTTTTTTTTGAAAGCCGCAGCGTGATAATTTATACGAGCAAAGTTAATTTAAACAATAGGTGCTCGCTGCTTGGCCGCGCAGGTCGGCCGTAAATGGAGAGCGCTTCCCCTCGTTCGCTTGCAGCTATTCTAGCGCTGTTAAATGTTAAATAGAATATCTCAGGTTCGATGTGTAGTAGAAACGAAATGAACTTTTGTTCTTTTCAAAGTTTTCTCATGTTTTACTATATAAACTACTCTTGTAATACGATGAAAATAAAGTGTTTTGTGAATTTAGGTAATAGTTATTCATACATATCATTTCTGTTTGCTATACAAGTATATTCAAGAAATTCTCTAATATACTCCATATTCTAGAGACGCAGCCAGAAAAGGCCAAGTTAAAATGACTTTTAATGAAAAATATTTTTATATATTCTCCGTTAATGTAATCATTGCTTGGCGCTTGATTATTGGGAAATAAATAGAAATAAAACCTTTTTTTATACATCAAAACTTATAATTATAATGGAATTTACAGAACTAAACATAACTCCGATCGATTGAACATTATTGTCGAGTAATATTATATGTTAAATTGAATATATTTGGAAAAGAAATCGTAGATTGGAAAAATACAGAAAATAAATCATGAAAACGAAAAAAATGTTTTCTTAAGACTGGTGGATAGCTGCGAATCAACGTGGGGAAGCACTCTCCACTTACCCCACCGTAACTACGGCCGACACGCGCGGCCGATCAGCGCGCTCCTATTGTTTCAATCAACTTTTCCCCTATAAATTACCACGCTGTGGCTTTGAAAAACATTGGCCAATGAATAAATATTTAAAAATACGGTTCTGGAAATTTTTCCAAAGACCCATTAGAACATAAGTTACGTTTGAGAAACAAAATTATTTTATCTCGGCTTCTGTTTTTTGTAGAGTATCACTTTTACTTAACTGAAAGGATAAAAAATGATGAAAAAAATCTTGAAAATGGTACAAAAGATAGATCGAATGCTTTTACATAAGCTATAAAAAGTTTTTGTTGTTGCTAATCTGCCCCTATAAGGAGGGTTTAAAGTTTAAACTTTCGGATGCTCTATTTCGTAAACCAATTAATTACGTTAGTAATTAATAGTTATTGGTAATTTATAAAATTATTACAGTATACAGTAATTTGAAAATTGTTATAAATATTGCTATGTATTGTGATTAAAAAAAATTACTTAGTCCGATAGGATAATTAGAAAAAAGATATTAACGAAAAAGCATAAAATTGCCATTTTTTGCAATAAATTGTTGATAAAGTAATGGTCCGGAGACTTTGAGCATCGAAAACTATATTTTTCCTATTATCTACAGACTGTTCCGACTGTTGCGACTGTTCCGCGGCGAAAGAAAAACAAATCTCGTCCAAATGTTTGTTTGCTTGCCGAGCCCAGCTTGGCAGTGGCGTCACTAAGACTGTCCAGAATTGCATTTGTTATAGAGAGTTTGAGTGAAATCCAGGCTGTTTTGACTTGTCGCAGACTGTGCACGCTGACGCTGACGAGACTAGTGATTCTGCGACCGCTCGGGGCCGACCTCGCCTCGGTCAGCATCGCCGTCAAGATGCAGAGCTCCAAGCGGACGTTGCGCTCGAACGAGATCGTGGTGCCGGCCGGCGGGATGCTGGACACCGAGCTCGAGCTGCAGTTTGCGCTGCAGTACCCACACTTCCTGAAGCGCGACGGCAACAAGCTGCTGGTGCTGCTGCAGAGGCGGAAGCGCTACAAGAATCGCACGATGCTCGGCTACAAGACCCTCGCCGAGGGTATCGTCAACATGGCGCAGGTCAGTTTTGCGATTTGGCAAAGGCTTTCGGGGTCCCGTCGCGCCACCTCGCGCCACCTCGCGCCACCTCGCGCCACCTCGCGCCACCTCGCGCCACGCTCGTCGCCTCAAACTCGTGCGAACTCGGTCCTTTTCACCAGGACTCTGCCTCGACAACGTCGCGCGCCACGGGAAGCGGTCGATGCTCGTCGAACGCGTGGATGTGACGAGGCCGGTCGAAATCGCTCACGGGAACGCGGCTTGCGCGCGGACGCAACTATCGAAGGTATTCGAGGTGGTTCGGACTGGCAACTTACCCGCGGCAGCTATACTTTGAGAGGCGAAAGCGGGCGGCACCTTGCTCGAGTGCAGTCGAGTGCAGAGCCAAGATCCAACGAACCAACGAACCAACGAACGGAAATGGCGCGCAGGTACTGCAGAAGCAGATGGACCTGGAGTTGGAGCTAGTGTCGGACAAGGCAGAGAAGTACGGCGGACACTCGCTGGCGCGAGTGCACGTGGTTGCGCTGTGCAGCCAGCCGGTGGACTCGGATAAGAGGCTGATGAGTGACCCGAGCGAGCGGCTCTGCCAGGAGTTCAGCGACGACGAGGAAGAGTTCAGCTCGGAAGCCGAGGCCGAGGGTAGCGACAGCGAGCCGACCCTCGAGGTGGGCCCTCGACGCAAGAGCCGCGGCAAAATGCCCCCTAACGCCAGGGTACGTGCGTCGCGTGCAGTGGACCCGGTCGACAAGTCGACCAACGCTAAC
Organism: Phymastichus coffea; assembly: GCF_024137745.1. NCBI lineage: Eukaryota > Metazoa > Arthropoda > Insecta > Hymenoptera > Eulophidae > Phymastichus > Phymastichus coffea. Next base: position 361,060 of record NW_026706898.1, on the reverse strand, counting down.
TCGGCTCGTTTCGCTCTTGCAGCAAAGGAATTTGAAGCAGAAATTCATCGCTCTGTTGAAGCGCTTCAGAGTATCCGAGGAATTGGAACACGACCAGGAGGAAATCAGCCAGAAGTTCCCAGGTGCGTAGCCGACAGTGGACAATTTGTTCGTGCATTCGCACAGTTGTCCACGGTCCGGACCATCGGATGTTTGACGTTCGCAGGTGGGGACATGGAAATCGAGGAGTTGTTCGACGAGCTGGAAGACTTGTCGGACAGCGGCCCAGAACTGGATACCATGTCGGTAAGCAGCACGCCCAAGCCGTCGCTCAGGCCGTTCTTCAGTTCTAGTCGTTCGCTTCTCGCTCCCCCGCACAACGGTAAGTTCCAAGTCCTCTTCGCTCTAGCTCTATCGCCTCGGTACCCGCATATCGTCACGTATCACTCTATGCATACTTGTAGACCATTGTGTGACAAAGCTCATTCCGGCAGTAGTTTCATCAGTCGATTATTAATGCGTACACTGAGAGAAATAAACCTATAAAATTTATTAAAACTGTAGTAAAAATTACTATAAAATATCGTAACGGTCTGACACATCTGCGATATAATAATTTTTACTACAAATTATAGTAAATTTTACTGCTTCAATTTTCACTATACGTTATAGTAAAATTTACTATTTGTGTGATAAATTTTAGCATATCCATGAAGAAATCTTCATTTTTCGGTATGATAAATAACGTTCACGATTATAGCAATATTTACTGGTCAAGGAATTAAATGAAAAAATACAAATTCCACAGGAGCGCATTTATATGTATAGATATATGACAATTAAGTACTAAATTTCCAGATTTTTTAATATACAATGTACAGAGTCGCTTTAATCGCCGATCGCCAAATTCGCTAATCATTCAACTACCTATCCTATATAACACGCTTCTTTCTAATACCGAGTTCACTTCGCACGCAATTTTGATGTGCAAGTAGAACTTGGAACCCTTATATATACGAAGTGGCGATAGTTTTCGCCACTCGCGAGAAAGAAGACGCCATCTACTGTTAGACTTGAAATTTACACACCTCAACTGGTTCTGTAAAATTCAAATATAATTTCAACTTTTTATGAGGAAAAAAATAACAAGAAATAACACTTCCAATAATAAAATATGTTTATTTTAAATCCAATTTTCTTAAATATAATTAAATCCATCGCATGCCATAACCATTTTAGATAAATAATAGTCGTGAACTTCTTCTTCTTCTACCTTATTCCAATCATAACTATCAAGTGTATAAACTTTAAAGGCATGCAAATGATCGCTCTCCTAATATTTTTGTTATAAAAGTATGCTTTGAATTCCGTTTAAATATTTCATGAACTTCATGAAAAACAGGACCGGAAGAAGAAGCAGACACAAAAATACTATGTTTTTTTATAAGTTTATATAAAAAAAACCATTTTAACGCTTGATAAGTCAAATTCGTTCAATAAGTGGCAGTACTTTTCAAAATCTGGTAATGAATTTCTAAATAATAGTTTAGAATTCCTGGACATGAAAGTCGGGCCAGCCGTTTCTTTGATCATAAATCGATAGCTTAAATCAGCACTGGCAATGTTGACACAACTCAAAACACCGCGTCGCCCGTGGAGTACGTATACATGAGACGGCAATGGCATGACGAACCTAACCTGAATAGCGTTGTCATGCGCCGCGCGCGTTTTTTTTTTCCCGTGGCAGTAAATATAGCTATTTTTTCTCGCTTTTTTTACTATGCAACATAGTAAAATTTATTATAATCCGATAGTAATTTTCGATTTTAGTAAAAATTACTAATGATTATAGCAATTTTTCTTGAGCTTTAGTATTTTTCACTAAACTATTTAACTAAATTCTTTCGATCTTATAATGAAATTTATTGTGTGCACGAATAAATATGAAGATATTTTAATGCAAATATTGTTCATCCTATTTTTTATCATGCATTATAGCAATTTTTATAATGAACCATAATATATTTCAATGTTTGCTTATCATAAAAATTATGACAAAGATTATAATAATTGAAATTATCATATCAAAATTCCTCACAAGGACATTGTGTCAGTCAGTTACTATATTTTATAGCAATTTTTCTTGTAGTTTTAATAAATTTTGTAAGTTCATTTCTCTCAGTGTAAATTAAACGTGAAAGATTCTTTGGTAATGTAATTTGCTCATTTTTCTTAAATATCCGCGTCCGAGATTGTTGACAGCTCGAGACGACGAGTATCCACCCATGAATATCCATCTTATTTGTCGTCGTTGCACATTGTAGCGCATTGCCGTATTTATATACCGAAATTTGATTGCGTACTCGTAGAATGGGCCTCAGCTAGCAAGGCTGAAAATGACGGGAAAAAGTGTACTTCGTACTTGTACTTGTTCATACATGTGGTTTGGCTTATGCTGTGTATTGTTCGTGTTCCGCATTATCATCTATTACTTGCAGTTCTCATTCCGTAGTGTCGTATAAATTTGCATATTTATCGCTGCAGCATACTTGTGTACGTGCGTACGTAGTAGAGTTGGCTAAGCGCCGAACGGCAAAGAGTGCGCGCGCGAGACGGAGCCGCGGCGTGGATCGATCGGAAGAGAAAAACGAGCCGCGAGCTTGCTTGCACGTCGAAAGCCAACGAGGATAGCGTTGCGGCTCCTCGAGCTCGCGGACCCGCGAAAGAGGAAAGAGCGCAGCGAGACTGCTTGGGCCAGCGCGTCGTCGCCGGCCAGAGCCAAAGTCAAACCGCTGCTTTCGCAAGCCGAGAAAACGAAGCGAACATAGCCAAGCTGTTGTCGTCGAGAGCTAAAGCAGCCAAAACCCGCGGGGTGGCTTTGCACTGTTGCATGGTATAGTAGTAAGCGGCGAGGAGAGCGGAGTAGCGACCAACAGTGCTACGCCAGTGCAGCCGGGCCATCTGACCCCGGCTAGCCAGCTTAAGGATAGATCGCGTGTCGGGCACACGACCCCAGGTACGTATTCCACTTTTGGCCCGCTCTCCCCCAGCCCTTTTGCTTCGGTCCGCCACGGCTACTCTCCTCGCTAGCATCCACGCGCACCACACGCGATCCAACTATGCAACTCTCCTCCTGCTCTCTGCGTCTTGACGTTTCTGTCGCGCGTTGCTTTGCTGCTCGTCGTTGTCGTCGTCGTCGTCGTCGTCGTCGTCGTCGTCGTCCTCGCGGCTTGTAGATAGCGAGCGGGCCTAAGAACTTTCGAACAGCGGATACGATCACTTCTGACGCCACCAAACACGCCACTAGACGTCGCTTCTTCCTCCTTACGCTTTTGCGCTTGTTCTTTGTTCTGCGCTCTCCGACAAAACTTGCATGCTCTCTGTCAACTAACTGCTGTGCGAATCAGTGGACGAGCGTGCACTGATTATATTATTGCCAGGCGAACATTGAGTGGGTTCGATTAGAACAGCTACATTGAAATTTATCGAGAGAGAGAGAGAGAGAGAGAGAGAGAGAGAGAGAGAGAGAGAGAGAGAGAGAGAGAGAGAGAGAGAGAGAGAGAGAGAAAGAGTGGTTTTTCAAAGCAGCTATTGATCAAGTTCAAGTGAATAATGAGATTCGTTGGTAATTGCTTGCTACAAATAATGCTTATTAGCATGTAACGCACTGCTCTCATTTGTGAGTCATCTTGGCATTCCAATCGAATGACGGCTATCTGCTCGGTCCCCCGCTTTGTCTACGAGATGGACGTTTTAAGCGCCGTCTCGTATAACCTTTTACTGACAATCCATTTGATTTTTTATAATCCTCGCCTCCTGCTATCCGATTTCTCGTTGTCCGGACTGCTATTTCACACTCGCATTTCACGTTCAATACGAAATCAGTTAGAATTATTTATCAACGCAAAGTTGCTCTCGAGTTTCGTTAAGCTCAGCTTCATCGGCGCAACTACAGAGAGAATCAAATGAACAAGCTAACCGTAGCCGAGGATTGCGAGAACAAGACATGTTTAATTCGCTCGGGTAAATTCGAGGGTAATATCGATGAAAACCAATTTTTCAGCGAGCTTAAACGATCAAAGGAGGAGGAGTGATATTTGAATGCTACCGCGTGCAGATTATTCACGATTTATCTATTCGTCACCCTATTTATTCTCCGTCTCAGTGGGAAGCTTGTGACAACTGGCACACTGATGCTTAGCGGCGAGACCGATTTTCAGTAAACGCACTGGCGGTTTTTATTGTAGAAGCAAGGTGACAAGAGGAACAAATGGATACGATCTTCCTCTCTCACGTTGTACAAAGAACAAAAGAATAAAGTTTGACTTTATTCTTTTGGAAAAAAAAGTGTCGACTACCTATGATTTTCCTCCTTTCAACGTGTTCTCTTGTGCATTTAGCGAGCCGTCCTGCTATCTGAGCTGCCTGAGCGACCGTACGCAAGGGAATCGAAAAAAGAAAGAAAAGTTGATCGACGGATGAATGACAGAGCGGATTAATGAATGGCGAGGTGGGGTGCTCTCGGAGAGTGCGAATGTGTGCCTCCTTTATGCGTACTCACGTCGTGCATCCGCTACAGCTCTTTCCCTACCTCTATGCACCTATACTGACACATGTTTCTCTCTCTTTTGCTCTCAGTAGTATTACGTAACCATCTAGACGTGCACTTGCTGCGTTTGTGCTTTTGTCAGGCATTCAGTCGGGAAAGCAATTGCTGATGTCTCCTTTGTTTCACTTAGCTATTTGCTTCGTCTCTCTGTTTCACTAGTTAACTTTTCCATTTCTCTCGTTTTCTCCTTTTTACTTGGCTTCTCTCGCCGAATTTTCTTTGTTCTTTCGTGCGCGCAAAACAAAAAGATTTACGCATAAAATTTCTCGACCTCAATACCCGTGACGTCTTGTCGACATTGACGTGCGACTCGCAATCCTGACGCGACCAAACTCGAATAATGATCACTGGCAAGTCTTCGACTGTACGACATTCTCTTCATTGTCCAGCACAAATGTCGTATGCCACAATGCACGAGTGAACACTTTCAAAGTACTTTTCAAATTAATTGATTCCACTGAGCTACGAAGGGTCTACGATCGCGTTGGAAAAATTGCAATTTTCAATCCAGCAGCATGCTATGTTCCACATATTCCGCGTAAACATTGCCAGAGAGAATACACAGAGTGCAGACACGTGAACCACAAGCGCGCGCGCGTGGGAGAATCGATTTTACCTAAAAGTAGATAATCGATGCCCTTAAAACAGTCAGCACAATAACAAAATGACAGACTTTTTCCAACGCGAGTCCAGACTGTCTGCAAAGTCTGCACACTGTTCTTTTCTGTTCTTTTCATTCTTGAGCGTCGATCGCGTACTCATCGAAACGAAAAGATCAATAAGAACAAGAAATATAAAAATCGGTAGGAGAGATGTACGCGGGCCGAACACACCAAAGATGCAAGGGAGTACAGTCAGGGTTCGTGTTGCAGAGCGTGGTGTGGACAGGCAGAGCGACGACAGCTCGCGGCGTAACGACAGTGACTCGCACGCCGAGAACTGGACCGACCACGAGGCCAACGAGCAGCAGCAACAGCAGCAGCAGCAGCAACAGCAGCAACAGCAGCAACAGCAACAGCAGCAACAACAGCAACAGCAGCAACTGCAGCAGCATCAGCACCAGCACCAGCAGCAGCAACAGCAGCAACAGCAGCAGGAACCGCCACAGCAGGTCGCCGGCTCACCGCCCAAGTGCAGCACCGAGCAGCAGCAGCAACAGCAGATCATCAAGGAGAGGAGCGAGGGCGACAGGAAAAGCCGACTGTTCGCCAGGGACCGCGGCACTCCGGGCAGCAACAAGACCAAGAAGCACAGCCTGAGCGTCGACTTGAAGCCCGCCAGCGACCTGAGCAGCTCCGAGGTAAATTGTCCGAGGCTCCGCTGATCCGCGCTGATCCGCGCTGATCCGCGCTGATCCGCGCTGATCCGCGCTGCTGTTCGCAGCCGAGGAAGGCGCTGGTGGAGCAGCTGAGCCGAGTGCTGCCCGACGACACGCTGCCCGAATCGCTGGCGCTAGTCTCGCTGTCGGACCCGGGCGGCGCGGTGCTGGCCGCGCGCCTCCAGGAGCGCAGCCTGCGCGTGCTGACCACGGCCTCGGTCGCCGACGTGCGCGCCACCTTCAGCTGCCTCATGGCCCGCATACAAAAGTTGTAGGTAGCGCGCGAGCCGCCGCCGCCGCCGCTCGCTAAACTGTCGGCAGTTGCTAAAGTGGCCTTGTGTTCCGGGGCGACAGCTGCAACAGCTCGGCGAAGCCTCCGGCGCCGGTGAAAGTGGTGACGGCCGGCGGTGACGGCTTCATCAACACGGTGCTGCGCCACTATGTGGACCTGCTGAGCTTCCGACCGCCCGACTGGCAGAACTATCTGCGCTTCCTCGTCGTGCCGCTCGGCTCCAACAGCTTGTCCAAGTACCTGGCCTCGATAGACTCGAGGTACGCCGCGCTCTTCGGCGACGAGTGGCGCGAGCTGGCCGAGCGCGAGGGTGCTCAGGCCGGCGAGAGCGCCGCCAGAGTAGCCGAGTACCTGCTGTCGTCGGCTTCGATCCTCTTGCTGCCCATCGCCGAGGCGATGGTAACCTACAGGTCGGTCGCCGACCCCCGCAATGGCGCAGGCTACTCCGCCGCACGACCTATGCGCGCGCGCCAGCCACGTGTAATAAGCCGAATAATACCGTAGGGAGACGGACGACAGCAGTCAGATATTCGTGCCGTTCATCAACGACGTGCGCGTCGGCTGCCCGGAGAGCAGCGCCTCGGCCTCGGTGGACCTGGAGGAGGCCGGCGCCGGGGCCGGCGCCACGGGCTCGCCACCGTCGGCAGCGGCATTGGGCAGCGGGAGCATGGGCGGCGCGCTGCCTCTGGCGGCGCCTGCTGGCAGGTTGACGCCGCCGAGCAGTCCGAACGTGGGCCAGCCGAGAGACGCCTGGGAGCCGGTGGAGCTGCAGCTCGACTACTGGGGCAAGCCCGCGCTCGGCGAGAAGGGCAAGAACTCGCTGCGCCAGGCTTTCAGAGTGCTGCACGTGCAGAGGCTGTCGCCACTGGGCGAGCCGCCCGGTCAGCACCTCTGCATGAGCTACATGACCAAGGAAAAGAAACAGAAGAGTAAGTGACAGCCAAGAGCCCGCTCGAAGCTTCGCGCTCTCGCGTTTCTTTCGTTCGTCCGAAGACGTCGATCCACTTGCTCCCGTCAGTCTGTCGCCTCGCCTTGCGAACCTTCCTTTTCCTCGCCTTAATCTATAAATATCCTCGCCCTTATCTCAATATTTAGCTTCTCACTTCCAAGTGCCGCCAGTCGCGCTTGGACTTGCAATTAACGCCGCTAGCGCGATCGATTAAACCTCCTCTGCTCGCCACGGCGAGTAATTCATGCTAATTAGACGTCGAGCACGCATCCATCGACGCATTCATTAAACGTATTTGTTTCAGTAATGCGGCTTGGCAAGAAGAAGGAGAAGGAGAAAGAAAACGAGCCAAAGAGTCAGCAAGTTGATGGCGTGACGCGGTTAATATGCTCGGCAAAGACCCACAACATTCCACTAAGAGGTAAAGGAACGAGCGATTCGCGTGCATTTCTGTTGGTTACACGCGCGGAACGGCCATTCAGCTGGACGCAAATTCAACGAGGAATCGCTAATAACGTCATTGGAGATTGTATATCTTGCCTTTGTCTAGCTGCGCGCACGACTGGAATAATGTAACTAGTGGCCAAGCCTTGAGCTAGGTGGCTCGAGCAATAAGAATGATCGTCAATTTGCGATATGCTTTGCGAAATGTCTAAACAAACTGTTTTATCGCTTAATCGTGACCCACGGCAAAAACAGAAATGCATAAATCGCTCGGAGCGCTGTCATGTATCGATTCACAAAATCAATGTTTTTACTGAAAACACGTTTGCAGTAAGCATCGATGGCACGGAGTGGTACGGCGTCAAGTTCTTCCAGTTATCGGCCCAATGGCAGACGCATATCAAGACTTTCCCGGTGGCGATGCTGTCCTACAATTTGCAGACGCAGTCGCCGAGTCTCGCGTAAATTTTCTCTTCATCGGCAGAAATTTAACGATGACGAGAACAAAAGCAGTCATGATGCGACACATACATACATGATAATAGCAAATAGCAGTCATGATGCGACACATACATACATGATAATAGTGTCGGCTAAGCGTAAATGTTCGTACACACATATCCGTTAACCTTCCAAGTTCTCAATCAAGTATAGTTGAGACACTGAAGAAACAACGTATATTTTATCTGGAAGTAGACGTACTTTTGATCGCTCGAAAGTAGTATTCTCTTTTTTTTTTTGTCGTTCAATCGCTCTGCCCGCGCTGAGTTCGCTTTATAACCTGTTTTCGAATGTCATTTAGCTCGGATCAATAACCATAAAGACTTTCTGCAAATTCATCGAGATATGAGTGATGACAATAGAATAACAACTGTTTTTTTTATTTGGATGTTACTATTAACTTTGATGATTGTGAACTATTTTAGAATAATTCTATAAAGTTAATTCACAGGCACTAACAGTTTGTGTCCTTAAATACACGTAGATTAAGTGCAGCCGCACATTTGTTTATGAACATTTAAGTTACAGCGCAAAATATCATTTCCAAGGCAACAATTTGCTTAGCATTATTCTGAAAATTACAGCAAAAACCAACACAGGTTACATATAAATAAGTATAGTAAGCTCAACAGGTGCAGAATAAGCAATCACGTATGTAAACAAAATTCACATTTTAATAGCCGACTGTTGGTTACGGATATGTTTCGTCTACTCGTTTTATTTATTAATTTTGAATTATTGATTAATTCTTTTAGATAATCTGATGATTGATGATACAAAACAGTTACTCTGTAAATAGTAAGTTTTATTCGCATATCGAAAATAATTCACATGTACAGCCATATTATTAAGTTGTGTTCCTAGACGAATCTAGAATCGTTAAACCAAAAATCTTAAAATGTACATTTTACATGTAAATGTATGTGGCATGTCTATTTCCATTCAAAAACTTTGTAAAAACGTACAAAAAATGTGCAATACTCAGTAAATGTTGTGAGAAACAGCGTCAAAAATATTGCAAGCGAATAATACGTATTAATGAAATGAAATTTCGGATACGAGTGGAAAGAAAAAATTGTTTTTTTCGTTTGGTATAGTATATTTTTTATATTTGTTCAACGTGTCAAAAAAATTTGTAATAACTTTTTATTCCATATTGTAAACGCGAAGAAAAAACATCACGAATCGTCAAATTCGTGGAAAAATTTTTAGATTATTCAAGTCCTGCCTATAATCTATCATTTTTCATGAAATAATTAATTTTCGTTTCCCATTAGTCAGTAGAGGAGCACGCGAGTCAATTACACTAGACGCAAATATGCATTATTTATTCCAGTAAAACTGTGAGACTTTACAGTAATTTGATATTAAGCAATATTTTATAAATTCTCCGTATTTCAGTTGTTTTATAGATATAATTTTAACTTCGACTTGCGTAATTTTTGTCATTTTTTTTCATTCGGATAATAGGTTAGTCAATTTTTTCATTGCCTTTATATTAGCATATTTTAAATATAAGTACACGAGGCAACGTAAATAAATATTTTTTTAACAACAATTTTTTATCAAAATAATGGAATGAATTTCGTAGTGACTAATATGTCATTAATGACTGCCTAATGCCAAAAGCGACACTATGTGTCTGCATATTTCAAATGAACGACTATTGATAAAACTTTTGAATTTTCAGCAACAAATTAATGATGTGCTGCATAATTTCTTGCCAAAAAATATTGCGATTGTACTGTATATTCTAATATTGGCTTAATTATATGCTTGACTAGTATCTAAATTTTTTTAATGTCTTTCGTGTCTCCGGACATGCATTATGCACAAAAAATTGACTCGTAATTGGTTGATAATCGGTATCTAACAAGCGGAACTGATTCTTATGTTCATTATAATAATCTACCAATGTATTCATCAATCTTCTTTTTAATCAAGACTTCGTGCTTAATAACCGATTCTTCCCATCCTTGTCAGTATAAAGCTGTGTTTTTGAGGGACTGCAATTTTATTTTCTTTAACAGCACACTCGGTTTAATATTCGAGTATAATCTTTTGTTATTATTATTTTTTTTTCTCATGATACTCCTTTTGAATATGATCAACTTTCTAAACTCACATATTTTCTTGCATTATAGTTGTCAGTTATAAATTAAAACTCTCAAAATTGACTTTCAACTAATTTGCTAATATTTATTGTATAGCAGGCATACAATTTTAGTTAATAAAACTTTTATAATAAAATTTTTTTAGCACAAAAATGTCTCTTACGTAAAACGAAGACGAGATGAGAAAAAGCTTGAGTGCATTATTGTCGGTGGGCGCAATGAATAATACAATCGAGAAATATTTAATGAAGGATTTTCAATGAAGTTGAATTGACACTCACATTGAATGTTAATAAGAAAACTTCAAAGTGTATAAAGTATTTTGAATTCAAACTAGATGTTAAATTTATTAAGAATGTATAAAACAATATGTGAAATATAATACACAGTATCAATATCCAAGATGGTTAATCAAATACTTAAATGTCACGGTATTGTAAGGCAGTATTTTTATTTTCAAACATGAAGCAAATGTAAGAGAGTCATTGTTGAGCAGAGAAATGCTCCTTTCTTTCAAAGTTCCTCGTTCCGTTTTACACTTGGACACTTGCAATATAAACGAATTATTTGTGTCCCAGGAACCGACTAATAAAAATGAAAAAAAAAATTAAAATAAATAAAATACTCATACCTATGTACATGTATTATACAAGTACGTATAGAGATAATTTTTTGACTGTTCAATAGAAAACCGTTTCATAGTGAGTTAACTAGATTAGTTAAATCGTTGATGTAAAAGCGTCAAGAACAATAAATTAATTGGTTCTTTATGCAAGTTAACTGAGATACCAAAAAATAATTGTATATAATTTTTGTACATTGTAAAAAGTTTTGTTATGGTTTATCAGAACTTGGATTTATGAAGTATAATTTATTGAAGGCAATAAAAATTTAAATAATTTAAAAAATGTAAAATAAATATCTACTTATATCAAAAGCTTTGCTTTAATTTCTTTTCAATATTTCTATGTAAGTAGATTCAAACAATCAAATTTGATTGTGCAAATGATTAATAAAGTGAAAAAGAAAAAATTCAATACATAATTTTTCTTCAATCTTGCTTGTAAATGTTAAAGAATAAAACCATATATATATGAACTATTGTTTTTACGAATACATTTTCTGTATTCGAGTCATTGTACGAACATACCTTCTACGGAAGTTTGCATTGTTATATGTACAATATAACTAGGAATTGTATAAAAAAAGAATGAACGAGAAAAATTACGAACGATTTTATTGCAAATTATTATTGTTGAATTATAGAAATCTGCGGATATATTTTAATGAATAATTTAAAAATAAATTGTTCTGCATAATATGATTGAGAAAATAAGTGAAAAAAACTTTTTTATCGAACAATATATGTAAAAGAATTTTAAGCTGACACAAAGTTCCAACTTATTTACAAATTAATGAAAAGAAGCTGATTTAACTTTTTTATATTGAATTCTAGACGTCTTTACTGTGCTTACGTAACCAAGGATGTCTAACTGTAAATGTACGTGTAAATATATATAATTGATGATTGATGATATAAATAAACGATCAATAATACATAATATTTTGATATTAAAGAGTTCAATTAAAGCAAGTAAAGTGAATATATATGCAAAAAATCATTTTATATAAAACAAGAAATATTGTACAATGAGTCTTATTATTTATTAATGAAACTTTAGAAACAAGATATTAATTGAACTCATTAATGTACGAATAAAAAATACTATATGTGATAAAACTTTCTAATATATTTTAATTTAACAAAAGATTTTTATTGTATGCCAAAAACTATCTGGTAACAGAATCTGTTTGTGAATACTACATATTTTAATAACAAACGCAAAGTATCAAAACCATTTGATAGATAATAAAGGTTTTAATTTTTCTATACTTTGTTTTTCTTGGCTGCTGTTTACTGTAATGAATGGCTAAAAATTTTTTGCTGCATTATACAAAAAAATCATTTCTATAGGTCTGAGTCACGAAGAAACGAGTCAATCACGACTGAAAAATAATTAGTCGATAGCAAAAACAATAATATCATACTGTATATATGGCATGCCGTATATATTGACATATAGTATACAACCATCGAAAATTATAAATTATGTTGTTGATGTTTGTAAGCTTGAAATATAAGTGTAAACGCATTTAGTAACCATGTTTTATTTACTTTATTAATTCACCAATTACATAAAACTAGATGTAAGATTACTTCAACTATAATAAGAAGTCAATTTATTTTTTATAGAGTTAATTATATTCAATTCTGTTTAAAAATTAGAAATAAATATATCATTTTTAACAGTTCAACTTAATGTAAAATTTAATTTTTGGTTTGAGCTCTTTATTTGGTGAAACATTACGTATTAAATTTTTAATATTTACATGATGATTATAAAAATTAAAGGATGCAATGGAAATGAAAAATTGGTTATGTCAATAATATTGTATATAATGAAATTTCGTTTATAATATCCGCAATCTGAACAAGCTGAACACTTATGAAACATATTAACAATTAACAAAATTAAATTACATTCAATACATTCAGTTTAATAATTCTTGATTAGATAGCTCGTGAAGTACACAATATAAACAACACAGCATATCATTCAAATTTGATGTCGATCGAAAATAATTGTATATAAAATTTTTAGCTGCATTATCCTTTACTTAATTATGAAAAAGTAAAGAGAAAAATGTGATTAGAAATATACGTAATACAAGCATAAAAGAAACATTATGAGGGAGATCATAATAGAATACATTAATACCACATTTTCTTTGTTTATAACAACAAAATTATTTATTAGATAAATCTTAATATTATTGGTAATTCATGACTGTAACTTAATTAAAATAATATCGATGTTTATGTAGATCATATTTTTCCAATTTACGTCCTTTTTTATATTCATTATGATGTTACTTTTTCTATACCTTAGTTTCAACAGTTTGACCAATATTTCAACAGTAATGAATTGATGATGAACCATAAATAATATCATAACCCACTTAATTACTTCTATGTTTCAATTTCATTTTATATATATCACAGTGACAGACTTTGAACCAATTATAAATTATTAGTTTATATCAATTAAACGAAAAATATACAACAATTATGTACATTATAGCTGCTAAGCTTATAAATCTTGCACTTTCACAAGTATTTTAGTTACTATATACATGCGCAGACAAAACTCAAACATCAAATATTACCTTACTTTTAATTATTCAACTTAATGTAATAGAGACATTATCTAAGACTAATACCAGTAGTCTTGGTCTCTCACTGTGATATCAATTCTTTAGATCGTCTTTAATTCAGAGAATTTCATTGAAAACGTTTGAGCTCGGTATTGCCTTATTAAACAAAATTAACAATTCTATTTAATCTTTATTAAAATTGTTAAAGCTACATACAGCAGATCATACATAAAAATAACAAATACAATTCATATTTGTTTAGAAAGCGCTAAAAATGTTATAATGATTTAAAAAATTAATATAAGTGGATTTAGTAGAACATTTTGTCAATCGTAGGTATCATTTGGAAAAAAATAAAAAGTAAAATTATATTTGTAAAATATGTATTAATATGTGAAGTAAGAAAACATAATACTTCAGAGCCAAACCGTTTTCAATGAAACATTGATGTACTAGAAGAGTATATAGTTTCAAAATAAGCCTAACTTTCAGTCATAAGGATGCAAAGCAAGCGCTCGTCCTCTAAGGCCTCGCTGACCACCGACCCCGCCTTTTGGTATAACGTAACCACCGGCGTGTCTTGTTGCACCCTCTTCCTCTAAATTCCCATTACTTTCGAGGAGATCGCGCAATGGCCAACAAGCCAAATGTCGTGATTTGCCATGACGTGCCAGCACGTGATAGCCTTGTCTGTAATATTGAATCAAGTAAATCTTACATGTCTAATTGCAAGAATATCTTTGCATTCAACATGTTATTAAATAACTATACCTCGAAGAAATAAGCCCAACAAGTAATGCCCAGTGTGCTTTGTGCCCTCTTTTTAAACATGGAGCATGATTGAAATCTGCATCATATGGAACTAAAATCATAGCTCCATGTGCAAGTGTATGTGTTACGGCATCGGGACAGCTTTGCAAATCCATTAGTATTTCAGGCCTATGATCTGGTAAATGCTCTGCTGCTAGTGTGCTCATAAAATCTACACTGTAAACTTCTCCATGTTGAGTAAATCCACGAACTCTGGCTTCTGCAAGAAGTTGACTCACAGAAACTGGTTTTGTATATTCTTGCGATGCCATAGCAAGTGCAACTAAACCACATCTGTAACAGAAATGAAAAGGTTAATAAATATTTTAAATAGAAGGTATATATATGTATGTGTATAAGGATATAAAATCTTATACTTACTGGGGACCATCCTGGATGATTGGTTCCACCTGACAAAAGTATGTAACCTCAGCATCTTTAAGTTCATTTCTAGCTATAAATTTTTCTATTTCTGCTTCTGCAGAGGTGAGTGTAATCTTTGCCCATGATGGAAGACTATCACTATTGTTATAATTTGTTTCGTCGACGGATGGTGCTTCTGGTAAGCTAGGTGGTGGAGATGGAGCAGGCATCTTGTGTTTGTGAATATTGAACTTGTTTCTTTTTATAAATATTTTTCCAAAAATAAGTTGTCTTTAAAAATTTCAATAAGCAATCACTTGCTCTCTATTTGTTTCTATAAAAGTAGTCATGATATATTCACTAAATAATCTTGTTGATACTTTACCCTATAAATAAAATAATTTTTTATTAACCATAGTTGTTTTATGAAGTATAAAATTAGTAACAGTATACTTGAGAAAAATGTATGTGAATTTTAACAATTAATTTGTAATTGAGCGGATCTGTACGATTAGCATCATTATAGTAGTCTACAAAATTAGATGTTTATAAAGATAAATAATGAAAAATAAACTAGAAATCCGAACAATGCTCCATCCCTTATTGATATCGCAACATTTTCTTCTCGAGGTAACCTTCAGCTCTCCAGAGAAGGGTGGAGAGCGGGAACGAGAAAAAATCAATGGCTAAAGAAGTCCCGAAAAGCTATAGCAATAACGTTATGAGTCATGACACGAAATTATGAAACATGCGTGCGATGTTCAGACTTTACAGTGTTACGACAATACGTGAATGGGCGTTACTCTAATATCAATGTAATCAGTCGCGCATTCCGAATGCCGCAAGCTCACACAGACTTTTAAATATCCCGAATGTGACCCGGAGAAGGAGAATGCGAGGCAGTGAAAAAATAATTCCTTTCCGGTATTGAATACAAGCAATGCTGTCTGAAGGCTGTCAGCAACGAAAAGAAAAAGAACCTCGAAGACTTTTTAAGGAGAAAGGAAATGGATCAATGTGCGTTGGTACGCGTTTACCACTCATTCTTGAAAAGTCATAGCGAAAGAGAGTTGATATTTTGCTTTTAGAAATCGTATACGATGCTATAATCGATAAAGTTGAGCTAAGTTTAAAGATAGGCTTGCGTTAAAGCTACCACAATTGAACATATTTTATCGGTCAATCCTATCATTGTCTCTGACCTATACTCGACGAATTTGTAATTTACACTCTCATAACTAAACGACTGCAAACATTATTGATAAACACAAACTGACGAATACCTCCACTAGTCACGACGGGCTGCTTCCGTTTATAAATAACCCTATGTCGTCGACGAGCCTGATACAGCAGATCTTTTACATTTATTGACATTCACGCGAAAATTTCTTTGACCCAAAGTCCATGCTATTCACTGCACCTATCAACGATATTCTAATAGAAAATAGCACGAGATACAGGAATGACGCGGCATTTTCGATTATTTTGCAATACAAATTAAGCGATCAAAGTCACGGTTACGTTGTACAAAAGAAATGGTGCAGTATGACGCGAATAAATATGCAAAGCTTTGACAAGTTGAAACATTTGAAACTGTTATTCGATTATATAAACCAACCATTGGCAAAACAATATATGTCACACTTAAGCTTGATGAAATTTACAAACTGCACTTTTTAAGACCGGCGGTTATCTAAGTCATCACGTCGGTGTCATTATATAATTTTGTTGGCCTCTATACCGACGACGATTAGAACGCAAATCCAGTAACTGACAGACGACTACTGAGTGCCGAGTAAGGACAGACCGACAGAGCGTACATTTGGGTGTTTACAGCACGATTCTTACACATTTAAAGTGACATCAATCTGATCCGAGATAAAATACTATGTGCACTGTGGAGCCATCTGTACACCAATTAAGGATTGAAAAGTAAAGGCGCATATTTTGAAATAAAGGAATCAATTTCTATTCATCGAAATATAATACACGTATTTTTAATTGTTTTAAAAATTAAACAGATAGTCAAAATTACATTTTAATTATTTTCTAATAATTTAATATTGGGTTATTGGGTTATTGTAGATCTATATTTTATGTAATGCTCGGTTCCTTTGCATTCACAGACTTTCTCAGATGTTAAGAAAATGACCTTGATAATTTGACAGTATTCGTTCGATATCTATTGTTCAATAATCCGATGTCTCCTTAGCGCTGTATATTCATGATTAATTGAAATTTATTTCAAAATATACGACTTATCGGTTATCAATTCCTAATTCTCTAGAATTCTTATTTAGATAATTGGTGGACAGGTGGCTCCACAGTGCACACTAGCGTGTGTCGTATAATTCGGATCAGAATTGATGAGGTCCAAAAAGTTAGCACCCAGAATCCTTTTTTTTAAGCTAATCGATAAACTAATTATACCGTTAGATATTTCGTCAGGATAGCAACAACTTTTCTCTTTGTCGTTTGTTGGTTCATACACTGGAAATCCTTAAAATTAATAAAATAAGTCTTAGGTGCTGACCTTAGCACCCAAACCAAAGTTGCGGTCAAACCTAGAAAATATTAAGTAAAAAAATTCGTAAGTAAACCGATCGTTAGTTCGTCTTACGAACTAACAGCACTCATAATAAAATCATGACTAATTTGATTATTTAAGCAACTAAAAATAAAAAACTGTTTCGAATATTGGCTCACGTTCAAACGCCAAAGCGCGGTACGCATGCTTCCTGAAATATCCCCGCCGGTACCCGAACCCCCGCTCTTATTTTTTACTACACCTGTTTGATTTTAATACATCAGATCAAATCAAACTTTATAGTAACATTAATAACTAGTACCTATTGTAATATTTAGCAAAGTGCACTTTTAGTATGAATTTATCACAATAGCTACTTTTTTAGGTTAAAAAAGTGTTCAAACGAAAACCGGTGTGCTCGTGTGCTATTTAGTTACCAGTGCCACTGTTGAACAATTCCTTACGTACTTGAGTAATTAATACGCGAAGCGTAACTTTTTTAAATTCCATTTACCCATTGATTGGACAATAGGTACTAGTTACTAATGTTTACTAATGTTACTATAAAGTTTGATTTGATCTGATGTATTAAAATCAAACAGGTGTAGTAAAAAATAAGAACGGGGGTTCGGGTACCGGCGGGGATAATTTAGGAAGCATGCGTACCGCGCTTTGGCGTTTGAACGTGAGCCAATATTCGAAACAGTTTTTTATTTTTAGTTGCTTAAATAATCAAATTAGTCATGATTTTATTATGAGTGCTGTTAGTTCGTAAGACGAACTAACGATCGGTTTACTTACCAATTTTTTTACTTAATATTTTCTAGGTTTGACCGCAACTTTGGTTTGGGTGCTAAGGCCAGCACTCAAGACTTATTTTATTAATTTTAAGGATTTCCAGTGGACGAACCAACAAACGACAAAGAGAAAAGTTGTTGCTATCCTGACGAAATATCTAACGGTATAATTAGTTTATCGATTAGCTTAAAAAAAACGATTCTGGGTGCTAACTTTTTGGACCTGAATTGATGTCGATATAAAAATGTGTTAGAATTGTTCTGTGTGTTGTAAACACCGTAATAATGTACCGCACACGTATTCTGTCGTGTAACAATTGAATCAATCAATACATTGTTTTGCCCTCTCTCCTCTTGCGTTTTTTTTTGTTTAATGGATTAACAGATAACACATGAATGTTTTTAGATTATTGGAAATGACGAGTATATACCTTAGTGTTCGAGAATAGAAACTACTCACAGACGTCCAATTTCTTTCAACCTAAATATTTGCAGATATGATACTCTGCGGTAGTAATAAGGATGTCTGCTAGGCATGATCACGGAATTTTGTGAATTCTAGTACATATTTTAATTTAATGAAGGAATTATTGGCTCAACATGGGTTACATTGCCATGCTATAGTACATAATGATATATAGCGCACAAGGATGTGGCGCCATCTGCATTCTTGCGAATTTCACAGTGGAAAATTTTTCTCGGGGACCCTATAAATTATGCATTATGTTAAATAGGGTAATTTCTAAGGGCCCTGAGAAAAATTTCTCCAATGGTAACTCTAATTCCAGTACACGAAATTTCGTCAATTTGTGTAAATAAAATTTAATGACCAACTTCCATGTGTACCTATTTATCAGAGTTTAACTATGCAGATTAAATAAAAACTTATTAAAACAATCATTTAATGGCAATCCATTTGATGAAAAAGGGTTTTCTTTCCCTTGAATGACATTTTTCGATCTACCTAAATATTGACGATAATTTTAGCTAGTTTAATTTTGTTTTTCTGTCATATCCTTAATCCTTGATCAAATTCTTTTAAAGATGTACTGTCATGTGGTGCCCTCTATATCTGTATGTTTGATACCGTCTTAAAAACCAGTTTCAAAATTAAGGGTAAAACTTGATATTGTGCATAACAATATGACATATCATGTTTAGTATTCGCTACCAGAAAAAATTTTTTATTGAGCATCGAAAATTTGTCACTTACTCTGAAACTAAGTTAATTAACGAATCTTTCAACAAGTTGATAAAATAACGCATATTTTTCAGCTATCTGCAATTTTAATATTGCATGTAACACTTCACGTTAAGGAATTTCGAGCATTTTTCGTACGTATGTGCACCTGTTAGTTGAAGCAATCGCAAATCGCAATAGTTGCGTTCCAAACGTGCCAGACAAAGACGGAGAGATACGATGTATTTGCGATTGTAGTGTAGGAGCTGCATGTGCTGCACAAGGACGTGCGGCAGAGCACATAAAGAGAAAGAGAGAAACACGGCTAAAAAGAGTAAAACAAAAACAGAAAAAGTATTAGCGCACATTGGCATTTTCCGTTTGCCTTCCGCGTGTACATTTGATTGTAACATTGGCGAAGGGAATGGATTTGTTAGAAAGAATTGCCATTATCGTATTTTCAAGTTTGAACTCGGTTAACGGTTCCTTTTTTAAATAAAAGTTATCTCTGCTTATAGATGTACGCGAAGCGAAAGAGGGAGAGACGGAATAGTCGCGGAGAGCAGTGCGAGAGAGCGCAACAAGCAAGAACTCGAACGTCGCGCAAGTGCGCGTGTGCGTATGCGAGAAAGAGAGAGAGAGAGAGACGCACACGTTCAAAGCGATGGCATTGCACGGATGCACACATACTGGCGACAGTGGACGTTAGCCAATGGCTGCCGCCAGTGCGAACGAACGCCGCCGCCTGAGTAGTAACGAGTGCCTGCGTTTTTCGTTTGATTCCGCTGTTGCTGCTACTGTTGGCCTGGCTAGTCGTTGATTTTATTGCTGTTTCAAAAAGTTGAGCGTCGTCGCGGCAACAGTCGAACGTTACACAGTGTACCAACTGGAATATCGCGAAAACGAGAGACTCCGATCTGTCGTGGTACAGGAGCAGTGCCTTTAAGAGAAAGAGACGGGAAAGAGAGGGACGATAATAATCCTCTCTTGGCGCACAGATTCCTATAGCCTCTCTTTTACGACTAGCATAACTCGAGCGTTCTCGCGCAGACAAGTGTTTGCAGTGTGTAGCTGAAGCACAACACGGTGAATAGAGAGAGAGAGAAGGACATAAAAGTGGTTTCGTGAAAGGCAAGCGAGAAGACGACACGGTGAGAAAGAGAAAATGCCGAAGCGCCAGAGAATAGACAGCGAGGTGCGTCCGAGACTACGGTAAAAATAAGCCACGCATGAGCCACACACAGGCTCGCAAGACCAAAGCCGATATATCGCGCATCCGGCAGTCAATCTACTCAGAGAACACACCGAGAAAAAAACAGGCCGCTCTCTAGAGCAGTCAGCGCAGGCACATTATATTCTACTACTTAGGTACCTAGTCTTCTTGCTTGTCGCAAGATCTCCGCCCGGTAAGGGTACGGGCATTGTCATTGTCGTCGAGGAACAACAAGCAGCGACCTGCAAGGCATCGTCTCAAGGCACTCCCAAACGTAGACAACTCGACTCAACTCTGCGACAGCGGAGAGGGAGGAGGCGCTGCCCGAATTCCGCCACCACCAAAGAGCTTCTTAACCTACACACCTCGTCCTGTCTCTTGCGCGCGTTCTCCAAACGTTATCGAGCACGCGACAATGGTATCTTATATGCACACTCCAACTTGCTGCCACTGACCCTTAAGCGCGCGTGCCTTTTCAGTTTGTTGATTGGTGATACTAACCACCTGGTGCTTGGTCTAATCTCTCTTTCAGCTATTCATGTTTGCCCTGCAATTATCAATCTTCCTCATCACTAAACACTCCTCATTGTATAAATGCTTTTCAATCGATATCTAGACTCTGCCTATTCCTTCTTTGTTACTTTACAATTAATGGCATATCTCGATGCTGTTACACACTACTGTAGTAGCTTGTTTTCATATTTCTATTGTTAAGCCCATTACATAAACCAGTAGTGCAGTGAATTCCTTGAGTTATTAGTGGAAAACTTTTTTCTACATCGCTTACTATTGAAATAGAATAGTTGAGATAGGATTATCATAAATCACATAACGATGCCCCAGAAAACTGAAAAATTTCAGAGTAATGAAATATCAATTATCTAATACAACTCTCTATATGTTTTACAGCACAACTTGTTTGTCATGGTTTTTAATCATTTTTATTTTTATCCTCTTAATAACCTGTTCTTGATCTTCACCTTTTTTTTTGTAAATGTGTGCAGTTGTTTGACGACAAATTAACATCCTTCTATAATTGGACTTACCTATATGCTAGCTTAAAAATGTTTTGCATTTGGCTTTGATAGACAATACTATTCATGCTATATAACATTATATAGGTTATATATATTAATAGTTCTATATGTATTTCAGGACCAAAATAGCAAGGAAAAAAATAAGAAGGGAAAAAATGGAGAAGCAGTTATGGATGAGGTGAGCATGAAGAAGACTTTCATTACACGAATTCACCATGATTGAGTATATCACAATTTGAAATTTGCAAAGCTAGTTCTTTAAATTTTCTATCTAAATCAATATCAGTCTCAGTGGGAAAGTAAATTTGGATAATATGTTGCTCTGTAATTTGCTGACATTATTATCCCACAGGGATTGATATTTTTCAAATGCATCATTTGCCAAGTTATAGGTATATACCCTTGTGAGACTATTGAGTCTTTACAAGTTGTTTTTACTTTTAATTGCCTCTATTTCAAGTTAATCATTCGTATATCCAATTAAACGCATATAAAATGCCGATTGCGACTAAGTTACGTAAGCGAACCGTCGTCACATTTGAAAAACATTGGCGAGTGATGTACTAGCAGAAAGTTTGATTAGAAAAAATAGAAGACGAACAACAATAATACCTAGCTTCTTTCGCGTGATGAGATAGCGGTCGTGCGTCCTGTTATGCAAATGATAATAAAGATTGTACAAAGTGAAATTGCGCGCGTGCAGAGTGTATTGATGATGCTGCAGTAAAACTGCATTTTGAGTGATAAATTGAATGGCTGGCCGCTCAAAATCAATAGCCGGGGAAAATTTGATCGGAAGACATTCTTGTCAATCGTTTAGAGACAAACTGAATTGTCCTTAGATCATGTCGATTCCGCGAGCGAGCGAGCTCTCGGTCTTCACTAAAAGTCGAGTAAGCCCCCCGAGGGAGTTTGTCCTCCGTTAGCGTCTATCGACACAGCAAGCAATCCGAGGTGGAGAGCAAGAAAAGGACGAGATCGGTGATTCGGCGACAGCGCGCGGAAAAAGCGCTTTCGGAGCATGTATCGCGAGCAGTGTCAACGGGAAAGCGTGGATAGAGGAAACAATCGAGGCCGACGCTGCTGTGAGGAAAAGTCGCGCGATCGATCGCGAGCTTTCGGTGCACGGCGGCGCGCTAATTAGGCGTCAGGCGCAGAGTGTTGCACAACGAGAAAAATGCGCGCGAAGCACGCAGAAGAGGAAAAGTCGCGCGCTCGCGCTGGCGCGTGGTAAGTTGGCTGTGGAGCAGTCGTTGAGGAATTTTGCGACAGATGGTGTCGCCGCTCGTCGCTCTTGGCTAGGCGCGCAGTCTTTCCGCACTGCTTCCCGACGCGAGAGACCGCTCCGCATAGGCGATTTGCCTCTGTACTCTATCGCGCGACAATGCCGATGCCCAACAACAAGAGCCTGCGGACTGCGCCGACGACTGCTCCTGGCCGTGCGACCCCGATCAAGCATGCCGATTCGCATCCGATTCGCATCCGATTTGCATCCGATTGGTTGCCCCTGTCCGGGTCGCGAGCGACGCGATCTTTCCTTCTTTCTTGTAGCCGGTTTCCGGGAACCTGCTTGAAAGCAGGAGAGCGGGTGTCGCGTGGCTCGCGATTCGTTAGCTCAGCCGTAGCTGCACGCAGAAAGCTGATCGGGTCTCCCCGTGATCTCGACGCGGTCGCATCGGTAGTCGACCCACTTGCCTATTTGCGCGCTGGTTGCCTCGATACGCGCGTCGATACGTCCATTTGGAATGCGCGACAGAGGTCGGCTGGCGCGACACCTGCCGCCTCGCTCGGCAGCTGGCGCGACAGAAGTGCTCCACCGGCGACGAGCCACCGACGACGCTGCTGTCGGCGGATAAATTTGGGAAAATTAGCTGGCCGGGGCGTTGTCGTTGATGTCGCGCGCGCGCGTGCAGAGCTTGGCCAGCGTCTTTGAGAAGAAGGCCCCTTTCCAGAAAGTCGGCCGCGAATCGAGCCGAGCAGCAAACGCAGTCGCACGCTCGCGTACGAAGATGTGGCTTATCCCCGACACCGACGGGAGGTCGACGGGAGGTTGGGCCCTCTCCGGTAGGCCCGTTTCCCCATGCCCGTCTGCTCATTGGCCGCAGAGAGCGCGCACCGATCCATCGACTGGCCGCGATTACTAACATCTTTGATACTTTGCCCAGGCGAACAAGGCGGCGAGCGGATCACCGAATTCGAACACGCCGCCGCCGCCGCCGGCGTTAATCAACAAAACCAAGTATCAAGCCGGTGGCCCGGTCATCAGGAAGGACAAGCGCCAGAGCAGCTCCAGATTCAACGTCTCGAAGAATCGCGAGTTGCAGAAGCTGCCGCTGCTGACTGGTGAGTTTGGCACGTGCCAGTCCGTCGGCGAGTGTTTGCGTTGCGCGCGCTCGCGGCACGCCCTGCCGCAGCGCCATCCCGAACCCCGGCGGACGCGGCGACGAGAGGAAAAGGCGCAGCCGGCGGGCCACGTGCGCGGCCGGGAGCAGGGCCGAGCGCCGCGCGTGCTTCGCTCCGGCTCGGCCGCCCCGGGCACGTCGTCGCGCCGGAGAGAGCTATCGATCGGCCCGAAGCGGCGAGCGGGGCGCAGGCGCGCCGCGCGGCACTCACGGCGGCGCGAGCGCGGCTCAGTCGCGACAGCCGCGAGCCGCCTCACGGGCCTTCCGCGACGACGAGAGCCCAGCCGAGCCCCGAGCCAAGCGGCCCCAGCGGCCCCAGCGGTCGAGCACTCGAGCATTCGAGCAGTGCTCCGGGCGCGAAGATGGTCCGCGTGAGCAGTGTGGCCCCGCCGGTCGGCGCCGGCATACCCAAGAGCCCGAGCTTCCACCAGGGCCTGGCGTTCGCCGCCGACGGCGGTGCCGACGGGACCGTGGACGGGACGCGCGCCAGCGGCAAGTTCTGCGTGGCCTCGGCCCTGCAGTACCAGCCGCTCCAGCCGCTGCTGCTCGGTAATCTCGCCCCCGTGGCCGGCCGGTCGAGCCAGCGCCGCGTCTGTTCCCGTTCCGCGCCGCGACTCGATATCGCGTCGCCAGGCTCTCCGCCGCGATTCGCTCGTCCGTCCGTCGACTGTGGCCAACTGAGAAACGCTCGCCGCAAACATTGAGCGATTCGCATTGTTCGCAGAGGTACCGGCGGAAGAGCGAGAGGAGCTGTTCATCCAGAAGCTCAGGCAATGCTGCGTTCTGTTCGACTTCGAGTCGGACCCGCTGTCGGATCTGCAATGGAAGGAGGTGAAGCGCTGCGCTCTGCTCGAGATGGTCGACTACGTCACGAAGAACAGGAACGTTATCAGCGAAGCCATCTACCCCGAGGCCGTTAACATGGTGAGAGAGGGAGACAGTTTGCGGAGACACATTGTCGTGTGTCCGTCGAGCCAATCAACTAAATCGATTAGTCAGCGAGCTTCATGGCACTTGATTAGGGCTGAGCGTGGCTTTGGTTTGGCCAGGCGTCGTTGGCGTCGTCCTTTCCAATGACAATGTAGCCTTCATTGCCCACGGATATTAATAAGATCGCCTTTTCGTTCTCTCGTTCTCTCATCCCTCAATCGCTGGCAATCGGCTTTTTCCTTTTGCTCTTGTAGTCCTATTGGAATTCTTCTCTGTATGACTTTGTCAAAGTACAGCAGGCTTTTAAATTAAGCCCCACCGTCTATCCTATCGATTATCAAGTCTATTGATTTTTTTCTCTCCTTCTTTGTTATTACGTAGCCGTTGCACTCTACGGACAAACGACTGTGCGCCAAATAATAAGATTAACGCCGTGAACTTCCAGTTAAAAGCACACTCGGCTTAACGTTCAAGTGTCATCGTCAACCTTTATAACCACTCGCCGCTCGTGGGACTTGCGCTTAAAATATATTTCCCGAATTTGTTTCAAAGTATGCCAAACTAAATATTTTCATATCGGTCTGATGAAAAAAAGCTACAAAGAAATCTCCAAATTATCACCTTCCAATTAACTGACTCACATAAATTTTAATCGCGATCACTGACAACTGTATTAATTACAATTCATCGGGATACGAGTACGAGTGCGCACAGAGTTCGATTAGTTCAATCGATTTTTGTGCACGATAAAAATAAAAGAGTAGTGGCACATATAAACGGGCTGATAAGAAATGTACGTGAATTTGAAGGCTCGATTGAGCTTCTTAAGCTTCTTCGATGCTATTCAAGTCTGCATAACCTCGGGCTGAAAAAAAGAAACCAATTTAACTCTCGAAAACTCGAGAGTAAATTAGCACGCTCGAAATCCGAAACTTGCAAAAGACACAATTCTGAGAACAAACTAGCAACGTCCGAAGGTTCTTGCTCACATGTGGCTGAGCGTAACGTGCGTAATGTGTAAACGCATTGCAGTTCGCAGTGAACTTGTTCCGGACCTTGCCACCGTCGTCGAATCCCAACGGCGCGGAGTTCGATCCAGAGGAGGATGAGCCGACGTTAGAGGTTGCATGGCCTCACCTGCAATTCGTTTACGAATTCTTTCTACGACTGCTCGAATCGCCAGACTTTCAGCCGGCCGTCGCCAAACGCTACATCGATCACAAATTCATCCTGCAACTTCTTGAGCTCTTTGACTCGGAGGATCCACGAGAACGTGATTTGTTGAAAACCACGTTACATAGAATTTACGGCAAGTTCCTTGGGCTCCGTGCTTACATACGCAAACAGATCAACAACGTTTTCTATCGGTTCATTTACGAGACTGAACATCACAATGGCATTGCCGAGCTACTTGAGATCCTTGGCAGGTGAGATCATGCGTAGTATTTTCTTTCTTCCTCCTTATCCTCCTCCTCCTCCTCCTCCTTCTCCTCCTTCAAGTTATTAATTTTTTTATGCATTGTACGATGCTTCAAATATAGCTGTAGGTTTAGCATGGAAAATAATTTAACGATTACATTCATGTCACAGGAGAAAATCTGCCGAGCATGCTTTCAATACTTTGTCTTTACGTTACTAGTCACTCGATAAAAAAATAAGCCATTAAGAAGTTTTTCTAATGCTTTCGGTAATCGCTAGGGAAATTATTTGAAATTACGAATAGCGCCTATTAGATTTTGTAAACAATTGATTAATAATCAAGGTCGAATTGGATTTTTTGCTTGCTAAAATGTTCGTTTTTGAGTAATGATGAATAATACAAGTATCGGTTTGCATGAAACAGCTTATTCGTGATCGTTCAGCAAACATTTTTTGATGAGAATTGGGGTGACGTATTTAAGCAATTAAAAAAAACAATTGTGAATTTGTCGTTTTCAGCATCATCAATGGCTTCGCACTGCCATTGAAGGAAGAGCACAAGACCTTCCTGCTGAAAGTGCTGTTGCCTTTGCACAAGGCCAAGTCTCTGTCGGTGTACCATCCCCAGTTAGCCTATTGCGTAGTTCAGTTTTTGGAAAAGGACGCCTCTTTGACCGAGCCCGTGATCAAGAACTTGCTAAAGTTCTGGCCGAAAACGCACTCGCCCAAGGAGGTGATGTTTCTCAACGAGCTTGAGGAGATACTCGACGTGATTGAGCCAGCTGAGTTTCAAAAAGTCATGGATCCACTCTTCAGACAACTTGCTAAGTGTGTCTCTTCGCCGCACTTCCAGGTCGGCCATCCGAACTTCTACTTCTTCAATTAAATTATACTTCTTAACTGGATGCTGTCATCAAGACCCTGCCTCGCGCACACGCGTGTTCGCTCATTCTTGCTTTCACTGGCTGTTTCAGGTTGCCGAGAGAGCCCTCTACTACTGGAATAATGAATACATAATGTCTCTCATCTCCGACAATTACTCGGTTATTTTACCTATCATGTATCCGGCGCTCTACAGGAATTCGCGAAACCATTGGAACAAGACGATACATGGTCTAATCTACAACGCACTTAAGCTCTTTATGGAAATGAATCAGAAGGTTTTTGACGAATGCTCCCAACAATATCAGCAAGTGAGTCTAGAGCACAATCGGATCATTGAGTCATTGATGTGCACTAATTATTTATTTGGATCTAGGATAAGTTGAAGGAGTGCAAGCTGCTGAAAGACAGAGACGAAGCGTGGAATAAAGTCGAAGCACTAGCTACAAGGCATCCATCTTACTCGTCAGTCAAGTCTGTAGTATCAAATAACAATAAAACCTTCATCACACAAAATAATGAGAACAACGCCCAACCTGAAGAAGATGAAGAAAGCGAACAGTTAATAGCCGACAAAATAGATGTGCAAGCCAACGAAGTAAGTCTTCAAAATGTAAGTGCGTGTATGGCGTGTGCTCATATTCTGATATGAGGAAAACAGAAAGCAGCTTATAGGCAATTTTAAGGCTTTATTGCTTGGATTACTTATCTCTTGTCAGACAGAATCATCAGTTACGACATTGAACGTGAAAATTATTTCATATTCTTTGTGTCTTGATAAACTGCTTATCTGTACGTGACAAAAGCTTATAACAATTTAATTCGTTTTCGATGCGTCTAACAGGTCAAGAAATCTTCGCAAGTTATCAAAGTTAAACAGCTGCTGAGAAGGAAAAGTGAACTGCCCCAAGATTCCTATACGATTCGTGCGCTCTCGGATCACAAACGAGCGGACGAATACCTTGTCACACCGCCCGATCCAAGCAACTGCTAGTCTCTGCCTTGCTCTCTTCCAGTTTATTTTTTAATGCGCAGCAACAAGGTCGAGAGTTAGTTTCTTTCCTTGCATTAATTAATACTGAAGTACGTGTGTATCAAGAGAGGGGGTCACTGTGAGAGAAAAGCAAAACACATACACAAACACACAAATCTCAAGAAAATGAGATTCGCGCGCGCATAACTAGTTATATAAATAAGAGGAACTAAGATTACGAGAACGGACAATACGTTGCCGAGTATAGTTGTAATATATATAAATACTTTTTTCAATTTTTTAAGTCGGCTGATGAGTTTACGAATTATTAAAACAATACAATATAAGGTTTATTAGAGGAGAAAAAAAATAAACGTCGCTCTACTATGTACTTTGTGGGTGGTGCGCGCGCATACAAGCGTGTATGCCCAACATTAAATGGGACATCAGTTTCATAATTACATGAGATTTTTTGTACAAAGAAGTAATGATAATTCTAACGGATGTGCTTCGCTTTAGCTAAAACGAAAAAAAAATTAAGAGAAGCTGCCGAAATGCTATATTTAATCCGCGAATTTTTAAAAAACATGACATGTATGTATATGACGGGAGGTTAATGAAGATAAACGCCAGTCGTTTCAATGGTACGTTCGTTGAATAGCATGAATTGCTTGTGTTTTCGTTGGAATAAAACACAATTTATAATCAACAAACGATGTAAACTATAGCGCAGTAAACATGTTAATTTAAATTAATATAAAGCAAAAAGTCTATTTCAAAATCACAAATTATTACTCGAGTCCAAGAACCAAGTAAATTGATACAGTAATTATGTTTCAAAGTTATTATTGATTCGAAGAAAGTGTGCTAATTGATATTTCTACGCGCTGCGTCTATCATATTTTTCACTTTGCATGATTTCAGCCTAAACGTTATGTCCGTTATGCCTCTTCGTGTGGACTAAAAAAGCTTATTGTCATTAGTGAGAAATTAGTTTCTCTTTTTAGCAACCGCTATTCCATTATCAACCAGAAAATAACTCAGTAAATCGCATTCGGACTTCTAGAATTCGATAATTTTGCTTGAGTGATGTTATGCTGAAGCAGGCTTGTTAAATTTACGTGTGATCGTAGTAAAGCTAATTTTAGAGAGAATGCGGAATGAACGCAAAAAAATTCATGTTGAAAACATTATAATTTTCGCACTGCTGGCAGGCTGTTATGTTGATATTGCTAATATACCTTGTTGAAAATGAGATCGTAATTATGTCTCGCGGAAAAACTTTTACATTAAAGCTGCAATTAAAGAAACTTAATTGAAAATTGATTTACTTATTAATACAAAATCCTATCAAAGAAACAAAATCCGTCTCTGCTAAAAGTTGATTATTTGTAGGAATATATTATAATAGCGTGTAATATTATGGATAAATGTTGATGTGAATAAAGACAAAAATTATTAAGGAAAGAGCTAACTTTATGGGCTTTTACCGTAGTATGTTGCAGTCTCGCTGTTTGGAGATGTCTGCTCATTTTCGCGGCACATTCAACGATGAATCTTCACGTCTGAATGATAATGATGTATGTTATTCTAAATAAAATCAAAACATAATCAAAGATTAATAAAAAAAGCAATGTATATGAAGATTCTTCGTCATATATCTGAGTTCGATTAATCGTTGATCGATTCTAAACGTTTGTAGTAACGAGAGCTTTACAAATTGTCGTACCATAATTAAATTGTATGTTGTACTATGTTTTGATATATATACGCTGAAAAATTACAGTAAAACAATACTTGAGAAAAGTAGTTTTGCGAGAGAAAGAAACAGCTAAGTTAATTGGTCTCCAATGTATGCCGCGATGTTGTTGTGCAACTTGTCGGAATTTCTTTAGGATGCGTAGAGCATGCCTCTCTTTCTCTATACATCTCTTTGGTTTTAAATGATAGGTAAAATAAGTCTCATAGGAAAGTACAAAGTTTTTTGCACTTATTTGAGAAATGACACGTGTTCTTCCACTTTTTCTATCATTTGTATCATTTACTATAACAGCTGTAAATTCCTATGATTCTTTTTTGCCAGAGAGACTATATTCCTCGTACTCTGCCAAATGAAATGATAAAGAAACACTTATCGAACGATCAAAGATCGGTGTTTATTTATGCAATTGTAAATACTGTACAAAAGTAAAAACTTCGTGGACCGATATGTATATTTCTCATTTTTGGCAATTTGCAATATGTATAGTCTTAATTTTATTCTATTTTTTCTCGGATCTTGCAAAAAATTTTAGAGTTACTATCTAGAGCATGATTCTCATACTCCCTCATCAAAAAATGAACTGATGTAAGAAACAGCCAGAGAAATCTTCTTTCTTATCACATTGGTATCCTTTTTTATAATTGAACTGTACATGTAACCTCATATGTTAAAAGAAAAAAGAAACAGAATAAGAGAATAATCTTGTGGTCTAGACTTCGAAAATCATTTTTTTCTCCAACCCAGTAGCATTAATTGCCTTTTATTTATTTAGTTAAGTTATTTGTGCGTGTGCATGTGCGTGTGCGTGTGTGTGTGCGTGCATGTGTGTTTACATGTACATTTGAAGAGAGCCTAAAGTGAATGGATCGTTAAACACTCATTAATCTATAGGCCAATCAATAGGTATATTATTAAAATTATAAGAAATCGAATTGCGCATTTATGTTAACGATATTACGTAGTTTAACCCGGCACTTTTTTCTACAAAAAAATCGGTGTATAACCATTTTTTTATTAACAATAGCAATAGTAAAAACGGCACTTTCGGTTTTTCGTTTACAACGTAAAAAGTATTAGAGTGATCGTAATAATACTAGAGGAACAATTGTAGAGAAATAAAAGGCGTCCAAAATGAGATGTTGCTGGACCGGATCCAATAATTGGAAACGGAGAAAACATGGAAAAACGTGAACATTTTTAAAAAATGTGTATCTCCGTCATTTTACTAGATCAAGAGCTGAAATTTATTAAAATAGTGTTGTATACTTAGTTTAAACTCGTCAAAAATGGATGCTGTGCGATAAATAGTTTTTGCGCAATCGCAATTTTTTGTAAAATTGACCTATGCTTGAGTAATTGTTATTTCAATTCTGAAAATGGCTATCAAAAATACAAAATTAATGCTACATCACTGTATTTTCAATTTGTATTTCAAGTTTTTATAATATGTTGTTATATACCGATTTTTTAGTAGAAAAATGTGCCGGGTTAAACTACGCAATATCTTCAGCATGATAGCGCAATCAGATTTCATATAGTTTTAATGTTAAATTTTACTACTGCTTAGAGCTAGGTTGCTTGGTCTATTTAGGCGATAAATATTTATAAAGAAACCAATCAGCAAGTATTTTAGCGACTTTAA
Organism: Phymastichus coffea; assembly: GCF_024137745.1. Lineage (NCBI taxonomy): Eukaryota > Metazoa > Arthropoda > Insecta > Hymenoptera > Eulophidae > Phymastichus > Phymastichus coffea. The sequence continues at coordinate 329,701 of NW_026706898.1, read as the reverse complement.
TTTGTTACAATGAAATACAAATATAAAATTGCTCACTTTCTTTTTACGCTGTATGAAGAAGAATTTAATAAGTGCGATAAATAGAAATTGATGTTTATATTTCGGAAAAAGTTGAATATTTGTGGATAATAAATATTCACCTTTCTTCATCTTACAAGTGTAATTTTTCATTAGCTATCATTCTTCTTTTAGTAATTTTCTTATCTGCGTAATATTATACTATAACTGAATGAGCTCTTGTGAAAACAGAATATACACACAAAAACAGCCATTTCTGTTTGTAATTTGCTGGAAACACAGTTTTCTTATAGTAAATAACGAAATACTACAGATGAAAGTAGAATTTTTCTGCATGCAATTTTAGATAAACTTAAAATTCCCTGTATATACCCTGCTATAAATTGCTCATATTTTGTAACATAGAACTATTTCGACTGAAATTTACATATTTTGTAAACAACAAGAATCATTTGTTTTTTTATTGATGAAAAATAAATTTCATGAGAAATTTCTTTTCAAAGTTTTACGACCTTTGTGCATTAATATAAAAGCATCAGTGATTGAAGAAACTTTAGTTTGTATTGCAAATATAAAGAATATCTAATGGTAAATACTCGAATATTAATTCAATCCTTGAGGCATATTATTTCACGTTTGACAAACTTAGGCTAAAGCAACCACTTGCAAGGAAGCAATTACAAGGTGGGAGGAACGTACTGGAAAAAAGGCTAGTGAAGAAAAAGAAATTATACTAAGCTTTCAATGGCCACCTATACAAAAAATGGATAATAGCTTGTCATCTTTAATGAAAGTCGAGTTAATTAATAAACAAATTTATTGTCTTTTAAATAATTTTTAAAAGAATAAGTTAAGGTATTAAAATGATCTATTTATTTAGAAAATTATTGCTGTCAACAAATATGATTGAAAAAGTCATTGGGATAAATTCATTGAAACATTTAAAAATTTTATCACTGAGTCGTAACTACATTAAATCATTTTCTGGCTTGGAAGCAATTGGTGATCATTTAGAGGAGTTATGGATTTCTTACAATTTAATTGAAAAAATAAAAGGTGTCGCTGCATTAAAAGCCCTCAAGATATTATATATGTCGAATAACATGGTGAAGGATTGGGCGGAATTCAATAGATTACAAGAGATACCTAAACTTGAAGACTTGCTCTTTGTTGGCAATCCTTTGTGTGAAAATATGGATCCAGAAGTTTATCGAGCTCAAGTTATAAAAAAATTGCCAAATTTACAAAAACTAGATTCAGTTCCTGTTGTGTATGTTTTAGTGATCAAACATCTGACGTAGTGTTCAATCTACTACATCAAATTTTCATTTCTAGATCCATTGCCGAAGATGAAGACAATGAAGATTAACTTTATATACACAAATTAAAAGTGAAAAATTAGTTTGAAAAATATTTTGAAAACTTTGGGAAAACATGTAACAATATTTGTATATATACAATTAATAATTTTCAACTCTCATATCATTAATTCCAAGCTCTTCATTTTGCTCAAAACTCCTATTATATTTAGTAATAGTTAATCCAGCATCTGTTCCAATATCACTTAGGGTTTGTACATAGCTATTTCCAGCAGGGTCATCAAGAATTAAAGTAACTTTTTTAGTTCCTTGCAAAACTTGATCAAGTTGAGTTATAAAATTTTTAATTCTAGATTGAATTTCTGGATCAGTGCTGTCGCCAGTTAAAGCTGTTGATGTAGATAATTGATCTTTTACAGCAGTGATAATTCCTTCAACAGTGGTAAAACGGCCTCCTAATGTAGTTGATCCTACTTCCAATTCCAATTCAGGTATTTTCATATAACAAGTCTCAGATTTAAGTAAATCTCGAACAAAATCTTCCTTGCCATTTATCTTTACTTCTATTCTCACTCCTTCTGGCTCAATACCACTACCACTTTTTACCTCATTTGTTTTATGTCCACAAATTTCACAGGCAGTTGCCATAATTACAACCTCTTTAAAATAGGGGATATCTACAAATTAATAATGTAATTTTAGATATGGTATGCTGCAAAAGAAATTTAATGAAATTCATATTAAAATAATTAGGTATACTTGTCATTTTCATATTTGTCTCACAGGGATTGTTACATTCTGGACAATTTGTTGGAAAAGTCAAAACTTCCCCTTCAATATCTTCTAAAGTGTATTCATTTTCTTTAATTGGTTGAAGCAGCTTATCTTCGTTCTCTACATAGATACCTAAAATATGATTTTGATCGTTCGTTCTTTTAAAATAGTGAATTTCACAGTCATTGTCTTTCTGTGGTGCCTTTGGATTTTGTACAAATGTATTGCCAGAAATATCTTCAAAAATCATTGTGTATGGTTCTTTGATGCTATATAGATCTTTCAGTTTACTAATAAATTGATCAATTTGTTGTGCAGCTTCAGGATTTTTTTCTCTACGATGATCTTGATCTTGTTCCAATCCTGTAATAGTTCTATCAATAATGCCTTCCACAGTAGTCACCTCTTGAATATAAGATAGGAATATAAGATTCTAGACACTTTCAAATTAATGTATTATTTTACTCAATTATGTCAAATAATATTATAGTTACCTCCTTTCTGTGATTGAGATAGAATTTCGAAATCCAAGTGAGGTATACATACACTCGTATAATCTGATTTGATAACTTGTCTATTCAAATCTGATTCTGTCCTAATTTTGAGAAATATCTTTACACCCTTTTCTTCAATTTTTCCTGCATTTTGTATTTCATTATTTTGAAAACCACAATGTTCACATTCAAAAGACATGATTACAACATCTTTGTAAAAAGGAATTTTCGTAAGAAACAATCGTGTTTCTCCCTGAAAGAATATCCAATATTACATTGTAATAAATGTTAAACTTGTTATTCTTAATATCAATCATAAGCGTACATTTTTTCCACAATTCACACACAAACTTTCGATGACAGTTGCTTCGGGCTCTAGATCATCAGCTTTTAAATCTCGAAAAAGTGGTTTACTAGTTGCAGTAATAGAATTTTTACCTGCTGTCATTATATGACTTTTAGGTTATATTGTATGAAGAAAACAATTCTTGAAAATCTGAAATATGAATCTGAGATCTTTTCAAAATTATAGCACAGCTAAATTTTCGCCCTAATTTGATTTGCCGCAACTTTATATTAATCGTGTATTATGTAGTAGAACAGGATAAATAAAGTTATGTTGACACAGCAGCCTACAGGTACAGAGTACAGTTTAATCACGATCATGAAGTATTGAAGTTTGAAGTACTAGATTAAAGAAACAAACTCAAACGAGAGGCGGAGCGATACAATATGACTGGTTATAGCGCTCGATGCGGCGACTATCGGTAGCACTATAGCACTGCTTAGACAGAGACAAACTTATGCGAGTATGGGTAATTCCATGTCAAGCTTTGAAACATTTTATGGAAACTTTGCATAAACTTTTCAGAAACATTGCAAAGACTATTTCGTGAAAAATTTTTGGTATGTCGATAAAAATGTTTTGCGAAACATTAGCGTAAACCATCAGAAACGTATTTCTGCAATATTGTATACCAATATTCCATATACATTGTCGCAGTATTCCTACAAACCATTCCCCGAAATATTGTTAAAATAATTTTTGGAAAAAAATGCATGAATATTTCAGAAATTTATTATAAAATTTTCGTTGAAATATTTCAATTGTTTACAGAAACATTCCGCAAAACATCGGCAAAACATAGCAGAAATGATTCGTGCAACATTACGGTTCAATGCTTAAGACAAATTGCATTAACTATTTGCATAACTTCTTCCAAAACCTTTTCCAAACGTTACTGTAAACGCTCCACTGAAATACGTTAACTTTTCGTGAACGTTTCAAGAAAATATGTCGTTGATAAAAAAGAATGAAATAAAATTGTGAGGATATTGAGAGATGAGACGTACGTTTTATGTTCAAAAAAAGAAGTTTTATTTAAATTTTAGACAAAGATAATAATATTTAAAGCAAGACAAAAGTGACTCGACTCTGTGGCTGACTAAAACACTTGGTGCGCGCAACACACTACACGCGACGCACATTCACAAAGTAAATTCACTAGAGTATCGAACAGCACTTCCACACTCCTAGTGAATCGCAAACGAATAAAACCGTGCTACACATTGCACTCACATATTGCAACTGAACTCGACATTAAGAATGAAAGCTAGACTAAAGGAGGGCATGTCTATCCCCGACGCTTCTCAAATCGCAACTGAAGCCCGTTTTCCTTCTGCTTTTCCGAGGATAAGAGAAGGAAGGAAAGGGGTGGATGGTCTCGAAAATTATAAAGAGAGGGATGTATTTAATTAACGCTCTACTAATGACGCGGGGCCAGTTGTAATGCATTGACTATTATCCGGCGGGTCATTACAAAAATCTATGCGTTAATAATACTGTGTCTGCTATAACGCTGGGGTTTCTCCTTAAATATATCGGGCTATTGAGAGATCGAGAAAGGAAGAATCTTCGTGTTACTAATGAACCTAATAATAATAAGACTTCCCCTGGATTACAAATGTATCGACTAGAGATGAGAGACGATGAGAGTGATTCGGTAATAATCAGCCGAATAGTCGAGTCCAACTAGCCCTCATTTCGAATCACCAGTCACCAGTCACCACGCATCGTTGCTGCAGATTATCCCGCTCGGTGCTGTTGCCGCAGGCTCGAAGTCGAAGGCACTTGTTTTTACGAGCGACGCTGCGAGTGGTACTCTGCCGAGCCCCAAAAATTTGACTTCTGATGAGCTTTTCATCAATTTTGTTTGAATGATCAAGCAGACAGCACAGTTTGGAATCAATGGAACTGGGAATTCGAATTGAACCGCAGATATTTATAATAAAATAATTTCCAGGGATCCGAGAAAGATTTTTCAGACATGACGATACGGTTAAATCGAACGTACGCCAAATTAGTACATTACGATACAAGTGCGGGAAAGTAGATTCTTGTCTCGTGTACCTTTCCACCCTCGCTTCGCTCGGGCGTAAACGCCACACGAGACGGAAAACTCTTTCCCGAACATGTGCCGTACCGTATTTTTTGATACGACGTGTGGAAAGTGCGATTTTCAACACACGTTTTTTGCCGAGCGTGCGGGAAAAACGCACTTTCCGCACGGAGTGTCGAAAAATAAATTATTTGCCGCTAAAAATAATTAAAAATTACGAGTCAGTGACCAATGATTTTTTATTATAAAAATTACAAGTAAGATCATTTGGTTGTCAACAGTTCTATTTTGTTATCTACATAAAATAATTATTTTATTTTGTACACATAAATTGTGAGATGATGCATTTTTTAATGTAATAATTTGAGTCATTTTATTACAAAATATAGTTTAATTGCTATGTCTTTACCAGTAATGTTAGCGTATTAAGAATAAATACATCAAACAGAAATATAGACAGTATATTAGTAATATTTGCAAGCGCGATTTGTTAAGTACAACATTTATAAATACATAGTATTTTTAGCCTCTATACTCTAGTTAAACAGTAGTAGTAATTCGTATTTATAGTTTCATACTATATATTAGTGATCAAATATATTTACCTCATATATAATTAAATAATCTCTTTAAAATTAAAATACTACAAGTTCTTCATATATACATTTATATATATAACATATTTTTACCTCTAGTTTTTTATAAATTAGTGCAAAAATAATGCTGCTTTGGCCATGAATAAAATTGATATAATTGCTTCATCGACGATAACAGATATTTGTCTGATTCAGATGAGACTCTGATCATAAAGTTAGATGATTTAATTCCACTTCAAACTCACGTCCATCGTGCATTACTGCATTAACTTCATTTTTATTTTCATTTCAAAAATTTGAAAAGTGAAATAGTTTACGCAGTTAATTATGTATATTCACGTATGATCTAGTAACATTATGATTTCATGAAATTTACAAAATTTTAGAACGGTACTTATTCAGTAAATATAGAATTTACACTGGTTGTTCAAATCAAGCGTAAAGAAATGCTAAATTTTTCGCTTACAAATCAGTTTCTCGAAATATTTTGATGTACATTTTCATTAAATTTTTAATATTTTTATAGCAGGATACTTAATGGAATGCATATTGCGTGATAATGTTATAATAAAAATATCCCCTTTAATCAAAATTGTGTGGAATGTCTTACGGAAAAATTTTAATTTCTTCATTATTTCGATAAAAGAAATCAAAACTTTCAATTTTCTTTAAAATCCGTGAAAATGTTGTTTTGATTAATAAAAAAGATATCAATAACATTTGATTCTAATCAGTATTTGATTTTATAATAATTTTTCTATCGTTAGAAACTACATGTGGATAATTTACAAATATTCAATATTAATTAACAATAAATTATTCGTCGTTGACAATCTATGCGAGCAATTATACAAAATTAAACCTAAGGACGGAAAACGTAAAACATTATAGCTAGTTGGCAATGAAAAATCCTCAATACTTCTTATATTCGATTATTAGTTGCTTCTTCTTCCTAAAGTTTTACACTAATTAAAAAATGTAATTGTTTATTTATAAAAAGAAATGCTCAAAGCACGCGTTCTAAAAATATTGAGAATTGCATGTTGATAAGTGCAAAAATTCTTAAATAAATTGAAAATAAAAATATTTTTAAACATTAAACGTAGAATAAGTTTTTTATCTAATAAAAATGTGTAAAAACAGCTTGAGATTACAAGCGACTCTATAAAAAGGCTAGTCGATCATTCTATTTGTACCGTGGGCTATCTGGTGGTGTAGGTTGTGCATTATTCTTATTTTTGGGTCCCGACTTAAACGACATCTTCTTCGCTGGTCTCGGTGAAATACCGTGCAAAGTACTTTCTGTAGCATCGCCGCTGAACCATACTCGACTGCCGTCGGAAACTATAAACAAATTAAGGAAAAAAAAAGATAGCGGTGGTCTTCTAGTTAGCAATAGTACGCTAGCAATACCTTTACTTTTTTGGTTAAATCTGTTGCACGCACACGAAGATAAACCAAATGACGCGTGTGTGATAAGCTTCTAAACCTATAACTATTTTCTAGGATATACGTAGAATGGAAGTATTACCTCTCAACAGATTTTGAAATACTGTTAAAAGAAAAGGTTAATTGAAAATTACAAAGACAAAACCGACCACACCATGATTGACATGATTTGATGAGAGATGTTTAGTACATGAGTGAGGCTATAATACGGCTAAAAAGAACTTGATCCAGCGCGTGGGAGAATTTCGGTATCGATGAGACTGTTAATTAATGGCGTGCGCGAGATGTTTGTACAAATTATACCAGAATGCTCGTACCTCTATTTGCTCGATTGTCACTGTTAGCTGCCGATGTACCGCGAAGGTTCGCACGTCCTTGATAAGAATCTATCAAGGCTGCTGCGAGGTTTGATGAAGCTGTGGACTGTACACTCGTTGTCGAACCTTTAAAAAAAATTAACATTAGACACAATTTTTGCACACGAGTCTTGAGAGTCAAAAGGTCGGATACAAACTTGAAATCGAAGATGCGCCACTAAATGGACTTGCCGGCTGTACAGGTGAATAAACGTTGGCAGCAAATTCCTCAAATGTCGTAGCTTCCTTGTGATTTCTCATGATAGTATCTATAGATCTTGCCCGTTCTTCGTAGCTATTGAATATATTAAATAAGACTAGTTACGAAAAAAGAAAAAATCACGCAAATGATTGTAGCTTGGAAGTACGTACTAATGCTGGTAAAGGGTGAGCGTCGATCTCTTAGCTCTACTGGCGGCTAACGCTGTTGTTCTAATTAATCCAGGTAAGACGGCATCCTCCACAATGCATTCGTCAAATAACAGTCCGAAAAATGGTATTTCCGATTTTCGCGACACTTGTACTCTATACAATTTGTTCGAAAGAGGATAAATGACGATCAATACATCGCAAAATTCCGTAGGAATGATATCTCGACGGTAGTCGCGCCAGTGTTCTGACCAAACAATATGTATTTCGTCGTTACCTAGATGCCTCGTCTGAAAAATAATAGTTATTCTTTTTTTTCTATTAAACAAATAAAGATATGTATAAATATACAATTACGTTACTTTTTGCAATAAACTTTCGGGACTATCTGAAGGCATTCGAGTTGCCACGTGAAACAGAACTTCACCAAACGACGTAGCGTAGTACGGTGCAGTCACTCCGGAAGCTTTGCCTGGTACTAGTCCACCCATGAAACCTGTATGCGATTCGAGCTCTACTTCCCAAGCTAATCGCGCAATGAAACTCTCGTACTCTTTACTTGCAGTGACGTTGCTGAGTATCGAATTTTTGTCTTCTTGACCTTGAGCAACATAAATTACCGCCATCTTATGAGTTTCCCTCGATCTTTGGCTATCTAAATTTCTCAGTTCTCGCAGTAATTTTTCATTTTTGGCTAGCAAATGTAATTTTCTACGCTGTTCCCATCCAGACAGACCCAGATGTGAAAAAAGAAGACGGCAGTGGTGAAAAGGCGCTGGTGGTGGTCGACAAGTAGGTGATGTCATCGGACCCGCGCACATGCTCACATGTTGGCTCCAAGTATTTATATGTTCACGTTCAGCATTTCGCTGATTTAATATCGTCGCTATTGTCTCCGCTTCATAATATTGGCCTTGAGGAGGTCCAGCGGGCGAGTTAAGAGTTATTTCTGGATTTGTCAGTACCTCTGGACTCGTGTGACCAATATACTGAAGTAGCTAGAATTTGTAAGTAACCCGCAATTTACAAGCTTTAGCATCAAATTTTTAACGACAAAGTTGACAATTTCAGTACTTACATCGTCCAAATTATCCATGTCACTGGCTCCGTTTTCGAAGGTAGGTAAAATATGAGGGTCATGATGACGCAGGGTATGTCTTGGTGGACAACTTTGTATAGGTAATACACTGCACAAGTCATCTTTCACAGCTTTTGAAGTGTAATCTATGTTAATAAAATGATATCATTAAAATTTAACCAAATCTGAATTCAAGTATAATTGATAGTTTTTAGGATTAAAGCTCACCTAATTTTGTTTTAGGCACATTGATATCTCCGTTTGAAGGTTGATTGTATAAAATTGAACTGTCCCACGATGCTTTTCCAGCTAAATCCCTCAATAATACTCGAACTATTGATGGAGCTGTTGACAATCCCGCTGTAACTCCTCCACCTGGCGCATCCAAAGTGTCGAGCTCAATTAAAGACATAATAATTGAGTTCGAGAGCATCAGAAGTTGAATGTTCGGTGCTTGAAACATGGCTGATGATAATTCGTCACTTTCAGAGCCTGGCACATCGTCCAATTCTACCACAAGAGACGATAATCGAGCTGCTCCAATTCCCATAGGAAAATGCCCCAGATGATTAACAAGATGCATCATTACCTGTTATAGGTAAATAAAATACGATTAATTATCTGAATAAATATTTTTCTTTATTCGTAATAAAAGTATCGTAAAATATACCATCTTGGCTGCCAACTGTACAGACTGCATATTTCCTCTCCACATTAATTTTGCAGTCGCTTCGCCGAGTAAGTTATCCAAAGTAATATTTGGATCAAAGTCTTCTTTTTCAGCCTGAGTTTTCGATGCTTCTTGCGACTCTCTATTAATTTTATTCTGTACAATATTATCTAGAACCTTCAAATTAAAATTTAATAGGAAAATTATCTATACGTGAATATTTGCAACTGATACGATTGTAAAATAATGTTTATTTACTGTAAAAAGCGTTAAGAGCAGTGGTTTTCCTTGATGTACTGTCAGCAACATACTTGGACCCAAATGCATGGCCCATTCTCCTAAACAAAACAGCATTGAAATTGTCAGGGAATTTTTCCTTTCACGAATTATTGTCCTTTCTAGTGTTTCTGATAAACTTTGAATTATCTTAGCAGGTATACTGGGATATTGCTCTAATAAAATTTCAGCTTTGTCACAGAGTAGAAGAAGGCAATCGCAAGCTACTTGTGCGACGGTCGCGTGTGAAGTCTAAAACAGTTATTTTAAATAAGTTTTAATAAAGAAATTTTTATTTTATTTTATCATTTCCAATCAACAAAATTAATCATTAGCATGAATAACTTCATAACAATGTATGAAATTAGTACACATAAGCTATGATTAGTCGCACGACGTTCACATGCAATAAAGCCGAAAAACATTCCCGTCAACGTACAATTGTCGATGAATATTCGCTGCATCATATGGAAGACGACACTGGAGACAGATGTGTCATACATGCAAAGTCAATACCTCATTCGTTAGAAGAAAATGAAATTTGTCCCTGCGTCGGACGGCCTGCTGGGCTATTTGAGCACTTGATCCAATGGAACACTAAGATTACTAAGTTCAAGCGATATCCAACACCAATAACTAAAGTGCGTTAATAAATTCGAATAAAAAGAAGCCCGAAACCTAAGCTTTACGTATCACCGCTTACACTAGTGTGCTGTGCTATCGAGCAAGTTATAAATTAAATTGGAACCATTAATAAAACTACTGTGTTATACTATACCTTAAGGGACAATAGAAGAACATTGATTGCTTCCGGAATCGTTCTGTGCAATGATTTGTAAGTTAACTCTTTATAAACAAACATGGCTACACTAGATAGTGCATTACATCTTGCAATACCCGTGGGTTCGCGACGACAGCAACGCATCAAAATCGCTATGATGTGATCCTAAAACATCAACAATCACGTGAAATAACAGAACCAAAGATGAAACATTATATTACTAATGCTTACTTTTGCATATGGGCATGTAGTTGTTAGAATTTCTGTTTCATTAGGTTGTAAGACCCTCGTATTTATGTTAGTAGTCGGTAGCGATAACAAAGATCCAAGAATTGAAACAGCCTCCATTCTTGGTGCATCAATATCTTGACTGCTGAGAATAACGTTCGCCGCTTGAATGTAGTCTAGGATCAGAAGGTTGGAGCCAGACAGATTCAAACTGAATAGGCGTGGACCAGTATATTTCACGAGAGTATGGAGAATCTTGGTGTCATTGCTAGAAATTCCATGATGAATCGCGCGATAAAAGAGCGTGAGATATTCTTTGGACAGATTTACGTCTTGAGGCTGAATCGTTAAGAGACAAATGAGCCGATATGCTGCCAACTTGCCTGTTTCGTACTGCGCTGGCAATTGTATCGCCTGAAACAAGCGCAACGCAATCAATCGCCATGTTTTTGGAAACAACAGTTGGATTGGTAAATTGAAAATGAACCTTGAAGCACCAGGGAGATATAATTGTCAAAGGTGGTATCAGATCGGGTGCTGGTGGTGTTGCTTGATTGTCCCCGGAGACTCCTTGATTCAACCGAATCTACAACAATTGAAAAATACGTTATTTACACTGCTTCACATGAACAAACATCAACTAAACAGCTTAATTTTGTAGCACATACTTTGATGAGTGTGTGAGTCAGTTGCACAAGATAGTCCATCACTTGGCCGTGTAGCGTGGGATCTTGAATATTATTAACGTCGCCGAGAGCCGACAACATTCGCCTCCATAGTACTACTGCGACATCGGGTAACCAACCCCTCACACCACCACCGGCCATCACCGATCTTTTCTCCGATGCGTCGTTGGTGTCTGACAAAAATGCGAGTATTAGATATTTGCGCTGCGAAATGTTATGACATCTGCTGCAACGCCAAAAAATTATAAGATAAAAAATACATTTCTAAATTAAGAAACAATGAGTGTCGTTTGAATCGTAAAAGGGTTCCATGCGAAGCACAAACAAGAATAAAACTTTGTTAAATACGATTAAAAAAGTGTGATAAGAAATGAAAAATGTTACAAAAGTATTCGGCATTTTCATCATTCAAACAAATAAAAATCGAAAGAGAACATTGAAGTAAACATAAAATACAGGAGAACACTTCGATTAATAATGGCAACTGTACGGAGTGCAAGTGCATAATCAGCAATTCTTCTCAAAGCCTATACGAAAGAGAGAGAGAGAGAGAGAGAGAGAGAGAGAGAGAGAGAGAGAGAGAGAGAGAGAGAGAGAGAGAGAGAGAGAGAGAGAGAGAGAGAGAGAGAGAGAGAGAGAGAGAGAGAGAGAGAGAGAGAGAAATCCAAAACGTACCGATACTGCTGCCGTCAATATTTTCAATCTGAATGGGACTATCCTTGTTGCTGTCAACTCCACTACTAGGTGTCGGCGACGGACACCTAGGACTCGGTGGTTCACTCTCGGGCACAACCACGCTCTCAAGTGATTTAGCGCGGCGGCCAAGCGAACGCCTGCTACTTTTTGTGGATGTGGAGGTAGACGGTGATGATACCACCTTCGCCATGACCTGCTCTATAGATAGCGGAAGCGCTAGGGATGGTACGTTATAATGGACAGAACGATAGATTCGTAGGTGTTCTTTTGTTAGTCGCCAAGGATAGACTCAACACCGATAATAAAAAAATAACAAGCTGGGGTATGCAAGCGTCCACTCGTTGGCATTGGAAAGCACAGCAAGCACACGCATACGCACGCACGCGCGCGCGCACACACACAGCATAGTCGCGGTGGGTATTTTTAACTCTGTACTGTCAGTGCGACAAGCAAAATAAAAGTTTTGGCCGAACGCTGGATTTAGAAGTATATAATGTGTGTGGCCATTATGATAGACACCAGGAATGGAATTTTTGTTGCTTTTTAAACGATTTCCTTTTGACTGGTTTGACATTCAATGAAAAAAGCCATCAAAGGTGGGTAGATGTTGGTATTCAAGGAAAAGATTCCAAACATTGTGTTGTTTTGCGAGACGTATCAACTTACCAGGAATATCTGCTGTTGCAGTCACTTGTGAACGATGTCTGGCTAATTTAGCACGAATTTTCCCACTGTAAATGGAATTATCGCTGGCACTTCGTGGCAGAGGTTGGATTTTTCGTAGTTCTCGGTACGAATGATCTGTCGTGAACCATTTTTACGTTAATATTCCTTGTGCTTCATAAACATCTTTATCTAATCATAAATTTTAGTGGTTTGATTTAATGCGTCAGTGATTGAGAGAGCATTTAATACAGCTCGGCTGACGTAATATCAACTAAGAAACGTTGAAAATTTTATGTGAAATTTGAATTCCAATGCAATATTTTGATTTAGATATGAATGACTACGGATATTGACCTGTTCCGCATTGAAAATTACGAAACTAAAAAGAGTGCGTTACCCGTTGTTCCTTTTGATGACTGTGTAGTTTCTTGATCAACACTTCCCCTTCGAGGCGGTTGCACGCTGCCGGTCGACGCTGCCCGACTTCCTACGCCCCGGCGTTTTTTAGATTTTTGCTCACTTAGCCTATCCAGCGGAAGGTCATTAAGATCTAAATTGTAAACGTGTCTGGCCAAAACTCGGGTTAACGTATCCAAAGTTTTCTATGAAATAAATGAAAAAATGGATGCATTATAAAAACAAAAACAGCTTTGAATCACGTACTGGCCGGTATTTACTACAGCAATTTCAAAGCATAAAGTGTAACGCAAACGGAATTTTAAATGTGTTCAATCAAGTTCAATAAACGGATTCATTCATAAGAATTGTCGAGTATATGAAGGCTAATTAGTGACGATGCACTTACAGCCCATTCGCGGATAAGTTCTTCCCAGTGCGTGAGTGACGTTAGAACTTGTAAAAATTGATCCCATAATTGTGTCGATATGACCACGTTCAAATTTGCCTTTATCCAGGTAACGATGAGAGTTTGAAAAATGGCAGGTGCTAACTTGCCTCCAATACTTTCTTGGTGTCTTCGCCTCAATGCCTTTTCGCCCAATACTAATGACGTTATTTGTAATAATATCCTTGAAAATAAACGATCAGAACAAATTTATTAACTCAATAGGCTTGAGTAAGTCATATTTTCAAGTTTGAAAGGTGTTACCTTAATAACTGCTCCCAAGTGGCGGGTTCAAGTCTCGTGTGCATAACGACGTAACGATAAACATTAAGAACTCTCTTACAACTATCAGTCTGCTCTTCGAGCAGAGTAGCAGAGGCGGCGCCTCCATTACTTTCTAAGAAAAATACATTTGAGGCTTGCGTTATGAATACTTGTAGAACATTTTGCAGTCCAGCCCTCACAAAGAGATTCTCTCGATGAATTGCTCCTAAATACGAATCGTTCCTCAGTCGCGACATTCTCAAACTATCGTTTGGACTCCTTTCAGCATCTGTATCTTTTCTCATGGTCTCTTCATAATCTCTATCTCTGTGTCCGTCTAATGGTTCCAACATAAACGGCGGAACCTCCTGCAACAACATACAATCATTATTTTTTATTAAAAATAAAATTATCTGAAGATTTATACATTGCGAAAAAAAACATACGTTCATTTGTATCCAGTCTTTATAAGCGCCAATAGCTTTCCTTATCGCCGTGGCATGCGTAAAATCCAATAAAAAAGCTTGTCTGTACATTTCATGAATAAAATTGACGTTGTCGCGGCTCCCATAAAGTACATCGCGAACAAGCGTAATGGCTGTAAGAGTACTATCTTCCTGATTTATATTTTCCGGCATTAAACTCTGATCGGTCGAAATGAGACTTGCATCCGGAGGATTCTGCGACATCGATACTCGTCGTAGCTCTTCTGCATTTTCTTCACTTGGTGTTATGCTATGGAATGAAAACTTTTAATTAATAACTAAGGCGTAGTTATTTTCGTCTTGAATGATATATTTTACCTCTGAGTAAGATGAGAAAACGCTCCATCTTTCTTGGCAACATAGGTAAAAGTGGCGATCCATTTGATGAGTGCAACTTTACATAGTACGTAACTATTTTGACTTTGATTTGTTGGTTTTCGCATGGACGGTAATTCCAAATTAGGTTTGTACAAAGAAAAATTTTCATTGAATTCTGGACATATGTGTTTCAAGTAAGTCGCTTTGAAACGGTCCAACAGAAACTGAAACGATTTGTACTGACGCGAAGTTTTATCTCGCCACTCAATTTTTACAACCTATAAAATAACAATCGATGTAAAAAGAATGTATTTGTGAAAGTTTCAAAATGTGTTAACGAATGAAAAATCATACCTGAGTTATCATAAACTCGAGTAAAGCCTCGAAAAATTTGACGGGCTCACCGTCCATTGGTTTCTCACCGCTCTGAGGTGGTAAGATTGGCCCGGTATCAACTGCTGTAATAGGTCCTTGCGTAACACCACCATCCAGAAATCCATAATGATTCAAATGCGTGTCAAAAAAATCTTTACGGTCTTTTTCGTCACAACTCGCCGACTTCGTATGCTTCTTATTATCAACTTTCCGTTCGAATTTATAGGGTGATGGCTGCCTTGGTGGAAAACCCGGCACAAGACAAGCAAACATTTGATGTATGTGCTCTGGTGCATTGTCCCCCAATGCTTGATACCATAATATAAAATACCTTTCGATACATAAGCATTAAACTATGATCTTCAGTGAGTGCAAATTCTTAAAAAATCAAATGTACCTTATAGCCTGTCGACGTAGTTTCCAACTATTACCAGGATGTAAAAGTTTCTGCATAATCCTTGCTAAGCTGTGACATTGCCACCTTCTGTTTAGCAATTCTGGAAGAAGAGTCAAGACTTTTTCCAGTAGTTGCAGTACCTGTTCCAGCTCTTCTCTGTGCGCTTTGTGAACTGTATATTATTGAAATAATTTTTTAGTTTAATGTATAAGCATGTTTCATAACAATAAATTCTGAATGATAAGAAGTATTACAATACTTTCAAGTACTTACCAAGATGAAACGAGAGTTCTGTCAGCATAGCAAGGTAAAAGCAGTAGAGAAAATTTATATTAGTACATAGTTAACAGAATGGGAAATTTTTACTGTTATTTATACCAACTTTAACCCACTAATAATCTTGATATTGCAGACGTGCAAAACAAAGAAATGCCGATTATCAATGCTATTGTTAGCAGTTAATATTTTCATTGTAAATATACAACAGCCATTAAAAAGTTTTTACTGTTATTATGTTAGATAAGATTTGAAATTTTGAACAATTGAAGGTTGATAAACAATATTTCAAAATTGTAAACTATGTGATGACTCACCTCGTTGACGTAAATTTGTTTCTGCTGATACAAAACAATCATACAAAATAAAGTAGACATGACTGAAATTTGCTTCAAAGAATCCTTTAGCTTCATCGGTATCCACATTATCTAGAAATGAAAAAAAGGGAATTAATCAATTAATTGAATGTCACATCAATTAATAGATTACTTTAACTTATTTATTTTGATGAAATAATCAAGCATGTAACCAAATAAAGTAAGAAATTTCTAAACATCGATCTCTTTTATTCCAGAATGCAATTTTTATAAATCAAATCTTTTTTAAAAATGAATCGCTAGTTTATTAAAAATGAATTCAATTTCAATTTTAAATAATAAAATGGCCATGTGCTTTCTGTTATAATAATGCTTATATTAGTAAGGAAACTTCTGGGTAACTAGATAACATTGTAATATACTGATTAGATATGAAAAAATTGGTGATTGCTTTATCTGTAACCCAAATTTGTTCTTTAAAACTAACTTCCTGAAACCAAGAGTTCTGAACAAGTAAAAATGACTATTACAAAAGGCAGTTACAAAAAATATTTTGCTAGTACGCAGCTCTCTGAAAAATAGGATTCTTTAAAAAAAAAAAAGAAGAAATTACTATCTCTGCATGCATTATAGAAGAAAAATGTAATTATGGTCAGGTACTGCAAGAAATAGCACATATATAAGATGCTTTATTAGAGCTTTGAACTAGGAGTAAGAGAGGAATCGTTATAAAGGAAAAAAATGTAACAGTCAAACACTAAACAAAAAAGTAAACAATAACTCAGCGTGTGTGTATAGATGCCTGAGCAATTGAAAATGATTGGTGGGTGTTGGATGCAAGCAATATAGGTGCACCAATGTCGAAAGAGTTAAAAAGAGGAAGAATCGCGAGTTTCTCACAGATAATGTCGCGCGTGTTATTACGTAGGTGTTTTCTCTCTCTCTCTCTCTCTCTCTCTCTCTCTCTCTCTCTCTCTCTCTCTTCTCGCAAGTAGAGAGGAGGATATAGTGCCCCACATCCTATCTGTGTCTTTTTCACGCACAATGCATAACAAAATTTAGAATATCCTGAGAATGTCAAGAAAGAAACAGAAAGGAAGGAGTATAAAAAGAGAATCACTCACCAAGGACGATTTTGAGATGTTTGAATCTGGTGGCGCTGTCCTTCTTAACGTCCTGGATTTTGAGGGTGGACTTCTTAATGTCTGCATGCAGCTTCTTGCTGAACATCTTTGGGCGAGGTAGTTGAAGTTGTTAACAGCCGGCAGCTGCCGTCGTCGTAGCCTCCTGCAGTCAAGCCGTGCTGCTGCTGGCTGTTCCACCGAGGATAACGTATACTTGCTGGTGACGATGTTCTACTGGCAAACGATTCGCGGTCGTCGTTCCTCATGGATCAGGTCAAATACAGATATGTCTGCTTAGTTCGGTATGTTATTGCAGTAGCAACCGCGACGATATGTTCCCTTTTGACAGCGAGCTTCTGAATGATGTACACTACGATTGCACGTTGTATTTTCACATCTTCACACTCGGTCTTGCGCGCAACACTGAGCTTGTTTCGCTTACACTAACTGTATACGGCATTGGCGGAGAGTGGAGAGTGATAACCACTCATGGAGCTGATGGAGTCAAACTGAAACTGAAACACGTACCACGTACATACATGTATATACATATATATGCATAACACACTGGCGCGCGCACGCACCATCATTCTTCTTCTTACTTTCGCAGATAGATGACTCTGGTGTTGCCATTAGAAGCTTTTTTGCGCATGTAAAAAACCATCTTGCTTGCAGGTTCGTGACACACACAAACGCACGCACGCACGCGCGCACACACACACACGCTCACACACAGACACATTGTCTCTCTCTCTCACTCTCTCTCTCTCTCTCAATATTATATATTAACTTTGATCAAAACAAACGGTAATGCCTACAAATTTTGACGTTTATGTGTTATATCATCTTGTTCTTTCAGCAATGATTATTCGTTTTTTCCCTAAGCAAAATGTGTTAATATGTGAGCAAACTTGGGTGAGCTGGTTTTTCTCATTGATAAAAAAATCCGCAGTAGCTGCGGGTCACTACAATTTTTAGGGCCAATATTGAGATAAATTATGTAATGTTTCATCAAGTAAGTAGTTGTAACTAAACAACTAAATGTAAAAATGCCCATCCATCTAAAATATAAAATAACTATAAGAAGTATAATAAATTTTTCGAACAAGCTATCGTCGCAGTAGCGTTAATTGTAGTAAAATAACAATAAGTATTTTGAACAAATAAAAGAATATTAAATTAAAATTAATATGTAAGAAAAGAAATGACGAGTCAATCATTAACAGCGTTAATCACGAAATAGATGAGGAAGCTATTGAAAACAATATCAATTTGAAAAACTTTGAATAATTTAGTAATAAATGTAAGGTATACTATGTGAATTCTTATATGAGTTCAAAAGTAATAATTATAAATAGTTTTATTGATCGCTCCAAATAAGATACGTGAATTTTTCAAAGATCATTGAATATTTACTTTCTACAAGGTTTATCATATTATCAGTGTCAAACCTGGTTAGAAACATATTCAATATATTGAACTGCAAAGCTAACAATGTACAAATGCGATACTTCTTGCGTCTACGCCGCGCCGCTAAACAGCTTCAAACGAAAGATTGCAAAATTTATAAATAAAGATAGAACAGTAATTCGTATTATAGCTATTGTACATACATACAATATACAGTAACTCAACTTTCAATCTTGAGGATGAAGTTGACCATTATGTATGTAAAACCTAATAAGAACATTAAGAAAATGTGTAACCTGTTATATCGACTGGACATAATCAAATGAAGGAGAATCCCTCATTACCAAAAAAAGATAACAAAATTGATTTTGTATACAAAACAACATACAAATCAAAGAAAGAATAAATCTACAGTGTACGAAAGCAACTGACATAAGATGAATCTTGACAGCGCCAATCGCAATTAAGAGATAATTCAATAGCAATTGATGCTTGCAAAGATATTTTTTCTCTAAATGAAAGTCTTGTTACTCATATAATGAGATATTTTTCAATGTACGTAAAACACTGAATTCAATGATTTAGAAATACTAATTAGAAGTATGAATGATAAACTCTTAGTAATTATTTACTTCGAAACTTGAAATTTCAAATTTACTATAAATTTAATATAGTGCAAGTAATCACCAACGAAAGAATTTGCGAAAAGAATATCTCAAAAGTAAATATTGACTATTATATTCACGGAAATAATAATACTAAAATAAAAGCTAAAACAGTTTATTTTTTGTACAAATGCACTCTTGCTTCATTAAAAAACAATTAGGTTTCAATATGAAGTATAGTCAATATAATGAAAAGCTACCAAATGATGATAAGTCTATTTCATGAATTTTATTAGTGAAAATGAAGTTAAAAAAATTCTTAAAAGTATGAAAATTTATAAGATGACGGCGATAATAATGTTAGTTCTAGAGCTTAATAAGTATGGTAAGACTTGGCTAAACCGAATGACGCTACCGAACCTTTAACATTCTTATTTACCAATTGTGTTTGTCAAGAAAAGTAGTAGCCCGAGTTCCTGAGAAGCTATATTATAAATTATGAATTATATCAAATTTTAAAGCTAAGAAAAGAGCAACGTTTAAAAATTATGGATCCCTTTCATTAGGAGTAGAAATTTGTCAATATTTATAGGTATAATTATCGATTTCATCTTGACATAGTAGAGTTTTTATAAGAATAGTATAGCAAACAGATTTAAATCATTAATACTTGTTTATTATACTTACTCTGTTAGAATATCTATGAATACCAAAATTCCATGTCCGCGTATTATGAAGACTTCTAAGCTATTTCAAATTCTGGAATAACAATATGGGATCATACCAGTACGACAGCATTTTGTTCAATCTATTCAAAATAAATGACTACAAATCATGAGCAAGAAAAACTTTTTCTAAAGAATAATTTTTTATCGATACTTGATTAAGCTAGAATGATATAAATCGTCATTTTATCTTTGCTATGAATTAATTCAAACATAAATATGTTATGAAATGTCTGAAAAGAATGAAAAATAAATATTGTTAGAAAACTTATAAATCTTGTTTGTTGTTCAAGATTCTCGTGCTAAGGGATGCTACATTTTATGGTAACACGACTGAAAAACTTGATTTTGTTTTAACTAAATAAAAACTTGTAAATATAATAGAAGATAAATAAACCAACATAAATCAATTGTAAAATGAAAATATAACGATAAAAAGACTGACGTTAGTTTATGAAACACTTATAATAAGCATAAGAACGTAACAATTAATTAATTTTTCATAGTCTTATTCATTTATCGTTGTTGTTCATTTATCAAATCTGTCGATTAGAATAGGGTGTAAAAAAGGCGCTCGTAACGTGGATTGCGTGGGTTTCAGAGTCACATTCAATATTTTTCTATTATCTTCTGTCGTTGCCGATTAGATTTCATTCAATTAGTTTGTAATCAAATAAAAGCTATATAATTATTTTCTTTGAACTTGATGTACGTACTAATCGAAATAATTTAATGCAAATGGCAGAAGCGTATTTCTTGTTTTTTCTTTGTTTTTCTTTGTTGGTATTGGAAGCGTACTTCACGATTGTATTTGGAGGCAAAGGTGGCAACAACGAAAAGCAGCAAAAACTCATCTACAGGCTTTTGGCGTATCAGATATCGTGGGATATTGAGAAGTTGATGCATGTCCCGTGAGGTGAAGTTAGAGTTTGAGAAAAATTAGTCAAGCATAATGGGCAGCAAAAGAAACAGCGTTGGTCCTTCAAATCTTGAGTTTGTAAGAACGAAAAATGCGGGTAGAGAGGAAAAATGCAAGCAACTTTGGCAGTATCTGGATAAGGAAAAAAAAGTGGCAGCTTACGAGCCTGCAGTACGTAAGTTGATGAACGACAATCGGTGATCAGGTTTTTCAACGTTGCAATTTGGTAAGACAGTGAGCGACGAAGCAAAGCCAGGCAGACGTTGCGAGGTTGACGTTGGTTCGAGCGCTGTCCCTGGATCCAGGCGCGCCGCCAGCAAAGCACCGACGCACTTGTGCAATAAAGGCCCAAAGCCTAAAAAGCCCGCAAAGAACGAAGATAAACGAAAGAGGCCGTGCGGTCAGTACCTCCCGTACGAGAAAATATTCAGGTAAACGAGGCGATGCGTTGTCGAGGTGGGCAGCTGGACTGCGAAGTGTGTTGGCGCAGGGAGGGCTTGAAATTGGCCGATTACGACCCGAGCCCGGAGGAGCTGCTGGCGGAAATCGACGAGTTCGATAGACGAATGAACGCGATGTGGCCTGCGAAATGCCCGATTTGCGGAGAGCTCAAATGCAGCTGCAGCGACGAGGAGGAGGAGGGCGACGGCGACGGCGATGACGACGACGACGACGACGACTGAGCGAAGTGGCATCCGACTGTAGAAAAAGAGGCTGCAAATAAAAAAGACTAGTGGCGCAGCAAGGCGACAATAAAATAGCCTTCCATTTGAGATGGTCGGGCGCTGCTCGTTGCTGGGCTGCAGAGCGCGGTTAGAGGAAAGGAGAGCGAGGCCAGGCGAATGATTTTCCGCGCGCGGATTACGTTTCCTCCACGGCTGCCTCCACGCGGACAGTGCCCTCGACCGCCAGCACAAGCTGCAAATCTGTCTGCCGTTCTGTCGTTCCTTTTCCGTCGACCATCGTTGTTGGCGTACGTACCACGGCAGCAGGTCACGCGGGCCGAGCGCATCGCCAATTCGGGGCCCAGCCTTTTAAATTTCGATTGGGACTCGGCGATTCGCTCGGCGGGCTTTGCAGCCTGACGGCGATCGGGGCCGAACGACGCTCGTTCACCAGCCGGCTTCGCTCCTCGGCAGCCGACGACAACGCGCCGTTTGTCTTCCGAGTTCCGGTCGCGAGCCTCCGCGGCACACACCGGACATCGGCGGGCTGTCGGTCCTTTCCACTCGTTCGTCGTTGGCTACGCAACTTGGCGACTTCCAGTCGGCTGCACGCTCCGACTTTAGGCTGTAATCGGAGCGTCGCCGTCCTCGGTGCGGCCAAATAAGACGAGCCGTTTGCCGCTGCGCCGAAAATCGGCAGTAAGTAGACGAGCGAGGGCGGCCGGCCGGAGAGGCTCTCCGGTTGCCCCGTGCCAGCGCGCAAACCTGCTTTGTCTCTCGCGAGCGCGGCGGTGGGTCCGGTCCGGACGGCCGACCAAGAGAACAGCGCGAGCCGCGAGGCGGCGCCGCGATGTCGCCTAGGAGCAGCAGCGACCAGGGCGGGACGGGCGGCGTCCAGCCGGAAACGCGAGCGGCCGAGCGCCCTTATCCGTCGCGATTAACCGACTTTCCGAGCTTTCTGCGCTGGACGCGAAGGGGCGCCCGAAAACTTGGCGAGGACAAACTGGAGCGGCAAGGTGGCGTGCGCGTTTGTTCGATTTTTCGAAGGTGCGCGTACGTCGGATCCGATCGCGTCTGGTGGGTGCGCGCGGCGGTGGGTGTCCGGTCAGCCGTTAAGAAGGAAGCTCGACCGATGTCCAAGATAAAAAACCGAGAGCGAAGGGAGAGGACGAGCCGAGTTTCGGGATGTACTGGCGGCTACGCGCACGTTATATACGCACACGCGCACGCAAGCGTAATCCACGGACGCACGTCGCGACGAATTTGTTGGGCTGCCCAATGAGCCAGAAGCCGTTCCTCCTGCCGGCCGCTCGCTCCTTTTGCTCTCTTTCGCTCGCGATGCCCTGCTTGCCTGCTTCGCTCGGCTCTATCCCTCGCCTCGCCTCGCCTCGTCTCGCCGCGCCTTGCCTCGCCTCGCCTCGCCTCGCCTCGTCTCGTCTCGCCTCGCCGCGCCGCGCCTCGTCTCTACCCCGCGCCCCGCCCCTGCCCCTCGCCTCTGCCCCTCGCTCGTTATTTTCTCGTGTTTGCGCGCCGTGCCAGCCTCGCTTTAATATCTTTCGCGGAGAGGCCCTGTGCCGTGCGAGGCCTCTAATAAACCTCCGAGTGAGTCTAGTCCACCCTCGCGCCGCTGCCGCTGCCACTTCTCGATGTTATTACGGCATGCACCGGCGCGCGTTTTATGCCTAACTTTAAATCTTTTCGGCTACTCGCCTTGCGTTTTCGAGGCATAGCTGCTTTCCTAGCGCCGTCGATGCCATGTACATGCGGCATCGGTCGATCATCCTTCTGAAACAAGTTCACGGAGGTGACATGCTGAAGCTGTTTGGTTTTGGTGAGTTCCCGGCGACAAAGCTATTACAAGCAGCGATCTAGAAGTACGAGTGCATCCTGAAATGCCTGTTTGACAAAATAGCTACTTCATAGGCTAGAATAATCGATCGGTCAGTTGCTACTTATTGGTTCGTTGAAACGTCATTGGTGTGGGTTCGATCCGTCGGAAACGTCCGTCGTGGCAGCGTTCACTTTTGCAGATTTGCACGGGAGAGAGGTGCTTTTCCCCACTGGCGGGGCAACCGCGGCCGGGCGCGAGTGCGGGCGCGAGCGCGAGCAAGCGGAGACGCGGGAGAACGAGGCGTGCGCTCGGGCTCGTCGATCTGCTTGGTGAAGCGTGAAGGAAATCGGCGTTGCGTGGCTCGTCTAGCCGCCGATAATTTCGTCGGTCGCGCTGCGGTTGAAAGGCGAGAGCCGCTCTCGGGCGCGCTTCCACGGCGGCCAGTGCGAACGCGAGCTTTTCCGCGCGGCCGAGACAGCGGACAGGCGAGCGCTGCCCCGAGAGAACCGGACGAGGCCTGCTGCTCGTAAATCTTGACTAATTTGGCAGGGAGGCCGCTCGCTGGGCATCCTCCTCGGCTTTTTTGCGCAGCCGTAAAATCGAGCGCGAAATTGCGAGAGAGAAAGAGAGAGAGAGAGAGAGAGAGAGAGAGAGAGAGAGAGAGAGAGAGCCGTGAAATGTGCCTGCGATAAAAGGCTAATTAATTCTCGATGCCGCCGCCGAGCGTTGCGCGCTCTCTCGGCCGTCTCGGCCGGACCGTTTCCGGCCGGGAGACGAGAGACGGGAGAGCTCGGGGAGCTGCTTGCAGCCGCGCTTCTATAATCAGCTGCTAATGGACTGTCAAGTTTAGTGTCGCTTTGACCGATCGCCGCCCTTTTACGCCAGCTAATCGATCTGAGAAGGCCGCACGCAGCGAGGACTGCCGATCGCACGGGCGCGCTGCGTCGCGGGCTCCGCGCACACAAGCGGGTGCTCGAATTAGTGGCTGCAGCGACAGCGGCGAACCGCCTGGGCAATTAGTTGCTATAGTAGCGCGCATGTAAATTGGCGAATCGGCCGGTCGCCTCCCCTCTGCCGTCGTGCTCCGAAAAATCTAACGGCGACGCGCGAGCATCGACCTACCTGTCACTCGTGCCGTGGGAAACGGCAATGGCGCGACTCGGTCGGCTCGTCGCTCTAATTAAAGATGATCGATCGCTCACAACAGCCCGTGACACTCGTGGCGAGTAGTTGACGGAATAATCGGGCGAATGGTGGCGCGTGTAGCGGCGGTCGAGTAGCGGAATAGGCATACACGCGAGGCGGCAGAAGCCAAAAGCGCGCGCGTCCTACCTGCGCGGCTCGAGTCCGATCGATAACTCAGGCGGATTCGCACGCGCGGCAGATGGCCTGCGGCCGCTGTTTCCGAAAAACCGCCTCTCGCAGCGCCTCTCGCACCGCGATTCTCCGAAGGCGCAAGCCTCCTCGATCGCGCACCTCTGCTGTGGCAGTGCCACTGGCGTCGCAATTGGCCGGCTATTGGTGCCGAGGCGCGTGCTCCTGCACTGGCGTCAGTGCTCGGCGGCGAAGGGGGTTACGCAAGGCGTCGCTTTCGCCGGGCCGCACCAATAAAGCCCATTGCGAATAATCAGCAGCCGCAGCAGCAGCAGCAGCAGCAGCAGCAGCAGCATCAGCAGTACAAAGGAGTGTAGTGTCTGCTGGCCTGGCTGCCGCGGAGGAAGTCGGCGCTGGGGTTGTTGCAGCCGCGAGCAAGTTAAAAGGCATTAAAGCCTCTCCGCCGCCCGCCGCCCGCCGCCCGTAGCCGCCGCCGCCGCTCCGCGCTCTCGAGTCCGTGCGTGCGGCGTCCGCCGTCAGTCTGCGCTCCAATTAATCGCAATTGACGGCCGCGCGCGCGAAGCCTCGCACATGCTAAACTGCATAAAGGCGCGCGGCCGGCTGGCCGGCTGAGCGGCCTGCCGCGAGCGGCGACCGATGCGCGCGCCGCAAGCTCCGTCGATCGCGCGCTTGCGGGACTGCAGTGGCCGCGAGCGGCAGCTGGCGTACGGCCTACGGCGCGAGCAATCGCTCTCGGCTGCAATTAAGAGCCATCAGAGTGTCGCGGCAGCCTCGTCGACGGAGACGGCGCGCGTCCGCGAAACAAATTTACGAAGCGAAATTAAAAGCTCGAATTTGAATGAGCGCCAGTAGGCGAACGGAGCGACCGACCGTTAGCTGCGACTTACATAATGCACAGCGCGCCCGACGGACGCTCGGTCGCGATGCCAGTGCACTCCGGTCGGCGTTGTTGGCGCAGATTCGCGACTGGCGGCTTTGCGCCCCGGTCGCCGAGCTTGCGTCGACGTGGCGTGCACAGCCAGGAGAGCGGCTCCCAGGTAGGATCGCGCGCCGACGCGAGTGGCGCTCGGGGCGCCGCGAAACCGCCGTCGCCGAAGCGAGCCGAGCCAACCCCCCGCGAGCGCCGTCGCTCCGCTTCCCCATTGGCGTTCACAGCCAGCCAATGGTCGCCGCCCCGCCGAGGGGGACAAGCGAACGCGTCCTCTTGCTCTCGCGTCGCGAGCCTTGGAGCGCGCGCCACCGCACACAATAACATGCAGATGCCCAGCTCCGTTGCGCTTTTTTTTCCTCAGCGGCCGCACAAAGGGCTGGCGCGCCGACGTTCGCTGGCTGCCGAGCGAATTCGCGAGAACAAGTGGCTAATCGAATGTTCCGTAAACGCGCGGGACGTTAAGTGCACTTAGGCGTGCCGATACGCATCCCCGGAGGACTGTTGTCGTCGTCTATCTGGCCGCGCGCCGGACGCGAGGGTGTAAGAATTCGATTCATAAACGTCAACCGTTCTCTCTCGGTTGCTCTCAGCCGGCTCTCGCCGAGATGCTTATCTGGCCGTGTGTCGACAAACGACAAATAATCCGCACGAAGATTCTTATCGAGTGTTGGAGCAGCGCCCTTGTCGATCACTCGACAAGCAGATCGCGAGCGACGCTACTTTGCGCTGCTGGCACGCCTTTCGTCGTTCAGCCTTGTTGGTCTTTTCGCACTGCAGCCGCACTCGAATCACTGGCAAACGCGAGACTCGTTTTCGCGACGAGGCGAAACGGAGCTCCAATTATTCGCGGGGATTTGGTTACGGAGCTGGGTTGGCGAGCTGCGATCGGTCGATAATTAGTCGCCTGCGTTTTAATGGGTCGCCTTGGCAGCTCTCGTTTCATTCGAGCCACCGCCGAGCGAGGCCCCGCCGGCCTCCTAATGCACGCCCGACAATCGAATTTAGCGTAATCCGTCAGGATTATCGCAGTCGTAGCGCCGCGGCCTACGGTTATGATTCGGTTTGTACTATAGACAGCCAAAAACGAGAGGAGAGAGCGAGCGAGAGAGCGCGAGCGCGCGAGCAGGGGCGATGCTGGTGTCGGGTTACCTTATAGCTGAAACCGAGCGGGAACCTCGCCGGCGGTAGCTACGGGCGGCTACGGGCATGCAAAGCCCAGCCGGCCTTTTCTCTCCGAAACTCGCTCTCGCTTTCGCTCGTCGCCCTTCTCCGGAGAAACGCCTGGTTCGCGATCGGGACCTCGTAGGGCACTGGCGGCGGAAGCGCGGCGGAAGTGCGGCGCGTGCAGGATGTCTTTGTCCGCGGAAGCCTCGCGAGCCTCGAAGCGCGCTACTGATTAATCTGCGAGTTGTCGTTCGATCGGCCGATGACCGCGAGGAGCCGCGTCGTCAACGGGTCGGCCAACAGATGTGCAGTTTGATCGCAGGCCTGCTGCGGCGATGCTATCGGCCCCGAAAAACGAGAGGACGCATGCGCCAGGAGAGACGATTTGTCGAGCGCGGTGGCGGCGGCGGCGGCGGCAGCAGCAGCAGCAGCAGCAGCAGCAGCAGCACCTCCGCAGCAGCACGCAGCACGAAAACAAGCGAGCAGAAGCAAAAAGAAAGGATAGGCGCGCGGAGGGCCGCGAGCATCTCGCGCTGAAATCTCGTTATGATTTGTGGGCCCAGATCCTCGCCCACGCTTTCCGAGAACGTCGGCGCGCGCGCGAATCTCGGCGAATCAATGGCTCGCTGGGCCGCTCGCCTCCAGATCTGCTCGGACGGGCAGATCGAGCGCTGCCGGGCCAAGGACTAATCGGAGAAAACGGCGAAAAATTGCGGAGCGCGCCGCACGTAGGCCAGATGAGCGCGAGCGATTGCGCGCCCAAGGCCTGTAATGGACGGACTAATTTGCGAAATTTAAATTCCGTGGCGAGCCCACGGCGTCGCCTCCCAGGAAAGCAGCGCGGCATCGCGGCATCGCGATAGCGCCTCTCCCCTTCTCTCTCGGCGTCGGTCTCTGCGTTGGTCTGCGCGCGCGAGGCTATAAAAAATTTGTCGCTCGCGCTGCTTCCTGGAAAAGCCTTTTGACGAGCGCCTTCTGACACGGCACGGCTCGAGCATTCCTGCCTCGGCGAGCGGCTTATTATGCGCGACTTCTTATCTCGCGCATAGACAGACTAAACAATTTCCGATAAGCTTCGCGCTCGGATCTTGTTTTGCACTGGGCTCCTTTGTTGACTCTTGGCGGTCGAGCGCCAGCGGCAATCTGCTCAGCCTCTCCGCTTTTCAAAACTCCCTGGCACACTCTGCGTTAGCGCTTCCACGCGACGAGCGCTCGCCCCGCTCGGCCCGCTTTCGAGTGCCTATTTCGGCTTCTGCCCTCCCACGAGCCGCGGCTGCAGCGGCCCCCACCTGCAGTCGAGTGGCGCCTTGTTGTTATGCTGACAAAGCTGCGGAGAATAGAAAAGAGGATGAGCGACAACGAGCCGTGAAAAGCGCGTGATCCGGCGCCAGCAGCAGTCGAGGGCAACAAGTAGCCGGAGAGGGGCGCCAGCACAATGGCCGGTGGAGCGCCCGTGGAGCGCCCGTGGAGCGCCCGTGGAGCGCCCGTGGAGCGCCCGTGGAGCGCCTTGCCGATCGCACCGAGACGGAGTCGACGCGCGAGCTTGCGATCTGCCCGGACGAGGCAACAAGGTCGCTCGGGCCCAACAAAGGGCCGCGTCTCGCGGTGCGGCAGATGCGCCTCTGGTGTGTCCGCCCGAATGAGCATCCCCACGGCCAGCGATGGCTCCGCGAAGGCTGCCCGCGACACCGATAACCATCGCCGACGCTCCTTGTCTTCTTCCTTCCTTGCTCCCTTGCTCCCTGCTCCCTTGCTCCCTTGCTCCCTCGCTCCCTTGCTCCCTTTCTTCCGTTTATCGAATCGTTGTAGGGAAGGCATCAGTGAATGACAACAAGTGTCTTGCTTTTCATCTCTTATTCGGCGTTGCACGATACTTCTTTTTATTAATTTAAATAACATCAACTCTTACTCGATACAATCTTAGGTCGTCACTGCGAATCTGGCTCGCAAGCGCAGACTCGGTTTTTCTCAATAAATATTGTGCATCCTAATGTTGGGCTGTTGAGTACACGAGATCAGATCGCCCTTCTCTAACGACCGCTTCGAACCTCTTTCAACTTTCTTTTTTCCTATACACACACCAGGCGACGCCCGACGTCGCGCGCTCGCCTCTTCCCTTCCCTCTTTTAATCGTGTGCTCGCGCACTACGTACGACCTATACTGTAGCTTCTATATTCATTTATGTATAATATAATATATCGCATTCTATGTGTAATCTCTAAAGACGCAACAATTGCGCGCGTGACTCGTATGTCGCTTTGTGCAAGAGTCGTAGAGTATAGTTTTTTTACGTTACTTCTTACTTCTTTTGTCTCAGCTATTTCACCTTTTCGTTTTCGTCTCTCTACCCAACAAATCAAAATCCCGTCTTTTTTTCTTTCACGAATGCGCCTTCTTTCCGTTCCCCTTGCTTACAATCAAATTCCAATGACAACCAAACGTGTACAGGCGCAATAACGTCACGCGAATTTTCATCTTTTCCCGTTTCATCAATTTGGTTTCCATTTTTATTCGACTACGCACATTTTCTGGCACTGCTTGTACATTTACGGCAGTCTTGTTTCTCTGAAAGTGGATTATGCCTTTATTTTGTCTCTTTCGCAGATGTTTTGGTCGATAGAATTTTCGCAACGTTGTACGTCGCCTGTATCTATTATATTATTGTAGATTTGGACAATTTTTATTGCTCTGCTAAAGACCATTGTTTGTGGCGATGAGTTACCGTTGATTAGAAAAATCTTTTCAAAAATATCATCAATTTACAATTGATTGTTAATTATATTATCACCTTCAAATCAAAACTTTGGATAGTATGTTGCAACCTAATGTAGAATAGCGCGCGATAAGTAAAAAACAGGTCAATATCAAAGGTAGAAAAAGTGTCCACATCTAGTACAACGCTTTATCTCATTTAAGCTGAATTATATCGCTGTGCAAAGAAAATAAAAAATGCAAAGCCAATTAATTTACTTTGAATTACCTCCACTTGCGAGAGAATAGTAGTAATAAACTAGGCCTGTCGACAATTGCAAAAGGCCGAGTCATCGGAATGTAGCTGTGTGTGTGTGTGTTGTAATACAGTTTTAAAAAAAGCAATATTTGCATATAACATAAGTGGTTTCACTCATCAGTCTGCCGGTTATTACATTGTGCGTGTGAGATTATTCAGACGCAAGGAAAAAATGTCATTGCAACAAAACAAAACAAAAAAAAAAGAAAAAGAAAAAACAACAAAAAATAGTGAATAGGAAATCATGAGTACGTTATAAATGTTACTTTTTCCGTCTTCCTGTCTCATTTATCGAGAACAAAAAAAGGAGAGTAGAAAAAAGAAATACTACAATCAACATAGTTTAGTGAACAATAATCACAACTGTCACTCGAATCACATTGAATCGTGTGTTTCGAATTGAAACATCGCAAGGGATTAGCGAACATACTATTTTTAGAATTCTCTCTCTCTCTCTCTCTCTCTCTCTCTCTCTCTCTCTCTCTCTCTCTCTCTCTCTCTCTCGTTCTCTCTCGTTCCAAACCGTTTTTGATGATGCTGTACTGGTCGCTTCACATATCCTCCAAGAGATAATTTTCCGTTTGATCTAATTCTGAAAAAAGCAGAAGCAGCGACTCTGGCGAAGGTGAGACAATGGACCATTTTTGTTAAAAAGCCAAAGGAGAAATGGTCGTTTGGATGTTTATAGCGTCTCGGCCGTTCCGCATCGGACATTACTTGCATCGTTGCTCGCTTCACCACGACCGGACAGCGAGAGAGAAAGAGAGAGTGAGAGGGAGGTGGGGAGAGGGGGGGGCATACATAACCCAGTTGGCGCGTTCTGCCAAAGAGTCGATGAGGCCGGCGGTTCTCTCGTCGCCTCGTTGAACGTGCAACCAACACCATCTTTCACTCGTCTTGCGTATTTCGGCTCTTTCTCCTCTCCCTTTTTCCGTTCAACTCCATTATTCATTGTATTTGCAACGTAAGCTTCTCTTAATTATCGACTAATTATTACTGGTTAATTGTTTGTTCGCGCGATGTCGATGCCGGCCCGTCTTCGTCATCTCTCGTGTTCACTTAAAATCTACGATACTATGTACAGTTGAGGAGAACAGACGTCATCGCGGCATCGCCTACATTTCGCAAAGTGTCGCTGTCGTATGTCAGGCCCACAGCGGAGGAAGACGAGCAGCCTCGATTATTTCAAACCGAACTTTTGTACGTTGCTTGACAATTGTCATTTGAGCACTGGGATAGCCGAGACTGCCGCATAGCCATTGAGAGAGAGAGAGAGAGAGAGGAAAAGAATATTTTTGTGCTTCATGTGCGAACGAGCTGTATAAAAGCAAAAAATTCCAAGTTTTTAAAAATAAGCTTTGGAGAAAGAGAAAAAGAAGTGCTGATCTGAATAGGCCGCGTCTGTTTCGCAAGAGCAGCAGACGCGTGACTGGCTGACTGTGGGCGTGTACGCATATGTGTGTTCCGAGCTTCTCCTCTTACAAACTTGTACAATAATCATCTCCATTCCGTAGCGCGTATCCACTAGTATTTGAATAGCGATCGTAAGGTCGCGAGCCTGTCGATCGAGTCGTTTACACAGATTCCGTGCTATCTACATACATGTACAAGAAGGACAAGCGTCAGCGACAGAAAGGCTGCTGGCGGCGAGCAGGCGCTGCGCAGACTCGCTCTCCGGGAGGCAAAGGAAAGACTGGACGTGGCAAGAGGTAACTATGGAGCCGCCGAGGCCAGCGGCAGCGGCTACTCGAGGCAGTAAATGCGCGCCTGAACGATAGTCAGCGGCTTGCCGGCCGGCTGCGCGTCGAGCTGCTGGCGCCCGGCGCAGGCGGCCGAGTCCCAGGAGTGGTGGTGGTGGTGGTGATGGTGGTGGTGCTGCTGCTGCTGTTGCTGCTGCTGCTGCTGCTGCTGCCGCTGCTGCTGCGGCTGCGGCTGTTGCTGCGTCTGCGGCTGCGGCTGCTGGAAGTGCGGGAGCCGGTGCTGGCGGTAGTCGGCGAGCTGCTGCTGCTGCTTGGCGCGCTGCCGGGCGCCGGCTGCGGGCCAAGGTCACAAGGAGTGGTACTCGCCGAGGACCAGGCTGGCGCCGTGGTAGCCGGCGTGCGAGCCCGACATGCCCATCGAGCCGGCCATGCCCTGGTAGGCGCCCATGCCCACGCCGCCCATGGCCGACATGCCGTTCATGGCGTGGCCCACGCCCTGCATCGCCGCCGCGGGCATCATCGACGGGCCCATGGGGCTGAGGCCGCCCATCGCCGGGGCGATCGCGCCCATCTGCATGGAGGTGGCCGTGTGCGGCAGCGCCTTCTGCAGCTCGGCCGGGCTCGGCGTGCCGATCAGGTAGTCCTGCGCAAAGCCAACGGCTGCCTGTACTCGGCTGCTCGGCCGGGCGCTGGCGGCGCGCGCGCCACTCACCTGCGAGCCGTAGTACTGCATGTAGTCGAGCTGGCTCTTCTGCTGGGCGCAGCTCGAGGCGGCGGGCGGCGCCAGACCGGCCTGCAGCTGGTGCTGCAGCTGATGGTGCAGGTTGCGCTTGTCGTCGACGCCCTCGGCGCCGGCCTCGTGCTGCTGCTGCTGCTGCTGCTGCTGCTGCGGCTGTTGCATGTGGTGGCTGGCGTGAGCGAGGCCCTGGTGGTAGGAGTGCGGACTCGGCGAGGCGAGCTGCCCGGGCAGCTGGTACATGCTCGGAGCCTGCTGCTGGTGCTGCTCGACCAGCTGCGGCTGCGGCTGCGGCTGCTGCGGCTGCTGCTGCTGCTGCTGCTGCACGCCGGGCGCCGCCGCGGACTGCTGCTGCACGCCTGCCGCCGCGGCCACCGGCGCTCCGCTCTGGCGCTTGGTCTCGTCGCCGCTCTCGTAGCTGGAGTCGCCCGGGTCGCCGCCGTGGCACTTGTCGCCCTTTTGGCCGCTGCGAACAGGGCGAACCGCGCGATCGAGTTACCTATCCGACACTGGATGGGCCCGGCGCGCAGACGAGCTGCGTACTGCGATCGGGGCCGCTGGTGGGATCTCGGCCCACCGACGCGACGGTGCGTTCATCGGAATGTTGGAAAAGAAGCGGACGGCGGGTCGGTCGGAACCAGTCGATTAGAAGCAGAAAATTATGTGACGGCGAACGTTTCAATTACGAGTATTCCCACGGTGAGCAAGTGCAGGCAAAGCTAGTGTTCGATAAGCTGCCGACGCTCCGTCGCAGCGCTTGTTCGTTCAGCTGTTCGGCAGCCGGGCGATCGCACGCCGAGGTGTGACTCGGATTGATTTACGGCCGAGCGCTTTCTATTTCTTCTTCTCTGGTTTTTTGCGCGCCTGGAAATTTTAGGAGTCGTCGAGATTTACGGCGATCAGGCGTCGATCGAGCCGATAAGAGGAACAGACGAGAATTATAGACGAAATTACAATGCGTCGCGCTCGCGATAAATCCCCCCTGGCCCTCGACAATAAGAGAGGAAAAAGAGCGAGCCTGCGCGTCGGAAGAGTTATTTCCGCGAGACGCTCGCGCGACCTATAAAGCGCACGTGGTAGGTGCGGCGCGCGCTCCAAACGGTCGAAAGGTACCACCCGTAAGCGACAATGATGGGACAACGAGATTTACACGTGTTGCCAGCACGAGCCTACGTCAGTCTGTAAATTCTTGAATAATTCTTGCCGTTTTTTGCTTCGGCTACGATGATAAATACATCCGACCTGAAGGCTGCAATTCGCGACGAGATAAGCATCGCGCGATCGTTCGGAGGCCTTGATCGTCCAGCAATTCTTGCCAAAAGTCTATTTTTTCCTCTGCATAATCGGCGAGCAATTAGTCGTGCACCGCAAAACGGGCCACTCGTTAAGCACGCGTGTAACAAGACGAACGACAAACAGCCACGTTCCTCCTTGCTTCGGCTTTTTTTATTATTATTATTATGTTTTTTTATCATTTTTTTTTTATTTTTTTTTATTTATTTTTTTTTTTTTTTCGTAAAACGCGTCAAACTGGTCGCCGTTTGCATGATTCCTAATTTAATTTCCTCGATAAATTCGAGGCGCAGAGCGATGCTATCGCCGTATAGCCGTATAACCGTACGGCCGATTCCGACTAATTCGCGGTCCAACTTGATCCTCGCAGATAACGATCCCGTGCGAGAGATGAGCGATCCCATGCACGCGCACGGAAAAGCCGAATTTTCCCGAAAAATGTACTTTCGAGCGATATCGTCGAGCATGTGCGCGCATGTCGGGCACCGGCTTGGAAGCACCGCAGCTTTACGCGCGCGATGGTTCGACGCGGAGTCTTTTCTGCGCGGCGAAAACTTGAGAAACTTGACGAGGCGGAACAATCGCAATTATTTCCACGAGCACGAGCACGAGAAAGAAACAACTAGAAAGAACTGCAAACGGTAGTGGTGTGCACAAGCGATGACGAGTCGGGCCGAATCCTAACGAAACTAATCGGACGTGCGTATAAAGACTGGAGTGTGTCGCGCGCGCGCGTGCGCGAGGCAACAGCTAGAAAATTTACGGGCTGATGGCGAGCAGATAAGGCATACCTGGGAGACACCTCTTTCGGTTTATAGGCCCGGGACGTGGATGCAGCGGGTGGCCCCATCGACGACGACCACGCGAAGGAGAGCCGCCGAGAGAACAAGAACCGAGGCGGACGACAGGAAAATATCGCTGGCCTCTCTCTCTCTCTCTCTGGCGCGCGCGCGCGCGCGCGCTCGTCTTGTTTCTCCGTCTGAGCAGCCTTCGATAGCGCCTCTCTTTCGCGCGCGCAAGGCAACCACGCTGCATAAAAAGACCGTGTTTCGGGAAAGATAGTGGCGACGAGATAGGAAAGCCACGGGAGGGCTTTCGCGATCGACGCCTCGATAAACATTGTTACTTTCGGATAAATTGTCAGAGAGAGAGAGAGAGAGAGAAAGACGCTGCTCATCTTCTGCCGGTCCACGCGCGATGTGCGACTGACGCTGCTCGCGGTGGAATTTCGGGGGCGTCGCGTATTTATACACGTAGGCGCAACGAGCGATTTATCGCCAGCGAACAGAGAGAAAGGAAAAAGATCGTGGCCTATTCTCGTCACACCTCCCCTCGCCTACGAGAAGGAAGCCAGCGATCTAGGCAATATTATTAGACCGAGAGAGCCGAGATCGCAACGCGCGCGACCTGCTCTTTTTTTCGTGAGCGCGCTGGCAATTAACCGGCAATTAATGCACAGCGACCGCGCCACACATGGACCAGTGTCGATGGTCCGAAGCCTCCCACGCAGCTGCTCTTTGATGAGCTGATCTTTGAGTGATTCAGTGGCGCGGGCACTCTTTGGACGTGGAGGCACGGAAACGAGGCTCGCAGCATCGGCCAACACACGTCGTCTTTGTTTACCCCCCGCGCGCACGCACACACGCACGCACCGCCGGCAGGTGATATTC
The DNA here is from genome assembly GCF_024137745.1 of Phymastichus coffea. Lineage (NCBI taxonomy): Eukaryota > Metazoa > Arthropoda > Insecta > Hymenoptera > Eulophidae > Phymastichus > Phymastichus coffea. The sequence goes on along the minus strand of NW_026706898.1, from coordinate 294,451 downwards.
CAAAAGAGAAGCCAAGTAGCCGACAGCTGATTCTATAAGCAGAGACGCACGAGAAAATTCAGGCCTCTTCAAATAATGGGGAAAAGGGCGCGGCGGTCAGCGTCGACTGTTGGGCTGTTTGCCAACCCCCTGGAAACCTCCTCGAACCCCCTGGAACCCCCTCGAAACGGTGCGGATACGAGACCGAAAGCCACCCGCGGCGAGCAACCAAGAACATCAGGTATATGGCAAACGACGCCGATAATGACGAGGCGACTTTTGCTCTCCTCGTTCACAGCTTCTGATGCTGGCTCTACTTCCCCTTCCGTGGCCTACTCCTTGCGCAAGTTCGACTCGGGTTTTCGCGAGGCCGCGAGACTAGTCAGTGGAGCAGCTGCGCCTATTCCCGACGCGCGATACGATTCGACGCCGAGGCTGAATTTGCGTTTGAATTTCCCGGCCGGCCGGCGAGCCAGCCAGCCAGCCGACAGTCGATTGGCGGCCAGTGAGCGCTATTGTCTTGAGCGCACTTGTCTTGATGACGCAACGAAAACCGGTCAAGACTAAAGTGCCTTGGTTTGGTAACGAAGAGAAGGTAGGCTGGGAAAGAGCGTGAAACATCGCTACCAGAACCATGTTTTAAAGGGCGAAAGCAATCCAGCGAAGTCGGGACGGAGGACAGAGAGGAATAAAGGAACATTCGGAGCGATCCTTTTAATAATGTGCTCGTGTTCCTGTCAATAAAATCGAATTTCCGAAAATCACTCACGGCCAAGCTGCTCTCCGATAAAGAAATCGAAAAAGCCACGAAAGGGAGGCAGCGCGAGCTATAAACGCCGAGGAAGCATTCACAGCGCTGCGAGATAAGTTTATAATCGGCTTGCGGGGGCCCGAAAGGCGTAAAAGGCCCTGGAGGCAAAAGCTCGCGCCACCCCAATTCGATCCGAGCGGGGAGAGAGAGACAGAGAGAGAGAGAGAGAGAGAGAGAGAGAGAGAGAGAGAGAGAGAGAGAGAGAGCGCGGCCTCGGCGGATTAAGAGGTAAATTTGACAAGTCAGCGAAAAGGAGTCGCTTTGCTTATCTTCATCGCGCTCGCGCGCGGCGCGACCCGTGTAGCTACACGTCACGCCGAAAAAAAGGCCCGAGCACGGCTCGGACAAATCGCGCTTACTGTCTCGATGGGCCACTAAATTAGTTTAGTGGCGCTCGTCAAGGTAGTTTAAAACGCTTTCGGTGTTGCGCGACTCGCTGATCCGGATTACGCGGCCGACGCCGCCGCTGCGCTGCCAGTGGCCCGACTGCCCGACTGCCCGGCGTCTATCCATCGTGTGTCAGCATCCTCTCCGCTGTTTAGCTGTGGCGCGAAATGCTAATAGAAGTCGAGACTTTGCGAGCGGTCCGCGCCGCAAACTGCCGGCCGCGAGGAAACGGGAAAAACTGGCAAGCCGACTATGGCGATGCGCTTGGCGATCGTCGATCATCGATTATCGATTATCGAATGAAGCGGGAGCGCCGGTAAAGGGATTTGGCTCGGTCGAACGCGAACGCTCGAGTCGAGAAAGGACGAGGGCGAGAGGACGTAGAAGAAAAGGGCAGCGGGAAAGAGGGGGAGGGGCGAGCGCAGTGCGCGCGAGTGCCACCCAGGGCGAAGCCCCGAAATCCGGCCGAACCGTGGCTGCTCTTTTTTCGCTGCCTCGGCGTCGGAGCAGAAGCGCCAGACTGGAGCAAATTGGGCTGGCCAGAAAGGGGCCATCGAGAAGCAGCGATCCGCGAGTCTTTTCAGCAAGTTAAATAGGCACGAATGAGCCTGGCTATGGCCTGCCCCACTGCCAGGCTCATTGTTGCTCATTGTTGCTCATTGCTGCTCATTGTTGCTCGTTCCTGCGCCATTGTCGGCGTTGTCTGCATTGTCGGCGCTGTCGGCGAATCCAAAAGAGAGCCGAGATCCGATCGATCCCTGGCTCGTCGCATTTACGCAGGAGCAGGGCGCTGGTAAGCCGATAGCACGCTCCAAGACCGCCTCCAATTATTGCGCGCGGCCGTCGGCGAGCATCGATCAGAACTACGGACAGGCGCGCATCGGCGAAAGCCCTTTGCCGGAGCGAGGGCGCGAGGGCGCGAGGGGGCCGCAAGCTCCGCGCCGGGCGCGAGACGCGAGCGCGAGAGCCGCGACGGGTCTGCGCGGAACCCTCGGCCCGGACAGCCTCGGGCACACCTAATTGCCACTGATATTAATGGCTCCATTACGTAACTCGAACGCGCAAGCATCGCGGGCGCGCGTCTCGCAGGCTATTTAAGCGCGCTCCGACGAGTCCACTGCGCGCCCGCAGTCGGGACGCAGCCTGCGAGGAGCGCGCCTCGTCCGGCTCAGGAGCAGCGGCTCCTCGCCAGCTCCGACCGACTCTCAGCCGAAACGGGAGAGCGAACGAGATTCCCCGAAGCGGCCTTTCCGGGCGGCCCGTCCAGCTCCATACACGGTCAGACGAATGCTCGTGGGGCGAGACGCGATATCAAAGCCGAGCAGCGCGCGCGACAGCGCGGGCCACGTTCCGAGAACGAGCGCGCATGAATGAAAGGGCCCCTCTCCCTCCCCCGGCCGCGACCTCGCTCCTTCCTTTCTCTGGCCGTCCCCTGCCCCGTCCCCGGCCCCGTCTTCTTCCTCTCGCCTCTCGTCGGCCGAGAAAGGGAGAAGGCAGAGAATGGCTCTGATTGTGCGGGCGCGCGCGCCTTCCCGCCGACGGCCTGTCAACGCGTGACGGGCTCTCGCTATCCAAGGGAGCGGAGGCCCGGCGGCCCGAACGTGGCGGGGCCCGGCGCGGCCCTTCCTCGGAGGCGATCGCGGCCCGTCGGCCCGGGCCGAGGCGCGTCGGGGCGATGCCATGGCGACGGCTGCGCGCGGCCATTGTCGCGTTTCCGCTCGGCGGCCGACAATCAGGCCGACAGGCCGCCGCCATGGACGCTGCAGGCAGTTCGGCGCGCCAGAGAGGGGCGAGGGCAGAGAGCAAGCGCCACCCCTCGCCCCTGCGTCCCTGCGCCCCTGCGCCCCTGCGCCCCTGCACCGTCCGCCGAGCTCGCTCGAGGACCATCCCAGACAGAGTCAATATTGGCGCAGCCATCCCCGGCTCCCGGCTCTCGGCACTCGGCCTCGGGCTTCCGCTGTCGCCGCGCTCGCGCGCCCTCCGACCGTACGTCGCGGCCCGAAAGCCTTCTTCCGGAAGTCGCGCGTCGGCAAATATTGAGCTTGCGCCCTCGGCGCGGTCCGCGTCGCGAGGAATGCCGCGTCGACGCAGCGTCGTTTCGCCGAAGCGCCGCCGCGATAAGCGTTCGACGGCGACGAGTCAGCGCTTCGTCGCGGCGGTATCGCTCGAGAAGGAACGCCGGAGGGAGAGGGAGGCGCGCGGCTCTGGCGTCCAGCAGTCGCTCGATCATTCCGCGCGAGGGGGCTGGGTTCGGGTGTGCGCGGCTCGCGATCGCTCGGAAATAGGCTCGCAGCGGCAAACGCGTGGCCGCGACGCGCCGAGCGATCGCGCAGCCCCCCGCGAACCTTGCAGACCTACATTAGCCACCACGTTGTGTTTGCGCGAGCGGCTATCCTCTGTCCTTCGGTGCCCTTCCGCGGCTTCTAGCCAAACTACTTAAACTAATGGACTGCGGCGCTCTATTTGCCCATCGCTGCCCGCGCCACTTTCTCGCTTGCGCCCCCCTGCGTTTGCCCGAAAATCACCGAGTCCGTTGGGTCGAACGAATCAAGCTGGCCGATCGGGGCGAGCTACGTGGTCGGCTGGCGCCGCGTACGAGCGAATATTGTAAGCGAGCAACTGCCTCCAGTCGCTGGCCGCCGAAGGAGCTGGAGCTGGCTGGCTGGTCCGAGCCATGCAAAGGAGGCGAAGCGCAACGAGCGCGAGCTTATCTCGCGCAGAACGGAAAGTTAGCGAGCGTGGATTACGCGGAAAGAGCTGATCTGATGGTAGGCAGCCTCGAGTCGGCTCGTCGTGCCCGCCTTATCTGCAGCTGCGCGGCGCACGGAGAGCTCGCTCCGCGTGCAGCGAGAGCGGGACGGAGAGACAGACGCCGATCGCGCGGCCGAGCTGCGCGTGCCCGACGAGCGCGCGCTCGGAAAATAACGACGAACTCGACCGAACGTGACTCCGCGGCGCAAAGATGCTGCTATTTCGGAAAGCATTGTATTGCGACGACGACAAGCCAAAGAAAAGAGGAACGAGCCGTTGGCGCGACGAGGCGACGCGAGGAACAGAGGCGCGGCGAAGAATGCGCCTAATCGACAGACGCGGCTCGCGATAATCGTGCCGCCGGGATTTCACGCGTCGGCATATGCTTCTCTTCTCGATCTATCTCTCGTTTTCTCTCTCTCGCTTGGGCAGACGCCCACTCGCGCGAACGCCCCCGATCCCCGGAGACCAGTCGCCGCGCGGCGGCTCCGCTTCTTCCTCTCTCGAACGCCCTTCGCTCCTTGGCCGCACTTCGCCCGGCAATTAGCCAAGTACTCGTAATTCACGTGGACACGACGAAGAGCAACGAGCCCGGAGGTGCAACGAGAGCGAGCTGCGGCCGCAGGTACGTCCCTCGCGGGATTACCGCGCGCGAACTATAATCCGGAAGCGCGGACCGGTCGACTGGTCGCCGCGCGACGATTCGCCGATGGCCCGGCCAGCCAGCAGCGGCGCTCGGGCCGACGGCCCTGCCTGTGGGAACGAACGGCGAACGAACCACGAGGAAACTGGATACACGGAGCCCGCGGCGCGGCTCGTCCGCGTCCACGGCGGTGCTTCCCACTTCCTCGCCACGCGGCTGCGGTGAGCGAGCGACGGAGCCACTGCGCTGCAGGTGGCGCAGAGAGGGGCGAGGAGGAGCCGCCGCCGCCGTCGCCGTGGGAGAGGCGCTGCGCGCGCGAGCCTCGCAGCATCTAAAATCGGATCTGGAGCAACGACCTTCGCCGCAACCGAAGCCTACGCGGCGCGGCGGACGGAGCCGGAGCGGAACTCACTTGTGCTCGGAGGCGCGGTCGCGCTGGCGCCGGTTCTTGAACCAGTTGCTAACTTGCGTGGTGGTCAGGCCCGTGGTCTCGGCCAGCTCCTGCTTCTCCCGCGGCGACGGGTAGGGGTTGGCCTCGTACCACTTGCGCAGCACGAGCCGCGACTTCTCCTTGAAGCAGTAGGACGTCTCCTCGCCGTCCCAGATGGTCCTGGGCAGCGGGAACTTGCGGCGCACCCGGTATTTACCTGCGGGCAGAGCTCCGGTCAGAGCGGCCGGCTCGGGGCCCTCGGGGCGCGGGACTAACCGACGGCGCCGAGCGGCCTGCCGCGCATGCGCTCCGCCTCGATGTAGTGGGCCTTGAGCCAGAGCGACTGCAGCTTGCCGTGGTTGTGCGAGCTGAAGTTGTTGCTCTCGAGGATCTGGTAGAGTTCCTTGAACTTGCCGTGGTGGAAGGCGACCACCGCCTGGGCCTTGAGCACGCTCTCGTTCTTGCGCAGCCGCGCGCACTCGGGCAGCGACCAGAGGAAGCGCGCCAGGCGGTCCACGCTGCCCGCCTGCTGCAGCACCTGCACAGACGACACCATCGTCTGTTGATAGACGACAGGACACGGGGGGCACACTGTTAGTCGGCTTGACTCATCACCACGCTCTCCTTTATGCTTTTAGTCACTAGTGTATCTTGTAGCGGCGGTCGCTCGGCGCCGCGAGAGAGGCGAGCCAGCGGAGGGGACGCGCGTGCTCCGGCGGTCGCTGGCGCCCGAGTCGAGCGAAGGCGCGACTCTCGCATACAAGACAACTAGCCCCCGCGTCGCGCCGGGCTCGGCCCGCCCGAGGCGGCGGCCGGGCCCGGCGTGACGGGGCCAAAGAGCGCAGCTCGTCGTCCTCAGCCGTACGCGGCGCGCGCCAGCCCCCTGGCGCTGCCTCCTTCGCTCGGGACGCCGCGTGGGCGCACGCAGCTGCGGCGTGCACAGGCACAGGGCAGCGCGGAGGCGAGAAGTCGAGAAGGCGAGAAGGCGAGAAGGCGAGAAGGCGAGAAGGCGAGAAGGCAGCCGTGCGGGCAGGCGGCGCCGCTATTTTAAACTGCTTCGCGCGCCAGCCGGAGCTTTTTCGAAGAGAGCGCGCGCGTCAATATTTGGAAATCCTATACGTCGTAAAGTTCGCCGGCTGTTTTTAGCAGACTAGCGCGCGCGCCCGAGCCGCACTTTTGCCGGCGCTCGTTGCGCGACTGCGGCCCTGTCGCGCGCTGCTTTGCGCGTTCGGCCGTTTGTCGGTGGCCTCCCGCGACGGCTGCCGTCGGACGCGCGGCAGCCAGCGCGAGCAACGACGCCGAGCGCTAAGCTAACGGCACTTGACGCGCGCGCGCGCGCGCAACGTCAATTGATCGCGCGAAAGTTCCGCGTACATCAATTAAAAACGGCGCCGTCGCGTCTCTGACGAGCATGCAAATTCCGCACGCGGACACAAACAGCCAGCGACACTGCGCGAACGCGCGCGAGCGAGAGAGACGGCCGCGAGGTGGCGATAAACGGGATAATTGACGAGCGACGCCAGCCGGGCGACCGAGGCCGCACGGGAGGAGCGAAAGGCGTGCAAGTACCTCGCAGACGCAGGCGACCTGCTCCTGCGTGAAGCCGAAGCTCGTGGCCGGGCTGTCCTGGGGACTGTAGCCGCCCTGCGCGCCGGCGTGGAAGGCCTGCGACTCGACGGCGGCCTGCGCGGCCGGCGTGCCCTGCGGGCTGTACTCGGCCTGCTGCTGCTGGTGCTGCGGCGGCTGGTGCTGGTGCTGCTGCTGGACCACGTCGCCGGGCGCGGGGGCTCCCATCGCGGCCGCGCCGGCTCCCCCGTAGGCCATCATCACCTCATTGCCCCGCAGGCGCAGCTGCCGAGCTATCTCGTCCGCGGCCACTCTGCGGCCGGGCGCGCGCGAGCGCGCGACCCTCGGCGCTCAGTTGGGCCGGCCACGGGGCTCGGGCCCGGCGCCCGCGGCCATGCCGCCCGGCCGCCGCGGCGGCGGCCCTCGCGCTCGCCGCGGGCACGCGCCCAGGCGCGAGTGAGCGCCGCTGCCGCGGGCTATTTGCGGAGCGGCGCGCGCGCGCGCGCCTAATTTTAGCCGAGCGGAGCCGCGCTGGCCGCGCTGCCGCCCGGGTCCGGCGCTCGCCGGCTCGGCGCTGTCGCGCACTGGTCACCACGCGCGGGCCACCGCGTCGTCGCGGGGGCCCGCGGCGCGCACTCCGCGGCCGGCGGCCGGCGGCGGGAGGTCGAGGCTCGCGGGACGCGCGAGCCGGGGGACGCGGCTGCGGGAGCGACGGAGCGACGTGCGAGGCTGCGCGCACACGCGTCCGAGCCGAGCGACTGACTGACTGACTGGCCGGCTGGCTGGCCGACTGGCGGGCTGCCTGGCTGGCTGGCTGGCTGGCTGGCTGGCCGACTGGCGGGCTGGCGGGCTGGCGGGCCGGCTGAGCCGGGGGCCGAGCGCGGCGTCGCCGGCGCGGGTCGCGGGCGGGGAGCGCCGGGCCGCGGCGCGGCTCCCCATTGGCCGGGGCGTGGCCTGCCCTCGGCCGCCCGCCATTGGCCGCCGTCGGGCCGGCGCGGCGCCGGCCCATTGGCCCGCCGCGCCGCTCGTCCACGCCCGCGCGCTGGCCCTCGCGCTCTCGCGGCGGCGCGGCGGCCGGGGGCTCGGGGCGCGAGTCGCCCTCGCGGCCCGCTCGGTCGTGGGGTGCACGTGCAGAGCGAGGCAGCGAGGGCGGCCACGCAGACGCGCATTATTTTAGGACCGAGGCCCCGCGCCCGGCCGCGGGAAAATCTGGACAAATATTTGGGGAGGAGGCAGGCGCCAGGATGCGGCGCGCAGGATGCGCAGCCGGGAGGGTCTCTCCGGCAGTCTGCACGCACGTCGGAGAAAGTGTTTTTAGAGAAAATAGCGCGCTGGATTACGTCTCGTTAGCTTTCTCGTTAACGCGCGCATTTGGCTTCGACGAAATCCGATAATCGTGCGGCCAGACGACCAGCCAAGGCAGCACTGACTCGCTAATAATAGGCGCGCGCGCACAATGCGTTTTACCGTCTATTTCCCGACAGCCGCACGCCGCGCGCGCACATAATAGAGCCGACGGCTGTCGCGCACAAAGGCCCGCGTCGAGCGTTTTACCTGGACAAAACTGGAGCAACTCGCGGGCCGCTCAAGTGCCGTCGAGTGCCGCCGAGTGCCTCTTTCTGCCGGTGTGTCAGGAAAACCAGGCCGGGGGTCGAAAGGAGCGCAGCCTGCCGCGGATGGCTGACGCGCAAGGTCCTTTTGTCGGCGGAGATGAGGCCACTTTTTCACGTCAACGTGTCGTCGAGCCCAGACACGCGAACAATGCGCGCACAAGCCCAGAAGTCGGCACTCCATATCCGCCTTTCTGTCGCCGTGGCTGGCCGATTGTGCGGAGCTGCCACCGAGCCATTGAGATTCCGCGTTGTCCTGGCGCGCCCCTATGCAGATTACGCGGCAATGTCGCGCCAGCTACAATTGCGCGGCTGATCGGCGCGCACCGGGCCGAGCGCGTAGGGCCGTCGCCGGCCAACTCGTCTGGCGCCTCCGCGGAGACCAAGTGGCCACCGCGAGCCTGGCCGACCGCCCATCGTACTGCATTAATTGGGTCCGTGCAGGCTCGCTCTCGTCGCCCTTTCCCCATGGTCGCGCTCGCCACCGGCGGCACGTCGCCGGAGCGGAAAGCCTCTCGGCTTGAAAAGTCAGCGTGGCCCACTCCGAGAGAACGCAATTGTCGCGCGCAGCCCACGAGCGCACAAAGGCCCGCGACGCTGCACGCAAGTGAGCAGCGCCCATTCGCGCCCATTCGCCTTTTCCCATCGTGTAAAGAGCTCCGGGGCGACCTCATGGGGCGCGCGCGCTCCCGACATGTGCCCCATACGGCGAGCAAGCGGTGTTTCTGCGGCTGCCGCCGAGCATCGACACCGATGCCACGCAACTGCGCCTCTCGACTTGTTGCTCGTCGCGCGTGAGAAGCGCCGCTCGCCAACTTTCTTCTCTCGTTCTTCTCCGTTGGCCCTTCCTCCCAACCCCCGGCGCCGGACGACGCGAATCGTCGCGTCGACACGCCAACGCGTCCGAGCAGGGCCGCACTTGCTTCGCGGCCGCGCCCGAAGTTCGCGCCGAGTCGGATCCTCCTGCAAGTAGTAGTAGTACTGTTCGCACGGCCCCCTCGCCGCCGCAGCCAGCCAGCACCTCCCGCGTGTCCGCGAGCGCGAGGAGCGCAGCGACCGACGCGGAATCGCCGTTGCGTCGGATGCTGGGGTGCACCGTTCCGACCGGCGGCTCGTCGTGCTCGTCGCGAGGGCCAGCAACGGCCGTCAGCCGCTCGCGGACGAGCCCGAGCGCGACAGCTATGATGTAGGGACAGGCTGTCAACGAGGCAAGTTGAAAGGAAACATCCACATTGCCGATCGTTGCGGTTAACGGCGTGCCCACAAAAGAAGACATCGAGCAGGGAAACAGAGGGAAACAAGCGATTCTCACAATTGGGCGTGTTCGCGCGGCCCTATTTGTACCATAAATAACGAAACTTGGAGACAAACCTGGGAGCAGGGCCCGTTCGGAAGCTGCGGGGCGCGCCGACGGTAATGGACCAGTTGCGGCGTCCGCTCGCCACGAAATTTATCGCCCAATCGACAGCAGCACTCGGACGGACAAAAGTTCGCCGACGGAAGGCTTACTGCGAGTGGCGACCACTGCCTGCCGCGGGCCGAGCCGAGGGTCGCCGCCGAACAATCGCACTCGGCCCCATTGTCCCTTTGTAAGCAGCCGAGCTTCGGCGCCGTGCAGGCTCGCTGCGAAACGCGCTGGCTGCGCAGCTGAGACACTTGCGTCGCGCTGGTCGGCTCGCTGGCAATCACGGCCGGTCGCGCCGCACCCCGGGGCGCTGGAGCGCCGGCCGGACGCGCGAGAGGGCGCCTCCGCCTCGCGCTCCTCGCGCTTCCCGGCCGACCTGCCCCCCTCCCCCACAGCCGCGCGGCCGTTCCCGCCGAATCGACGGTCGTTCGGCGACTCGGGTACCCGACACTCCTGCGTGCGGTCGGCCGCTCGCGGCTGCTCGCGATGGTGCAACCGATTTCTCAAGCTGCTGGTTTTCCAACGCGCGACGAGCAGCGGGAAAGAAGGAGCGCGCAATAAGCGCAATACTGCGGGCGGGCGCGCGTGCACGGGTATGCGCAGGCACGTACAGGACGGGGGTCGCTTGCTTGCGTCCGCGCAGAGGCAGATCGATGCGTCCATGGAAACCGCGAGCCAATGCCGTCGTTCTAGCCGTCGGCTCGACTCGCCGCATCGAGGCTGGAGCGCGCCGGGAAACCCGCGTTGGGAGGGGCGGGGGGCGCTCGGTGCTCCTCCGAGGAGCGGCAATCAGGCGGCGCTGCTGCAATTAATCGCGGCGAAAAGGCTGCGCCGGCGGCCGGCCAGCGCCAGTATCGCGGCATTGATAGCGCGTCGCAGCTTGCAGCCTGCGGCGGCCCGATGGGCGTAGCTTTGTGGTAAGGCGATATGTTTGTATTGCGTGGGCACACAGACTGCCGCCGAGCTGACGGACGTTATACATCTGTTTGCACGTGCGTGGGCTCGAGCAGGCTTTCGGCCAGTCGCTTCCTGATTACACAGACGACTCGCGCGCTTTGGCTGCGCTCGCGTCGCTGCGCGCTCTTGCCGCCAATCTGGCGGACCCCCGTTGACGGTCCGCAGCTGGCGATCGGTGGTCGCGCGCGAGCCAACGCTCGTTGCGAAGCAGGGCTAAGAGCGCGGCGCGGGCAGAGCAGGAGAGGTGTGCGGGTGTTGCGTTACCCCCGCCAACAGCCGCCAACGGCCGCCAACTCGGAGCTCTAACGTGGGAGGGCTCGGCGCACGTGGCTCGCTTCGTCAACGCCATACCCTTATCTCCCTTAATTAATTTCGCAAACTTGGCGCACGCGCTCATTTATATAGGTGACGGCTCCCACCTCTCTCTCCCTCCCTCCCTCTCCCTCCCTCTCCCTCTCTCCCTCGCTCCGCAAGCGACCTCGCTGCTGGGAAAATCCTTGACGCGCCACTTTCGAGCGACGAGCGATCATTTCCCATCGGCAGCCGTTTGCCGGCTCGGCCAGCTAGGCAATAATGCTATCTCTACTTTCGACAAACGGAATACGTTCCGGCGCCGCGGCTTTTATTCCAAAAGAAAGAGAATTCAGCGAAGAAAAACAACGTCCATCCACTCCGTTGACGATCTTGAGCGACGCGCTGTAAATTATTTATAGACTGGAGTTATCATTTGTCTCGGAGCTACTCGCTAAAGCTGCTATGATTAGTGCTGCTATGACGAGTGGAATTGCTCGTCGGTTGCTTAGCTTCGGTAGAGACAAGTGTGGCTGCATCTGCGGCTCGGCCGTAACGTTTAACGATGGCAACGCGACATTTATTTGGCGTGATCAACCACACAACCGATGTGCTTAAGCCTCGAAGAGGCGTTGCAAACGAATGGGGAAATGGATCTGCTCTTCCAGCGTGGATGGAGGAACAGATGCGAAGGTGGCTTGGAAGGAGCCCCACGGAAAGGCAAGGCATCCTCGTCGTTGGGGCAGAACTGTAGGAGCACATAATGGAATGGAAGAGGGCGCGACGTCGAGTCCTGAGAGTGTTTTGGAGCGGCTCCATTTGAGGGCGAAGCTGCCGCGCGAGGCAAGAATATCGCTTTCCGTCGCACCTTTTCGAGACGCACTCGGGCTGACGGCCAGCCGCTGTTACGCGCAAGTTGCGGGGAGCGCGAAGCCCGCGAGACGTCTTTCTCCCCGAGGCCCGAGTCCATCTTCTGCCTCGGTCGCGGACTCGAGCTTCTCCGCTGGCAGACTTTCGCGCTGCTCGTACAGCCCAAGCACTTGGCGCGCTCGTAGGGGCCCCCCCGTGGCCAGCTCGCCGGCGAAAAGCTGCACGCGCTAGCGTCAAGTCGGCGGAAGGCCAGTCGCTGGCACGCCGGCTCTGCGACTCGGCGGAGCTCCTTGAAACGCGCATAAATATAAGGTCTAAGCTCTCGATGAACGACGCGGAACGTCGAAACATCGCAGATTCTCCAAATTCCGCGACGATCGATCGCGCCGTGTCGGATCAGTGTCCGCGCGAGCCGAAGGTCGATTGCCGATTCGTTCATCCTCGATCTGGATGTTTCGAGAGAGGGAGAAAGAGAGAGAGAGCCGCTGCTCGGACAGAGACAGGCTGCGCGCGTCGATGCGCCTTCTCCTTTCTTCCGTCGTCGTTATCTCGGATCTGTGGAATTCGAATTCGGGACTCGACAGCTTGTGTGTGTGCCTTATCGCTGGATTCCATCGTAATTGCTTATCTACGAGGTGCACGCGCGCGCGGACATACATTCTCTCCCGGTAATTTTCTTTACGATTTTCCAAGTCCAAGCTGACGCTCTGCCGTCCTGCCGCGAGCTTCGCGTGCGTTGTCGTGGATCGACGTTGGTTGCGTTCGAACGGAAAAGGGGATAAACAGCGTGGAAGTGTGACGGCGCGCGCTGATCCACAAGCAATTAGCATGCGACGGTGGCAGAGCGAGCGAACGAGGGGGCGAACGAGGGGGCGAACGGGAGCGCGTCCCCGAGAGAGCTTGGAGCTTGGCCGAGAGAAAGGCCCGCATGCCCGCAGGCAGAGCGGAGACGCTGCCGCGTTGCGCGCTCGCTGTATCGGCTTACTGTCTCGACTGCGTATCGAGGCCGCGGGACCACACAGCAGCCGGCGGAGGGACCGATCGTACTCTGGAGGTCGGCCGGCGTCGCGTCAAAGCCCAGTCGCGGAGCGCTCGCCGCGAGCTGGCGCAGCTCTCGGCCCAACGAACAAGGAACAGAGGAGCAGCGATCGGCGAGCAGCCTCGATCGAGATCGCCTGCTCGCCGGTCCTTCCCGCGATCGCCAGCTGCGCTAGGCCGCGCACCCGACGGCGCACGCAACGAGGAGCGAGAGTTGCTCGAGCGCTGAGCCGATCATCAATTAGCTCGCACGAACGAGAAGCGGAGAGACGGAGAAAACACAATGAGCATCGGTAAGTAGCGGAGAGCGGCCGAGGGGGAAGGAAGAAACACGAGAGAGAAGCGAGAGAAGCGAGAGAAGCGAGGAGAGTCGCGCTGCCCGGGCTCTCGCTATAATTTGTCGGGGTGAGTTACCGCCCTTGTCCCCGGCGATGCTTATCGCGGCCAGCACGGCACATACCTATACGCGCACCTACTCCTTCCTCCTTGGGCGCATCGCTGCACGGCACAGGTGGCGACACTCGCCACCACTTGTCTTTGTTGCAACGACCTCCAGCACGCCTGTTCGCCTGTTATCGGCTCAGCTAGCGAGAGGCACCGACCGCCCGATGGACGCGCGTGAAAACGAGGCTCTGCAAACGTGCGCCGCGCAATGGTCGGCGTGGCTCGTGCTGTAAAAGTGCGGCGGGCGCGTAAGCGCCGAATAATACATATCCGTGTGCGTCGGGTCGGTGGGATCGAGGACTGGGGCGCGCGACGGGCGACGTGGGCGGGCCGCGCGCCTTGCCATTATGTGCCTGCTGCTCTCGAGAGGTGTCGGGGACTGCCGATCGAGGCTGATGGATGCGCGCGCAGAGTTGTGGTTTGTTCCGAGGAACGATTCAATTAGGCGCACCCGCCTCGGCTGAACGCCAGCCGAGGACGACCGAAGTGTTGCGAAGCCGAGCTGTCCGTCTCGGCCAAGATCGCCGGCGGTGCGCGTCGGAAATCGATCGGCGCGCGCGCGAAACGCTGGTAGCTCTGTCCGGCGGCCGTCGGGTAATCCAATCCGAATGAGCACTCTGAGAAAGCGGACGAGAAAAAAGAAAGGATTAACAATGGCGCGTTATCCGCGACAATCCGGGCATAAGCTGCGCCCGATTAAAATCGATTAGCTCGGCTGTGCCGCGGACGCAGAGCATTAGCGCCCGAGAAAGGCTACTTAGAGCGGCGGCGGCGGCGACGGCGGCGACGGCGGCGACGGCGGCGGCGGCGCGAGAGAGCGCGCGCAACTGGTCGTCCCCGGGCGCGATAATCGAGAAGACAAAGACGCTGCGCCAGTGAGAAAGAGAACGGGTAAGCCGACACCGGAAGTGCCTCGCGCGTGACGCCACCCCGAAGCTGCAGGATACGCTCCGCCGAGAGCGGCTGTGCGAAAGCCGTCCGCGAGGCGCCGACTCTGCCGCCGCTCGGGCCTTTCCACGGCGCGCCTGCCGACCTGCCGCCGGAGCGCGAACCACGCATCACTGCTCCGCTGCGTCGAGAGGCGCGCCTGCGATTCCGCGCGCGCGCATCGAGTTACCTACGCGCGAGCCGCGCCGAGAGCCCCAGCCTGTCCCGGTGCGGCGCGGTGCCGTTCGGTCCGTTTTTCCAGCTTTTGCGACTCGATCGGCTCCCATTCGGCGCCCGAGCGCGGCTGCTTTCTCCTTCCTAGCCGGCGAGCCTAACAGGGATTCGGGCGCTCGGCGTTCGGGCATTCAGGCATTCGGCGGAGATGACAATGCGGGCACCCCGACTGTGCGCGGTGTGTGTGACAATTTTTTTCTTTTTTCCGTGTCCCTTTGATGACGTAATTTGAACGCGAAACACGATAGGTTTGGCTTCTAGGAGGAACGGAGTACTACGCGTACGAAAGCGACGCGCAAACAAATAAAACATAAAAGAGGATGGACGAGGGATCCGTGATAATTGAAAACTTGTTGAATGGTTACATCACGGTCACGACTCGATCGACCTGCACGCAGAGACAAGGAGCAAACCACACTGGGAAAAAGAAGCGAGCCTGACGTCGATTACAATTTCCCCGCGGAGTCTTTCCGCAAAACAAGACGAAAGCCGCAAACCTGCGCGCAAACAAGAAGCCAAGTGGCAAAGCACATGCAGCGACGAAAGAGGAGGACAAGAGTCGCGCAGCTCTCGCTCTCGAAGAAAGAATCGTTGACGACGACGTAGAGTCTGCGCACATACACGCACACGCGCACACCTCCGAGAGAGAAAGAGAGAGAGAGAGAAAGAGACGGATGGGCCGAGGTGCTCGGGCCGCTAGCGTGGCTGCTGCTCGCTGCTGATGGTGGCAGAATTGCGGAGACACGCGGAGGAAGATGAGGTCGAGGGTAGTAACCCGACACCCGGCAAGCGCGCAAGCAGCGTAACCGGAGATGCTCGAGCCCGCCCCCTTGCCTGCCTAGTCTGCCCACCTCCACCTCCTCCTCCTCCTCCTCCTCCACCACCTCCTTCGTCTTGTCTCTCTCTCTCTGGGCCTGCGACTGCTGCCGAGCGAATTTGAGAAAAAAGCCTATGCGCAGAGCGACTCAATTACGAAAAATTTACGGCTCGTTAGAGGCCTTGGGCTCCCTCATTAGAATTCAACGGGGAAAAAGGACGCTACTTCCGCGGATTATAATGGGTTTTGCTCGGGTTTTGCTGCTTCCGCCTAGGCAGCGCACCTGTCCGAATTAATTGCTCGGCTGGCTGCTGATTTGACGAGGCCGCGCTGGTTTTCCTTGCGAGGTTTGACGTTGGCGATGACTCGCGAGGCCGAGTGCACGGGCGAGCGCGCGACGAGCGGCCTGCCAAGACAAAGACGATCTCGAGCCCCTCGCGGTAAACAGGCTGCCGAACAGGTAACGAGTGGCGAAAGCCGGCGAGCGAGGGTGGCATTGTTAGCAGCAGGCTGACGTGTATCTGTATAATCAATAGCGTCATCGAGCGGGGCCAGGCTCTCCCGGCCGGTAATGGGAAACACCGCAAAGCCCATCGCCACTGCCCCACCCGCTCGCTCCTTCCTTTCCTACGCGCACTTTTCCAACTTCACCCTTGACTTTTTAGCCCGTGCACGCGCGCCGAGCGAGCGGTGCGGCCTTTCTTAATTAGCGAGCAGCGAGCAGGGACTTGGTAGCCCATTGTGCAGCCTGGCCGGATCGATAGGTGGGACGGCTCGGTGGCGGCCACTGACTTTACCTTTTCGGCCGGACGACGAGGTGCCCGGCCTCTGGCGATCGTCGTCGACGAGTGCAGCGTCCGGAGGGCCGCCGAGAAGACCGAGCTGAGAACGAAGAGGGGTGCGGTGCGCGGTTTGCACGGCGCTCGACGAGCTGCAAGGGGCGCGCGGTGCCTGTGCGCAGGGGCTGCCAGGGGCCGCCAGGGGCTGCCGGGGGCGCGCAGGGGTTCGCACTTTGGGTAACGGGAGAGCTATCGGTTTCGGGCGGCGCGGCGCGGCTGTGCGCAAATGTGGGCTGCGCCAAGGAGCTCTGCGCGCCAACGTCTCCCATACGCCTGTCGGTTATCCGGTTATCGCGCCTCCGCTCTTGGCTTGCGAATCCGTCGACTGGTTCTGAATGCCGCATCAATTTGGCCGCGCGAGCCTGGATCTTTGAAAGCCGAGCCACCGTTGCATCAGGCAGATCATTGTTTTCGCAGGCGCACGATCAGCGGGAGTCCGGCACGCGTCGAGCCTCCTGTCTGCAGCGGATCCGTAACAAGCCCATCATTATCTTGTCTCGGCGAATTAGTCCTATTACCACGGACGCGACCATTGTAGTGGGCCGCCCGCCCTACTCGTCGCGCTAATGGGCTTTGGGAAAACGCGACGTCTCCGCGTCGGTTGCCCTGAGAAAATGCACCGGACAGCCGAATCAGAGCTTGAGATTGCGGTAATCCTGGAATATAATCTGTCGCGTCATTCACGGCATGGTGCATCGTTTGATTGCGTCTACAGACGGCTCGGGGGCGGCGTATATGTATACAAACTCGACGTTGGCGGTTGAACGCACCGCAGTCGACGATCATCTCGATGAACTCGATGCTCTTCTTATTTTATACACAAGGTGTTTATCAATTTGTTTCGCAATCGAGTCTATCTTTCAATATCTTGCAGCCGGGGGCCGGGGAGAGGACAGCAAGCGCCAACTAAATAATTCGCAATAGGAACAAAGATTAGATGATAAGGAGCAACTTAGCACTAACAATTTAGAGCGTCTGACTGCAGATCAAAAAGTTGCGCACTGAAATCACGTCGGGTTCGAGAAAAAATGTATATGTACCTAGTAAGACGTCAATAGGTGATGCAAAATACAAGACGAGAATAATTGATTGACTGGCAATTAAAGTGCATTAAGAAACTCGTTATCAACTGACTGTGAATTTTAGATAAAAATAAATAGCAGCTTCAATATAGCAAAATGTAATTATCGGTCATCAGACTATTTTCGAGTGAAGCCTAAGTCAGGTGTGATAAATAATCGATTGCACTATTAGCGAATCAATGATTATTATCATGTTTTTCGAACGGAAAGGAGGATAACAAGCTTGACGAAAAAGTAAAAAAAATTGGTGAGAAAAGGAAGAAAATAAGCTTGTAGCATGTGATTTGTCATTTAGCCATAATAATTCAAGAAGGCATCGGCGTCAATTTGGCGACTCTAAGTACCGTATATCCCGCATCGCGCCTCGTGAATTGCCGCTCGTATCCCGATACAATCTCTCTCTCTCTCTCTCTATCTCTCTCTCTCTCTCTCTCTCCGTACTTGCTACGAGAGAAAAAATCGACGAGAGCGAGAGAGAGAGAGAAGCTCGAAAAGCAGAGAGAACAAGTTACACCCTATAAATACGCTCGGGTAATTGATTCAGTAATAACTAACTCAAGACGACCTCTCTCTCTCTCTCTCTCTCTCTCTCTCTCTCTGGCATACACGCGCTCGCTCGCACAGCGCTACTCCCCACTCACGCGGCTAAAGCTCATCGCCACGGACAAGCATGAGGGCCCGTGGACAGCCTCCGGCGGTCTGACTCAGGTATCTGACCTCAAACACTTGATTCGTTTGGTTCATTCGACTCTGCAAGCCTAAAATTTATTCCTTCTCCTCTGCAGAATTGATTGCCACGGGCTCTCTAGCTACAGCATCGCGAGAGCGAAATTGCGTTTGTTTGCCTTCAAATGGTTTCCCTTGGTACATTTCACGTGGCAGTAATAAGCTTTCAAACTCGAGATTTATTCTGTCGGCCGGGAAAAAGGAAACAGCGCGGCTAGCAAGTGGCCGACACTGGCGCGGCTTGTAAAACAATAATCGTAGTAGCTAGTAAGTCTCTCTCTCTCTCTCTTAGCACGGGGCTGGCTTATCGGGAGAATCAATTAATTTTTGCCGCTGCCACGGCAGCAGCGACTGCATGCAAATGCCGGGCCAGCTCTCGCACGAGCCGCGCGAGCTTTTATCGGCGATCTGCCAGCTCGTTATCTCGGCTGCGAGATCGCTGCCATCCCCCCGCTAAGCCCGCTCTGATACAAGCTGCACTGTAGCGGCCGCCATAAATATGTATGCCGCTAATAGCTAATGCCGCGCCGGGGCTCAACTGGTTCAACTGGTAGGTCATCGGCTGCACGCCCTTTTTTGTCGCCCCGCCAGAACGATAACTCGCGCTCGGGCGCAGAACGCCCACGAGGGAGCCTTCTGCTCGCTTCCGCCTTGCTCGCCGCGCGCCTCCAAGCTCCTGAGGCAGGCTGCCTAATAGTTTTCTCGGCGATTGATCTGCCAGCTGCATCTAGCCTGCTGCCTGCTGCCTCCTCGGGCCGTCGACGTTTCGGTCGGCCGTGCCGGCGGTGCCGCCGGTGCCGCCGGTGCCGCCGAGCGCCGCCGAGTGCCGCCGAGCCGCGAGGAAGCGACGCCGATGCTATACCTACTCTCTGCGTATTCTCTGGTTACTACTCGTTATACCCACAGAGAAGCGGCGCGCGACGATCGATTTCCTTCCAATTTGGCTGCGGCACGAACCAGCTCTCCTTTTCTCATTATAATCTTTCTCCGCGGCCTCGGCTTCGTAACTGCCGCGCTCGCCTGCAGCCGATTCAACTTGGCGCTGATCCTTAGGCCGCGATCAATTTGGCCAGTTTGCCGTTGCATCTCTGTGGTTATCGAAAGCGAGGCGCGCTTACGAAGCAGCCGAGGCGGACCAAAATAACGAGCCGTCCAGCTCGAGAGTGGCACGGACTTGCGAGCGCAACAACTTGCCAGTGGAATCGATCAATATTCAAGCCTCGGACTGAGCGGACTGAGCGGAACCTCGTGAAGCGACGCCAAATTGCGCCGCGAGAGCCACATTCCTGATAAATGTGCGAGCGCCGCTCGGAGGAAAGGAGGCAAGTTGGGGCGGGGGCAGCAGTGCACACACATAAATAACTCGATTAGCCCAAGTGCCGATAATCTGCATGTAAATGGGCTTGCTGCCGGTGCCGCGACGAGAGCCGGCAGATAGGCATCTGCGTGCGACGGCCGAGCGGCGGGCGGCGGGCGGCGGGCGGCGGGCGGCGAGCGGCCAGCGGCCGGCGGCGAGCGGCCAGCGGCCAGTGGCCGAGAGAGAAAAGTAGGGAGGTGTTAAAACACGGTAATTAACAACGAGCGGGCGACCACCCGAGCATAGCAGATTTACTGCGCCAGCGTGGCGTATTTATGAACTGGCCGCGCTCGGAACAGCGCTGGCCGGCCATCGATCAGCCGTTCCGAGGCACGAAGCGCTCGCGCCTGGGCCCGGCAGCCGCGGGAGATGGCCCCGCCGATGCCGATCGCGACGAGCGGCGAGAGAGCCAGTCGGTCGGAGTGACGAGGAAACGACGAGCGAGGAAGAAGGTGCGAATGCGATAATGGTCGATCCGCCGCAGAGCCGGCCGCGATAAATTTGAAGCACGTGCTGGCGCACGTAGGCGCGCGTCCAGCCCTCTAATAACGAGCATCTCTCTGGCGGCCAGCCTAATACGGAATTTCGCAATTTGAGAAAATATTTCGTAAGTGGCAGCTCTCGTCCGCGGGGCATTACACGCGCGAAGGAGTGTCCGACGAGAAGAGGCCTCGTGCTCGCTGCCCTGGCGCGGATAGCAGCGAGAACAGCGAGAACGAGAGTGCCAGTGAGCGGCCTATCATTACGCGCCGTGCAGCGCTCTTTGCGATAGCTCTTGTGGGAAAAGCCCGTGTTGATTGCCGCTGCGCCGACGTACACGGCGCGCGATCGCACGTCTCCCGGCGTAATCGGCGCCGGCGTGCCCAATGACATCCTCCCGGCGCGCCTGCATCGATCGCTTCCATCGCTCGGGCTCGCAGCCTCGGCACTCCGTTGCTGCTGCCCGTCGCCTCCGTCCGAGCCGGTCCTCGAAGCCGGTCCGCGAAGCCGGTCCTCGAAGCCGGTCCTCGAAGCCGGTCCTCGAAGCCGGTCCTCCCTGCTCAACGTTCGGCCCGACGTTCCTCCAATCGCGCGTCGCGCTGCTGCTTCGCTCGACGAGGAGGCTCCGTCGAAACTCTGCCCGTGTGCAGCTTATTAATAGGCAGGCATAACTCTCGGCGGAGGAGAGGAGGAGCGAAGGAGCGAAGAAAGAGGAGCGCTCGGTGTGCAGCCAGGAGGTAGGTTGCCGGCGGCCGGCGGCCGGCCAGGCGCGATGAAAAAAGAGCGACGAGCGAGTGCGCTAAAAAGCCGCTCGTTAGCCGTAATCGTGGCTCTCGCGCGCGCGCGCGCGCCGGGCGGCCTCCTCTTCCCTTCGAATCCGTGGCGCGCTGCCGGCCCGAACACGCTCGTCGTGTTATCGGGGCCTCATTACGAAGGCGCGCCGCCAGCGCTTTCGATTGGATGATGTACGAGGCCGAGGCGCGCGCGTCTCTTCGAGGGACGAAATCGCGCGCCCAACCAGCTCGTTATTGGCCGCGGCTCGTTCGAGTGGACTAGCCTCCAAATTATTTTATAATGCCTCGGCGACGCGATTTTACGAGGAGGTAAACGCCCGGGAAGGATAATCGGCGACGCGGCCCGAGTCGCGGCAGAGTCTTGGAAAAGCGGCAGGAGCGCCGGGGATGGTCACGGGCCCGCAGCTCACGCGAGCTCTGGCGCAGGAGGCTCGGAAGAAGATCGGCCGGCGAGATTTCAGGCGGGCATCGCCGATAAATCGGGCCTCTCGCGCGCGGCCCAGCGTCCGACAAATAACGACAAGCCTCATTACTATAAACACGTCTGGCTTGGCGCTGCGTGTGGCTGTCTTGCCCCTCGGCTCGCATAGCTCAGCTCGCCTTGCCTCCTTTTCGCTTTTATTTTCTCTCGCTCGCCGCCTCTCGCCTGCCTAATCGTGAAGCTCGCCTCTCCGGCGATGACTTACGTAGCCGCAGCGAGACGGCCTTAAATTAAAATCGAGCGCGGCTGAATTATTCGCCTTTGAGAGATTGCGTGCGGGCTGTAAATCGCGCCCGAATCGCGGCAGCTGCGGCAACTGCGGGCGCGACACGCGAATGTCTGTTTTTGTGCGTTCCTCTCCGGTCGACGAATTCATTGCAGCGGCTCGGCTGGCGAACAGCGAAAACGACAGCGACGCGGCAGACGGCGCCGAGCGGCTATCGATCGCCGGCAAAGTCAATTAATTAATCTGCTCCCCAAACGCAAACGCGATCCGTGTGTTCGACCCCGCGTATCGATGCAAATGCGCGCCCGGCGCGCTTCCGTCAAATTAAAAGAGGGAAGCTTTACGAGCGCTGCACCTGGTTCGCGCGGGATTATCAAATATGAAGCTCGCAAATTGCTTTGTTCGATAATCATCCTTACCGTTAGGCCAATTTGGCGGCGGCGGCGAGCGTCTCGAAAAAGCAACAACCACCTTGTAAATTTTCCGACGGCCAGCCAGAAAGAAAGTATTTGGTGCGTACGCGCTCGAGCCTCCTTCCCTCCCTCCCTACCGGCAATTTCTCCGTCTTTTTCTCGCCTCCGGTGGCTGGATATCCCATGATTTCACATTGTCGGCGGACTTTTCGAGCACACCACTTCTCCCGTGCGCTCGTGTGCCAAAGCGCCTTTTGCTACTAGCTTGCGACGCTTCTCAATCCACCGGCTGGCTCGTCGAGTCCAACAACAGCGTTCGCGGCAGAGTTACACGCAAACAAACCAGCTCGAACGGGAAAAAACAAGCAATGAGTACTGGGCATTTCTCGGGGCTACGAGCGGCTGGCCAGAATAAGAGGAAGACTATAGTTAGCGCCTATTAATATCATCGATCGGCGTACATCGATAGTCGCCGTTGCGCGCGAGGCGCGATAATGATACGCTCCGCGCGCGGCCAAGCTGTGCGCAGTGCACCGGCTGCATCTCGTCGAAAGCACGTACGAATAATAACATGCTATTAATATATTGGCCAGTGCTCTTCGCCTTCTCGCCCTCGCGCGAGATTGAAATGGTTGCGCGGCTCTTTCGCCAATCGACGGAAGGAACCTACTTGATGTAATCGACTGGATGTAAACTTTCTCAGCTCCACGCTCAATCTTGTCGCGAGTTACCGAAAGACGAAAAGACCATTGGATGTAATGTTATATTGTTACGAGGATAAGGCTACCTGGAAAACTCACCAAGTCTTATAAGCCTCACATTTGCATGTCCGCGCTCAGTCAAATCATTTTATACTTTCGCCAGTCGCCACTGCCTCCGATCAATCGACTGTTTTGTTTTCGTTTAGAACCGGCGAATACAATGCTATTAATGCGAATCAAAGTCATTAAATTTTAAGCATAATATTGCGATAAGGTTATTTCTTCTGCTCGACTCGAGCAATGACCATTTACGATTTTGCTTACTTTTAGCTTATTTTCATATACAATGCATTATGTCAACAGTTTTGTCAAAGAGCAGAGAGGTGATGTCATCATCTGAGTTGCACGTATATACGCCAAGTAATTTTGTTTCATAATAATCATTCGCTGCCATTTAGATCGTGGAGCAGTGTTACGCTCGTATGTGCTACGCGTAAAAACTTATCAATATCCGGCACAGATTAGATTCGTAGGAGAGCGACGGAAGTGGTGTATAAACATGCCAGTTTGCGATCATTTGAAAATACTCTTACGTACAAATCCATGCTGTTTTATAAATTAAAAACAATTCCTTTATTCCCAAAACTGCTTTTTACAAGACTACTTTCGTAGGATATTTCTAATTGTTTTGCGCAGCAAAAGAGAAAGAGACCGTTGTTCTTCTAAAGCCTGTTAGAAGCATCGTGACCATAGGGACTTTAGCGAGCCCGATAACACCAGCCTTCAGGACAAAACACCGGAATATCACTAGGACGGTTATTCGCGCCGTCGAAGGAATTCGCTGCTTTGTCGATCTCAGAAAACGAAAATATTTGAATGCGAGATAAGGTCTGTTTACGCAAGGATTGTCAATCGGTAAGTAAACGGACGTTGGTTAACGTAACTGGACAGGTTGCTCGCGAGAAGCAGACGATGTCGCCATTTGACAAACACTGCAGCCTGGCTAAGGCAGGGGCAAGTCCGCACTTCGTAAGTTTGATGTCGAAGGAAACCTGCTGGCTGCAGGGGGCAGCTCCGGACAATACGTTGCTTTCCCTCTCTGTCTGACACGCGTAGTACAGTGGCGCAAGTGCTGTGTGTATGTGCACAGGCCTCGGGAGTCGCCAGCCATCCAGCCAGGGACAAATAATAAACAAAAGGAGCTGCGAGACAACTCTTTCTTTGCCCTCTCTCGACGAAGACGGGCTAACGCGCAGTGCAGCGCAGCATCGTGTCGCGTGCGCAGACCTATTTCTCTTGTTCGCTGATAATGCAACGAGTTGCCTGCTTCCACTAAGAGCACCGAGTTGTGCTCACTTCGTGCTTTTTTTACTCGTTCACAAGTGGACACGCATACGTAGAGGTAAGATCGTGGTCCATCGGCTTTGCCCTTAGCGTTCCTTTTGTACTCGTACCTCTTGTCGTGAGCATTAATCATTCGCGAGATTAGTGCCATTCCACGGATGCTCATGAGAAGAACTAGCGTCCGTACAAGTAGCCAATTTATTGGAGGTTAGGTCAAAGCGATCAGAAGAGAGAGAGAGGGAGAGAGAGCCAACGAGCGAGACGAAGATAGAGAAAGAGAGCGGATCATCTTCGGCGAAGGTACGTGGAAGTGGATTCAAAGTGCTTTGTTTGCGGATTGCTCGTTTCGTCTCGTGTTTGCAGAGCAGTGTTTTCGCACTGCTGCACTCACGTGTCGCTGCTTCATTGTCGTCGACGGTGTATCGCTTACATGATAAGCGCGCAAAGCTGCCGCGCGCGCATCCTCACTCTCGCTCTCTCGCACTCAAAGCTTCAGTGCCTAGAGGACGGGCTACTCTACTGCTGCTTTGCAGTATTAAAGCCTACTAGCAAGTCGCGAGCAAGTGTGTCTTAATCGAATTGTAGAGCTTAAGAGTTCTTAAACATATGTGTTAAATGTTCTTAACTCGCTCGCTGACGTCCCGAGGAACAATGCGTGTACAAGCCGTCTCGGCACATTGCAGTTCAGACCTGTGATACTAGTTTTCAGGTTGTCTCAAGATGAGCGAGGGTGCACCTCCAAGGACCAAGCGCAACGGCGCCAGAAGCTTCAAGAATCCACCCCAGCCTCATATGTGTATTAAGGACTATATCATGGTCTGTCTTCTCTCATCTATCTCTCATAGTCATTTCTGCAATACTTGTTAAAATGCTTATTCTTGCTGTAGGGCTCATCAATCCCTTGTTATATTAACGTTTTATCTTGGGAAAAAGTTGATATGCCCACTAGTCCAAACGAACCTCTTCCACTGTATGGTGGTATGCCGCTCACTCCACCTAGAACTGAAGACAAAAATACTAAGGTATTTGCAGTTATTGTCCATCCTGAAGTTCTCAAGCAGCGAGGAAAAAATGCCCAGGATCAAAATGTAAGTTTTGCCCTTAGAATTTAATGAATCTTTGGTTGGTTTTTTCTTACTGGCAAGTGCTATTTTAATTATAGATGTTTTATAGATACTGAAACATCATGATTTTTTATTACAGGAGCAATCAAGTCTTGTAGACGTACTACTAGATTTCCTGGAGTCTACGAATAAAGGAATAGTATTCAAACGTATTTACACAATTTTAAAAGATCGAGATATCACAGGAGAACTGAAGGAAGTGTGGATTTCTGTTCAAAATCAGAGAGAGCGAGAAGTAAATCAGCAAGAGACGTGGATAGATGGCCAACCTCCTATACCTCAGTATACACAACCAGTCGATCAACAACAGCAGCAACAACAGCACCAGCAGGTCCAGGAACAATACAAACAGCAATTTCAACATCAGCAACAGCAATTTCAACATCAGCAACAGCAATTTCAACAACAATTACTACACCGGCAGCAACAATTACAACAGCAACCACAAATCCAATTACAACCTCAGCAACTTCCGCAACAAATACCTCAACAAGTACAAGTATCAACAGTTCCACAGCAGCAGATCCAGCAGAATCAGCAGATGTTGCAGAATTCATATATGATGTCTCAACCACCTCAGTATCAACATAACATAGTTAGTAACTTATCAAGTAATGATTGTTCAAACTACGATAAGTATGGTTATCCACAACAGAATCCAGTACCAGTGAGTCAAAATGAACAAGCTTATCAGCAAAATCCTATGCTAGTACGCACTTACAATAATGGTAATGGCTCGCGAATTGACTCGGACCGCTTTAATTACCGTGAAAGAGGCAGGTCGTTACCCCAGCAGCCAATGCCAAAACAACTTCCACCTCCTCAACAACCACAACAACAAAACTGCCCTGCGTATCCAGCTTCGCAATACCATTTTCAACAACTGCCCAGGCAAATGATGCCTCAGTATGTTAACTCCAATATGCCTCCAAGCTATGGTGGTCAGGTAATAATTTTCCCTTAATCTATAACGATTCTGAAGATCATGTAAAATGTACAATGGCTACATGAGTCTTGAAAAGATATTGCTAAGTATCACCTGAAAATTGATCTTTATCAGATCAATATTCATTTGTACTTTATTCATTTATATTTTACGTTGGTTTTTTAAACGTATACTTTTCGTCTCAGATGAATCCCATCCCTGCAAATCCCTACAGCGATTTTAACATGATACAGCATAAGCACATGTTACCTACGGATTTTAAGCGACGCCATTTAAAATTGGAGAGTCAAATGCAAGCGGAGATTCATAGAATGCAGCAGCAAGAACAGCAAATGCTTGGACCACCACCCCCGCATATACAGCAATCCGCATCACAGTATCAATCTACGGGCATAAATGTCGTAGATCCTCCCCTTGTGAAATTCGTCAGAATGTACAAGGGAAACTCGTACGGAAGGAATAACATGTCAACTTCAAATCGTAATAATGCACCTCCACTGAAGAAAAATATGGAAAATACAACGAAGCCGAAATCTCCAGTGAAGGTAATTAGATTGTTGGTTATTAATGGTTATTAATTAATTATTAATGAGCAGAATTACAAACTCTCATTGTTGAATTGCTTGTATTAGTCTAAACATTGTACAAATTTTATTATTACTTACAGGTTCTTCAAAGAGATCAACTATTGCAAAATAAGCATAATATTTCTCAGTCTTCTCCAGAGAAGAATTTAAAGAGTTTGGAGAAGACTTTTGATGGAATTAACGAACTCGATAATGTTCAGGTAACGGATCTTGACGAGGAAGATCCAAAACCGAAAGAGATCGCGGAGGTGACGAACGAGGTCAGCCCCAAAAAACCAGAAGCCTTAAACTATGCTGCCGCTTTAAAAGAGTTTAAAGATCTCACGGATCGTACAGTAGAAAGTAAGAGTTCACCTGTAGAAAATCCCATGCCATCGTCTTCCGAATCTCATATACAAGAAACGAAAGAAGTGAAACAGCAATATCATAATCAAAAACGAAGGTCCATTAAGACAGTTCTCAACCGAAACAAAGCTGGTACGAATGACGGAAAGGTACAGATTTTTATCGCATTAGAGAGAAAATTTCGTATTATTTTAATTATAATTGATGAGCAGTAATTTATTAATATTATTTATAATAGGTTTGGGCAAAAGATGCTAACAAAAGTATGAAGAATGGCATGAAGACAAGTTTCGAATTTGTAACAAACTTAAATCCAGTTGAAAGGCTTCAAGATAAAGATGTGGACGAACAGTCAAAAGGATCTCAGCCTGACGTGCAGGCAAGTACGGGGTGGAACGGTCACGTTAAACAAAAAGCATCGGACAGTCCAAAACGTACCCAGTCGACTGTAAACAGCATTATTAAAATATTTAAAATTCATCAAGGAAATAATGGTACCGGAGAAGAAGTTACAACTAACAAGAAGTTTAAATCGAATGGACAAATAAAGACGAATTCAAAGATGACAGTTAATGAACAGGAAGATACTAATCAAGGTATGTTATGACGGTTTCCATTCAAATCTTGAAAGTTATTGTAACACATCTTAGCATGACTTTTATTTTAGGTTACACTATTCTTAAGAAGTCAGTGGCAACAGTAAACACATCTGACGAAGTAGTGACCGAAATCGCACAGTTATCTATTCAAGACTGCAAAGATACGGTAGAGAAAAATGCCGTTCTTTCGTGATAAGCATAGATTAATAAGGAAAACAGAAACAAAATTCAACAGCCTGCTAATAATAATCAGAATAAGATCAGTGTATATAGATAAGTTAACCGATTAAGAGAAAGTAATTTAGAAAATTTTCAATTAGCTATTAAGGGAGAGGAAAAAGTGTAAGAACAGACGACTATTCCAGAATCCGAAATTGGAATCGTCGTTGTTCGATTCTTCTTCAATGCGACTGAATTGAAGGTTAATTTATAGGATTTGCTGGCGAGGCTGTGAAAATGTTTAAGGTATTCCTCGAATGGAATCACACTGAAATTATAATAGATAAATATGGTGACCGAGGGAAATAAGATGGTGTCCCATTGAAATTCGAATTCATAAATGAATGCTTATAAAGTGTGGAATCACATGTCCTCGCGCGATTGATACAAACCTATTTTTTCAAGTGAATACAGCTAAAAAAGATTAATAAATAACAAACTCTTGTTAGTTTTTGCGTGATCAGAATGGCTTCGCTGGGTTGCCCTTTTATGTTCCTACGCTGAGTACGCACTGTGAATGATTAAGTACGCTAGACTATTAAAACAATAATAATTAACTTTGGATTTGGAAGTTGGTTGAAAAGGGCGCTGTGTAAGTAAAAATTTACACTTATAATAGACAAATAAAAATGCTGTCACGAGCATTTGAAATCACACAGCAGAGTAACACACGAACGTTGTTTATTATTATAAACGCTAGAAAATTCCAAAGTCAACGTACGTCATTTTGTATGAGTAACCTCACAATTACATAAGTTAAGCTTTGTAAATGGCATTCATCATATGTTCTATATTGTGTGGTTTCAGTTCGTGTCAGCTGATAAAACACCGTCAAGCGAAAGAAAAAAAATGAATCAGCGACAAAATATTTAACAAAGTAATTTTTTAAAAGTAGGAAGAGCCAACATAACTGACGTGAACGGTGAACCCCCTTCTCCCAGTGATGTTTAAGCGATGTAAAAAGATTGTAAAGCAAGCTACGTTGAAAATAGTTATATACGGTTGAATAGTGGATGTAGAGAAAAAATGATGAAAAGCCAGCAATTCGCTATGAATAATTTTATGTTGAATAAATACAAATAAGCGCAATATAGGTACCATAAAATCGCAAATAATAGATGAAAAAAGGCGATTATTAGCAATATCGACGAAAAAATAGTGAAGATTTTTAGTGCACTCCCAACTGTTCATCGGTTGACAACTGTTTGCATTAAAGTAACGGGTGCTTATATTATTTTAATGATTCTCTACTTTCTTCTTGGGACTCTATTTATAACAAGTTGCAAGAACGCTGATTATTTATTTTATGCAACTTACGCGCACTTTGAAGGTTACGCATTTAAACGATTTTACTAGCTGATATTCAGAATAAGTTTTTATGTTAAATCAAATACAAATAGAAACAAAGGAATTGAATTATGCCGATCGTTCTCTTTTTATGTTTTTATAGTACGCGGCCTAAATTGTAAATCAAAAATATATGTTTAGCCTTCAGAGATATCCCTGAAATTGGTAAATTTCATGATAATTAAACAATAAAATTTTACATCACGACTGGTCGTTCGAAATCGCGTCGACAACAACAAGAGTTTGACAAAAAAGCTTTTTGTTACAACGCAATTATTGTAAAATCTGTATATCAGATTGCTGCCATATTATAAATGTGTACACGTAAATAATGTCGTACACGAAGAGAGTGATCAATGTTGTTTCCTTGAACTTGAGAGTTTCGAAGGGCAAAGTATAAGGAATCATATTTGCTTGTAGTCGAGACTACTGAGATTCTTAGTGTTCTAAGTCCGTATAAAATGCTTATCTATGAAATTGTTGAAATTTTATTTTTAATATGAATGAGAATGTCTTTTAACAGCCGACGAAAAATATAGAAATTTGAAAAATGCGATCATACCGAAGTTTTTCTTAAAAAAGAAGAAAAGGTACTCAAAGAGAATACGATACGGTATCACTTAATAGATATACATCAATGATTCTTGTTTTCCTTTGTATTATCTTGTTACTGATCGAATGTCCAAGTTTGACATCTTCAAAATCAGATGAGTTCTGTAATTAACTAGTGAAGATGGCCGTTTTTTTTATAAGCTATGATTTTTAGATAGTTGGAAATGTTTTTTACTTAAAATTTTAAGAAACTCCCCCAACCGACAATTATTTAATATATTTTATCAGCGACTTTTAAAGGTATTTTAAGCGTAAAAAATCAGCTTTCGTTATTTCCAAGATATTTGTTTTTGTTTAACTATTTATATAGTTTGTTAATGTCGCTTTTATTATAAGATTGGCCTTCATTGAATGTCATTAGCCGTTTAAGCTATTTTTATATTGAAAAAAAATTTTTCTTACTAAGTTTCATAAAAGATCTTATGAAATAAAATTATCGTAAACACAGAGCATGGATCTTCCTTTCTTCCCTGCCACTGCCTTTCTTCTTTATTAATTTGAAATACACGTCTGAAGAACGGAACGTATTGTTGCGAGATACGAGAGGTTGTTGTTTAAAAACTGATCCCAGTTCGGTATGAAATGATTGTTTGTTGTGTAGAAAGACCGTCGAAAGAAAGTTAATGTTTAGGTTTGAAATGCGCCAGCAACGATATGTTTTGATTGGTAAATGATGGACTGTCAAAACTGATTAGAAAAGAGTCGGTAAGCGCAGCGAGCCCAGTTGCAAAATTACAAAGAACCAGTGGCGTAGTTGATTCGTTGATAAAATTTTTCATCCGTATCAACGTATGCTTGACGTTGAAGGGTTGACTGGGTAGCGATTCCATTCCAAATTGGTCACATTGATCGGTCCGTATTGATAAATTCAGTATTGACCTTGATTAAGCGAGTATGGCATTATCGCTGTCACTCGCATGGATTGCTCCATTAGCCTAAATAGACTTTATACCTGAAACATCGGAACAGATATACAGACATTGGGCATTAGTCGGCTGAAAACAGTATGAACTTGACGTTAGTGAAAACATCACGAAAATGCGATTATTATCTGGCTATAAAGCAACAATAGAAAACAATTGGCAATTAGAAAGTAGGACGGAGATAAGCAATGACGCTTTTGACGATATTCGAGGAAAGGACAAAGATTAGAGTAGCGTCATGGTAAAAAGCGGAAGTAAAGCAGTGTTTGAGCAAAAGCGGCGAGAGCGCAGAGAGCATCGTTAGATGTACGTATATCGGGGGCGCTAGCGAAAAAAGAGAGACGGAACGAGAAGAAAGCCGCGGCGTGAGCAAGCAATCAGAAGCGTGCTGTCGATTAGGAATGCGCGCGCGCTGCCTGCCGCACGTGTTGCGCGCCCAATTCCGTCACGCAGAGGCGCCTGCGGATCCGCATCAGCCGTGTAATTAGACTGCGCTGATGCGACGGCCGTCAGCATTCGGTAGCACTTTCGACTGGAATCGCCGACCAGCCGACCAGACGCCCCGCGCTTCCAGCAGATAGTCGCCGGGCCAATTCGGCCAGGCGACGTTGCAAAAACGAGCATGCGGCTGTGGAGTAGAAATTCGGAGCGCGACGCCCGTAGCACCCAAAGGCACGCACTGTAGAGGAGCTGCTCCGGGCGGCTTTCACCGCTGCGCGGCGGCATCCCGTGGTCGGCGCTCGGGTCCCTGCCCGAGCACTTTCCCTCGCCGCCGCTGCCTGCGCCGCTGCCTCCGCCGCCACCACAGCGAGAGATCGTTCGGCTCGGCTCGGCTCGGGTCCGCGCGCGCCGCTGCTCGCTACTTTCGCCGAGGCGCACGACCAAAACGACGTAGTCGCGCTCGAGAAATCGGCCGCTCGCGAACCGCAAGCTCATCGCCCGTAACGAGCTTCCGCCCGGCCGCAGCCGAGCGTGACTGGCTCTTCGCTTTTCACTTGGCGCGGAAAAACCAAGCGCGCCGTTTTTCCTGCCTCTTGATCGACGAGTGCGTTGGCCCGCGCGCCGACGCTGCGCTGGAACGGACTTTCCAATCCGCGGATCTTTCGGCTCTTTCGGCTCCGGGGAACAGCCGACGTTAAGGGATCGCCACGCGCTGCAGCGGCGCGTGTTTGTCGGGCACACTGTCGGTCGTCGTCAAGTGGCTGCGGAGTGCAAAGTGTAACGAGCCACGCGCGACAAGGAGACGCGGAAGAGAGCTCGAGCGCAAATATTTGAGCCGCGCCAACCGAGTGCAGTGACGAGAGTTTGCCCCGTGACGACTCGCTGCTTGCCGCTTGGACGCGCCGAGCACGCAAACAGCGCCGGCCATCCGTCGGACAGAGGTCGAGGGCATGGAGAGCCGATCGGAAAGGTCGCGGCGACGCTCGGCGAGGATGCAGAGCAGCAACGGTCGGCGCAGTGAGCAGCCGAGCAATCGAGCAGTCGAGCGCCAAGTGAGAGCCGAGCAACGGCGGAGAGAAAGAGACGAAAGAGACGGCGCGCAGCCGTGGGCATGCCTTTCTCTCGTTGCCCGCTATTTTCACGCGGCACAGTACGCTTCGAGGCAGCGGCGGTGGCAGCGGTGGCGGCGGCAGCGGCGGCGGCAGCGGCGGCGGCAGCGGCAGCCAGACGCGCCGCATTCGCTGCTGCTACTTCTCAGTTGCATGAGAGTAGAGCAGAGTTAAAGGGGCCGCCAGATCGCGACGAAGCGCCATTAGAATCTCGAGGATGAAGCCGCGCGCATCGGCCTCGTGCCCCCGGCCAGTTGCCCGCCGCGGCTGACCGCCTCCGAGGGCTTTCGCTTCTTCATCCAGAGAGAGATAGGACACGAGCGAACCGATGGTGTGCAAGTTTTCCCACGCCATGGCGGCATCCGGCTTCAAGGACGGCCAGTCGCCACTCAAGGCCGCGGACTTTGACTGCGAGTCGGACGGTAAGGGCTGACGATCGGCACAGGCCGGCACTGTCGAGACTGACCCGTCGGCTTTTGGCCTCGCCTCCGCGAAGATCCGCGATCCGCGATCCGCGATTCGCGAAAAACGCGCGGAGAGCCGGAGGACGCTCGGGGGCAGGTGCCGCTCGGCCGCGATCGGCCTCGAAAATTCGAGCGACTGACCGTGAACTAGCGGCAGCATCGGACGAGGTGGGTCGCTCGTGCAAACACCGCGGCGAAAGACGGCAGGACGGGCGCGCGGCGAGGTCCGCGTCCACGGCAACGTCGAGCAATTAGCATAAATTCTTATTCGGCCGTAGGCGAGGCAGGCGAGCCTAATGGGCCGCCCGAAGCGGAGGCGAAGCGCGGCATCCGCGGCGGCTCGCGCGATTAGGACGCGCGCCCGTAAAGGACAGCGATAGCCGGCTAGCGCCCGCGGCGCAGCAAAGCGCTCGGCCTCTCGCAGCCTTTCGCAACAATTTTCGAAAGGCGGCTGCGAGCGAGCGGACGTGCCGGATCGGCCGCGCGTCCCGCAGCTCTCGGCCTATAACAGGCTGACTCTGGCTCGGCTCCGGTCAGTCGCCGTCGCCGATCCGCTTCCACGAGACGCGCCGGGCAGCGAGGGCCGACCGCGAGAGCAGCGCAGCCGGCCGCCGATCCGAGGTGCCAATTGGTCGGTCAACTGGCGCGCGTCATCCGCGACGCGCGCGGGCGCGGGCCTCGGGCGGGCGCGTCCGGCGTCTCGGACGGGCCGCTCGAGCAACTCGCCTGTGCAGCCCTGGACGAGCGTATGCGGCTGCTGCTGCGGGAGGGCGCCGGCACGCCGGCCGACGACGAGGCGGACGAGCTGCGGCTGCCGGACTACTACGACGCGCGCAAGTTCCGGCTGGGCCAGCAGGCCTTCTACAACAACGTGTTCGTCATGATGATCGCCAAGCTGTCGGGTCTGCTGACGCTGCTGGCCGTGCCCTCCATCCTCGAGATCCTCGTCTTCACCAAGCAGAGCGGCACGCCCTGCACGGCCTTCCGCAGATACGTCTCCACGATACTGCACACCTTCGTCTGGTACGAGAAGGAGCCCCAGAAGCAGCACGAGTGAGTGCCTTGCCCGGGCCGCGCGGCGGCCGGTCGCGGAGTCGCGGCTCACTGACCGGCGTTCTCGACTGCTCTTCGGCAGGTTCTTCGAGTCGCTGAAGAACGTGCGCAGGAAGCACTGCGTGGTCTCTCGGCGCAGCGCCGATGCGGGCCTCGGCAGGATATCCCAGCTGGACATGGCCTTGACGCAGTTCGGCTTCATCGGGTTCACCCTGCTGAGCGGCGAGCAGCTGGGCGTCTGCGCGACCGAGGCCGAGCTCGAGGGTCTGGTCCACTTCTGGCGGGTCGTCGGCAGGCTGCTCGGAATGCAGGAGAGGTACGTGCCGTCTGCCCGCCCGGGCGACTGGCGCCGAGCCGAGTGACGACCGGTCGTTTGTGGGCGCGCAGGTTCAACGTGTGCAGTGGCTCGGCCGAGGAGTGTCGGGCGATCTGCAGGCGGCTGCTGGACGACGTATTCCTGCCGTGCTTCGCCCTCAAGAGCAAAAGCTTCGACGAAATGGGCCGCGTGCTGCTGGAGGGCTTGTGGCCGGTCAATCCGCACCTGGACCCCAAGGCTTACACCGCCTTCACCTTGCACCTGGCCATTTCCGCGGCAACCAACAACAACCACTCGGTGGTTATCGGTATGACGCCCTGAGCGGCGGCCAGTGTGCCGGGACTGATGCTCCCCGATCGTTGCAGACACCGAGTCGATGGGCCTCTACAGCAGACTCATGCTCAACGTGCAGCTGATGGTGCACCGCTACCTGATGCCTCCCTCCTACTGGTGGTCCAAATACTTCCGCTTCTTCTTCAACGCGCAGATGAGGCTGGCTATTTACCTCACCGAGAAGTTCCCCTTCCTGGCCTACTGGATGTTCGGCAGGCACAAGGCGCACGTCAACATCTACAAGTTTCACTACGACTAGTTGACCTATCGCCACGTTGTGTTGTCGAAGCAACTTGTGGCTACTGTGCCGTGTCCTTCGTACATTTACACTGTTTTCTTTTGATACTGCTTAGTTTGTTTACGCCAATTTTTCTAAGCTGACGCATCGATTGTTCAAACAATAAAGCTTTGTTACGAAAAATCACGAGTGCAGTCGTGGCTACTGATCGTTTCCGTTATCGGCCAAACGACCATCGTTAACAATTTACTGTCGGCGTGCTGAGCTCAGCGCTGAGCATCGCTGTTGGAAACTCACATCAGTATGTGGCTGCTCAACACGCGCCACTGCTTGAAAAACGTCCAAGCGAAGGGCCGAGGCTGGGCCGAGCTCATTCCACTACAGCGTAGAGCAGTCCGCTATTTTTATCACTATTTTCCAAAATTCTCGTAATGCTCGATGAACGCATAAACGTTCGTTTGTATTACTTATTGCGTAGCGCTACGCAACCGTCCGGTCAATGCAACTCGCTAATTATGACTTACTGTGTCAAGCTGCTGCATAATCCGTGACGAAGGAACCGTCAACTCCAAGACAAGCACAGCCTCAGCGTATACGCAAATGATGCTTGTGAAATCCACGGAAAGCAAAATTATTGGATGGCAATTGATGGGTGCGTAGCTCGGTTGATCGAGATCATCAGTAATACATATATAAAAGATGTCATATTTAACGCGTTGATAAACTCTGTGAAAATAACAGCTTTTCTGCTATGCACCAATAATGGTAGTGTCATTAATATCAAAAAGGTAGTGACTATTGAGAAATTAAGGAGTAGCAGCATCCCAAAATCATGTACAAGGCAATGTGTCATCAATGCTAATTGGTTTTGCGATCATAACCGCAGGCCATCTCGCGTCTTAGCAAGAAATCGCAAAAACATTTACTCCTTACCGTTTTCATGAATTGATAGACATTACAGCAGTATTTCAGTGGTAACGGCTGTATCGTCACCGTAAAACAGATATATAAGAGTAGTTGTCTCGTTTCTTTTTTCTGTGTAAGATAATTTGGCAACGCTGCTTATAATTTCCAATAATTCGGGTGCTTTCCAAAGTCGCTCCCGTATTACTAACCTCAAAAATGCGTATTCGAACATTTTTCGAAAGTGTAACTATAGAAATAATAGGCGGTGATCAAGAAAAATCAATAGAACACTGAAAAAGTTAGCTATACCAATATTGAAAATTGATTCATTCTATCAAGTTTTACACAAATATTGTCAGATATAATTAACACGACTGCCGGCTTCTTGATGTTCCGATTTTATAACAAAACTCGATCATGTTAAGAATTGAAATAAATGATTAGTCTTTTTTTTAAATAATCCGTTTTTCTTAGGGTTCTCACTTTAATATTCCATAGATATAAAAACCAATGTCAATTAATAGGTAGACTTTGGTCGAAAGTTTGACCGCGAGTTGTGCTTGCAACCCGAAATTAAAAATATAGGTCGGATAGCTTTTACCGATTAAAGTACTATGGATAAATTTTAGATCATCCGGTCTATTAGTTTCTTTCAAAATAAATGTTTGAACATTATTTTTCAGAAATTATACTGAGCTGTCATTTGACAAATTATGTAAACAAATTTCTAAACTTAAATAATATTATTTTTAAGACAACATTTTCTGCTAGAATAACTTGCATATACATAAGCTGTATAGTGCGCGCATGCGCTGACGTACGTGTACAATATGCGTTTGGGCCCTGCGCGCTAGTTTGCTCGTTGAAGTGAGAGCATCTTAAATAAATTGTTTAGAATTTAGAAACAAAGGCCCAGCTTTTTATTTCTTGCTGTCACCATGCCCCATGCGTCCAACATTTTCAAATATTTATTTTTAAAGAAACTCATAGGCCGGACGATTCAAAATTGATTCACAGTAATTTGATCATTTCATGCAACATAACCTCAAAAATGATAACGAAATTATCCTAACTTACAAACGTATTTTTATAAGATTATAATTAATCTGAGCAATATTTTAGTAGTAACTATTAGTTAAAAATTGAAATATTTTCTATACCTATATTAAAATATATCAGTGTATTTAAGTTTGTCTAATAAATTTGAGGTTATGTTAACTTGCAAACAATTTTTTGTAATGTTATAATTAATCTGACCAAATTTTACTTATAACTATTGCCTAAAAATTTGAATATTTTGTACACTTTTGTTAAAATATACTAGTTGGACTCAAGTTGGTCTAATCATTTTGAGGTTATGTTGTTATTTGAAGTAGGCAGCAGCAGAAAATTACTAAATATTACCCGCGTAATTATTTTTCAGGATCCCTAGTAATTATCTCATTTAACATATTGTAATAATTTTTAGGGAGCTCGAGAAAAATGTTTTCAGCGACTACGGTAGACGAAATTACTTGTCACGCACGAAATTCGTGTCTATTGGAGAATCAGCGTAATATAAACACAAGATATGAGCCTTGAAGTTAGTGATGGATTTTGTAGCAAGATAAATGTAGTGCGTTTGAATTTGATTTCTTTAATTTCTTTAAGTTGTTATATTTAAGGGATTAGTGAACGTTATAGTGTTGCGAACAGGCTGCGACGCCAAAGCAAATCAAC
Organism: Phymastichus coffea; assembly: GCF_024137745.1. Lineage (NCBI taxonomy): Eukaryota > Metazoa > Arthropoda > Insecta > Hymenoptera > Eulophidae > Phymastichus > Phymastichus coffea. Next base: position 257,567 of record NW_026706898.1, on the reverse strand, counting down.
AGATCGATTATATTTGGCCAGCTGAATCGTTCGGATGTGAAAGGTGCAACTATTATCGCTACAGTGTTGTTGGAAAATGCCCATTAAATAAATTACAATAGCATGAGTTTGGGCTAGATAAGCGTGAATTTGGGTTATGTTTGGAATGGTGACAAATGTTGAATGAAAATTCATAGGAGATAGGTTTGTATTGCCGGAAGCAGAAAAGAAAAAGCAGTGCATCTACTGTTGGCGTAACAGGGAGGAAGAAACTGCTTTTGTAAGCTTCGCAACGCAGTATTAATAAGTTAGAACTAAACGAGGCGTTATTGTGTTTCTCGTGTTAACAACGCGCATTAGTGAATTGATGGCCATGTGTTTGTTTCCGTCGCTCGCGGACTCGCGAAACTGGAACGGCCGATTTTTCACAGCGCGCGCGCCCCTCAACTCAAGGACGCAATAACGAGCGACTAATTGCAAGGAACTGCGCAGTTTTCCGCGTCCGATCGCGGTCGTCGGCGCATTTAGCAGCACAAGAGCGCTCTAGCCTGGCAACAATGTCGACGGCCACATTCGCACGGGCCGTGTCGGCTCGATTGTCCTCACGAAGGCCGTAGTCGACAGTGGAGCGATCCGCTGTTTGCTGCGCGCAACGGATCAGTGGCCGATGAATAACGAACTGCAGCTCGAATTGCTGCGCTTGATCCGGCCATCGTTGCTTGTTGCGCAAAGCAAAACAGTGCCAGGTCTCGAGGTGACTTTGTCTGCGCCGAGCGCACAGCAACGAAATGCTCGCGTAGTGCGACGGAGCGACCGGGGAGGCCGGGGGGAGGACATCCGTGCGCGCGGGAGGCCAGACTGGGCTGCTGGGCCGCCCTCGGGCTGGGCGTCCTCGAGACCAAGCGACTGCTGCTGCTGCTCGGCCTCGAGATGCTGCTCGACTCGAGGGCCATGCGCTTCGCGGGCGCCCTCGCGCCCTTCGCCTTCAGCCTCGTGGACGCGGGCCTCGGCTTGCCTGTTGCCGTCGGCGCTGTGCTCTCGCTGCGCAGGTAAGGCCGTGGCCGCAAGATACGCTGGGCTCGCTAACTGGCGCTTCAGGCAGCAGGTGCGAGACTGCCAGTGGAGCAAGAGGCGAGGCCTGCGGCGTGTGGCCGCGCTGTTGGCCGTCGGCCTGCTGCTCAACGTCCTCACCTTGCTGCTTATCGGCGGCAAGGTGAACCCGGAGGTGGACTCTCTGCGCGATGCCTTCGGCGCGGCGATGAGGCTCTACGCGAGAAACGCCTCATACAAGCTGCTGGTCGACGAGCTGCAGCTCGGGCTGCGGTGCTGCGGCGCCTCCTCGTACGCCGACTGGCTGTCCGTCGACTGGCAGGTACCGAGTGACGTCGCTCGCGGTGGCCACGGCGCACACGGCTCACGGCTTCTTCAAGGGTGCGCGGGACGAGGACGCTGAGGACGTCGAGGACACCGAGGACGAGCGAGGCGTGCCGTATAGCTGCTGCGACAAACGTGCGGCCCTTCCGTGCGCGCACGCGGACGTGCGAGAGGAGGCGGACGTGAAAACGCTCAACGGTCCGGGCTGCGCGAGCGCGCTCGGTAGGATGCTCTTGAAGATCGCCGTGGTCGGGTACACGATGACCAGCCTCGTCGCCTGCACCCAACTGCTGCTGCTTTTCTTCGCGGTCAGGGTTGGTGCGCGCTTTCACTCGCTTGCGCTCGACGGTGCCTTCTCCGTTCTCGCTCTCGTCCAGATCCTCGTTAAGGCCGTGCCCGGCATCTGCTCGTCGGACACCTCGCGCTGGCGGGCTCCGCGGCAGCCGGCTGGGCTGCTCGTCGACAGCAGGTAGGCGCCGGTCCTCGGGACTGACTCCGCTCGACGGCCGTGTAAACGCTTGCGTGATGCTTGCACAGCTCGGACGAGTGTTCGCCCCGATGCGGTCACGGTCGACACACTGGCGCCCCGAACGTGCTCGAGCCGCGCAAATTCTACGCTAGTGACACGTCCAGGTGGTCCAGCGGCCAATCCGTGTGCACGACGTCCTGCAGCTCGGACAGCTGGTCGTCGTCGTCGTCGTCGTCCCACGCCGGGCTGACGTCGAGTCCGAGCTGCGCGCCTGAAACAAGCGACCGGGCTGGCATGACGAGCAGTGCATCCGATCGCGTGCAGCGCCAGCTGCCCGACAATCAGCTAGAGCTCGACGAGTAGGCGCGGCAGACTCGAACGTCGTCCGCAAATACCGACAGTGCAACCGTCGTATTTGCGGACAGCTCGGACATCTCTGGCAAGCTATCGCGTGGATATGCTATCGTTACAGTGGTGGAATGAGGCATCGATCGCGCTCGTCTATCTGTGCGATGACTCGACGCTCGGTGGGCCGTCAATTTTTCGTAGCTACGTCCAGTAAATTTCGGCAAGGCCGGTAATCACGATAATGATGATACGATATGATGATTTTGAATGGAAGATACGAGAGCCATTAGGTCGGCTCTTATCAGCGTGTCATTTCCAATTGTCGCGACTTGCGTGCGCTTTAAAGCACGGCGATCGACGAGCATTCGCGCAGCCGAACGGATTGCTTCCACTTTCCTCAGCCACGGGATAGCCGTTTAATGAATTGTCCTCTGGCCTCGGCTTCTTGCTTGTTTTCGAAAGGCTGCTTTTCACTTCGAAGTAACCATTTCGGAGGCCACAGAGCCACGCGCAAGCTCAGCTTTGGGCGACACTTATCCAGCGTGTTTTACAGTGAGCGAACGAGCGAGTCTTCCGTCGGAAGCCACACGCCCAGTCCATGGACTAGATTGCAAATAGTGATTGCCACGTGGATAGGACGTGTAACAGTCGCCGCGCGGGCATTCTTATGGCTGGCCATCGGCATTTCAAAGTAGCCTGAAGAGGTTCGAGTTATTCCGATTTCGAGCCAACAACCGACTGTTGCTTTTATTCAAGATTGTCCGTCGCGCTTACTTTCGTACCATAGCTTTTGTTCTTTCCGTCATCGTAAGTCATGATTAATATTAACCGCTACTCTCCGCAGTAGGATTGTATTTTTTGCATTGAAACTCCCTTCCCACTGATTGAAATACAAATGAAGGAGCAAAAGAGTAGTGAAGCACTCGTCGTTAAGCTCACAGGTCGCTGAATGCCCCGATGCAAATACTTCGCTCGTGGCAACAAGTAGAAAAGTTGCGGGCATCCAGCCTGAGCTGTAAACATGTATATTTTCGCTTGACTGCCCAACAAAGCCATCGCAAGTTCTAGTGGACGAACTACAGAGCCCCTTCGCACTTGGTTTCAAACGATGCCACAACGTTGTCAACTGGCATTTCACATTGCATTTCAGGTCGCACGCGGCACAGACGTTTGCGCAATAAGAATCTCGGCTGTTCTGCTGTGCTTTGCGTCCTAGATGGCGAGCTTTCCTACCGAGTTTGCATTCACGGTGCGCGCGGCCCAATTGCGTCTTGCTAATCGTAATATCGAGAAGCAAGCCTGACGCTGAGCGAAGAGACGGAGCTGAAAACCCAAGTTCGGACCCTGCTGCAGGCAAGAAAAGCGAGCAACCGTTCGTCCTTGGCTCGCTGCGCCTTCGCGGCTATAGAGCTGTAGAGCGCGCGCACAGAACCGCTCTGTAGATTTCAGATCGAGCTGTCAGCGGCACTGCGCCAGGTGGGCGTTCTGTTCTGGCAACCGCCTCTCTCTGCTGCTACCAAGTTCGCTCGTTTTGCGTCGGCTTGAGTCTTAGCGAGTTACTCAATTGACGAGGCTCTCTGCGAGTTTAGTTAACAATTATGTTCTAGCTGTCAGTGTTTCAATTCTACTATTTCCATAATCCAACGGCAGGTGGCTGGCAGTTGCCTGGTTAGTTCGTCGCGAGGTCCTTGCGAGGGCGCCACTTTAGCATAGCACAGTGGGCTGTTCACTGTTCAGGCTAGCCCGAGGCTGCCGAGGTGTTCTGCTTCTTTCGCCGTTCGCGTTATATGTATACACTCAGCGCATACGATTGCTCGACTTTCAATGACTGTCGCAAGACTGACGCCTGGTTAACGCCTCGCCAACCTGGACGACGAAGGTGCAAATTAATTAGGGATTGGGATATGTTTGAGTCTACTTTAGAGAATGTCGAGAGCGAAACCTTTCAACCTTGATGAAAAAATGACGATTGTTTGGGTAAGGGCCCAAATTATCAATCTTAAATGATTGCCCAGGTCAGGTGTTTCAGAACGCACACACCACCACTACCAAGAGTTGCTTCGACTAATTTGACGAGTTTGAAAATCACTGCTTGTACTAGTGCGCACACTGTTTCGGTGGCTTTGAATGCTCATTAATGCATTAATTACGAACGAAAGTGGGTACTAACTGACTCGTCTATTTTCGGTTGTCGGACGAGCCACGCAATCGTAGTTTTTGTATGATACGCAGAACTTACCAAGAATCGAACGAGTCTGACTTTACTGATCGAAAGACCAACGAAGACTTGTCAAGTTGACTTAAAAATGAATGATTGGCGTTGGCGACTCGAGTCGCGAAATGCAGGCAACGGACAAAGCGTCTTGCCAAGCGAGTTGCTCACTCGGCGCCCAGATGTCGCAAGGGGGCCGCAGCCACGAGGCGAGGAAGAGCGGCGCGTGGGAAGTTGGGGTCCGGGGAGAGGGAAGGTAGCGGTAGGGACAGTCTGGCAGTGGCGTGCGGCGCGTTTCGCTGCCTCTCTGCTCTGAAGAGTCTCTGGTTTCTCAGTTGTTGGTCGTTCGCCATCGAGTCGAGAGAGTCGTAGCATGTGCTCTGCCGTCGCGAAAGCCCGTCGCCGCCACCGTTGCAACAGTACCGCGCGCCGCAGCAGAGCCATAGTCCGGCAACTCGACCTGGCAACTAGCGAGCGCATCTCGCAGCCCACGTACGGCTACCGCTAGTTCCTCGCGGCCATTCTACCTGCCCCGACTGTTCCTTGTCCTTCGCCCGTCCGACTTTGCCAAGCCTTTTCTGTGCGCGTGTGACCGTGCGCGTGCCGCCAAATTCCTGCTTTGATCTTGGGCTCGCGATATCGGCGCGGTGCGGCGCAGTGCGTTCGTCGGCCGACACTCGACGCGCGACGTCCAAGATGAGCTGCACGAGCAGGCCAGTGACGCTGAGCAGCACTTGCGAGACTCTTCTCAGCAAGTGCGAGATCCCGATCATCGACCTCGAGCACGTGGGTAAGTTGCGCTTGCTTACCTTGCCACTCGCATTTTCAGGCGTCGAGGAGCGCACGAGCGAGAGCTTCTAGCCAGTTCTAGCTCGAAGAACAGACGGGCGGCGAATCGAGGCGGCGGAACGAGGCAGCGAAACGAGGCGCAAGTTTTGGCTCGCTCTGGACTGTCGGAGAGAGGAGATGATCGAGTCTGCTGCCTGCTGCCTGCTGAATGCCTCCTGTCTGTCCGGTTTGCTCGTTCCAACTCGAAATCGACCTTTCGAAATTTCGGACTCTAGTCTCGGCCGTTGTTTGTCTCTAACGATACTCCTCGCGACTTTTGCGATCGGACTTTCACGGCTGTCAGCCAAGCCATGCGCGCAGCGCTGGCTCGTCTGTAGTTTCCGAGTATCTTCCGAGTATTTTTCGTGCACGGAGTAGCGAGACGCTGTCGAGCGTGGGTACGTAGGTCTGGAACGCGCAAATTCGGATCTTCTATGCTCTAGCGCCCAGATCGTGATTCTCGCTAGCGCTTTATTTTTATCTCGGCCGAAGCATGGACGGCGGCGGCGCCGTCGGAGCTCGAAGCGTCGCAGATTAGCAGTCCTACTGACCGAGTGACGGGCGCGCGCACGCATCGGTTCCAAGGCGACCTGCTCAATGGCGTAACGAGTGTCGCGGCTGTGCGTCTGTTTGCGTCTGTTTGCGTCTGTTTGCGTCTGTTTGCGTCTGTTTGCGTCTGTTTGCGTCTGTCTGCGCCACTGCTCGACACTTCGGAGGGAGAGTGAACAAAGAAACGTTGACTCATCCGCTAAGCAAGCAGAAGAAAGTGATCCACTCCACTCGATTCGGCGACGAGAACGAAGGCGAGCGCGCGAAAATCGAGCGAGAGACCCGCGCGGCGCGGCGTTTTTCCAAGTGATCGCACGATGCGCCGCTTTATTAATAGACCGCTCGAAGACTTTCTCCCGGCGCGCGAGCCAGCAGTCGGCTGCCGCTGCGGCTGCGATTCCGCGAAAGCTCGATCGGGGACAATGGGCCCGCCGAGAGCTTTTCAACCAGGTTCACGCGAGCTGCGGTCCAGCGGAGAGTTGGCCGCGACCGAAATCGGCGTCGACGCGATCTCGGGACGCGAATGGCACTTTCAATTGGTCGAACGAGCGCTCGAGGAGCCTTCGGAAAGCACAAAGTCGACCGTGGCATTGCTTTGCGAATTGTGTTTCCGTGTCAGAAGTGCAGCAATTGGCTGACCCACATGCGCGCGCAATGCCCAGGCTGATTGACCGAACGAGCGCGTGCAGACTCGGCTATTCGGGAACGGCGGCGGGGGCCCTTTATCGGCTGCCGCGCAGCTGCTGTCTGGCGAGGTGCATTCGACAGGAAACGCTCGTCTCTTTGTTCCGTATCTCTGGCGCGCACGTGTGCCGGTTTTTACTCTTTGCCCGCCGCGGCGTTCGTTCGACGCCTCACTGGCAGTTGCGCCGCGATCGCTCGTTCGCCCTGGCGAGTGCCAGCATCGTTCTAGCTGGACGTGCAATTGCCCGCGAGGCCGCTCCAATGACTTATCAGCCACCGAGATCGAGTCGAAGGTCGTCGCGTCCACGGAGAGCCGCGCATTTTTACGCGCGCAACGTCCGCCTGACCAAGGCCGTCCGTCGACTGGGCTGCCAGCAGATTTTGCCCTTGCTCCGGGCTTCCGCTGCTCGCTGGAGTCTGCACGCCCAGGCCGACGAGCAGCCTTGCCGCGCCTGCTCTGGCCGTCTCTGGCACGGTGCTTGCAAACAGCTGCCAAAGCTCTTCACCGGCGATGCGTCTCGGTTAGCCGCCAGCAAATGTTTGGGCGCGCGTTTCCGCTGTCGGCGTGTCTACGAGGAGAGCGGATCAACCCTCGAGGATCTCCCATCGAATTCTTCTACCTCGATTGATTTGTGATGAAACGCAACAACTTGGTCGGTCCACGAGAACCGACGAGAGCAATGCCACGACGAGAAAAGCAGTGAAGCAAAAATCCACGGACAAAGTTGGTTCGATTTCAATTGGATCGTTCTCGCGGTGTAGAATGCCATTTCGTTATCGCGTTGCGCGTCATTTGGCGCGTGCGCGCGCGCGCGCTGCTTTACGTAATGAATCTTTTTATCGGCGAGCGCCGACGGAAAGTTTTGCTAGGCGATTATTTAGATAGCGATCGAGAAGCCCACTTTGTTCGACGATTGCTGTTGCTGGTGTCGCGAGGTGAACGGCTTGGAATGAGACGGATTGAAACTGAATAAAACGGCCGGGTCGGCCAGACCCGTGCCAACGTCCCGACGTCCCGAGAGCATCGGACAAACGAGATCCGCATGCAGCGACGGGGCGTCGAACCCGAGCCGCGGTGGTTTTCGCGTGACGATGGCAATTAGCCGGGCGTGCTAGCACAGGGAAAGAAGCCGCCAGCTGTTGGTCCGGCACTTTGATGTGCGTCGATCGGTCGATGTCCCGTCGGGAAAAGCCGCGACGCCCGAGAATCGGAGCGCCGAATTCCGCGGGCTTGCGCTATTATTAGCCACGGCATCTGCAGCCCACGCGCCACGGCGTCGGGGAGGCCGTTTGGCTGCAACCAGTAAGATCAACGAGAGTTTGCTGTTGCAGGTACGGAGCGATGCCCGCAGAAGGCAGTGGTGAAGCAGGTCGCCGTGAAGCTGGTTCAGGCGCTCTCCGAAAAGGGACTGGCCCTCTTGGTGAACCACGGCATTCCCGATCACAAGGTACGCCTGCGAGCACTTGGCGCAATTGCCGACCAGTTTTGGCTTTCTTGGCTTTTGCTCGCGAGCTCGCGTCACATCGGGAACTGCGCGACGCAAATAGGAGGGCTCGAATAAATTGGCTGGTGTCTCGAGAGAGAGAGAGATAGAGAGAGAGAGAAAAAACGAGAGAAAGTGCGGATTTCCGTACTCGTTATTTGGGAGGCTGCTGGAGCGAGCGTCGGCCAGCTGTCGATCGCGCGTTTGACGACTGATCGGCCAAGGTCATTCAACGTCAGTCTGTCGGGGACTTACGGAGAAAACGAAGCCATCGATCAGTCGTGAAATGCGCCTCGAACGAATAAAGACCGCTTCTGCAACCAGCGCGCGTGGATTTTCCTAGTATAGATTTGAAATGGGTCCGAGCCAGGGCATGGAAATTGCAGCGGCTATCGTTTGACCGTATCGCTCGACCGCGCGCACCCATAGCTCCTTGGCCTGCAAATCTCGCGAACGCACTCTCTCTCTCTCTCTCTCTCTCTCTCTCTCTCTCTCTCTCTCTCTCTCTCTCTCTCTCTCTCTCTCTCTCTCTCTCTCTCTCTCTGCTGTCCTTCCGACTACCGAGCTCTATACGTTATACATCGACTGAGCATCTTGTTCTGACCACAGCTGAAAGCCGTGTACCGAGCGATGGACGGCTTCTGCGAGTTGCCCGAGGAGGCCCGCGCCAAGTACGAGCGTCGGTCGCCCTCGAACCACGGATACGTGAAGCCTGGCGCAGAGAGGTACTGTAGCCGTGGAGAGGCCACGCGAGTGCGAGCTCGGACCGAAGGACTTAAGGCGAACCGCCGCGCGTGTGCTGACAGGTCGAGCCCGACGGCGGCGGCGGCGGCGGCGGCGGCGGCGGCGGCAGCGGCGGTGGCAGAGGAGGAGGAGGAGGTGGCGGCGGCGGCGGGAGCGGCGGCGCGACACTCGTTCGACGTGACGGGCGAAGACAAGCCGTTGCCCGACCAACAGGTGCCCGGCTTCGGCAGCGCTGTCCAGCAACTCGCCACGGACCTCAAGCAGCTGACGACCATGCTTCTCACCGTATGTTCAGCACTATTGCACAAATACAAGCAATACAAGCCAAATCTCGAAAGAGACTTTGACAAAGATAAAGAGAAAGGCTCAAAGAGAGTGTGTCTGCATTAGGCTCTGGCCGTGGGCTTGGAGCAAACGCCCGACTTCCTGCTGTCGAAGCACACCAAACTACTGGAGCCCGGCAACCAGTCCTCCATGAGACTCGTCTACTATCCGGCCCTCGGTCTACCCGAAGCCGGCCTTCCCGCCTGCGCATCGCACTGCGATTACGGCACTTTCACTCTTCTCGCTCAGGTACGTCGTTTCCGCTCGTCGCGCGCCGCCGCTTCCCAGTCGCCTAGTCGCCTAGTTGCCCGATCGCCCAATGAATGGTCCAGTGCTAACGCGCTTTGCGCCAAGCTTGACTTTCCAATTGTGTTTGCGCGTATTAACTTTCGTATGACCGAACTATTCGAGCCTTAGCTCAAACTCAACCCCAACCCGACCGGTTCCTTGTGTCCATTCATCGATGTGTCTGCTTCGTGAGTCTTAACAGTCTGTGTGAGGATCGTGCGCCCATCAAATAATCAATCCTTACGATAGCTCTAACTTACTTCTAAATTCGTAAAAACGTGCTCGGGAGTGCGACTGGCGCACTTACGCCGAGCCATAATATTTTCTTTTTCTCTTTTTCTCTTTTTCTCTTTTTTCCCGTGATCGCGAGAGCGATAATTTGCTACGCTTGATTACTATTTTTAGTACATTTTTATATATTGCTAGTTGGCATGCTTGTGCAATCGATTTTTCAATTAAGCACGCAGGTTATCTATCCTCTCGCGGATTCGATGAGCGACAATTAATCAGCACTGCGGAACTTTTGCGCGTCAAGTTGATTGAGTGCAATGTATGGAATAATATATAATTACTCGTAGCACGATTTCCAATGGTCTGCGATTTTGTGAGAAAACGTCAGGGTTGGCTGCTATTAAAACTATTATTTATGCATTTTCTACTTTTACAGAGTTTAAGACAAAAAAATATTGATTAAAAACTGTAAGTTCACAAAAAAACGCACAAAGATTCGATGGCGAGGCTAAAAGCCAAACACAAACGAAATATTTTGGAATGATTATTAACGATCTTTCACGAAAACATCGCTAACTGAGATACGTCTTTTGTTTGCATGTTTTTTTCAACGACAAACCAAAAAATAGGACTGCGAAGGCGGATTAGAAGTGCAAATGCCGCACGGCGAACGCTGGGGCCGCGTAGGTCATCTGCCCGGTGCCATTCTGGTGAACAGCGGTGACATTCTCAGTTGCTGGACGAACGGTGCTCTGCCAGCATTGAAACATCGTCTGGTGGTGCCAGAGCTCTGCGGACGCGGTCGTCACTCGATCGCCTTCTTCGTCCATCCCGACAGCAACGTGACAATCGAGCCGTTCGAAGCGAAAGTCACCAAAGCCAATCAAGAAGCTGCCCCTTGTCGCTTGGAGAAGAAGAAGAAAGGCGTTCTCACCGCTTATCAGCATCTGCAACGCCGTTTTCGCGAGACGTATGCCTCCTAACGCTGGCTACTCTTCACCGCTACCAGTTTTCCGAATCGTGAGTCGTAAACGTACAGCAATGAGTCTTACGTAGTGTGTGCTGTTGGACTGTTGGCGGTGGGATAAGAGCGACGTCGGTCATGAGATCGAGCCCCACGTTTTTTCTTCTTTTCAGCTACATCATAGATTATGCTCTCGATCCGCGCATGAATGATTAACTGCGAAGCGCGCGATAATCGTCAGACTATTTTTATTCCGATGACAAGTCACGTCTTCAATTCACCTTTCAATGATATACTCGACGCCAAGTTGCGGCTTACTTATACTATCGAAAAACCGCCATTGGAGTTCTACAGATAAATCATGTATCGGACAATAGTCGCTGGCTGTTTTTATACAAGTCATTTTCACGGAATGATGCGGCTGAAATACTAAAATTATAGGCGTATATTGCTTAACTATGTATTTTATCGTTTGTATTAAAACAAAAACAAAAAAAACGTTTCGTGATTGTATTATTAGTACGTTAAATATTAGATGCCATTTCAACTTAAATTGCACATGTGAAGTCAAAATTGCAACTCATTAAAAGATATTGAAGTTTGAAATATTTTTCTCTCGAGACGAATTGTATAATTAAAATCTCATACGTTTTTAATATTGTAAATTTGGAAATTTTATATCGCGTACAGCGTTCATTATTGGACAAGGCACAGAAAACGATACTATACCGATTTACTTCGGACTGTATGAGTGGAAAACTGAAAACTGAAATCCGTCTATAGACTGTTGACTGAATAGCATAATAATTTTACTCAATGAGGTTCGTCCGCTCGGCAATTTTTCGGATGCTTTCGTACTCAAGTATGGAAACTGTAGAGGATGATTAATAATCCGACAAATATTAAATGTATATGAAAACGCCAACCGCGGAGTCTCAAGCAATAATAAATAAATTTGTACTTAATTATACGTCAAAGTATATTTCTTTTCACCTCTCACTCTTTTTTTATTTTAATTATTTCATCCCTTTAATCAAATCATGAATAAAATATCTGATCAAAGCTTTCATACAATAATATAAGTATTAATCTTTTCTCTGTATTGTTCATTAAAAAGAACTATTTACAAAGATGTATATATTTACAAATTTACTTCGATTATATCAAACTTTTTCTACAAAGATCGTAAAATAGACTGCAAATTGATTATCAGTTAAAAAGGATTCCAGTCTGTTTCTTGCATTTTATCAACTAACCTATAACAAATAACTTGATCGCCTTGTTCAAACTCTATTTGAGCAGCATCAAACATAATTCCACATTCCTGATTAGTTTTTATCGTTTCAACTTCGTCCTTCAAATGCCTTATTTCATTGGCTTTACCCCTGTAAATTTCTTCTCCGTTTCTAATTACTTTAAATAAACCAGATTTTTTAATCGAGCCTTTAACGCAACGACACCCGGCAACCTTAACCTTTTTTCTTTTGATATTGATGTCGAACTCTTTCAAAACGGATGCTTCCCCTATAAAACATTTAAATTGATATGGAGATTGAGCATTAGTAAATTAGATACTTTACAATTAATCATAACGAAATTATTACCTATTACTTCTTCTACCGACACCATCGGAAGTTGCTTATTAATCTCTATTTTCAAATCGTCAATCATTCTGTATATAACATTGTGATGACGAACTGGAATATTTAGCTTTGTGATTTCTTGAGTTAACGTACGTGGTGTAGTAGTATTGAAACAGTAAATAATTGCTTAACAAACAATACAGTATTAGTTTTATATAATTTTATTTATTTTATAGCATAGTCAATTTCATCTTACCTCCAAAAACGTTTGCTAATTCAATGTCTGTTTCTGTAACGGCACCTACTCCGTAATGAACGATTGATAAACGACATTTTTTCTCATCGCTGTAGGTATCGAGAACATCAAGTATCGCTTCAACAGATCCAACAACATCGCCTTTGATGATAACATTGACTTTAGGAAAATCATCTACTTGTATTTCTTTTTGTTTTGGCCCTTCTGGCTTAAGGCGCCTCTTTCCCAGCAACCGTTTTTTCTGTACTATCTTTCGATATTCCTACCATACATTTGAAAAGCAATAAAAAAAAACTGGTCATACTGTGTACTAAAAATCATGCGTTACTAACAATTAAATGTTCTTGATGTTTCTGATCAGCAACAATTTTTTGTTCAATTGATTTCACCTGGCCCAACTTTTCATTACGATATCTCACAACCATATGCGCTTGTTTCTCACTTTCTACTTCCAATATTTCCTCTCCAGCTTCTGGTAATTCTCGCCAGCCAATAATTTGCACTGCATCTGACAAATTAGCTTCTGATACAATCAAACCATTTTCATCAAACATTGCTCTAACTTTAGCCCATGCCAATCCACTCACTAGAAAAATGTTCTATATTAATTTTTAAAAAAATTGATTTAAAAACAAAAATAGAATAAGAATATCGATATTTTATGTACCTAAAACATCTCCTTTTCTGAGAGTGCCACGCTGAATTAAAGCTGTTGCAAGTTTCCCTCTGTGAACATCGTTAGTTGCTTCAATAACTACTCCTTCTACCATACCTGTTGGGTCTCCTTTGAGGTTCATTATTTCAGCTTGAGTAGCAACTGCTTCCATTAGTAAATCTAAATTTGTTTTTTTCAAAGCTGATATATTGATACTTTGAACATCGCCACCAAGAGCTTCTACCACAATTCCATTTTCAGCTAACATATGATGTGTTCTATCCTTTTTGAAGCCATGATAAATAAATAAAATTTTGAAATAAAATGTAATGAAATCACATTTGTACTTACAATAATCACACCTGGTTTATCAATTTTATTAACAGCAACTATTATTGGGACATTAGCATTTTTAGCCATTTCAATACTTTGAACAGTTTGTTCCATAACTCCATCATCAGCAGCAACAACAAGAATTACTATGTCAGTGGTATTAGCTCCTCGAGCTCTCATAGCACTAAATGCAGCATGTCCAGGAGTATCCAAAAAAGTCATTTTTTCTCCAGTACTCAATGTTACTAAAAATGGTAATTTTTCTTAACATAATAAATCCACAAGCTTTTATTTTAAAACTCATTGTAACATACCATTGAAAGCACCAATGTGTTGAGTAATTCCTCCAAATTCTGAATCTACAATTGCTGAATCCCTCAAAGCATCTAAAAGAGTTGTTTTACCATGATCAACATGACCCATTATTGTTATGACTGGTTTTCTTTTAACTAATTTTAAAGGATCAGGTGGAGGACTAAAACCATTATAAAGTGTATCCATTTTGTATTATTGCTTTATATAGAATAATATTAGTATGACAATTAAATTATATTTACCGTTTAACTACATCACGCTTATTTTTAGTGACATGAGTATTTAGTTCTTTAGGATTTGAAATAACTTTCAGTTTTAAACCCAACTTTTTGACAGTTTCATATAAAATAGAAGGATCCTCAAAGATGGAATTAGAATCATGAATGGTACTCTGATCAATAAAAAAGAGGGCATCTAAAATATCATCTATTGAACGCCTAGAGACTGCTGCTAATTCTTTCACAGTCATATTTCTCCAAACTTCAATTATTTCACTTTCTTTTTTCGTTTTAGGATTAAGCATCTCTAATTCTTTAAGTTGTTGTAACTAACCAGGAAAACAAGTGATCAATATAATTTTAATATGATATATAATTAAATTTACTGTTACATTTAATTATTAACATTAGACCAGATTTACCTGCTTTCTTACTTCTGCAGTTTTTCGTTTTTTAAAAAGAACAAATGTATTGTGGTAAGAGTTGCATTGTAAACATGTTAAGTTAAACAGTGAAATATTGAATTTCACATAACCATCATGGTTAAATGATTTACATGATAAATTTTTTGTAAAACTGAAAATAATTGAGAATATGAATTATTTTGAATAAGAATTAATTAATCAACTTTTTGAGGTTATGCTATTCAGATAATTTTATGGAAAATGTCATGCATGTAAGTTCTTTTTAAACTTTATGAATATGTAAACTGAAACTATTTAATTGTATACTTTATCATTAATGAACAATTATTCAATAACACACCTTCGTTTCAAACACGTTCTAATCATCAATGCAGCCATAATTAAATTTAGGTATCAAACTAATGTTATAGTGATAAATTTAATAAAAGTTAACTGCTCAACAAATTTCATATTAAAAGTTCCTTATTAATATTTTATTATATTATTTTATTACAAATAAAACATTCTAAACTCGATCAAAGTCGATTATAATCTCTTTAAAGCCGTTTATAGTTAGTTTAGCCGGAGTGGTAAAATAGAATCTAAATACTTTCGTAGTTCCAGATGATGCCGTAACGTGGCTACGAGTTTACAGCTGGCCATTATGCAGCTAGTGCTGGTGGATATTGGTATGTAGCACTAAGCGTTTGGGCAACGAGTAATCGAGTAAAAGAAAATGAAGTCCAAGTGAATCATAGTGGACTTTGTTCAAGAAAGAAATTTTGTAATTGTTTATTGGTGTTTTCATCTTATTGAGAATGACAACAACAAAATCGTAGTTGAAAGTTTCTTGTTTGGAATGCTCTACTGTTTGTGATACTGATAAGACTAACGTTAGCTAGTTCAAGTGGGAAGCTTTGGTGTGGTGACTTGACTACTACTTATGCTTGCCATAAAAAAGCTGATTGTCATTTAATCGATTATAAGCTACTCACAATTTGATGAATGTCTGAAAGCGAATACGACTGTGCTGACGAATATACCGGCCTGATGGACGCTCACGTTGCAGCTGAGACTCGCACCAGCAGTGCATCTCTAGCAACAAAACGAAAAAAGGTTGTTCCAAAAGCGACAAGCAGCATCGAGGTAATTAGTGTTTTAATACTGATGTAATTTTTCGAAAAATAATCATACAACCTAATCAGTAAATATTTTTTCAAAACTTGCCACAGCTAGAAAATGGAGTCCCTGAAGTTCATATCGAAGATGGAAGTGGTAGAACAAGAAGTGAGCAACAACCACCAGGGCCGAATCCGCCAAGACATTCAGCAGATCCTAATGCTGAATTTGATGAAATGGAAGAAGAGCTGAAATATGGAGCTTCTCATGTTATAAAATTGTTCGTTCCTGTTTCCCTGTGTATGTTAGTTGTTGTAACAACAATCAGATCTATTAATTTTTATACTCAACCAGGAACTTATTTGTAAGTAATTTATACATATTTCTTAGATTCTTTAATGATACTAAGTAATAATAAAATATTGTCATTTAGAGTTTATACACCATTCCATGAAGAAACATTGAATGCAGGTACCAAAGCTTGGCAGGCTTTAGCCAATTCAATGATATTAATGGCGGTTGTCGTTGTTATGACTGTGATATTGATAGTTCTTTATAAATATAAATTTTATAAAACCATCCATTGCTGGTTAATAGCTAGTTCTTTGATATTACTATTTTTGTTCTCATCATTATACTGCGAGTAAGTGTAATAAATGAAATAATAAAAGTTTTTTGTTCATACTAAATAAAATTATTCTAAATATGAATAATAATTTTTAGAGAGGTATTTAAAGCTTACAACATACCACTGGATGTTATATCACTAGCTATTGGTCTATGGAATTTTGGTGTTGTTGGCATGGTGTGCATTCACTGGCAAGGCCCATTACCTTTGCAGCAAGCATACCTCATATTTATAGCTTCTTTAATGGCTCTTGTATTCATCAAATATTTACCAGAGTGGACTGCATGGTCTGTTTTGGCAGTAATCAGTATTTGGGGTAAGCAAATTATATTTCTACTATTTTATTCAAATTAGTACACTTACTAAACATCTGATTATTGGTCTTTACTCTCAAATATAGATTTGATTGCTGTATTAACACCAAAAGGCCCATTAAGAATACTAGTGGAAACTGCACAGGAGAGAAATGAGTCAATTTTTCCTGCATTGATCTATTCCTCTACCGTGATGTATGCTTTTACAATGAGTTTTACTGGATATGTAGCGGCAGCAACAATGACGAGCAACGACGGTACTGCAGGTGAAAGTATTTCATCACCGGCTAGAATCCCAACCAATCAAAATAATTCTGTAACCAGTGATACAGAAGATGGTGGGTTCACTAGAGAATGGGTGGAATCAAACGGTATCATTATAATTTTCTATTAGTTCACATTTTTTTAATAAATTGATACGTGCGTGAAAGTGTAGTTGCAATATCGCTGTAATTATTTTCAGCTGATCGAAGTGCGCGTCGAGTTCGAGAAGTCAGAGAAAATGCACAGGGCCCTCCACGAGGTACAGTTGAATTTGATTCATCACGGATGACTGATCAATCAATGACGATACAAGAAGAAAGAGGTATCAAACTCGGATTGGGTGATTTTATTTTTTATGGTGTTCTCGTGGGAAAAGCGTCGAGTTATGGTGATTGGAACACTACATTCGCTTGCTTCGTTGCGATTTTGATTGTGAGTAATCAAATAGCTCGTTCATCCTTTACTTTTGAAATTCAGTTTTTAATATAACTAATCAAAAAATATTTTTCAGGGATTATGTTTGACATTGTTGTTACTTGCGATCTTTAAAAAAGCTCTACCAGCCTTACCTATTTCAATAGCATTTGGCTTGATATTTTACTTTACAACCCGTTGTATTGTTGCTCCATTTGTAGATACTCTTGCTAGTAAACAAGCATTCATTTAATGTTTTCTTCATATAATACACTAGTATTTTTATTTATTAATTGAACATGTATGGAAATTGACATGAAGTATTTAAAAGACTTATAGTAATGAATAATTGACTACATATTACAATAGAAGTTCTCTAAATTTAGAAGCACCAAAGGATTTTGTTCTATTAAACGTAATGAAAAGACTGTTTTTTCCATCACGAAATATGTAACATCAATTCTAGATTTTTAAAATATTGTCTGAAAATATGACAAAATACTTTCAAAAATCTTTGTAAAACCTAAATTTGAATAAATGTTGGTTGTAGACACTTTTTCTTATAATGAGAGAGTAAGTTGATTATGTAAGATTAAAAAATTACATATTATATTTTAACAGTTTATTCTATATCATAGTTTACAGAAATTATTTCATCTGTTTTCATTTCATATAAAAAAGCATTTACGAAGTACCTCACGCGATAATGCACACTAAATGAGGTAAAACTTGTTCGGATTATTCATTCTTAAAATTATCCATTAACAGGCGGTGCGACAACAACTAATAACTCTTAACAAAACTATAATAATTAAAATGATAAAAATAATTTTAATCTGAAATTAATTTTGGAATTTGAAGAAGATAGCTTCATAAAAAATGTAACCTGCCGAAATCTCAGTCCGCTGTTTTGTTGAAATGATTACATAAAAATGCCGACAATGCTAGGTAATTTAGAGTACATTTACACAGCCATAAGAATATAATATTTGTAGCTCAAATTAGTACTCTATATTCTTGCCTATATATGTAATGCTTTAGCAAAGCACGATACTGCTTTGCAAAATACGCAAAGCGGTAGCTGCTTGTGAATTCTCTATAGATTTTTAGAGAAAATAAGCCTTTCCGTGATTATGCTTTTGGGATATGAATGTATTACTGCGGAAAACATTTTTCTTTGATTATCATTAATATTTCCCGTAGATCGTTATTACTGTAATATTTAAAGAATCATGACTGACAGATTCATTCAATTATATGCCCAGTATCGATATTGCTGCAAATATCTTTTAAGTTAACTGAATACTTTCATAAGCGTCTTCTGAACAAATTAACGTCTTATTCGAAACAAATAAATTGACATTTTCTCAAACGCTTGACTGTATATTAAAAATTTTTCTTCGTAAAATGGATATAAATTTAATAGCAACATTTCATATTCTTTACGAATAAATCTTCCCATAGTAATACTTAAAAAACACATAACTGAATAATTGTTCTGAACATTAATCTCTCTAGGCATTTGCTATCAATCATAAATATGTATTTAAAAGGTATCATACCTTTACGTAAGCATTATTTTGGAAGAAAAAAATAAATGTTGTACTTATTTCTTTTCGTGAAAACCTTATTGCGCTTATAAGCTGTCGATGTACCATTCTAATTTCACTCTTATCATTACTAGTGCTGTTCAATGAATTCACTAATATATAACTAATGGAATTTTAGTATCAATAATAACAATTTTCCATAAATGTATCTCTTTTTTTTCGTCATCTTGTAGTAAGTAAATTTAAAATTATCTATGTAAATCCATCAGAACTGCAAAGACAAGTAGTTCTTTGTTCATTAACTTATCACCTTTGGTATGTAATATACTATTCGCAACAGTCCTCTTTCAAATTTGCACTTTCATTAATGCTTACGTAACACGTTGTAAAAAATAATTGCACCTCAAAACGTACTAAGGGTGTCAATTATAAAAAAATTTGAAAGGTAATATAAATATCGCGCACTAAATGTTCATGCGAATCATCGACGAGTTTAACTAGTACCATATTTGCTGCTTTCGAAAGTGCCACGCCGGAAGAACGAGCTAAACTCTAGCAGCGATTGCTTGTCGATTTGGTTTAAATTGCCCTTAAATTTGTACAAAGGCTCGCAGCTAGGCAGTTCGGAGCACACTTGTATTAAACGACGTAAATATTCCTCGAGGCGTTTTCGACGCTGACGCGCAACCACTTCGTACCTGGCGAACACCTGCCTTGGAGGAAAACGAATACCTGATACCTAGAACAAACGTATTTATAATTTTTTGTTCACACGAAATCAGCGAAGTTAAAGCATGTATGTCTTTTACCTTGTTAGCATATTTCTGTCGCATCGAAACGTAGAGCTCTCTAAACCTCCTGTAACGGCGTAAAAGAGTCCAGCTGTCATCGGCCGCGACGACGCGCACTTCGTATTCATAATGACTGGAGGTTCCGGCACCGCGAATCACGTATGACGGCACGCTGATGATCAAATTAACGATGCTGTCAGCGTCGTTCTCATTGGATATGAGTGACGGCAGCGAACGCGTTATCGTGAGAGCGTACGGGCTCGTCAAACGGTCGCCTCGGTTTTGACTCTGTAACAGTGACAAGTGTATTAGTTATTAGTTGTGTTTACCGTTGATTTTTCAATTGAACTTGAGCGATGATCACTCTTACCGTAAGATACACAGAGGAGTAGCCCCTGATCTGCGGTACTCTGGCGACGCAGCCTCGACGAGAGTGTTGATTGCCTTCGTCGTCGTTCGACGATCTCGACCTGACATACGACCTCGGCATGAAATTTGATAAATTATTTGTGCTGTTGCAGAACGACTGGTTTTGTTCTGTCGTCGCGTCTCTTCCTTTTTCATCACTGCACTGTTCTGCTAATAGGTCTCTCGGCAGTCTTTCGCAGCTGTCGTTCAATATGGTCGATGATGAGTCGTCCCCTATTTGGCTACTACAATTGCGCTCTCGTTCGAGAAGCAATACCTCGAGTTCGATCTGTTGACGCTGCAGATCTTGCAAGGCAGCGATTTGTCGATTAAGCTCGTCTTTAGACGGTGGACTCGCTTCCAGGCACTTCATCACGAGCATTCGCTGCCGAGCAATCTTCTGATTGAGTCTTTTCATTGTCTGGCTGCTTTTCAGCACTGATTCCTCGGAGTGAAGCTGAGAGTTGTCGGTGTCTATCGCCGAGTCGTTCACGTGATTTTCCATAGGGGCGGATGAAGATGAATTGGTCTGCAAGGAAACATTAAAATGATCAATACTCTCGTCTGATTATGAAAGCTCTCGTTCGAATGAAAAATAATGAAAAATATCAAAGAACCTCTGTTGTGTTTCCGGCAGAATCAGCGTCGACTCCGTCAAACTTGGATTCGGAGGTTCTCTTAAATTCTTTAATTTCATCAGTGGATGTTTTAAAAACTAAATTATTGTCATTATCCTCGTTGTTATCTTTGACATCAGCAGACTCCTTTTCCTCCTTCCTACCCTTACACTCGAGCTCGGCACTAAGAAACTGATCCGGTGGCGAGTCTGCGGCCGCGGTGTGAAAAGTGTCTAGGCCACTTTCTGCGGTGTCGATGGAATTTGAGAGATCAGGATACATGAGGTTCAAAGCAGCGGCGAGTTTACGCTTCCGGTTGTAATTCTCATCGTCCTCAAGACCGTTCGGCAACTGGTCCATGCTGGAAAGCATCTCGTCGCTGCTCGTCGAATGCGCGTCCGGAGATGCTGGTAGCGCGCGTCTGAGATTCAGAGACAGGCTACGCTTGCGTCGGAGGATTTCGTCCAATTGCTCTTGTGAACGCGCTGCTAAAAAGATCTTTTTGTCGGTCAGGCCTTCCAGTTGCAACTAATATTCAAAGAAATATTTATTGAACTTGGGGGCATTAGAAAGCTGTGCGTGACTTGGAAGTGACACTCACATTGCTGATTTCCTGTTGTCTTTCGCCAAGCTCCGACAATTCTTCATCCATTTTGTCGATCCTACTTTGGTGCTCGTTCAGCGTTCTTATTTTCTTCCGGAGTTCCTGCTCAAGCTCCGCAAGTTCTTTCTAATATTTCGAAAACCAAAGTGTCATCATTCGTTTCTTTGCAAAATTGATGTTTGGTTGAAAAGGTAACTTACGCTGTAGTTAGCAAACTTTTTTGTGGCGTTGGCTGATTTATCATCGTTTAGACTCGACCAAGACTCGGGCAAGCTACCATCACTTGCAGCTCCTTCATCAGTCTGGAAAATAAAAGGATCCCTTTAGAAGTGATATCGCGACACGCGAGTCAACTAAAATTATTGTTAGGAATAGTGCGTTCGCGTGAATTTTTTAAGCGTGAGCATGATGATAGGACAGCTCTTCGAAAAACATTATAAATTACTCCTTAAGATTTATACTTCGTGTTATTCTCAGACTAGTCACGTGAAAGAAGTTTTGCCGAAGCTTTTCTGATTTGTTATTTGCTGATCCGTTTCTATTTTGGCGCATTAAAACAGAACCATTCATTACCTGTTCTGATGTCCGTTGTTGGCTCTGCGAGCGGTTTTGTGCATTCATGAACTCTTGGTACTGACGATGCTTGGATTGCAGAGTGGTACGAAGAGAGGCGACTTCCCTACACAAACTTTCTACCTAGCCACACACACACACACCCAAATAATAAAATACGTAATAAAATCAAAGTAAAAAGAGAACTTGAAGAAATTAATGACGAATGAGAAGTATAATTAACGCCCAGCAAATGAAGGCATCGATGGCAAATTAATAACCATAACATGTACGTAGTGCATTTTAATTTTTTTTGGATAAAACAATAATATGATGTTTATCATTCTTAAGGTGTGTCGATGTGTATAAAATAACAATATTTCTACTATTCACTGTTGTTGGTCAAAGGTCACTGTTTAATATCACGAACAGTGAGAATTATAACAAAATGATTCATTACAAGCATACATGAAATGATATATCATACGAAGCGACAGTTAACATGCTACTTTAAGTGCGTTTAACACGGAGAAATTAGTTTTCATGAGGCTATATTTTTTTCAACTAATGTCGTTAAAAAAAATGTATTGTCGAGTGAAGAAAACTTTTCTCCATGCAGTGCTCCTTGCGAATAACCAAGTGCCAATCAGTGTCGGAGAGATATTTCATGTGAAATTATATCTGAACAAAAAAATGAAGAAAAATAAAGCTTTACAAAGATGTCGCTTAGCTTTGCGCCTTACCTGCAAGACTTGCGCTAGAGCGCTGGACGTCTCGCCATCGTATCCCTTTCATTTTCATTTTCATTTTTTTTGTTTTATAATAGTTGTTCAGTCATAAAGGTTACAATTTTCATTTTTTATACATTGCCAAAAATAATGATGTTACATTGTCGCAATCCATGTCACATCCCACACGAGGATTTTATTCACCAGAGAGAATGATAGAGCATGAGAGAAAACAAAAATTCACAGTATATTTGTGATCAATTGCTAAAGCAAGTTAATTGAAAGTTATTGGAGTTTGTTAACATAAATTAACGTCGCGTTAGTTACAAATAATAATGTGCGTATTAGCTTGATTGTAAGCTATTCAAGTCGTAGACCAGTCAATGAGCATCAATGATTTCAAATTAAAAAAACAATGGAACAAAAATAGTTATCGGCAAAGAAAGAGATGCAAGTAAGTCATCTGTTACCGACTAAATAATTTTACACAGACAGATTAATGTTTTAATGGCTAATTATTATAAAATTACTATGCGCATGTACAAATCTATTGTATATCTTACCTTGATTTTACAAACTTCATGCTCTGTCAAAAAAATTTTGTTTGCTCCTAAATTTTACAACACAAACTATTTATTGGCTTCATAGCCAAAATGAAAATTTATTTAAGATTATTCAGCCAGTAAACAGGTGAATCTTACGTTCTTCTAATTTAACTATTACAGGGTTAGGTACTACGGAAAAATTGAAGAAAAATGATGAAAAAATGGCGAGCGGATATTATTGAGAAAGAAAAATTAGAAATGTTCAACCAAGACCAATGTTTATAGGAAAAAATTTATTAATCAACAGTATACTTGTATATATTGTGTTTTCAATATGTTTGCGTGTAAAGATATAATATTAATCATAACAATAAATTTCCTTTTGTTCGCATAACAAAACCCACGAACATTTTAATACAAGATGCGTATGTAACTATTATATTTACACGTCGTATTTCTTTTTTAAAATTGATACACAGTCAACTTGCTTGTTGTCTTATTCACATTTCTTGGAATAATAAGACGTTTCTCTCTCTCTCTCTCTCTCTCTCTCTCTCTCTCTCTCTCTCTCTCTCTCTCTCTCTCTCTCTCTCTCTCTCTCTCTCTCTCTCTCTCTCATGTAAGGTCCGGCAGTACCATCGTCTTAACTCAAACACGCGTTATAATGGCAGTTAGAGGCACATCGTTATTACTAGCTAATCAAAAATACTATTACCACTAGACAAAAATAAACTGTATCTCTCAAAAGTACAAAACTGATCGCATTGTACTCTTAAACATTATAAAAATACTTTACGGCTTTCATATTAAATAACGAAAAGCCCTAGTAACGTTAAAATGATCTATGTATTAAACTCTATTGCACATTAAAACAAGTTCAATGCCTACATCGTAGTTATTCCCGTTATTCTCTTACAATCAAGCATCTAATACTCATTAGTGATACTGTATTACAGCACAGTACTCAAGTCTGTCGTGAACTTGTTAAATGCGTAATCATTCGATATACATATCAACAATTTGCCTTAGCTAAAACCTCGATTAGGGGGTAATTTTGTACGAATTTCTGTAAATCGAAAACAACTGTTACAACAAGTTATTCGTATTTCAATTCTCAGCAACATTTTCCTTTCAAAAAATGACCAAGAGTTTGTAGAATATTGGTGGATCAAAAATTATGAACAATTTGAACGCATGCTTATGAGGATATTTACAGTTGCAAGAAAACTTTTGGAAAAATGGAATTTGCGCGATGACCAATTGGGAGAACTTTAATTTCTCGGTACATAGATTTTTATGCACAATAATAGACTGCTTTAGTAACCACGATAAATTTAGTCTTTCGGTATCAGAGTTAAAAATGTCTTTGAAAATCGTTGAGTTATTGAGAACGTTGAAGGAAAGCTTGATAAAGTTAGTAAAAACTTGCGACGAATCAGTCCAAAGTAGTCACAGTCATTAGAGGAGCCATCGAGTGAAAGAAAATAAAGGCAAACGAGTATATAACGCGACGAGTGGCCAGGGGGGGCGGGGGTTCGGTCACATGTCAAGGGGGCAAACGTGCGAGTAGATGATGATATTGCCGGAGAGACAGATGAGTACGGCAAGTGCGACGAGGATCAGGTAAAACTGGTGCTTGAGCTTGACCGAGATAAGGCCTAAATGCGGAGCGGTTGTCGACGGGTCCATGTCATCACTTACTTGGGTCATCTCGTCACGGCGCTCTTGCTCGAGCAGCTGGCGGCGTTGACGCAGCTCGCGTTGCCTGCGCTCCAAGGCGGCAATGCCCTCGGCCCACTCGCGCCACTGCGCACCCCACTCCCTTTCCAGCTCGCGCTGCGCCTCCTTCAAAGCCTCGCGCCTGGCTGTCCACCGTTCTTCTCGTTCCTCTTGTTCTCGCTGTCATCGATAGTAAAAACATTGCACTCTCGTGAAAACAAGACTTCCTATTGACTCGATTCGACGACTCGAGAACGCACCTTAAAGTCCTCCTTTTCCTTGATGAGGGCTGCTTTCTGCTGCTCGAGTTCCTCGAGGGCTCCCAGGTCTTCGCTTGAGTTCAACAGGTTGTCGCTGGAGCTCGACGCGTGCAAATCCGAGACGCTCCAACTGAGCAGCGACAGCCTCGATAGATTGACCACAGCTGACTGGAGGTTGCCGTTACCGAGGCCACCCTCTTTGCGCAACTTGGCCGCCTCGGCCGGGTCGTTGTAGCGGAACATGTTGTTACGACCCAGCAGAATGATGCAACCTTGCGACAGACGCGTGGGCTTGTCAAGCTGCGCTGTGTTGATCCAACAGTGGGGCGACCGCGGGTGCAATGTCGCGACACCACTCTCCAGCTCTAGCACGCAGTGTTCGGGCTCTACGTCAACTCCTGTTAGCACAATGTCCTGGGAAACAAGAAGCCAGCCATTCGACGTTGAAAGAGCGAGAGGGAGCGAGACTGCGCGGACTTGTACCTGCGGGGTGGCAGCTTCTTCGGTGCCGACCAGTGTCTTGCCCTCTTTCAGATGATAGAGCGTGACGCCAGTACTGAGTAGGTCATCGTCAATGCCCACGAGATGAGGCATCTCCGAATCGAGTACCACGCCAACGCCGCTTTTACGCAGCCCGAGGGCGCGTTGCTCCGACAAGATTTTCTGCGTCTCTCGCCACTTCTCCGCCCATTCCTCCGTCAGCACTTTCTCTTGCTCCTGTTTCTCGTGGATCTGCGCGAGCAGGACCTGCGGCTTCTCGATGCTCTGCGGCCATTATTCATGAAAACGATGCATTGTTCGAAGGTTAAACACGTAAGCAGCCTCGAATTACCGGCAATAGAAGGGTGACGATCGACCAAGTGTACACGGATAAGAGAAAAAGACCTTTGTCGTTTGGTCGATCACCGAACAGTGCGGTAAACACTCCCAACCCGAGCCCGAGCCAATGTCTAAAGAAATCTATTAATATACACGGGCGGCAACGCGCAGCAAAAAAGCCAACGAAAGCTGCTCGCGTTTCTTTTTCCGTTCTTTCTCGTGTCGCTCGCTGTGATCCGTTGACCCCCTCGCGGCATTAGCCGACTGCCCCGGTCGTTCAGGCCCCAGAAATAATACTCACGACGTCTTTGCCAATGAGCGACTTGAGCTTCTGTATCTCGTCTCGCAGCTCTCTGATCAGCTTGACGTTGGGGTCCTCGTTGATGGTCGGTTTATTGATGATGTTCTTGGCACGATTCGCGTACCTCAGCGTACTCAATGTCTCGCCGTAATTGCAATCGGCTGGACTGATGGCCGCGATCATTATAGTCTTGGCATTGCCTCCGAGAGAGTCTTTGAGCAGCCAGGTGAGAACGCTGTCGCGGTACGGAATAAAGATGCTGCGTCTGGATGAGTTGGAGTCCGTGGAAGAGCTGAACTCGGCGAGGGCCGATATAACCGAGCCTAGAGTCACCAGGGATTTGTTGATGTGTGCTCCTTCTTTTAGACGCTGACCCGTGGCCCCGGTGGCATTGGCTCGCTCACTGTAATTCCGACAAGTTTTCTCTTTGACAATGTCAAGGCCCTAGAAGCTAGAGAGGGATGACTGACCTGCCAGCCAGGTCGACGAGGTGCACCTTCGAGACGGTCTCGGATGGCATGTTATTTTCGTTGAAGCCAGCCTGCACGAAGGTGATGGTGAAGATGGCGTGGCTCCTGCTGCTCACGTCGTTCATGTTTGTGCTGGCCGTCGTTCTGTGCGTGTTTCCCCTCACCATGCATTCCTGCAAATTGCCTTCGTCTCATGGTCCGGCGGATTCTCGGTGAGCGGCAGCGACTCACCTGAATGTCCGAATAATCGTAGACTAGATGACTGGAGAGATCCTGTACGTAGGGGCCGCGTTTCGGATGCTCCCTGACCCTGAGCGAATGCGACATGGTTTGATCGGGCCTCAGTAAGTCTCGCACACGCTCGTTGTGGATCTCCAGGAAGGACACTTCCGTCCTGTAAGACGCGCCGCCCTCTTTGCCAGCCGCCATTCGCGAGAAGAGAGTCTTGCAGATACGCGGTATCAATCCCTGAGATTCCTGCTTTCACAAAGAGTCTTTTTTCTTTTCGCTGGAACGCTACGCACTTGTCGACTGAACCTCCAAAGTACTTGGTGCGCAGAGAGGCAGCTCGAAACGATAATTTCAGTTGCTGTCGCGTACGCGATCATTGAACAGAACTGAACTTGGTGCGCTTTCTTTGAACGTTCTCGACTATGAACTACAACTGTGCATAACTGGACGTGACCGAGAGTTAAGTTCGCTCGGCTGCCAGGCAAAGCCTAATGCGTAAACCGCGCGAGCTCAATAAAGGCGGTCTTTAGCCAAGGTGCCGCTGCTGTACAGAGAAGTAAGAAGCAGAGAGATACTCACAGGCGAACCCATCATCGTAAAAGTCTTTCCGGAACCCGTCTGACCGTAAGCGAACACGCAGGCATTGTATCCCTCAAAGGCACTTTCTATAACTTCCGTTCCGAGATCGTAAAAGACCTGTAACAGAGAGAAAGAGCAAACAGGTCACATCCGATGACGCTCGCAAAGTCCAGTCGATTTCGGTTGGCCGTGCTAAAATTGAAAGGTCGACCGATCGAATTGCGAGACCAGTTCAACTCTGCCGCTCGGCCGCTAAACGTCTGCATGCAATCTAAATTACCTCTTCCTGCGAGGCGTAATTGTCGTCGGCATCGTCGAACGACCAGTACGAGTGGTCGAAGGTGAAGTCCTTGTATTTCTCCCGGTCGACGTCCCTGTTGGCGCTGCTCGGGGTCTGCAACGTAATCAGACGGCGGAACAAAATTGAGGCTTCATTCGTCATTCATTTTTCAAGGATTCATTCATTCGGCGCGTTCCTTTCGTAGCTTTGCCGGGCGTCGTCACCGAATCACGCACGTACTCCGACGCCACGAGTCTACCAGTGCTGCCATAATAGGAGGCCCATCCGCTACGTCGCCCTGCTCGAATGGGCGATGCATCGTGCCCGCGCAACGTTTGTTCCTCAGCGAAGGAAGTCTGTGAATGTGCTTTTCTTATGAGTTCAAGGAGGCGACGTAGCGATCGATGAATATTCAATGTTCGTCACCATTTGTCGGCTTTCATCGAGCTCTTGCAATTTGCAACTGGATAAAAGTATACGTGGAAATATAACGGCATTGTGTCGTCATATTGTCTCCCGGTTCGTTCGCTTCAGTTATCGCGAGCACAATGAATTCACGAATCCTTTCACTAAGCTTTCAATCAGTTCTCGTTCGCAGCTCGCTAATTATTCTAAGGCAAGGAACGTTATTTCTTCTCCAAAGCAAAATAGCTTATCACGTGTGCAAAATCGCAATTGCTTTTCCTTGCTAATGGCCCGCTATAAAAATCAGGTGTGGTCGAACGTAACTCGCAGTCAACGAATGCCAGACTCGACATAGCGAGAACGCGCTAAGAAGAAAAAGAAAGAGATTTGGCGCGCGTCTCCGTCTCGCCAGTGTTCGCCCGAGTGTTCGTCGTCGATTTAGAAAGGGCAGACAAGCAAACGGAAGAAGAAGTAGCAGCAGCTAAGTAATCTAGCAGACGCGTGGCGGAGGAGGAGCGTGTAATATATTGTAAGAAGCGGCGCTCCTAATTACAGCTTGGCAGACTTTTCTTGCCACTAAGACTCAATCGATAGGTCGGTGTCACCGTGATGTATAAGAGTTCTGTTCTGCCCACGACGTGCTTTTCTTCTATCAAAAATATCGATCGGATGCAAAGTGCACACGCCTGAGACGGAATTCTGTTGGCCCACATCTGCTGTCTACCGATCTTCTTTTTCTCCTTGGTTTTTTTCGTCTTTCAATCTCGAAAGACCGATCATTGCAAATCTACGCGGTACAATTACAAGTTCACGGCTATCGTACGCGTGTCATTGGGACATTATTATGTCGAACGACAGCTGCGCCGTGCCACGTAAATGATCTACTCGCGAAAAAAGCGTTGGCCGAATCTCTGCTAACTTTTCACATCTGCCGAGTATTTAAATAATTACCACTTGACGCACGCGTCGTTCAGAATTACTCTTCTCCAAAGTGCTCCGCGAATATCCGCAGTGGACGAGTGATGGACGATAAAACGACAAAAGCCTGCACTCCGTTTTGCTCCCGCCTGAGCAAACTCCTGCGCAAACACAAGGCCAATGGGCACGGGCAAAAAGTCTTCCGCGTGTAATGTTCGGTGGAACACTTGAAAAATGGCATGTGGCTGTTTGGTTCGCAAAAACAAACAGGGAATAAGAAGAAAAAGAGCGAAGCAGGTCGAGCGTCACGCTTGCCTGCGGACATCCGTGGATCTGTGCATTGGGTTGACGAACGCGGAGGAGCTCGTTAACGATATTTCAAGCAATAGTTGGCACTTGTCGTGAACGTGCGTCGCTCACGCCAGGCCGAGCTTCATCGGTTCCCGAGGAGCGCCGTAATGTGGCATTCGCTTAACAAAGTCGGACAAATACATTACCTTGGTATTGAAGATCCGAGTTCGCTTGGTATCCATTTGAACGACGAGCTTCGCGTTCATCGCCAGCTCCCTGCAAAGGAAAACAAGGTTCAGGCACAACGAGCGCGCGAAGCGACGCGCGCGAGTTGGTTGTTTGGCTTAAAATTTTTTGTTGCCGAGCGAATGATTATTTTTCTCGAGCTAGAAAGGCGTGGACGCGTGCGCACGCTATGCGCGAACTGCCCGGCGAAAGACAAAGGAAAAGAGACGATAAGCCGGATGAAAATGCGCTTCCAATCCACTCTCGCGTCCAAAGGGTGCCCGTTAACACGAGAAAAGTCTACGGGCAGTGAGCTACGCCCGAAGAAAATGCCTGTGCGTGAAAATTTCACGGACTTGGCTTTGTACGTCGAGTCGATCGTTTTTCCTGGAAGATGACCGATTGCGATAGGGACTGTACATCCGCTACATTCCATAGTAGCGCCTCTCCGTCTCTCTCTCTCTCTCTCTCTCTCTCTCTCTCGCGCGCGCTGATAACTAAGGAGTCTGTTACGAGTCCAAGTGTAACTTTGACTGTTGCAGTTGACGTAGGAAAGATACATTGAAACTCGAAAAAACAGAGAGATTCCGCTACTCCGTTCGCCGATTATTAATCGACATAACAATGTTCCGTTTGTCAACACGCGAAAACTGCATCGACGATCTCGAATCACTATCTATTGGTCATTTTTTTTAATCTTCGCTATCTACTCTCGAGTCAACCATCGAATGACCTTTTGTATGAGTTCAAGTATTGGTCTGGTTTGCAATCGTAATTAGCTTCTTCTGCGAACGACGTCGGCAGTACGTTATTGCCCAATAAATATATTGTTTTAACGAGACGCTGTCAAAGAGCCGTGCGAAAGACAGCCTAGTGATATATAGATTGTCGACTCGGAAATCGATTTCGGAGATTGGCTCTTCGTAAACCGCGCGTAAAAAAGAGAAACGAGCGCGAAGACGGCCTACGTGAATCGCTGTCAGCGCCAACCGAACGACCGATAAGAACGTAAACAAAGCAGGCCAAACGGCATCCGTCAGGACTATTGCGTGCACCCACGGGAGCCTCGCCGTTATACGTCGTTTATCACGTGCTTGCGTATGCGCGGAAAAAGGGAGCAGGCTTGGTCGCGCGAAATAAGGAGAAGGGGCAAAACGGTCGATTGGACCACTCGTGGAAGCATCTCGGTAATGCTAGACGAACCTCTTGTTGAAGGGTCGAACCCTCACGGCCACTTTGACCGAAGCCATATCGACGGCCCGCACGGAGGTCGCTGCGAAGAATGGAGGTTCTAGGACGCGTGTCCTGACCGCCTGCCCGTCGTCGTAGTGTCCTCTGTCTGCAGCTGCAGGCTGTGCACGCCCGGCCTCCAGTTCGTCCAAGTTGGCATGTTACACTGGTCACGGCGCACTTGTCACACTCCTCTTGGCAGAACACTGCACGCACTAGCCAGAGCTGCGACGCGAAACGACACTCGAGTGTCGCGAGCAGAGCGACTACTGCGCGCTGGTGGCGACCGCCGGAGTCAGACGGCCAGCCTGGTCGAGACTGTCGAAAGGAAAAGTCCCGCTGCTGCGCATGCGCTCCGTGCGTGCAGCTGGAGTAGGCACTTGGGCAGCTGCTACGTCTCGTGAGCCTTTGTGCGCAGACCAGGTCACCGTACGCTGAAACACGTATAAAGAATACAGCGCTTCGTAACGCGTAGCACGATTAGATCGGTCGTGCGTGGGCACGAATCAGCCGGACCCCATTGCCAATTCACGGCAGCTATGGATGATCTTTTTTTGTCAGCGCGTCACATGCGTCACGTGCGTCTCGTGCGTTTCGTGCGTTTCGTGCGTTTTGCAAAGCACCATGTTGCGCAACTAGTGTCGCAAGTGCAGCTTTCCTGTACGTCGTCGCGTTGCAAGTTTGCATTTTTTATAGATTGCAATCGAATACGCAAAGCAAGCACGGCTCTTGCCTGCACTTGTTTGGCGAGCTGCGAACAAGTGACTCGAGTTGCCGAAAGGGCCAGCGACGCAGTCGGACTCGACGCGGCAGCGTCGACGCCCAACGGAACGAGGAAAACGCGCTGCGTTGCAATGATGCGACTGGAAGCGTCGCCTCGTTGACTCCGCGGGCAATCAAGGGAACCTTGCGCGGAAAGCTCTTGCGCGTCGGTCGATGATGCAACAGGTGGTAATGTGGCTGGACCGCGAGCGACACTCGCATCTTCCATTAACGAGAGGAAAGGCTGTCACCCTCAGGACGGCCAAGTTTCTTTGTGCAACCTGGCCCGTGGTGGCAGCGCGTTTCGGCTGCTCTTCTTCTGGATGAGCGTGTGTCGGCAGGTTACATAAACGATGGCGCTCGAGCAGAAAGTGAGAGCTGATGCCTTGTCTTTATTGGATATCGCGTAATTGACGGAAATGCGA
Source organism: Phymastichus coffea (assembly GCF_024137745.1). Classification (NCBI taxonomy): domain Eukaryota; kingdom Metazoa; phylum Arthropoda; class Insecta; order Hymenoptera; family Eulophidae; genus Phymastichus; species Phymastichus coffea. The sequence goes on along the minus strand of NW_026706898.1, from coordinate 225,876 downwards.
GCGCAAGGAGGCCGAACAGAATCGTATATTTGGTGCAAGTAGCCTGGGGATTCGAAGTAATGGCTGAAATTAATAATAGTGGCGGCGGCGCGCGTGTGAAAGTGTGTCGATTCGCGAGCGAACGAGCACCACGCGGAGCGAACCTCTAGTCGTTATATTTATATAGCATGGTTTATTTCGTAAACGGCCCCCTTTTCTGTGCTGTGCAGTGTGCAGCTTCTCTCTGTCTCTAGCTCTAACGCGAAAAAGCGGCCGGCGGCCGCGATCAAAGTGGAGATCCTTTCCCTCTCCCTCTCCGTCTCCCTCTTCCTCTTGCTCGCGTGGTCCAACAGAGTAAAAGTGCAATTGGAGAGAAATACTTGGAAATCATACGATGCTGCAACCGGTCAGCTGCGCTGATCATGCACCCGTGGAATAGTCGTTGTTTTTCTTTTTGTAAATCGCAAATCAACTGGATTAGTCGGCCGATCATCACAGCGCAAAGCGCGAATGTTTATGAAAGTCCCCGAGCAAAACGACAATTAGCCGTTCGCTGGAAAATGTTTGCGCGCGCTAATGAAAGACTGCTGACCGCGAAAAACGAGGTTTCGCAAGAGGCTTGAGAATCGGAGAGAGCGGTCGCGTTACTGGACGGCGAGCGCGGCAGCCGCAAATTCGGAAAATTCACACCGAAACCCGTGGCTGAGAAGGGAGAAAAGAGGAAACTCGAGGTAGGTAACACAACGATGACGATTCGCGAGGGACACGCTAATTTTTGTTGTACGCGACTTGGATGTGCTGCACCTTTTCCCGTCTGGTATTTCGCAACTCCATACCTACACCGTGACCTACTGTCCTTCGCGCTGCCGACTACCGATTCACGTTCGATACCATCCAATTTCCAACTGTCGAAGAGTTGAACGTTTTGCCGATCGAATACCATTTCCGTGAGTTTGTCGATATCAGGCAGAGTGGCAGGTTAGCTTTTGCCCTTATTCGTCTTTTCTTTGTCACAGATGTGCACTGAGTTTTTTTATGCTCAGAGGGGCAACGCAGCTATGCTCGTACGGTCGGCTGTCGAGGACAACGTTTACCTATCTTGATTGCTCGGCCGTCAAGCATGAAAAGAGAATGGGCCGATAAGAAGTGACCTCGTCATTCGCGTTACTTACGCAACGCACATTATGACACGGACTGACTGATTTTTCCCGACCTACGGATATTGGCTGGTTAGGTGATCTGAACAGTCATTGTTCTCTCGAGCAGAGCCGAGTCGATAAAGTTTCTCGAGATACGTCAAAATTCATTTCAAGATGTTGAAGTTGCTGCTTGTTTCCTAGAAAATATTGCGATTCCGAAATTATATAGTCAACGGTGGCATCTACGAGGGTTTGAAAGCCACAAATAGAAGCACCAACTAGTTGCTACACCCATAGCATGACAATTCGCTATTATTGTAATATAATGAACTAACGTAAAACAATAGTTGACGACACGTGAGTTTGCACAATCCTAATGTTTATTTGAAACGAGACTTGACACTTTGCAAGCAACAGCGCTTATTACCATAATTGAAACAGCGATGTACGAGTCGATCTTTCAAATGCAAGTATCCCCACGGAAAAATAGTTAATTCCAGACTACCTGACTGCACATATCGCGCGTAGGTGTATAAGTGTAAGAATGGAACGAGAGCAGAGTGTCGATGACAGGGTCGCGTGCATCGTTTTTAATTAAAGTACATACATACACATACGCGCGTATACAAGTGACATGTTAAACCTTGAAGTGCAGCAGTGTCATACGATATTCGCCAAGTGATTCATGTGGCCGATCGTCATGATGTAATATATCGACCGCTTACTTTCTCGTGCAAATACCATGCGTACACAACCTAGATTAGTAAAGGTCATCAAGTTTGCTACCATAAAGCTCATCGTAATGCGGATCTCGAGTTTCCTAAGTGCTCAATGTGCGGGGGTGCGCGAATATATTTGCGCACTTCCGCAAAGGCTAAATTCGTAGTTACCGTTATGTGTCCGTCTCGCATTCGAAATTAATACGAATATTATCGCGTTACTGTTACTTTTTTCTTTTATGTTGCACAAAACAACGAGGATCTTGTTTTATAATAAACAGGTTACTAATTATGATTATTGGACCGATGGAAGAATCGCCATAACAAAAATAACAATCAACTGCAAGATTTTCGTAGGCAAACTGATGGGTCAGTTTTCTTCAAGATATTAAGTATAAGATACTCATAGCTAGTCTATTGTTACGAATGTATCTTTTGAACTTGACTGTACTTACTGGTAAAACGAAACTGAATGGTCTTCCACTTTACTGAATCTATTGTTGAATCTTGGCTCGCTTTCTCTCTGTTCTTTTTCTATTTAGACATTAGCTCACATCTTCAGGAGGAATAAAAAACTGAAAAAATCGTTTATCTAATGATTACCTTATTTATAACAATTTTTCACATAAGCCAAACGTCATTGAACTTGATATAATATTTCATTGACTTTAAATTACTCATTAAGCAATATTATTTGTTTATAACCTTAAATTCTCACGTCTACGATGTAAAAGAGTATACATAAATCTTACAACCTTCTAAAAAATTTTCAATCATGTGCATAACTTGTACAAAAGGAGATTGTGACAGTCGTTGAAACTGTACGAAACATTAATGTTATCCAACGAAAATGTTGCAGTCACTTGATAAGAACATACGAGATGTAACAAAATAGTAACTGACAGTTCGTATTTTGACAATCACAACAGACACGATTTAAAAATAAAGAAAAGAAAGATGAACGACCTGAGTCACCGATCTTGTCGAATACTGCTGCCCTCTACCAATGATAAAATATTAATGTAGGTCACTGGAGATTGGACAAATTAGCTTTCTATTCGTCAAATGACGTACCTCAAGGCATGAGTTATTAAAATTTTCGACTCGCAATGATCAGTGAATACACATAATTTAAAGAGAAATAACGAGATTAATAAGCATACAAATAATTATATGCTCAATCGGTAAGTGGCGGCTCCACTTTGTCGACTCACGCTTTGTTTACATCCGTCTCTTTTGGCCGTTATCGTTGCAAGTAATTTCACTACCTGGCAGTCCAAAATTGACAAAAAAAATCATCAACCACTCTTCTAACGATCATGGCCAATTATTGTGAAAACCTTTTATGTAAAAAAATGTAGGTCCCGTGCACCGATTACAGAGCCGCTGCACGAGGGCGAAGGGAGAAAGGTGTACGCGCTTCATGTAGCAAGAAGGGGGAGAGCTCTGCTGTAGCGTCGTGTCGTGTCCGCGGCTGCGTGTGTGCGTCAGAGCGAGAGAGAGAGAGAGAGAGAGAGAGAGAGAGAGAGAGAGAGAGAGAGAGAGAGAGAGAGAGAGAGAGCGCGCGCGAGCGAGCGAGCAAGCGAGAGGCAGGGCTGCTGCTGGCTTGCCTTGGCTGTATGTATCAGTCGGGTGGCAACCGTCGTCGGGTTCGTAGCGTGGGTTCGGTTTGCTGTGTGTTTTCTACACGCACTCGAGCCCATTTGCGCATGTAAAAAGGAGGAGAGAAGAAGCGGGTGTACGCGCGTGTGTATACCAGCCCCCTGAGCAATACTGCCGTGCCGGGTGCCTAGTGCTGTGTGATTGTTGTGAAAAGTGTGACAGCCTCCTGTGCGAACGAGCTGCCTGTCATCCGAACTTGGGCTGAATAAGATGTAGAGATTCACTGTAGAGAACACTGAGAAAAGGAACGATAGCGAGAGAAAGAAGAGTGGTCGTCCCGTAAGGAGCGTGCGCGATTGGCAACTCACGCGCACAGGGGGTGGATGGATCTCGGTGTCTAGTATGAACTGGCGCTGCTGCTGACTGAACCCCCAGCAGGAGAGTTTCCCCTGCAGCAGCAGACCAGCAACAACGCTTCGGTCATGGTTGCTAATACTCTGGGTGAGTTATCTCTGTGTGCGTTGTTTACGTTTCGACAATTCGTTCGTTATTTTCGGGTACACGAGCGCGCGACACAAGAATCGATGAAGATCGAGTGCGTACTGTGTCGTGTTTTCGTCCCTGCCGTTTTTCGGCAAACGCGCGTCGAGAACTAATGGGTTTTGCTTGCTTGCCTGGCGGGCACCACCCTCGCTGCTTTGCGCTCGCTGCCTTTCTCGCAGCTTCTATCAATTTTCTGCGAGAGCGTACACGTCAGGTTGATTCTCGCGAGACTAAATTTTCTGACCACAAAGCTGCTAGACAACGACGGCGGGGCACGACATGTGATTCCAAAACGTTGTCGTGACTAATAACCATTACACACTGGAAATCTAGACAAAAGTACGCGGCTGCACGAGTTTCAGCGCGCCAAAAACTGGTTAAACAATCAGCAGACGAATCGTAGGTACGTATCTCAGGGGCGTATCTCTGGTCGAAGAGGAGGGTGGGGAGGCGGGAGGGATATTGAATTTTCGTGGATGAGTTGCGGCGAGGGTGGAGTTAGGTGTCAGGCATGTGCCGCGATGAGTACTGGGCAAATTTGGCGCGATAACAGCGCTGTGCAGGGCTGCTTCGCGATAATCTATCCGCTGAGCCCGTTACGAACTTGCCACACATCGATTGTCCTGACTCGTACACATTGGGGGCGTACGCAGACGCATCTTTACACGCACTTTCCAGATGCATGAACGAGCGCAAAGATGTTCAAGCTGAGTAATCGATGGCATTCGAACGGGTCGTTTAGTGCCAATGGCATGTAGAGAGTGAGGGTTTAACGCGCCGTGTGGCTTTTAATCCTTCCGCTTTGAAAGCTGCTTTTAGTTGTCGCGTGCTCCGTTCTTAATTCAACTCGAGTCTTTTCGAGCATAAAGATAGCGTGAACTTAGCATAAAGATTGGCGAGTTGCGGCGGCTTCTCTATGAGAACTTTGCAACAACGACAGCCGTAGAACTGGAGATGGTCTCGTGCGCGCGCGCGCGCGTGTGTGTGTGCGTGAGAGAGCGAGAGAAAGAAGGGCAATCCGTGGACGATAAAAGCGGGATTTTTTCTTTGGACATGATTTCCAGAGGATCGCGCGGGCGGCGAGAGGGAGACGTTGACCCTGCAGGCTGGTACACGGCTCGGTTCTCCCTGATTCTTCTGTATAGCAACCAGACCAAAGAGGATGGGTGTGTGCGCGAATCGTTGTTGTATGCACTAGCCGTTCGGTCGATCTCGATGCTTGGGCTTTTGTCTTGGGCGCGGACCTCGCGGTAACTGTCGAAGTGTCGATTAATGGACTTTGCTCGGCGAGCTTTTCTGCTTCTCAGCAGTTTGAAAGCTTTTTTGCTGAGTTTCACGAGGTTTTGGTTTGCTCGCCTCCTTTTTTGCCACGTTGTTGGCTCTTGCTGTTCCGGAAATCCGATCAAACTGAATCATGCTTTCCCTGGCATTGCGTCAGGCATCGATAGCTTGCTTTCCGACATTGGAATGTCCATTAGTTAAATACTGTCGGCAGTTGCAGCAGCGAGGACGAATAGAGGAGAAGCAGAAAGCCAGTGGAAATTTGAAGAAGCCTCAACGAGTCGAATCAGACGCACTATGCACTGACGTTTCCAGACGGATGCCGATTTCCGTGAATAAACCGCGATTGCAATAGGCGGCAGCGCTTGGCACGCGCAAGTGTATTAAGCGAAGGTCAAAGCGATAGGCAGAGAATGGCTGCGACTGCTTCGCGTCCTCACTGTCGTCACTGCTTAATCGTCGCTCGTTAATACACATTAGCCGAGCTCGAGATTTCTTTCGGTAGCGTCGGCGAATAACGAGAGGCCGCGCAAGAGCTCGCACCTCGATCGACATTCTTCGTATCGACAAGCGGGATGCTCGCCTTGTATTGTTGCACGACGCAGCGCCGCGTCAGCTTCATTTGCGACCGATTGCGCTTCGCGAGCAATGACAAGCAAGTCTGGTCAAATTTGAGGCTCCTCTATCGATCCTGGCGTCGCCACGGAAGGCCCTGCTGCCCCTCCTCGACTCCTCGATGAGTCACACAAGCAGCCCGTTCTCCAGGAGAATTTCCGGAATGTCGGAGGTGAAAGTGTTGATCAAGCCATTCGCTCATGCAATATTCATAATGTTATGGCTTGTCTATGCGGGAGCATGGCAATTGACGAGCCGTGGAGCCGTCGGAAAACTCGTCGTCGACGTCTTGAGAGAGAGAGAGAGAGAGAGAGAGAGAGAGAGAGAGAGAGAGAGAGAGAGAGAGAGAGAGAGAGAGAGAGAGAGAGAGAGAGAGAGAGACAGACAGAGGGTCAGTCGGACCAACGCGAGTCAAGATTCGTCTGGCTCGGCGGAGCTCCCGAGCACAAACAAGTAGACCTTCTGAAAAGGCTCGCGTACGCGTAGACGCGCAAGTAGCTCGTCATGTCCGGCGGATGCGCCGATTCAGGGATCATGGAATTTTTCGCCTTAATAACTTCCCGCCGTCGTCGTCGCACGGCAAGGGCTACAACTCGCTCTTCATACGTACGCGCGACTGAGCGTGAGAAAAGCTTTGTGCGCGCGCTGCCGCGCTGCTGTGGCGTCGGCACGCCAAAATCCGCCTACGCTACTACGAGCTCGTCGCGGCCAAGACCGAGCAATTTCTCTACTCGGGAGTCGCGCGCGTAATCGATCCTTACGGAAGTGGAACTGCCTAGCATCCAGCGCAGCGACGGAGCATTCGAGGCACGCACGTCCAAGGCGAGAAGAAGAAAAGCATTGTGCTCTAAAATTAGATGCACGTCGAAGCGTCGATCGCGTGCGTGACGACGAGCGGCGGAACGAAGCAAGAGAATGCCCCGGCAAAGCTCGATCGCGACAGCAGGCTCGCGGACGAGTCAGCGAATCTGGCCGTCGATGGGCATAGCGACCGACACGCTGTGCGTGTCTGCGGCGCCCATCCGATTCCTCCGAGCGCCAAATAACGCGTCTCGTTTGTTGCCCCGTAACGCAACTTGTTCGTCAAGTCGCGCTTTCCATCTCCGCCATCTCTGTCCGGAAATAAAATCCGCTCTCATTGGAAGGTGTAAGCGCGGTCAGCTAATTGAGTCCGCACACAGCAATCGTCTCGATCCAAATGTGTTGGCAAACGTTGGGGCGGCTAGTTAGGTAATTTGAGCGCGGCAGCGAGGCGATCCTCCGGTCGAAATATCGATTGTCAGCGAGCCTCCTTTGCCCTCGGCCGCGCACGCAGCCGTGAAAATTGTCGCACGTAAACGCAGCGATGGGCTGCGAAGGGCTGCGAAGGGCTGCGAAGGGCTGCGAAGGGCTGCCGGAGGGGAGTGCTAAACGAAAGGCTCTCGACTGGGGTCGGGGCGTGCGGGAGTGTCTAAACGTTACATCGCTCAGCCGACGACACTCGCGAGCGACGAGCCCTTGACCCACACACTTCCCCATTCCGCGGCTGCCTCGCGCGTCTTTTCGGCCGTGCATGTGCAAGCTCCCCCTCGGCTTGGCCTCGGCATCAAGTGCCTAATGCGCACCGGTCGGTCCGCTTCTTCTCGTCGGCAGCCCGTGACGCCTTTCAGCTCGACCAACCGCGGAGTGGCACTTGCAGCCTGCCCTCCTCGCCGCCTCGCGAACAACGCCAAGAGGGGGAGCGAGCAGGAGGGCGCAGTCGCTCTTGGCTTCTTCGGCCTCTTCCGTCGACCGCAACAAGTTGGTCGTTGGCATTGTTCGCCATCAGTCCGCGATCGGTCCGCGATCGGTCCGCGATCGGTCCGCGATCGGTCCGCGATCGGTGTTCTCCCGAGTTGCGAGGTCGCGGCGCCCAAACCAGGCGACCAAACGAACGGACGGCTCGCTCGGCAGGCCAGCTGGCGCAGCACCTGCTAGCGAAGCGGAGAGAGGCGATCAGCTGCCCGCCAGCCTCGCTAGTCCTTCGCGTACAGCTCGACGCTCGTCGACCGTCCGTTGATTTACCCATTATTCCACTGACACGGATGCAACCTCGAGGCTCTTTCGGTGTGACGCACCGAGCCTCTCCGCCTGTCTGCAAATGGCTTGAACGCGTCAGTGAAACGTAGTTGGCGCGTTGCAGGCTTGCGGCCAGACCGCTGCGCCAAACTTTGAGTAGCTTTTGCTGCAGCTCACGCTAACCGAACGCGTTCTTGTTTGTTGTAGGTTGCAGCCCTGAGTCCGGGGTGCCGGACATGACGGTCATCAGCGACATCGACGAGAGGGGCATCAATCGAAATCTGCAGATCCGCTACGGTCGCGACGAGATTTACGTATCCTTTGTAAAGCACCAATCGACGACGTTAATGGAGTCTGCCTCGGCGAGCCCGGCTGAGTGAACACTGGTGCCAAGATATTTACGGAGCCTACTTAGCCCTTTTCAGCCCTTTAGCCTTAAACGTAACGCGACCTTGTGTCTGACGGTCGAAGCGCTCGAGAAAGAGAGAGGATGTAGTGGGATAGAATGGGATATAGCGGGAGAGAACCGAGTTGGAGAGTACAGCAGTATAATTATAAGTACAATTTATAAGAAGAAGTCTTCGTTGACTTGTCGCAAAACAGGCAAATAGGTAAATAAACAACGACACCGACGAGATGCTGCTGCAGCAGCGCGGTGCGCCTGGGTGTAGTGGTTGCCACGGCGACAGCCTGTGGCAGACGCAATACAGCTGGTATACACACTGCGCGGTGTTCACGGCACTGCAGAGAGAGAGAGAGAGAGAGAGAGAGAGAGAGAGAGAGAGAGAGAGAGAGAGAGAGAGAGAGAGAGAGCACACCTGTATGAGCTCGGCCTCGTGCTATCTTTTCATTAATTCTTCCTCGGCTTGCTCGAGCTGCGACTATTTGGATGTACCTCGATATCCTGTAAAGTCGCTCTTACTTTAACGCTATATTCCATAGTCACTCGTTGGCGTTGATTGGATTCGGGGAAATTGAGTTATTTTTCGCCGCTCCCAGGTCTCCCAGGTCTCCTAGCTGGGATCGTTATATGGGCAGGATATTCAATCGGCGTGCTCTGATTTACTTGTCATTTCGCCTCCTAGTCAATGGAATGTTGTCGCGCTAATGATATTCGTACGATCAGCCTCTACTGCTGTCGGTAATAGGGCGTTCCTTCATCACGAGCGCTGCTCGATAATTCAATTATTGATTTGCACCAACTGCACCGCTCGCCAGCGAAAAGGCCTCAACGTATTGCTGAGTCGATGAAATTGCGAGAAAAGCTTGTTTCCACATCAACCAAGATAGTGTCAACGGTCTCGCGACGTTTTGTCGCTCGCGCCAGTCGCGTGGGAGTCTGAAAGCTCGTTCGAGCGACGCTGCGCCAATGACCGACAACGCCAGTCGCGTGTGCTCGCGTCTGCTCGCCCGCAAACGTTCAAGCCCCGTATATTTGTGCCTTGGAATTGGACGGGGCATTTGCCGCGGGAGAACAAGTCGTTGCAGAGGTGCGCTTGGCGCTCGGCTGCGACGGCTGTGTATCGTCTGTTTTCCAGTGCTTAAATGCGGGCTGACGTTCAACGAATCGATCCAACGTTCTAGAAGCAAGGCCGCGATAGAGCGCACCCAATGATTTGGCAAGTTGCAGGCGCCTCGCTCGTAGCTTCATCCTTCGCGGCCTCTGCACGTGCCGGCCAGCAAAAGCCAGGTGAAAACAGGTGCAGACCAACTGTCACAGCCCGCTCAAGCCCTCGGCAGGCGAGTCCTGATGGATGCCTCGCAAGTTATTTCCTCTCTCCCTACCCTTGCCATTTCTGAAATTATTGATACGATTTCACGAAGGCCAATGGCCGCTCGCTTCGTTCGCATTTCGAGAGATTTTAATTTAGCGCAAGTCATCGCCAATGATCGCTCTGCGCCAATTGTGATCCTGCACATTTCGAGATATTTCAAAACGATGGCGGGCAAATGACTTCAAGGCCAGCGATTTATGACGATCCTTTGGGCGGACAAGATTTTTTAAATGACGGTGTCATTCTTGTTAATGCTACTTGAAAAGTCAAAATCAAAGTTCGATTTTACTCTGCAGGCGTACAGCGAATCAAGTGCCTGTGCCCGAATCAAGAAAATTTCGAAAAAAAATATTAGTATGATTTGAAAGTGAACTATAAAATATAAAATATAAAAGTTGAAAGCGATGCGACTAATGTTGAATAACTGATAGCTCGAAAGGTAACACGCGCAAAATCGTTTTATCATCCAACGGCATTCTCTCCGTTGTTCGATAAGTCTCTGAACTATGTACGCGTAGGTGGCTCGTTGCCCTGGCCCATCGTTTGCACTTGGGCGGGCGCGCTTCCATTGCTGTCGCGGACTCTTGTCGGGCCCCACCCCTTGCTGTACTGCCGTACTGCTGTACTGCTGCACTCTTCGCGCCTCGATATTGCCGAAGGAAATTGATCGTGGAACGTGGAAAGGAACAAAAGAAAAGCCGTTCCGAGTGGCTCGTTCGTGTCTTGCAAACGAACATCAAAGACGGGACTATTTTAATTTCGTGGACGAAGCATTCGATTCTGCATGTGGACTGGAGCGACGCGGGACGGCTCGATTATAATTGGATTGTCGTGCGTGTAGCCCAGCTGTGCAAGTCTACGCGTGATGCAAGTGGTGGCCCAGGGCGGCGCGCGTCCCGTCAGCCCCTGGACTTGCCTGCGTGAGTCATCGCTTACGACCGCTGCTAGCCCCTCCTCGACTTAGGCTGACGTCATGCTCTCGCGCATAGGCGAATCGAAGGAATCGAAGGAATCGAAGGCTCGGGACCGAAGAAATTGTTAATTATTTAAGTCGTTAATTAATGCAATGCAGCGTACGTTCAGCGAATTTATTTTCCTTGACCAGAGACCCGATGAAAAACAGACGTACACGGGATCGATCCTGGTTGCCGTGAACCCGTACAAGGAGGTCGATTTTTACACCCTGGTGAGTATGAACTAAGACCGCTGGACAATCTTTCTCCTCGAAAGTAGCCTTGGATCGGACAGACAGCGGACCAGAGCTCGACATTCGACGAGAGTAGAGTCTGAATTCTGTTTGTTCCTCTGTTTTCTGTCTCTCGGCGGGCATCCGTTGTGCTCCGACGGAAGTGCCGCCGGAGAATAGTAAACACACCGGCACACGTGACGAGCGCCCGATGTCTATATCTTTCTGTTTTTGACTACTGCGCGGCGCGCCCATTACCGTGCTACGGTCGATTACCGTGTTAGAAATTTGCAAATAGTGGGGCAAAGGTGGCAGATTTATGGGAAGGTCTAATCGATGAGCGAGCCGCCGGCTCTGCCACCGCGACGGCTCTATAGGCGATGGAGCCGTGACGAAACACGAATGTGCGCGCAACGAGGGGAGATGATCGGCCGCTCGTGGTCTGCAAAAATACGGCGACGACTCGAACGCATGTCGCGTGCCAGATAGGATATGTAGTCCATCAAAGCCAATTTGCTGCGCGCTCGTGACTGTATTCAACGACAACTGGGCTGCAGCTCACCAATAAGTCCATCCGGCCTGTTTTCACGTCAAGCACGCGCCTTTCTATTTGCAGGGATCAGTGGGCGCGTCAAGCAGCTGCTTCGAGATGCTACGTTCGTGTATTTCGGGCACCGAGTGCCGCGCAACCAAGCACGCGCACTGCGCTTTTATTTCCGCTTTCGTATATTTTCGGACGCACCGGTCCATCGGGTCTCCCGGTTCCGATGTGCGTAGCTTGCTCGCGCGCGCGAGAGGAGGGGAGCCAGCCGACGAGACGACTAGGTCGCGCGGGCCCGCTAGCCGACTGGAATGCGCCGGTGCTTATTCGACCTGGGCAGCCGAGTGCGAGTCGTCTCGATGCTCGAGATGCCCGAGGCCTCGTCGGCGCATCCCTCTCCGTGCAGGGAAGCGGCGGGCTAGTGGCGCGACTCGCGACTCGCGAGCCGCGGGGCGCTGCGCGATGCACACGCCCGGTTATTGATCGGCCGAGAGACGCGGGAGAAAGAGCGCGCAGCCCTGCCGCCAGCCGATTCGGATTCTCTCTCCCTAAAGCCTTTAGCGGCTCTCTTTCCTTGCGACCACTTCGATTGACATCGCGCTCTGCTTTATCGGCGGTAGCAGCTGTTGCTTCGTCTTTGCCCCCCCGCGCGACGATTCGCCCCGTGGCTAGCTTGGCTGGTGGAAGTCAGTGCACTTCCAATTACACGGTTTCTCGAGGACCTCCATAGGTCATTCTTGTTTACTAGCAGGTTCACTAGCCGAAGAAACTAGTCTACTGCTTACCGTCCGATCTCAACGTGATCTCAACGTTACGCTCTTGCCGAATAATTAATCTCTCCCTGTCAGACCAGCTCTCGAGTTGTTTTGCCGGTTGATTGGCAGAAGGGTATAATCCATAATCGAAACGAGCAAAGTCTTGCCCGAGCGAGCGATTCGAGCGGATGGCACGTGCAAACTCGCTTAAAAGGGCGAGCTACTTTGTTAATTCTTGTACGGCTAAGTATATTTGCGCACTGGAGTACGAGGCGCGACTCTGCATCTGCGGCCTGTGGCTTTCTTCGGAACGACCGCGACGATCGTCGAATGAGAACGAGAGCTCGTTGTCGCTCGCTCGCGGTGACGAAACCATGCAGTTTGCTTACGCGGCTCCCTTTCGTGGAAAGCTGGAAGCTGCCGTGTTCTTCGCTTTTTAATCAACTTGTACATGTCGTCTTAATGAATTTGACTTGTACCTTGCTCCCTTCGCATATTTTTAGCAGGAGCGCTTAGCGCGAGCGTGCTCGGCTTTCAGTTTTCAAGAGCTTTCGATAAATAAAGCCACAATAACCCTACCGGTGGCTATCGCTCCCTCCCTCAGTGGCCGTTCAATTCGCCTCTTTCAATTACTCGTGGAGCAAACTGGGCTAAAAGTAAGCCTCTAATTTCTACGCAACACCGGCCACTCAAGTTGCGTTAGTGAAATATCGACGACGGACAAATAAAAGTACAATCTCCTTTGGAAGTGTCCTTTTGTTTACTCTGCGAGTTTCTTGATGAAAATAGCGCGCGTTACTTATACGTAAAACAGCAGTGCTCGAGTTTTGCACCATTTGGCAAAGCGCGAAAAGAAGCAGGCATATAAGAAGCGCCAACGAGATAGAGCCCCGTGAAAATGAGCGCAGTGTGTCGAGTGCGAAAAAAACGGGAGGGAGAGAGAGAGGGAGAGAGCGCGCGCGAGAAGGGGGTGCACCGCGAATGGGGGCAAACGCGGCTGGCTGACGTTAAACTGGGTTGCACTACTTGCGTCCGTTACGCCGAAGCGCAATCCCGTCGTCGTCGGGGGAAAAGCGCACGTCGATTAATCTGCTTGAAAGCCTCGTTGCGATCCGACGAGCGCACATGTAAATTAATTTTTTGGGCTTCCGACGCTCAACGAGCGAGGCTAAGGCGCGTTTGCAATGATGCTTGGGAATGCACGAGGCTGGATATGCTTTACAGGGGCTTATTCACCGAACGGTTCTCGGCTGCAACGGTGGATAGGCCGTTCAACCCGCCGTGCGAAGGCGTCGCTATTCATTAGCAGTGAATTGACCGGCGGCACCTGACCGTGTCTTTTTAGTCGTTTTAGCCTTTTTAGCCTTCTTAGAGCCTTCTTAGCCTTTTTGTAGCTTTTAGCAGCGAGAGCGCGTAACAATAGAAGCCGGCCCCTTTGGACGATCTGCTCCAATTTGGCCAATCGATCGGTGTTGCAGAAACACGTGCAGCGCTATCATGGCCAAAAAATGGGTGCCCTCGAGCCGCACGTGTTCGCCCTGGCCGAGGCGGCCTACCGCTCGCTCAAGGACACCGGTGGCAACCAGTCCTGCGTGATATCGGGCGAGAGCGGCGCCGGCAAAACCGAGACGACTAAATTCATACTGCAGTACTTGTGCTCGGTGACGAGCAACGTCGACACCTGGGTCGAGCAGCAGATCCTCGAGGCCAACACGATACTGGAGGCTTTCGGTGAGTGTCCGGGGGGCCGAGAGTATGATCGCGAGGCCCCGTGGCGTGATGACGTGGTGGCTTGCAGGCAACGCCAAGACGGTGCGCAACGACAACAGCTCGCGCTTCGGCAAGTTCATGCAGGTGTGCTTCGACAGCAAGTGGATGATCAGGGGCTGCATCATTCAGGACTACCTGCTGGAGCAGAGCCGCATCACCTTCCAGAGCGCGGGCGAGCGCAACTACCACGTGTTCTACCAGCTGGTGGAGGGCGCCGGTCGCGACCGGGAGTTCGCCGAGCAGTACCGGCTCAAGCCGGCGAGCTTCTACAAGTACCTTAGCCAGTCGGGCGAGCAGCCGGACAGTCTCGACGACGCCAAGAAGTTGGACGCGCTGCGGCTGGCCTTCAACGTGCTGCAAGTGCCGGCGGACATGTGCGACGGCATCTACCGCGTGATCTCGGCTATCCTCTGGCTCGGCAACCTCAGCTTCCAGGACGTCGACGGCGAGCGCTGCGAGCTGACCGCCGAGGACCGCGCGATCGTCGAGACCGTCGCGCCGCTGCTGGGATTGCAGGCCGAGGACCTCGCCAGGATAGTTCTACAGCGCGAGATCAACGTGCGCGGCAACATCACCGAGATCCCGCTGCGGCTGCAGGAGGCCAAGGAGAACAGACACGCCATGTCCAAGGCCCTCTATTCCAGAACCTTCGCTTGGCTCATCAATCACATCAACAACTGCACCAATCCGGGCCAGGACATCTCCAGGTTCCTCGGTGTCCTCGACATCTTCGGCTTCGAAAACTTCGCCACCAACAGCTTCGAGCAGCTCTGCATCAACTACACCAACGAGAAGCTGCACAAGTTCTTCAACCACTACGTTTTCGCGCTCGAGCAGGAATTGGTGAGCTTTCGCAAGCGCGCATCTGGCAACTGGCAGCACGCACGCTAACCCTCTTTCGTTTCAGTATCGCCAAGAGGAAATTCAGTACTCGCACATCACCTTCACGGACAACACCAGCTGCTTGGAGCTCATCGAGAAGCCTCCGCGCTGCGTTCTCAAGCTCCTTACCGAGCAGTGCCACATGCCCAAAGGCTCGGATCTTGCCTATCTCACCAATTTGCACACGGAATTCGAGAGCCACCCGTGCTACCTCAAGGGCGAGGATCGGCGCAAGTGGGAGAAAGAATTTGGCTTGAAGCATTACGCTGGCTCGGTCACCTACTCCATCGAGGGTTTCGTCGACAAGAATCGTGATGTGCAGCAGGACGTGTTTTTCGACTTCATGACCAGAAGCCAAAATGAGTTTGTCAAAGAGCTCACGGATTTCCAGGTACGTCTCTTTCAAATGCCATCATCGATCGTTCATGTCGTTCATGTCGCCTGCAACTGTCGTTTCATAAATTTTCCAACAGGACCTTCTTGGCTGCACCTACGGCCGAACCTCTAGTAACGCTACCACCCTCTCAAGGGGTACGTCTAAGGGGAAGCCGACTCTCTGCGATACTTTTCGACAGCAACTTCAAGCCTTAGTCGATGTGCTGCAAGGCACGACCCCTTGGTACGCGCGTTGCATAAAGCCAAACATGGACAAGAAAGCTAACCACTATGACGAGAAGTTAGTGCTGGATCAGCTTAGATACCTGGGCATGCTGGACATCATTCGAATCAGAAAAGAGGGTTTCCCGACACACATGACTTTCACTGACTTTTTGTCACGATACCGCTGTTTGGAAAAGAGTAGATTCGCTTTGCCCAAAGACGAAAAAGAGGCCGTTAGAACTTTAATTAAAAATAAGAATGCAATGCCAGCCGAGTGGCAAATTGGCAAAAACAAAGTTTTTCTCAGGAAGACCGTTCATGAGCCTCTCGAAGATGCGAGGAATCAAATTATTAATAGTAAAGCTACGCTTATTCAGAAGACGTGGAGAGGATGTGTAGTCCGTAAAGGTAATATTTGAAAAAAAACAAAAAAAAAGCTTTAAAATATTATTATAAAAATATAGTAGGAGTAGGAGGGAAGATCGAGTTACATTATCAAGTGAATAATTTGCTTTTAGGATACCGGCGACAAAAGGATGCCGCTTTAAAGATACAGCACGCTTATCGCGGCTGGAAATCGCGCATAATATTTTTGAAGAAGCGACGAGCTGCAATAGTCATACAGTCACATTTGCGTGGAGTTTTTGCACGGGAAGTGGCGTCTGCATTAAGGGAATTGAGGCGCGTCGAGGAGGAGATGCGGAAACGCGAAAGGCTTGAAGAAGAAAGACGACTTATGGAAGACAAAAAGGCCCTTGAGGAGAGTCAGAGGTAATTACTATTTTTTACTATCTCACACAATGAATCTAACAATTTTTCTCAAATGGCGTTATTAACTTGTCTTAATATCCATGGCCGGGATAATGTTATAAGAACGTTCGTTTGTATAATTATAGCAATCAATACAATGGTATGGCCGGTATGGAGGCTGGGTAAGTTTGTCAAATTAAGAGTGAAGATTTTCCGATGTGTCTTGTACTTGGCATGTGTTAATCAAATCACGTCCTATCTTATTACTAAAACAATATTATGGAAAAATTTTATTTTAATAATTTGCTTGATACACTTGCTGTTCTTACTCTTATAATTTACAATTTATACTGAACTGTAAATTTTTTTTACTTTTTTAAAACACAATACAAAAAATCAAGACACTTCTTCTTAAAAAACATGTTCCAATTTGATGATTCACTCAATAGTTTGAAACAAACCTTTAGGTTTTTTTGGTTGGATGTATCGAATCTCACTAACACCGTATTGTCGATTGCTATAAAATTATTTGAGATCTTTCAAATGCTGAATTTCTTTGTTTTGCAGAAAAGCGCAAGAGGAGATTGCTGCTCTTTCGCAAATGGCCGAGCAATTTAATTCCAAGATGGCCAATAACAATAACAACAATAGCAATGGTCCAACTGCAGAATCTGTGGATCTTGACAATCTGTTTTCTTTCCTATCCGACGTACAATCTTCAAAGACCAATCAAATTATAGAGGAAATAGATCAACAAATCACCGAATTGGTAGAAAACCTCGATATAGAACTTGAATCAGTGATACAACAGGAGCTTGAGAAAAATAATAAGACCAAAGAGAAACCACTAGAAGAAAAGACTGCAGTCATCGAAGAAAATATTGTTACTGGACAGAAGAAAGGGCCGAGTTTGCCTGAGCCGACTGGGCCACCTCCGCCTCCACCGCCACCACCTCTTCAATTTGCCAATGGAATGACCAACGGAGCAACAATGCCAAAAAAACAAGAGCCAATTTATGAGTCAGTTCGTCTCTGGGATGAAAATGGACCGTCTAGTCCAGTCATAGTAAATGGTAATGGGATTCATACTAATGGCCATCTTCCTGAAGAAGTACATACCATACCATCACCGACAATTGCCAAAGAATCTCAAGAAATCAAAAAGGTAAGCGTGGATTTATCAATAGAGGTTTAGAATAACAATTATTGTCAATAGTTATTTACTCATAAAAACAATTTTAGGTTGCTCCTGTAACACAGCCATCTCAGCTTGAACAGAAGAATATTATCTCTAATAATAATCACAACCAAATGTTAAATTACGTTAATAATCAAACGCATCTACAACAAAATGGCCACAATAACTCGGCACAACAAACGCATATTACACAACAACTACAGCAGCAACAACAACAACAGCAGCAGCAGCAGCAGCAGCAGCAGCAAACATCGCAAAAACAATTGCAGCAGCAACACGCACAAAAACAAATACAACATCAACAACAACAACAACAAATTACACAAAAACAACTACAACACCAAGCACAAAAACAATTGCAACACCAGCAACAATTGTTGAAACAACAATTGCAGCAGCAGCAACATTTGCAACAGCAACAACTGCAAGCAAATCACAAGCAAGAACAAGAGACAACAAAGGATCAGCAACAGCAACAGTCTGTAGAACGTGAACAGAGACGTAAATGTCGCGTAGACCGAAAGCTGCAAGAACTTGAGGAGAGAAAAACTGAAGTTACAGAAGGAGGTGAAAATTATCACGACATTGTTGAATTTGCACAGAATTATTTCAACAGTCACGAGCGCTCACCCGAAGGCACAATAATGGCCACGCTCACGAGGAAATCAAAAGGAAAGAGTTTGGAATGTATTCCAAAGTATGAAATGGTCACATATTACAAAGGAGCAACAATCCCCAATTCACACATTCATCTGTACGATCCGGATAATGTTAACGTAGCATGCACAGTTTTTAGGGTAAGTATTAATCAAATTATTATTATTATTTTATTAATCAAAGTCAAAACACTAAGGATTTGATTCATGAAAATGTGGTATATTTTTCAGGATCTTTGTAAATATCTTCGAGGTGAAATGAAATTGGACCAAGAAATCACAGCTATACAAACTATAACAGGTTTCGGCATAGAGAGAGAGGAGCTGCGTGATGAAATTCTGGTACAATGCATGCGTCAAGCAACCAATAATCCGAATCCCGAATGGGCTGAGCGTGTCTGGCTTCTACTGTGTTTGGCAATCGTAGCTTTTCAGCCTAGCAAATTGCTATACAAGTATTTTGTGTCTTTTCTCAAGAAGAATTTGGCACTCGAAGGGAAATTGCGACAGTATGTGCAATGGTGTCTTGACAATTGTAAAAATACCAAAGTCTCGTGCCGACAATATCCTCCGTCAACCGTTGAGATTGCTGCCATGAGAAGATTAGGAACGATCGTGTGTCGATTTTTCTTCTTGGATGGTAGGACAAAGGCTATCGATGTTCATCCAACTGACACTGCAGCTGATGCGGCTGCTAAGCTGGCTGAAAAATTAGGATTAAGATCTCTCGAGGGATGGGCTATTTATCAAAGTAGACCTGATGGAGAAGAACACGTCAGAGCTCACGATTATTTATACGATGTTATTGCTGCTTGGGAGATGTAAGTTTTTAATTTCGTATTTTCATTCAAAAGCAGAGTAAAATTTTGAAATCAATCTTTTCCGCAGGAAACAATGCAAATTAAATACAACACAATCTGGTTTTACGACAATACGTAGAAACAATCAAACTCTTGGAAGTGGTGACAATCGTTTCATATTTAAGCGAAGACTTTTCCGAAACACACGAGAACTATCTCAAGATCCGGTTGAAGTCAACATGCTCTATGCTCAAGCGGTTTATAATGTTGTTAAGGTAAATTTCTTGCATCGAGCTTGATACATATTTTTCTTCAAACTCTTTAGTTTCAACATTTGTTATTTGTTCAGTGTGACGATTTCCCGATAACCGAGAAGGTAGCGCTACAACTTGCTGGACTGCAGGCTCAAGTGATGTTAGGAGATCCAAAGGATAACGACCGATTAGATTACTACAGCGAAATCGAGACATTTTTACCATACAGAATCAGCCGCGCTCGCGGCGACGATGTTTGGGTGCCAATACTTGCCCAAGCACATCGACAATATGGCTCTGGTCGCCTCGAACTTACAGCCAAAGTGCTCTACTTGTCTTGCGTCATGCAATATCCCCTTTATGGAACAACTATGTACAACGTCACGTACCGCGGTTACTGGTCATATGGTAATCAGCTGATTCTAGGAGTGAACTGCGAGGGTCTCATGTTGATCAAACCTGATGATAAGTTTATACTTTCCGAGTATCGATACCAAGACGTGGAAAGTATTATGTTGGACCCGAGTGATTCATTCATAACAATTTCATTACTAAGAGGAGGAGGAGGAGGAGGATCAGAAAGTACACACAAGTGTTTCGTTTTTGAGACGTCGCAGAAAAACGAAATAGGCAGTTTGATTGCCAGTTACTGTCCAGCTCTCGCAGGCTGGATAACAGATAATGAAGGGCCAACTAAGAAACTGAAAAACATAACTAATGAAGATAGATTAAGGCTTTACCATTACTTGATCAATTGTCGAAGGACTTTGGTCGATTCGGATGCTTTGAGAAAGCCACAAGACACTGGTGCTGGATTCTTTAGGAATACACTGAGAAGACTGTCGAAGCACAGAATCGAGAAACTACGACAAGAACACGGAAGTGGAACCGATCAAGGTGAAACTTACAAAGGGTTCCACTACGGTTACTGGGCGTTTAGTAGAATGGCTCTCACTCAGAGTTTGACCAAGTTACCAGAAGCAGAAGAACAGGTGGCCTTGAGTGTCTTCCAATTGATTCTAACGTATGCTGGTTTAGGTCAAAACGGTGAAAATATTCGACGCGCCGAAGACGAGCACGTGAATCTCATCCAATCGATAATGGAACGTTGCATGCGCAAAGAAGTGCTTCTGGGCGAGTTGTATCTCCAGTTGATCAAACAAACAACTGATCATCCAGATCCTAACAGTCGAGTGAATTTAAGGCACTGGGCCTTACTGTCATTAGCTTGTTCGGTCATTTTACCACCGCAGAAAATTGTTAGAAAATATCTCATCACTCATCTGAAGCGATGCGCTAGCGACTTCGTGACAGAAGAAGGTAAGTATGCGAGATTTGCAGAAAAGTGCTTATATAAAACTCAGGGAACATGGAGAAGACAGTGGCCACCTAGCAGAGAAGAAATTATGTGCACTATCAACAGAAGACCACTGTATGCAAGATTTCATTTTATGGACGGTCAGTATCACGCTGTAGAATTCCATCCATCATCGACGGCAAGGGACGTTATGGAATTGATCAAAATCAAAATTGGACTAGGTGAAAGTGCTTTAGGTACGTTGCAACGTGCGAGTCATGTATTATACTTAGTCGAATAGGTTATCTAATTATTTTCTTATTCATGTTTAGGATACGCAATCTACGAAGTGCTTGGCACGTCTGACCGAGCGCTGTTACCTGACGAGAAAATTGCAGAAGTCATGTCTAAATGGGAAAAATATAGAAATTCTAACAATTCAAGTCAAAATACTCAGTCGCGAAAACATGTGCATCACTTCTTTTTGTTCAAGAAACACTTGTTTTTGGATCAATACATGAATCTCGATGATCCTGTTGAGAAAGAGTTACTCTATCATCAGGTTCTTCATGACCTTCGTGCTGACCGTTTTCCAATCACAGAAAAGGAAGCTGTATGTTCGATATTCGCCTTCTTGAAAGACGAAAAATTTTGTGAAAAACTATTGTTGTAATCGATATTTGCTCGATTTCAGATGATGTTATCGGCTTTACAAGCTCAAGTGGAACTTGGAGACTGCGAAGACCACATTACGGTACAGGAGTATCAATCTATCGCCGGTCATTGTCTACCTTCGCGCCTTGTACCAAATCTCTGCTTGGATGGCGTCGTACAACACCACCAATCTTTACGCGGCATGACACCTCCTGAAGCTAAAAAGGCTTTTCTCAATTTGATACAGTCGTGGCCGTTACATAGAGCTACCATTTTTGACGTCATGCAATCCTTTACTTCGAATTGGCCTCGAGTACTTTGGCTCGCCGTTGACCAAAAAGGTTTGCACTTACTTGAACACCGTTCCAGAAATGCATTATGTACTTACGAATACGGGAGCATACTCAGCTATAACCCTGCCATCAACTGCTTAATGATTATTACGGGTACCGATAAGAAACAAAGCAAAGTCATATTGACAACCTCTCAGGTAAAAATAATTTTAGATTATCTTAGATATTTTCAGAACATTTTTGCTGAAAAAAGAAATTCGTAGAAAGAAGACTATTCGTAATATCTTTCTCTTTTCATAGGCTTTTCAGATAGCTAATCTTATTCGCGAGTACATGGAGGTATTGGGTATACCTTTGGAAATTCGCAAGCGAGACTCTGCTTTAGTACAGCAGATGCAGCTTCAACAACAACAGCAACAAGCAAATGGTACGAGTGGTAATCGGAAAACTCGGCCAGCAACAGCGTTGCACAGAGGTGCCCCTGTTATTCATTCGCAAGCTAGTTAAAGATAGTTTTTATCAGTCATCTACTGGAAAAAGTAGAGTTGCTGTGTATATTTAAACTCACAAATAATGGAACATGGTTGTTTCATGTCATCTTCCGATTTGCTATGTATATTTATTATTGTAAAACAAACCTGAAATTTTTAAATAAGTATGATTATCTAACACGTGGTTGGAAATATTATAAATTTAGTTATCAATCAACTTTGTAATCTGTTGTACATTACTTCTTCGATTCATTATCGATGAATATTTTTTATACGGCGGTCGAGGCAGTCATTGTACTATTGAAACTACTTAATTGTTGACTTGTATCTATTTTACTTACACTGTATATTTAATGTGTAATTTTAAATATTACATGGAAAGGTACAGTTTAGTACGCTTTAATGTGTAAGCTTAGAAATTTATATGATAATTAAAACAGAAACGATAATTTATAACTAATTGATCGCTTGTAGAAGGTAATGATTAGATAGTGCAAATTTATTACACTGAATCGTAGAATTACAATAATGCAAAGTACTGCCATGACAAATTGTTTATTGACTTCTGTTGATACAGATCACTTGAAACAATTAAAGAGTTTTCGTACGGATTATTGAATTACAGTAATGAATTCCCATATTCATAGAGTTGGCAATTTATTTGTGTCGTTATATAATATATATACTTGTAACAGTTGTTGCCTTTTGTATGAATATAACCTATACCTTGTCGTTTTTATGAAACGTAAAAACTTGTAAAAACAATAAATTGTACGATGTATGGGAAAGAGGTTCGTGATATCAGCTATATGAGGAGATTATATATATACACACATTCATAATTGTAAAGTTGCTAGGAATAATAAGCAAAGAAGTTATTATGACTGCATTTTCATCTGCGACTTTTAAATTTTATCGATAATTTTAATAATATAAAGCTAATATTGTTTGAGTGAACTTCAATTTTTTTAATTTTATTATCGGATACTAACTAAAATTCAAGTGATTCAACAACTTAATATCTAGCAAAATTAGAATGATTTAGAATTTAATTTTGAAAATTGACAATTGTTCACTATTCGATGCAAATCAGTAAGGTTTATCTACAAATCGAAAAATGCGGCTCCCACTGTGTCTGAAAAAGATGCTATGAAGTGGTATACATCAATTTTTGTGTTGCCTATACAAGAATACGTCTGTGCGATTATGACCGTAAATTAATTAGATATGTAGGCTGTTGGTTATTCAAACAACGTGATCTATCAATTTTCTGAAGATATTTATACAAGACAATTTTGCTTGTGATGTACACTGATATTGTATACTGATTACTAAAACTTGATTTTATGAATATATAAATGATTAGCGATATATATAAAGAAACATAAGCTGCATTTTATATAAGTGTTTCTGCTTGCGATAATATTCATTATTAAAAAAACTAAAGAAATATAATAAAATGTTTAATCTTACGCTATAGCAATGTATTCAAACATAAACTTTGAATGGATTGTTTATAAATAAGATTTCAGCCATCCAGCACGAATACATTTTTATCGCAAACGACGCACAAAAGATGCAAATTATCCAAACTGTACAAAGTTTTTATGGTGATTGCCGATTGAAATTGCATATCAATCATTACATTTTAAGCAATATTCCACTTGGATTGACATTTTCATACATAACGGCCTTGGAAAAAATAAATTCACAATTAGAAACAAGTACTATCCGCATCATATGACTTACAGATTCAATTAACAAAAAAAATTTTATAAACTTCCATCATTAAAATTTTGAACACTTTATACAAAAATCGGTTTCTATCTTTATATCGTTGTTTGAATTTTTACAAACATCAAAGACTTTGTTCATTATATGCGCTGTGCCTCAATTATAATAACGTCCAAATTGATAGGTATGAACACATTTACGGTAATATAAAAATGATTTTATTTGTAATTATTTTCTTTAAATGTAAAATTTTTTCGTTTATTTATACTAGTTGTCAGCATGTAAATATGAGCTATTGACGGTAAAGATAGTTCCGTAAAGTATTTAGCCAAAGTAGAGCAGGCCCATTGAAACTTCGGACCAAGATTCGTTAAATATTTCAAATGCATGATTTGTTTGTATAAAGTTTAATATAATATTAATGCATCAAAACTTTTTTCTTTAGAATGTTAACGCTAACGCCATCAAACCTGACTTGACGACACATTTATTTGGATAAAGAATTTTTAATAGTACTACCTATGTATAAAAAATAGTGGCATTTTCTTGTACTTTTATACAGAACCGATTCATTTCGATTTCTTACTAAAAAGCAATTTGATATTTGAAATATTTATATGAAGATCTACAACAAACCTGCAGTTATAAGAATAATTCTTTGATATTGGAGCTGAATATTTATGAATGCTAAGGCCGACTGTGATCAGCACTGAGGGTGCGTTCAAGTAAACCAAGTCTTCAAGGTAAACATTAAAAAAATGGGTTGAAACAAGTAAGAGTATATCGATGCGAAGTTGAAGAAATTAGAGAAGAAAATCGTCGAGTGCGAAAGTACATAAAGTTATATGTGTGCCTGATATGCAATATTATATATAGGAATGCCGAATGGGTTGTGTAGCTTAATGAAACAATAAAAGCAAATTAATGAATTATTGGTTGACAATGTTATTGAAAAAAATCTATTATAAAAGAGATTGCTCTGTAAATATTATATATTAAGTTTATGGAATAATTAAATGCTCTCAAATGACGGTCAGCGTGAGAGAAATAATGGAGATATATTATTCGGCATCACGAACAGTCAGTGCGACAAAGATGAAGCAGATGAAACGCACAGTTTGCATACATATATGCAAACGAATACAGGCATGATAGAACGCGTCTACGTATTATAGTAAACGTATTAATATACTCGGACTCTGTATTGGCAAAATAATAAAGTCGCATTATATTGAAAAAATCATCATGCGTACTTACTTGAATTGCTGCTTATTATGAGCATCGTCATGGTAAACTAAATCATTCAAAGGTTCAATGGATTCAATAAATAATCATTGAAGACTCGATGTATAGATACATATATTTTTTATTTACGGTTTTCTTTACACGATAATCAGACAAGTAACTGTGTTCGCCGCGCGGCCACCCATTCAACCCGTAGCCTCGGCCCTTTTTGACGCTCGCACGTGAAGATCTCTTATGTGTATTTGGTTCATATTGGAATATCATGTGCGTTAAGCATTGCTTTTCACGCTTGTTCCAAGTTATAAGGTATATATTATAAAGCGCCGCACCAAATAAAAATGAAAAATATTAAAACGGCACTTGAAAAACGCAAATAATAAATAAATAAATAAGTAAATAAATAAATAAATAAATAAATAAATAAATAAATATAGAAAGGTAAATAGCGCTTGGTGTACATAAAATTGAAGGCCGAGGCACGGGCTTTCGACGAGCGTTAGTTTTGCGAACCACGCACGCGTACATATAGTATAGATACATATGAACTTCTATCTATAATCTACGGTCCCGCTAAAGACGCAGATCTTGTGCACTTATGTGTTGTTTAGTTTTTATTTTTACTCTGATCTGTTTAGCCATTCATTGGCTGACTGGATTGTTTTTATTGACTCCTTTTGATGAGACATTCTTGCATATTCGACGCGCTACGGGCTTCGTTTGCTTTATTCAGACACCTGTCATTTTCCATATGTATTTGTTCATTGGCTCGATTTTTTTGAAATGTATTCTTTGTATTGGCGTGGTGATTGACAGCAAGAAAAAGAGAACGGAGCGCACGCACCTCGTATTATACTCTCTACACTACCTGATTAAACGTGCTGAACGCACAATGTAGTCGCTAATGTGTTGGAAGAATTGTCATTATTAATTCGCATTGCGCAGTCCATTCTCATTTTCAATTCGTCATGTGTACAACCGATATCTGTTTTTTGTTTTTTGTTCTGTTCCTTTACTTCTTTTGGGTTTGTATGTATCACATTTTTGTTTATCTCTCTAACTGGGGTTTTTATTCTTAAAATCTCTTACGATTTACGAAGCAACATCAAACGTCTAAAGCTTCCGATAAAGAGTACACAAATTCAAACTTTTTTTTAACATTTTGCTTTTTACGTGAATAGGTAGAGCATGCGTGGACTTAACCAAAATTAATTATAATTCAATGCCTGGCCATTGTCGTCAAACGGAACGGAAACGATACTACGTATTTATGTAGTTGCGGTAACGCTCATCTTATATTTTTCCTTAAAAAGAGCGACCATTTGTTGGTTTAAAGCTTGTCTTTTTTGCGAATACATGTTTTGCGTTTGTCGAATGTATTAATGAATTATAAATTTTACTTATGGTGCTTATTCTCGCAAATAAACGTAGTCGTTGTATTGCGAGTAATCGTACATTGGCTCGAAACGCGGAGGGAACTTAAGTACTTTCCTATGGCTCCAAATTATTTATACATTCGCTTGTTGATCCACTCTGTTCCTTTCGTTGTTTCTAGTAAGGTATCGCGTGATCCTAATTGCATTTTTCTATAGCGTATAAGTACAAAAGCAAAGTTTTACGCATTTTCAGTTACTTTTCATAAATAATTTTTGTAGAAAGTACAAATTTAAGTTAAGCTAAAGCGGGATGCAATATTGTGCTGTTTCGCAATTACAATAACAAATAACAAACAAATAAATGTATAAATGAATATCGTATAAAGTAAATAAATGCATCGATCGGTCGGTTGAAAAATGCGCGCGAAACACGTAACGCATGTTAACGTGTTAAAACAAATCAACCGAAATCCGCTCGATGTTGCTTCGCATGAATATAAAACAAAACCATTTAAAACAACAAATAAACTATATAACATACAATTGTAACAAAAACGCACAATAACATTAAATACAAATGCAAGCGATTTTTCGAATAAAAAAATGCACGACGCCTTTCACATAAAAATAATGATATAGATATGCACTTTTCCAACGTTCACATTAACACTAAGAAGAGATGAAACAACGCAGTGTTATTGTTCCCGAGCATCTTAATTGCAAGCAATTAATGGTTCTTTCAAAATGCCGATTGCACCTAATTTGCAAGCTCAACGTAACACAACAGCGACGACGAGGTAACAACATCGAATTATAATCAGGTTAATACATGCCTATGTATTCGTTTATCGTCCAAGTCACATTTCTGTGAGTAGAATCAAGGTCTTGGTGACACCGCTAAGTAGGATATTTGGCCTTGACATCAAAATGAAGAAAGAGCGAGAAGGAAAGTGAGAGTCAATGGCCTTGCGAGATCATTGTTTGGTGATTCCGGATCAATGAAAACTTAGTAAGAACAAAAAGTTGAACACTGACGTTCTCGACTCGGTAATAAGTAACAATACAACTAAAAACTAAAGATGTGTGCATTGCGGTGCAACACTTGAAAACTAGTATGAGATACGGCGGATCATTTGATAAGGAGATTAGTTGAAAGTTAAAAAAGCATTACTCTTTTTCCCTCTAACTCTTTCGTTCGAACAGCGGCAGGGGTGCGGCCTCGTTAAGCTAATTCCCTTTGTCCTTTTTTTCGACATCATAAATAATTTTTCGGACTTAGGTACACGAGATTATGCTTAAGTACAGGAATCACTTGGACGATAAATCGTATGCGTACAAGTACTGTTACGCGTGATATTCTGGCGAACGGCAATGCTGAAACTGAAAACAACATACTTTTTTTTCGTGTGATTAGTATACAAGGCGCGAGATGAAGCGTAGTCGCTCAGAAGCCGCAGGCTATTTTCACTATTGATAAATGCGCGCGCGCGCACGCATATATATAACATATTTTCATGACGAGCACGCACGTTTTTTATTCGGAGGAGTTCTGGGCCTGTTTCACATCACTCCTAGTAAAAAACAGTCGAATAGAAACATAGATAAATCTCGTATAGACACCGATCATATTTATATGATTTTTTCTATAATTCTTTTTTTCCCCACAATTTCATTATTTTTTTCTTATTAAAAAAAGGAGATTCAACATTGCATTCCACAGCAAAGACAATAAAAATACAAAATCAACCAACGTATTTCTATAAAAATTTTGCACAGAAATTTTTTCAACGTTTACGATACACTTACCGATGTTCGACAAAGATTTCCACAAAAAATCTTTATAGAAATGTACAAATATTTATTACACCTGTATATAATCGCTTTCTCTAATATATTTATTACGATTCTATGTTTCTATCGGACTCAATTTCGAGATTATCAGACGGATTTCAATGCTAATTTATAGAGAATTCAACTTTCTCCCAACGAAGCTTCCAAAGGTACGTATAGTTTTTATATCTAACTAGAGACAACGATTAAAGGTAGATGTTTAAGGTGTTTGATCGGCATTCCTACAATTATGAGTTATTTTTTATCTTTCACCTTCAATCCTCCATCAACATTCAACAATTATAAACAATACATTTTTTGTTACTTTGCTCCTAACAATAGTTTCGCCTCGACTATTACTTCAATTTTAAGCGTATGCTAAAATAAGTTAAATATATATTCATATATAATTATATATTTATTTATTTATAATACGCATAATGCTTGTATATAGACTCTTTGCTACGAACCACCAGTGGCTCGTGTTCACCAATTTAATTATCTTATATGTCTCTTCTTTATCTCACTGGCCGTTCATATGCAATTTTCCTTTTTTTCTATGAGCGAACATTCCGATGACGCGCGACGAGATTATCCTGATTTCTTGTCGTGAGAAATCGGAACAACGCGAAACTCAGGAAAAAAAATACGTTTTACCATGTACAAGTTGAGGGAAAACGCTTATAAATTTCTTTAGACGCGGGCAAGTTTTACAAATATTTGACTAGTGGTGCTCAAAAAAATAAACTTTACATATTATCTATTAAAGTTGTCGTGGTTAATTTAGCTAATAATGGAGAATAGAGGGGAGTGCAGCTTCAAACTTGGAATGTCTACTATAGTAAACATGTGAAAAGCTGATGCAATTGCGTGAATCTACATGTATACAGAAAAAATAGAGCGAAAAACCGATGCCCGCGCCCCGTCGATGAACCTTAAAGCAATTGAGTGCACAGGCGCAATAACATTTTCTCATCGTTTGAAAGCGGCCATCAATACGTATTTTTGTTCGCGACGAATCGACGTCATATGCACTAATAATAGTATCGATACAATTTTTTTTCACTCGCAAATTTTGTAACAAATAAAATAAAAATACATCATTTGTGGAACAAAGAATAGTTACGACGTGGATGACAAGTTTCACCTTGGCGAATTGGACTTGTTATTTCTAGGAAAATAATATTTCTTGCGTATATATATTTTTGTTTGTTTTGTTTTTTGACTAGAGATCATAGTACTATGAAAAGTAATCGCTTTACTTTTCTGTGCCCATTTCTTAATCTGATACTAAGCAGAAAGTAGAGACGTATCCAAAAGAGGAATTTCGCTCAACTTTTATTTTAGGAAGTAATACGGCGAAGTATGATAATTGCTCACCTTCGTTGGCGAGCTTAGCACACAACGTTATCTTCAGCGCCTCTGATTTTCAACTTCCTTTCGTAGATATTTTTCCAATAAAATTCAAAACGAATCATTATATAATTCAAGTTATTTTCTTTACTGGGCAACGAATCTACTGGGATTGAAGTCAGCATTGATAAAGGAGAACCCGGCAAATTCATCTTGATTTATACCCGCGTCTGAATGTATTGGTGTCAATACTGGCTCTTCCTTCGTAAACTCGGCGTCGAAATTCACAGCATCTTTTTTGTTTTTCTGCA
The DNA here is from genome assembly GCF_024137745.1 of Phymastichus coffea. Taxonomy (NCBI): domain Eukaryota; kingdom Metazoa; phylum Arthropoda; class Insecta; order Hymenoptera; family Eulophidae; genus Phymastichus; species Phymastichus coffea. The sequence goes on along the minus strand of NW_026706898.1, from coordinate 196,213 downwards.
ATGACGAGTAGCATATGAGAATAAAAGTTTACTAAAGTAATGCTGTAGTAAACAAAATTGATTAGACTTACGATTTTTGGCTTGAAGGGAGGTTTGATTTTACGTGCTTCCAAAGCTTCCCAGTCCATGTTCTGAAAGAAAGGATGTGACCTGATTGCACTCTCCCCACCATTGGCAGCGGCGCAACCGAGCCTCCTCGCGGGATTCTTCGTCATGAAGCCTTTCAAAATCGAAACAGCCTCGTCGCTTAGCCAAACTGGATACAGCACGTCGTCTCTCAAAATCGATTCGAACAGATCGTCTTCGTTATCAGCTTCAAAGGGCGGCTGACCGACCATCATCTCATACATTAGAACACCCAGTGCCCACCAATCAACACTCGCACCGTACTCAAGTTCCTGAAGAATTTCTGGGGCAATGTAGTCGGGCGTGCCGCAGAAGGTTGCCGTGGTTTGACCATCGAGGATATTCTCCTTGCACATGCCAAAGTCCGCGAGCTTGCAGTGTCCTTCTTGGTCCAACAGAATGTTATCGAGTTTAAGATCGCGATAAATAACGCCATATTTGTGCAGAAATTGTAGAGCCAGTGTTACTTCTGCAGCGTAGAAACGCGCGCGAGATTCTTCGAATTTGCAAGCTTTCTGAATTTGAAACATCAAGTCACCTGTGAACGAAATGTTCAAGTTTTAGCGAACATTAATTTAGCGAACATATGAACGAGAAAAGAAGAGAATAGGTCAATCACCTCCGTTGACGTACTCCATAACGAAAAACAATCGTTCTTTTGTCTGAAAGCAACTATGCAGGGCTGTGAGAAATGGATGCTTGGCCGCTAAAATTAAGATTCGTTTCTCCGTCATCGTGCAATCGACATCGTCGTCTTGGATGATAACGTCTTTCTTCAAAACCTTGACAGCGTAAATTTCATCTGGGTGGCCCTTTCGCTCTGCGAGCATGACTTTTCCGAAGCTACCTTTGCCTAGTACTTTAATGAAGTTAAAATCATCGATGCTCATCCTGTCGCCGCTAGCTGCGCTTTCCCGTGCCGCCTTAGCTTCTCTCTGTTCTTGAGATTGGTGCGCCGACTGTGCCTCATTGGGCGCGACGTTTTCGTTAGCTGAGCTTGTACTCGCGTTACTATGTATAGACGATGTGTAATTGATCTTCGATTGCCTCAATTTGTCCGAGGAGATGCCTACTGAGTTGAGCATATCGGCCAGTCGCTTCATGTTAATGCCGCAGTTGTTTGCCACATTCTTTTGACATCGCTTATGGACGCTCATTTCACAGGCTGAAACATGTCGCAAATTGCAGCTATGTTCTGGTAACGGGATACGAAATTTTTTTAGTATCTCGGTTTTATACCTTCACATTTTACACCTTGACGAAATAATCCGTATAGTAGAGAACCGCAATGATCACAGAATGTGAACTTTTTAAAGTTGTGCAAAATGAAGCGATGCGGAACATCAATGTTGAATCGCTGCTGAATCGGTAGGTTTACGTCCTTGCCCTGCAATTTACGTATGTATCATTAAATTACAGTGATGTTACAGTAGCGATAAAATTATGAAATTTTCATTTAATAAGTGATAATAAGTATGAATTCGGTAGTTTAAATTGAGAAGAATTAAGAATTAAGAGATAGAATTAAGAAGTTAGAAATCTTTTCATTACCTCATTTCTCATCCCTGGACACTTGGTGACAACCTGCTCATGACATCTTTTGTGGACAACACAGGTACATACTGAAACAATAGGGAATGATTGTGAAAAGGTGGTAACAATGAATGTGACAACATAGATCCCAAGCTTGCGCATGCATTTTAGTAAATATTGTATGGAATAAATGGTGACGTAACTGAAAAAGTAAAAAAGTATAGATAAATTGAATGGGACGGTACACAGTGACGCAAAAAGAGAAACAAGATATAATCCGCTTTTGTAATGAAAAAATGCATTCATTTTTATGATTCTCGATGGATAAAAAACTGAAAGAAATGATAAGTTTCGTTAATTGAAGCCTAGCGTGATGTGAAATCATAACAGCTTGCAAAAAATATATACATAAGCGAAAGATGGAGTACGAAAATAATCATGTTTTCTTTTTTAATTCTGAGGTGGCTGCGTAACATTAAAGTTATTATAAATAAAAGTACAGCACAGTATGTAGATAAAACAGATGCTGCTAAACGTCAATAACCAGGAGTGGGCATCATTTCGTATAAATATGATGACTTTTGTGTCATTGAATTCATCCAAGTGTAGTCCAGTACAATGGCTAGACTATATAAGATAAGTAGGACGTCGCGAAGAGCAAATTGAATAATATAGTGTCGAAGCGAAAGCGAATTTTTTGTAGACGACACTAATGGAACAGACACGCACAAATCGCCGCATATAAAAATCGAGATTAAGAGTGTGAGAAAGGGGGTGGGGGTGGGGAAGAGAGAGAGGGAGAGAGAGAGAGAGAGAGAGAGAGAGAGAGAGAGAGAGAGAGAGAGAGAGAGAGAGAGAGAGAGAGAGAGGATTCACATTCATAAAAAGTATTGCCCAGGCCTGGTGAAAACACAATTAATATAATCGCTGAGTAACGTGACTTGTGTCTTTCTCACCTTGACACTGATAGCCCTGCTTGCCCAAGCCCCTGAAATACAACAAGACAATAACGCATCACATCATCTCCTCCAGCATTATTATATTATCCCTCAGTTAGGCAAAATCAGAGTGTAAAGAAACACATATGTAGGTAAGATGTGTGTGCGATATATGTACATGTGTTGTGTTTTAATCCCTTCTCCGAGAAAGTTCGATCTTACACTCACGATCGTAGAAAGACTTTGTCTATTGCGAGAAACAATGAGAGGTAAGGAGAGAATATGAGTGAACTGCGAGAGCAGATGAAACTAAGTATGTGTTCGTACTTATCATACGTCTTTTTATCATCTGGATGCTACGCGTCGCTTTGTTTTCTTACTTTACCCATGTGATTATTGTATCGAGGTCGCGATTACCAAGAAAGCATTTCAATTTCTAGATATGGAACCAATTAGTTTATTCTGTTTTACCATAAAACCTTTCGATTGTGTTAAAGAAACATTAGTATAATTATTCTTCTATTGATAGCTATATATTTTCAGATGAGAGTATTTTAATCAAAGTGATAGTTTATGCCTAGTAGTTACTTTCGTAATAGACCATTGATCTTCGTTTTTTTTTCAAGTTTCAATTCTTTTCACTTGCTTCGAACAATCCGTGCACCTTGAGAGGATATTTCAAATAATTTCATAATTCCCATCTCCATGATCTTTTGCAATTATTCACCGACGACACTTATAAACCGATGTTTTTTGTTCGAGTGATTACCGATCGATGCAACGATTATTCAGGCTTACAATTTTTTCACAAAGTTGGACTGTAAGTAAATACTTAATTATGCGTTAATTACAAAAAAATAAATCAGTGGAAATATCTTAGTTGACTAGAATTATAATTACATTTTAATTAGTCACTAAAATTCATAAAAAACCACGTGTATGATATGTCGTTATAAAAATTTCTCAATATTAACTTTAATTTCAAATTGTTAAGTCTGTCACCAAAGTCACAAAAGAATTGAAGCATGCATAACCCAATGTCAGTTGCTTGAAAAATATTGTATCGTATATATTTATTACTTACCAGATAAAATCTCGACAGTGTGAACAGAAGGTGGGCTGTCTTAAGAAGGTGGCCATGAACTTGTGTCCATTAACCTGGTGAACTCTTCGCCGCATAGCACCTCGGCGACCCATGAAGCCCTGTTGTCTCTCCTTGAATTCGCGCCTGGGTTGTTTGCTTGAATTGGTACTGCCAACACTGTCTCCGTCTGGTGCTCGACATCCTGCTTGTTGTGGCTGAGTGTTCCGTTGCAATTCTATTCGAACTTTCAATTTTCCCTGAGGTTCCAAATCAACCTGAAACATTTTCAATTGTTAATTCAACTATATGAGTACTGGTAACAAAGATTTTAAATTAATAACATAGTTAATATTTATCTGTTACATCAGATATTGCTGATGTTCTACTTAATCTGTATGGTTCTGTTCTTATATTCACTGTGCATTTTGAATTCAAAACTTTCATCCTATCAAGAGTTTGCTGCTGAATTTCATATAGTCTTTGTAAACACTTTATTTTTCCATAGTGCCTATGTGAACTATACATTTTTCTTGCATATGTTAATTATTATTTGTATAATTCAGCGTAATAAGCTCAGAGGATTACAGAGAAGCACAAGAGAACAACTGATGAGTATCAGATTCATGTGTATACTGATTACAGTCATACATATCTAAAAAAGATTCGTCTTCTACAATCTTATCTGTTTCTTTGCTGTCATAAAATTAATGCGTGGTTGCAAGTCAGAAAGCTTTTGTGCTGAATATAAGAGCAGAGCAAAATAGTAAATAAAAATGATCTATCAGTTGATGATTTTGTACAGTGAGTTCTACTTCAAGCAAATACACAATTAAAACTGCAGCTTTTTCCACAGTTTTCAAAGAAAAACATTACTATCTATAAGTCTGTTTACATTATATGACAAAGATTTGATTCTTATCTTTGGTAATTATATGCTTGAAAAAATAGGATTGAATATTTGTAGTACTTCATTGTTTTTTATAGATGGTGTGTCATCAATAAACTGCTATAATGTACAGATAACACTGATTTTATTTTTGACTACACAAGGTTGATAGATTAAATGAATACGTAAGTTATATAAAATAGTAACATGATAGCTGGAATATATCAATTTAACAAACTATTTTATCATAAGTTTTTAGATAAGTATAAAGTATAAGCAGTCGAGATTGGTGTAAAAAGATCATACCGAGAAATCAGCAGTTTCATCATCCCGCTGAATCAACTCTTCAAATGGTATATTGCAATTGGCTACAAAATCATCTGGTTGTAGCGCAGCATTATGGAAGACAGTAAGACCAAGTAGCGTGGCATCCTGTACTTCATGTGTAAAAGTTTCATTCCATACAGGATCAAATGTTTTGGCCTTTGTTGATGAGCGATTGAGGTACTTCTCATCAATGTCTAGCTGCACATAGGGATCTAGTATAGGTGACTCTTCTTGCCAGAACTTGCGTTGTTTGTCTGTAGCACGTAGTCCTGATGCTTCGCATATCTCTACTTTGATAGTACCCGTAAACATGACACTACCCAAGATAGATCAATGTGGGTAAAGAATATAGTGAGGGTGAGTGCAAGATTACACTCACGAGTAAATAAAGATCACTGGGTGAAGGAGATTAAAAAAGAAGCTGATGGAGAGTAGAGTAGAGTAGAGAGCAGAGAGCAGAGAGAGAGAGGGAGAGAGAGAGAGAGAGAAGAGAAAAAACAGAGGTAGAACTTGTATCACAGAGTTGTCATCTAGAAAGAGACAAGGATCCAGCCACTTTGTCCCAGGCAATTTGGGAATTCTGGCAACCCGTCGTTTTGAGCAATGGAAAACGCAGGCAGATAATGAGAGGAGATACGTAGAAGGGGTGTCGTTTGGTTGCGAGAATTGAAGACAGCACAGATTTTCGGAAAACCACACTAATAATTTCGCAGCACACACAGGGAGTTTTGCTTGCTGTCGCTATCACTATTACTCTCACTCTCTCTCTCTCTCCCTCGTTCACAGTGGTTGTGGCTCGCGCTTGGTGGTCGTGCTCCTGTTGGCAGCGGCCACTCCTGCTCGAGCCCCGCACCAGACGACGCCTCGGCAACAACAGCCCTTGGCGATGAGACTCCTCCGCGTGTTGATCTCAGTGGAGGTCAGCTTGAGGCGTCGTCGTTGTTCGCGAGCCTCGATCCACCCTGACAGCCATTTAACGTCGTCTACTCTCCTCTCTACGTTCCTTTTCTCTCGCACACACACACACACGCGCTTGTCTCTTACACTTTGGCCTCCCTCCCGCTCTTGTTACTAGTATCCTCCGTCTCAGTTGCGCGCCCGCCCGCGTGCGTACTTGTGCATGTGTTCTGTCTGTGCTAAGCTAACTGCTGATGTTGCTGCTGGGGTGGCCTCGCCACTGCTGCGGCCTCGCTTCGTGTGTATGTACTATGGCGACCCTCTTTGGGGAGGAAAAGAGAGCACGCGCGAGAGAGAGAGAGAGAGAGAGAGAGAGAGAGAGAGAGAGAGAGAGAGAGAGAGACAGACAGGGTGAGCTTGACTGGCCCCCCCTCTTTCTCCATTCGTGTGTATATATGTACGGTCTATATGCACACACCGACATCTGCGGCATACATCGCGTATTACTCCACTGTGTGGTCCTTTTACGTTGGACGTTTACTCTTTCAACCCTTGTGCACAGCCTACTCCGAGTTTACAAGTATCATGATTTCTATGCGTTTTTGCGTAGTCGAGTTCATTTGTGTCGCTCAGCTAGACGTCAGAATTCGTTAAAAATGAGCATAGTAGACCTAATTGGTCGGCCGAACTTGGTAAATTGATCGGGAAGAGAGGTAGGGTATGAGAAAGGGAGGGAGAGAGGGAAAGAGAGAGAGAGAGAAGATAAAACAATTAGAGGACTAGTCTACACTCTCTCGTTGCAGGCGTAACGGTAGGCGCGCGCGCTCTCGGGGGCAAATGTACGTGTTTTCACCCACACGCTGAGCAAGCGCAGTTTCTCTTTCTCTCTCTGTCATTCTGTCGCCGGGAGTCGCGCGAGGATGGCGACAGGACATGTCCGGCACTGCCGCCAAAGTTGAACCCGGTTAGATAATAATAATAACAATAAAATAAAATAAAGTAAAGTGAAGTGATTTTTGTGACTTGACGTGTTCGTAAAACTGAAAAGAGGATTCTTTCAACAATACCTATTCTTACGACATCTTGCTGACAAACCTAACCTAACTTAAACTATCCGTAAAGTAAAAGGAGCGCACGTGCGCAGCCTTTTACATAAAACATGGCCTGTCCCTCTCAAGGAGGAGGAATACATCATCTTCCCATCCCTTCCTTGAACATTTCTTCAAACCTAACCACACATCATAATAAGCCGAAAAATCAAATACAAGATTAAAACGCTATGGATATTACGGAAACAATAGAAGTGATTTCAACAAATAAGAAGAAAAATGCTACAGATGCACTAAGCACCCTAGAAAAAATCAAACAAATTAAAAAAAAAAAAAAATAATACACAACTTAATCAAAAAGTGGTTCCCTTACAAAGAAATTCCAATGAATTCAAAAATAATTCTAACAAAGGAGAAAACTTCTATCCAAAAGTTAAAGATATCGATAATCTAACAAATACTCATACTAAGCCAGCAGTCGATACAGCAGTGCCCCCTAACCAAACTTCCACAGGAACCTACACCTAAAACTCCTTTGTTCCGATGTTTACAGAATACGACAGTACCAACTACGGACCATATAAACTTTTCGTACAAGGCAAATCACCGACCCAAAATCCTGATGTCAATGTTATTGCAAGGGATATACTCAAAATTGTAAAAAACTTGTAAAAAATTGTAAAATGATTTCGAAGAATTTATTTAACTTAGTAAAAATTTCGAAGAATTTAACTTAGTAAAAATAAAGTACTAAGAAGCTCACTGTAAACATGTGATAATAGTATTAGTAACGATTAGAGATTTCGTAAAGACCAAAACAATAGTAACTGAACAGACATACGCAAAAGTTACAAACGTCTCATTAACCTGGGAAGAAATATGCAGGCTCGCCTATGAAGGCTGAAAAGTTTAGAAAAAAAAATTTTTCCCCTTGTCATTCAAGCTCATGCGCCTATATGGCTGGTCGAGGCAAAGAACGTCAGCGAGAGAAAGTGCTCGACACTCGACTTGTGCAGCTTTTCATATAGGTGTGCATGCGTATACACACCGAATGCACGTGAATTACCATTACTTGATCGTGCGACTGGCATGCTTTTCCCGTTGTCGCTCGAATAATCTATAAACGCGAAGAGCTTATGGCACCGTAAGCTTTGCAAGCGGACACGCTGTGGCGGCCTTTCTGTGTTTTCCAAGTTTAGAGTCTGGTCTATAATATCTTTGGTCTGCTCACATATCATCGTGCTATTTCGGATCGACCGGATCGCCCTCTTCCTTGCGAGTTGGCGCTTTTTTGCCTCGTTTGATTAACGACTCATCAGCGAAATCAACGAATGCATAACCGCGCGATCACGCATGGTAGTCGATATGATGCATATCCAGTTACACCTTGAAATACGAACTTTAAGAAAATTAAGTGGATATGATCAGAAGCTAGTCAGACATGTTGTAGCAGGGTGTCAGACTAATGAATTCTTAAAGTTCGTTAATTATCAATGGTTAATGATTTTACTTTTATCTCCTTCATTGTTTTTGTTATTGTTGATAACCTCCAAAAATTATGACGAATCACTAATTATAAGTATTCAAAGCGTTTCAAAGAAGAAACGCAGTATAATAGCCGCAGCGAGTAAAAATATACGTCACCCTTGTGTACGGCGATGAATTTTTATCGAGATCAAGTTCGTCGCGACCACGTGTTCAGGTACAATTTCTTTGTAGTGATGTGTGCCTGACGCGGTCCATCGTGCCACGGGCCACAGCTTCTTCGGCACCCACGCTTGCGCGAGTTTGTGGTGAAACTCCCGCGGCTGTTATTCTTGTACCTATCGTCGTTTTATAATTATATTTAATGAATTGTTAATCTTCGTAATGGTGAATTGCTTTGGTGGCATGAAAATTACCATAAAGCGCAAGAAAGTAGTACATTACGATACAAGTGCGGGAAAGTAGATTCTGGTCTCGTGTGACGTTTACGCTCGAGCGAAGCGAGGGTGGAAAAGCACACGAGACGAGAAACTCTTTCCCGAATATGTATCATACCGTATTTTTTTATACGACGTGTGGAAAGTGCGATTTTCAACGCACGTTTTCTGCCAAAGGTGTGGGAAAGACGCACTTTGCACAGGGAGTGTCGAAAAGAAAAAAATAAATCCACGTGTGTATTGGCATGGTGGGAAAAAAATTAATTGATAAGTGGCTCGACCTATCGTTGAAAGCTCAGAGTTCTGTGATGGCTACGTGGGTAATGTCTTCTGTGCGGTACATGTAATTCGATTCGTTCGCTCGGACTCGGAGGACGATGACAAATGTCAATTTACTTCAGCATGGTCAAATTGTCACGCTCGGTTTGGGGGCTCTCTTCTAATTTTGCTTCGAATCAGTATTTCTCACGACTTTTGGTGTAAGTTCAATCCACAGACTTTTACTGCTGCCTTTGCTTGCTTTCGAAATGTTTATTTCGTTACTTGACATTATCAACATGCAAAGATTGAGCTCCGTTTAGATAAGACTAATGATTGTTTATAATGTTTGATAATGTTAACGTTGAATTGATGCGCAATTGTTAAGCATGTTCAATAGAGCTTTTTACGATTCAGTTTTTTCTAACCTCTTGTTATTTCGTTATGAAACGAAATACAGAACACCATGGACGATGGCTTCCGATTTGAGATTGCTAAATTTGTCTACCAAAGTTGCTAGCAATACCCGTGAAGATGAGATAATTATCAGTGACAATTGTGTGAAACGTTTGAAAGAAATCACCGAAGGAAACACTTGTTTGAGGGTTATTGTCGAAGGTGGAGGCTGCTCTGGTTTCCAGTATAAATTCAACTTGGATAGTAGTATAAATGATGATGACAAGTAAGATTTTAATTTTCACTTTTACATTTTTTACAAGATAAAGACTCAAGTTTTCATTTGTTGTTAGAATTTTCCAGAAAGATGGAGCTAAGATTGTTATAGACTCTACTTCCTTGGAGTATATTAAAGGTGCAACTATAGACTATCATACAGAATTAATTCGTTCTGCATTCAGAATTACGAATAATCCTCTAGCAGAGCAGGGTTGCAGTTGTGGTGCAAGTTTTGCAATAAAACTAGACTGAATGCTGAATAGAACCAGTTAGGATTACTATTTAATTATCTAAATATGTGATATGTAAAATATTACAATCACAATTTAAGTTTAAAATTTTTAATTAACAAACAAGACAAACAGTTTTATATGTACATATTCAACACTCAAATAATGAGTGCTAAATTTATTTAGAATTCATACATAACGCAACACCAAGTCAAAAAGCTCTTAGCTACTATTGCAGTTAGGAGCACATTGAAATTCGATATCGTGGTCAAAATATTTACAAAAAGTGGAGAATTCCTTGTAGAGCTTGCTACATTGTGAAATGTGTTAGATCATTGATGTGGATTGTAATTAGAACAAGCTTATTTTCCTCTTTTACCATTCTGAAAATTATAAATAGTATCAAAATTATTTATTAGAAATATGTACATCCTTGTAATAAGTATAATAAATGTTAGTTGTCCATTGTCTAGTTAAAATTTACTATACATGTTTACCTTGTTTGAAAGTTGAAATTTCAGCTGTTGAATCTCTTCTGTTTGTTGAATTAATTTTTCATTCATATTAGCAAGATGTTCACTCATGGTACTGAGTTGCAATTTATAATTTCCTTCTTGAACTTCTTTATCTTCTTGCAAAATTTTAATTTGTGAAAGAGCTTCTAGCAATGCAGTCTCACATTTTTCTCTTTTTTCCTCACTTGTATCTAAATGAATATTCATGACTTCAGTCTGAAATGATAAATAAATTAAGTAAATGTATTAAATTAGATACAAATATAGATATGAATGTCAATGCTTACATTCGCTGCTATAGCTAAATTTCTAACATGATATATGTATTTTTCTGTTATTAACCTATCGATTTCTCGCAAAAAATACTCTCTAATTTTTGTTTCTCTAGTCTCAATCTCTTCTGGTATAGGAAAAGGTGCAGACAATCTCCCAATCTAAAAAATGATTGATGCTATAACAATAGTACATTGCTGACTCTTTAACTATAATAATAATGTATACTATACATACCATATTGCTCACTTCTACTGGCTCTAAGCCATTAGCCTCGAAAATTCTTTTTTCATTACTTTCTTTCTGATTAATCTCATCGTATTTAATTTTTACAATATTAAATTGTGCTTTCCAGTGATTCAGTTCTTTCTCTAATTCGCATAGCTTTATAAATTCAAAATCTTCGCTATTTTCATCTTGAGTTGTGGACCAAGTCTTTCGTTGAGGTCCTATTTCTACTGTTGATTTAGAAGACCTCCGTGAGGCTGATGGCGATGAAAATGGAGAATGTTCTTGCCTATGATTTGTGTAGCCAGATTTTAAATCTAAATCATAGCCTTCTCTTTTACCTTCACCACTGGACCATGAAACAGTTTCTTCATGTTTTAATTTCTCATTGAGCTTTCGTTGGGCATCATTTTTTTCTCGTTCCAATTTTTCTATTATTTCATGATACTTGCTATCTAAATCAACTTTAACTTTTTCTGAAAGTTCTAATTTATATTCCAAATGTTGTACTTTATCTAGCAAGCTTTCAATCTCCTTATTTTTATCACTGATTTGAGATAATAATTGAGCATTTTCAACAATTTTCTTTTGAAATTCTTCATCAAGAATATGATTAGGTGCTGCAAGAATCTGCTGAATTTTACTGTCTACTGTTTTACTTTTTCCTTTTTTACTTGGTTTAATTTGTGCCTTATCAAGGTCCTAGAAAGCACAATATTAATTATTAACTTGAGAACCAATGCAGTACTTAAGCTTCTTACCTCTTGAAGAACAGTCACACGCTTAGTTAATTGTTGATTACGAAAATTCAAACTGTCCAATTCTTGTTCTGCTCTTCTCAATTCAACTTCCTTTTCTTTGAGCTGTTCTCTAAGTTCTGTATTACGAGTCTGTTCATCAATTACAGCTCTTTTTAGCACATTGGCCTGAGCACGGATCTAAAAATGTATAAATAATAATAAAGTTTTTAATACAAACTTTTTGTAATGTATAGTCATTGCACAGTAGAGAATTTAAAAAGTTTGCCAGTCCTTTGATTGAATAGAATGCTAGATTGCATGTAAAGAATAATTATTACCTTTGAGTATTCCGTAGCAAGTTTTTGATATTTGATCTGTAGTTGTCCATTGGAATTATCCATTGCTTTAAAACAAGTTAGAGCCAGCACTTTGTTGAAAAATATCTGTATGTACAAATTAGCGATGATCAGGCATCATTGTGATGACTTCCTGCAGCGGTCAAGAGGGCACTTGATCGTTATTCTTGTCTCTCTCTCTCTGACACCTTTAAAAATCCTGAGTTCCGACGACACAAAAAAAAATAGTCACTACTGATTTCTCGGCTGTCAACGTGTCAATTGTGAAAATGAACGGCAAAAAATCTAGCACGCAAACCTCTCTTCTTCTCTCTCTCTCTTTGTTTTTGTTCACTCAGTCAAAGATTTGCAGTGGGCAATCAGGAAGAAAGAGAGCGGATCCGAAAGTGGAGTCTTTCGCACGGTCAAGCAGGCATCCTGACACTTATTTGTCGAAAGATTTAAGGTTGAGGAACACTATGGGTAACTATAGCACCGTGCGCGCGAATCGAGAAAGCAAAACGCCCCCGAACTGTTACCGAGGCTTTTATTATGTCTGTTTTTAATCTTGCTTATTTTGAATAGACTATTGTAGTCGCGCTGTATAGATGATTATATTATATGTTTAAGTATGTTAGGCAGAGTGTACGGTGCACAGTGCTCACACGGTGCAATCTTGTTGACCGTGTTAGCGCTTTAATTTGCTGTTGCTATCTCGCCTCCGGCCTCAGGCCCAAGCAGCTCAGGCTCAGAGTGCTCAGACGACAGAGTAGTGAGTACAAACCGCTCAGACGCTTGAATTGCGAAGGCGCTACGAATACACTTTGAAGTCGGCTGCAAATTGCAATACTCGTGTGCTTTCGGCGCCAAGTTTGAACTTTCCTGATGTTTATTCAATGCATAGTTAAAATTACCTGTTTATAATCAACAGTCTATACGAGAGTCTGATCGCACGCGTTCTCTTTGCTTGATGATGCGACATTAATTTTTTATCAAGCGTACATACTGCTCGTTGATAAGAAATCGTTGGTCGATAAAATAGAATGTCTCCTTGATAACGGTAGTGTATACTTTTTGCCCATGTAAATTATTGACCAAAAACTCTTTCTATAATGATACACGTAAAAAGTTTCCCTCCGAACGCCAGTACTTTTGTATAATAGTATAATTGACCTTCTAACTTTGGTGATAAAAAGACAAAATAGGGTAAATACTGGCTATCAGGTAATCGATTAAATTTATTTTGTCAGAAGTAATGCAACAAATAAACAAATAAACAAATAAAATGAAAAGCTTGAATAATTTGAAAAAATATCGAGCGTTAATTATAATACCGTGCACCAAGTCGACCGATTAAACGAGTTAAATTGTAAAAGCCCTTGGACGCGTTACCGAAGCTCTCCTTTCACGCGTTGAAGGAAGTATGATGAAAAGCTCCTTGGTTCGTGGCGGACAAAAAAGAAAGCATAATGATCCGAATACAATAAAACAATGAGATTTCCATGTGACTATGTTAATCAGACTGCTCGCATAAGCGTATAAACAATAGGATTCGCGTAATTTCCTCGGTCTCGTCATAACGACCTCGTTAAGGCTGCTTTTATTATTTTCATTTTACATTCGGAAATTTGCATAGAAAGTCGTGCACAAGCCCCGCTGCAGAGAAGGGCACAGGACGAAATTTGGCTGTGGGACCGTGCGCAGCGCACCTTTTTCTTTTTATACCGAACGAGACGAGAAACTGGAAGGAAAGGCAAATGAGGTGTATACATGTAGATGCGCGTGCGAGGACGAAATAGGTGTTTCACGTGCTGAGTAAGCAAGAGTGCACGACAGAGCTAGCAGAGCATGCATTTTCTATTTTCAGTTTTTCCCCCGTCCTCCATCTTTGCTCGCCAGGCCTCCGTCCGATAGGATATTTCATTTTCTCGCGGAGGAAAAATCTGTGCCACGTGTGTATTCCAATAAACTTGCAAGAGGTTTATGTAAAACCTATACTGTTCGTGAACAGGCGCGCGCGAGAGTGTCGCTCGGAATTATGGTGTGCAAGCTCGTTGAACGGCGCGGCAACACTTGCGATTTATTTCCCAAGTGGATAGATTGACTGAGCTTTTCTGCGCGTATGACGAGGATACAGGGCATTGTTTACAGCCCAAATCAAGATTATGCAAATGTAGCGTGATAAATATCGCATCTTGATACAGAAGCGTTGGCGTTTGTGAAACGATCTGCGATGCTCGTAAATCACAGTAATCCGGATGGCAGTGAGACGTTTGGAAATAAGCAGAATCGGGCGGTTGGTTGGCGGTGCATCCGTGCGAGTGGCAATTCCCAGCGCTTGCTCGCGGAGATGTAGCTGTGGCCGTCTGCAGTCTGGGGCTTCCTTCATTCGGCCGGGGAGCGAGTACAAGAGCGATGCGACGTATTTGTCGGGGCGAATAGCCTGCTGCTGCTGCTCGCGCGTTTCGCCGCAAACTTGCCCCTGGGACCAGCCCGAGCCGCCTCTCTTTCACGCTCCGTCACTCATCCGCGCGCAAGCTTCATTTCTCTTTCTCTCGGGCCGAGCGCCTCTCTGCCAGGCCTTGCATTAACGCTTTCTCTGGCCTCTCTCTGCAGTTCTTCTTCTTCTTCTTCCTCTTCTTCTTTCTTTCGTTGCACGCTTTGAGGCCGTGTCGACGAGCGAGTTGAGCTGCACAGTTCGCTCGTGGCGTTGATCTCTTGCTCCCGGTCCGCCACAACCAACTTGGTTGCCAGGGCGATTTCATTTTAATTTCATTTTGATCGACACTCGTGGCGCCGGCATACCCAACCGAAAGTATAACCAGCTACTGCAGAGCGCTGCAGTATATTCAGGTTATAGTCGACATTTTTCACGATCTCATAGCTCGTATGTACAACGAGGCTGTAGGCTTTAGTTGGCGCCGGTCAGATAAAAAATATGACTCCCTACTGTAATGCGAAAAGGCTCATTCCAAGCCATTTTTCTTTCATCTGGAAAAATGCTCGCGAATTGACTTTTATAGGACGCCAACTAATCATCTTAAGTGTTGGCATAGCTGTCAGTCCGTTTGCGCTGGCATTTATCAATCAATGTCAATTTGTCGTCGTGATGCTTCAATCGCCGAAACACTTGGTTAGCTTATCCTCGTTTGGCTATCGATATAGTTTTATTCGCCAAACTGGCTATTCTCTTAGTCCGAGTTATGCGCCATGAAATTTGCATTTTAACTTGAATGCCAATTATTAGCACAGTAGAGGCATTTAAAGTACCATAACGCTTCGGCTATTTGTGCATTTAGCGTGCGTTATCGTGGAAAGCTGCCATCCCGCCCGCAAAAGCAGCAGCTACAAGCGAGACCCTGGACGATTTGAGCCGTCTTTGCGGGTGAACGCGGGTCAACGTGGGTCAATGCGACGCAAGCAGATCTAATCCTTAATTAAAAAATGTAAAAGTAGCCGAGGCGCGATTAGCGTTAATAGCTCTGGAGCGACGGGAAAGAGGTCTAACGAAGGTTACGCTGTACGGGAGAACGCAGATCAGTCAGTGAAGCTTTCTGCTGAGGCGTCGAGTAGCAAAAAAGAGTTGCTCGAACAGGCAGCGATGCACAATACAGCGAGAATCCGATGATCTGCCTCTGCGCGCATCGAATTTTGGTGAAAAACAATGGATGGAGGTGCGAAGAGACACGCCAGTCGGCAGTTGATTAAAGTCGACGTTTTCCATTACGCTCATGTTTTTTTGCTGCGCGTGCTCGTGCCGCGCTGTATGCGCGCACACGTCTATATTCGGCTCGGCGGCGGCGCCGAGCTCGATCTGTTCGCCTCGCGTTAAAAGGGTAATAAATCGACTTGCGGCCAGTACTTTTTTTGCCGCTCGCCACGCCTGCTGTAGGCGAGAGTTTCGCTATTTTTGCGCGAAATGACTACGTTTTTCCGGGGAAATGCGAAAACCGACTGCTCGGCACGTACACACACGTCAAGCTCCGTGATTGACTAGCATTGGCACCTTTTTTTTTTGCGCTTCCCTCTTTTCATTCTCTGCGTTTTCCTCCGTGCGTTCTCTATCCTCTCATATTCGCATTCTATACCTTTTACGAAAAAACACTAAAAGCCAGTCCTTTCTCGTCAAACTGAAAAAAATGTTTTTTATCTTAATTAAATTTGGCTTTTCCCGCCGAATCTGCGAGCTGGCTTGATTTGAATGGATGAGCTAGGTTATTCCCAGAAAAAATCAGAAACAATTCTCTTCTCCGCTCGCTGCTGGCTTCGTTCATCTTGACGCAAAGCACAACGCGTATCGGCATAATAAGTAGGTCTGGTATTAGACGGAGGCAATTGTATAATTGGCTCGAGGAGCAGCGCCTATTCTAAAGAGCGAGCCACATTGGACCAAGTGAAAGCTCAAAGGAGCAGAGAAACAGCGGGCGCGGATAATCCGTGCACACCGACGCGGAAGTTGGTTGGCGTCGGAAGGGCAAGGGGGCAAGGCACGCGTTCGTCGGCTGATGGGTGCGTAATCAACGAGTGTCCAAAAAGTTCAAGTTGGACTGCGAATCAAAGGCCAAGTTTGGGCCGGACTCATTGCTGACTTTCGTGCATCTTGCCTTGTTAACGCGCACGTACTCGTACGTATACCGTCGCAAATATACTCGTATTTGAGCGCGGCTGTAAGCCGCCGATTAAATAGTCCACTTTTCAAGCTACGTTATTAGTGCGCCGCGAGGCCAGCGAAAGAGTGCATAAATATTTAAAGTAGTCGCGCTAATGAGCCCACTGTTATTCATATTTGCAAACGAATTCCACTTGCTATGGTCACGCTATGAAGAGCTCAACGTCATGCAGAGGAATGCATCTGCATTAAAAAATCTGCATATTAATTGATGCAACGCAATTTGCGATGTGCGTGTGCGCTCGCTCGGCCCATTTTTCTTCTCAAAGCTGCGAGAAAGCCGGCCAATTCGCTCTCTTCGCTAATGAACTCACACACGCCGACGCGCCTGACCGCACGCGGACTTTGCTACTTGGCGCTCTCTATTAATTACCGAGTTTCAAGTTACGCTGGACTCGATTGCTCGATCGACAATCTACTAATGCGCAACGATCACAGCTGTTTGCAAATACCCTCGAAGGCTTCTGCCAACGGGCTCGCGTAGCGACGCAGTCGCGTTAGCGCCAAACTCCTAATGGACGGACTTCCTCTTCCTCTCATATCTCGTCATTTTTTCGCGCTACTGGTCGGCAAATGAACAAACGAAAGAATTCGCGTCTACTTGCTTGGCAGCGATAGTTGAAAAAAAAATGATAGTTGATGGGGCGTCAGCGAGACGCGCCAATATCCCGCCAATCTCCTTGAATCAAAGGAAAACGTCTTTGGCTGGGAGTCGTTGCTATGAAAATCCATTCGTCAAATTATTCTTACTCATTGAATAATGCTAAGAACGCCACAAGCCCGTGTGCTCGTTCGACTTGTAGCATTCACGCCAAAGTGCCACGTTCTTTAACTCGTTTAATCGACTGCGGCGACAATGAGTCGCTATCGTTCATTCACCCGACTGCTAATAGAACGGAGCAAATTCTATCGTCTATTCGCTGAATGCCTTCGTGAAATATTTAATAAGGGAAATTCGGAGATTCAATCGCGAGTAATCAGATAACTAATTGTCGAGTAAATAATGGAGAATCTTAGTATCGAAGTGGTACGTAACAGACATTTGAAGGAAAAAATTTTATCGATCGAATTGTCGAATGCTCTGGCGGAATCGGATTATCGAAGCTGACACGAGAGCAGGAAGAAGACGATTTTTAGCGAAAATCAATGGAATTGGTATTGATGAGAGCAGGCGAGGCGCGTATACGAGGAAAGCCGATGCAATGTTGAAAATTGGATCGCCGATAAAAGACACTCTAGTCGATGTTGGTGTTGTGCCACGGCAAAGAGCCTGCGAACGGAAGGCAACAGCTTGGAGCAATCAAGCGGCCTGCAGCGCGGAGTCCGAGTGCAGGCCGAATCGAGGCGAGCAGGAAAAAGAAGGACCGCCTCGAATAAACGCGCCACGTCGGTCAGTCAAGCAGGTGCCTTCGACGGGGCGCGTGCAGCGAACTGCACTCGAGAGCAGACTGGGGGCGTGCGGCGGAAATCCCGATTCCCATATCCCGACTCAGCCCATACGTGCTTGCGCGACATTCGGTCGCGATGAGCCGCAGGCTCGGCCAAGTTGTGCGGCCAGGCGGATATTGGCATAAGCATTAGCATCGTGGGCGCCACGGCGCAACGTGCGCTCCCGCGCGTAAATCACTTCGGGGCCAATATCATCGGCGCTGCCTTTGCTTCGACCGGCCCTCGCGCTCTTTCTGCTTCTCGTTTTTCCCCCGCTTATCTCGCCAGAACTCGTCGCACTTGCCCTGATCAGGCACGAGCTTCGGCTCAATTGCCACAGCTGGCACCGCGCGAGGGAAGGCGCCTGTGGCCTGTGCTTAAGTAGGTAGCGCGACCGTTCGCGTATAGAGCTCGCGATGCCAGGTACCCGTTACCGCGGTAATCGTTCTTTTCGACAAATATCAAGAGCAGCTAATCGACAAGTTAGCCCACGGAATTATTGTCGTCGTCTCACATTGGGACCGTTGGGCGGCTCAACACCTCCCCCGCAACAAGTTATAGGATTAGGAAAAGAGTTGGTCCGCAAAGTGTCGACGAGTGCTGGCTGGGCGCGCGATCAATGGACGCCCGTAACATCGTGCGGCGGCTGGTATAGTGGCGCTCGCGATAAAAGTAAAAGCGTGTAGTGGCCGCGAGTGCACGCATCAGTTTTCATGCTACTTTAATGCGGCCGAGCTGCCTGCCGATGGGCCGTTTTGGACGCGTGTTACGACCAAGTGTCGGTAGCGTGATTGCTCGGCTCGGCTTCATTGTTTCATAAAAATCGGCAATGTGGCAATTGCAAAGTGTTTTATGCTCTCCGTAGCGGCCGCATCTATCGACAATGGAAGCCTCGGAATATTTGTCGATGATTTCGCGGACCAGTAGCAATGACAATTGCGGCGAGCGAATGAAACGCAGGTAGTGGACGTCGCAAGCTCTTGCTCCCACTAATTGTAATGTTTCCGCGTGGAATCCTACTTTATTTCGGTGGAAGGGTAAATTAGAGCAGCGGGACGGAGAACAGAAAAAAAACGAGAACGACGCGGCAGTTGCGAGGGTGTGGCTGCTCTAGTGCTCTCTTGGCGCAATGATGTCCTTGGCAAACGCTAAGGCGGATAGCCATCTTCGGTGGCCGATTTGAATTCTAATTCGCGCGCTCGCGCGGGCCGCCGCTGCTGGTCCGTTAGGGACAGTTTCGCCCCGATAAATAATCACTCGCTCGCGCTTCGAATTCAATGGTCTTGAAATCCAATCAATGCCGCCGTCGCCCTCGTCTCCGAGAACTTCATTTTCGATGACGACGGCATTATGCTGATTTTCTTTCGATCGCTCTGATTGCTCCCGCTCCATTTCTACTGCTGGCACTGCTCCAGCCGGGGCAAGGGACTGGCATTTGGCGTTCCCTGCCGTCGAAAAGCGCAAAGAGCGCAAAGAGCGCGTAAAGCGCAAAAAGCGCAAAAAGCGCAAGAGATAAACAGATGCTAATATTTTACAGTTTATAATTTGAGCAAGCACGTAGTCTTCTTGAGATGGGACTGAAAGTGGTGAGCGTTCCGCGCCCTTATCTGGTCGAAGAATGCCTTGCTCCTTGCGAATGTCACTTCCACGTGGTTCTTGAGTCCTTCCTCAGGAAATAACCTCAAGTAGCTTGTTCTAAAATCTTGATCTCTCAACGCTCCAGATTTTATTTTCGAAAGCCTGCTAGACATATTTTTTATTGTTTATGCCATACAATAGCCCCGAAGCTGGACCCAAGGAGTCTACAGGTAGA
This sequence comes from Phymastichus coffea, assembly GCF_024137745.1. Lineage (NCBI taxonomy): Eukaryota > Metazoa > Arthropoda > Insecta > Hymenoptera > Eulophidae > Phymastichus > Phymastichus coffea. The sequence goes on along the minus strand of NW_026706898.1, from coordinate 176,287 downwards.
AGCTTCAGAGAAGAGGCGTCAATGCTCCAGTTTTTCGAAAACTATTGCGTTCGAAGAGAACCAGAAGTAGAAGTATAGAGCGGGAACAATCAGGCAAAAGTTCCTTCGCGACTCTTAATCACGTGATTTTTGAATTTTCGATAATTGGATTTTCAGACATTCGTTCTAGGACTAATATAATTTGTCATTCGCAGCCTCGATTGAAGTGCGAATGCTATTAGTCGCGACTCCACGATAAAATCTGACAAATATCTACATGAACTCACAATTAAGAAGTGGATTTGCTCGCTCGAGAATACGACTGTTGAATAATGTGCTCGTCCTCGAGCGACTTTGATCACTATTCAGGAACTGGAAGACGTTGGAGGTATCGTCCAACAGAGAATATTAAATGGCGCAAGCGTAGCGTTGTTAAGTCGCATACCAACGTTGATGTTGCTTGAAATGAAAAATAGGGCGAATGAAAAATGGCGAAGAGGAAGAAGAAAAGTCGAGCGAGCTGTATGAGGTTAAGGCAGGTCGATGGCGAGCAAGGCAAGCGGAATAGCGGAATAAGTTTTGAAGGCGTTAGAAATGCATAGAAACGCTTGCCAGGGATACTCAACTCAGCCACTCTCTTCAGATATCATCGAATCGCGCCGCGAGAAGCGATTTCTCTCCGAGTCGGGAGTCGGCAGTCGGCAGTCGGCCGCGATGCCGAATCGATTTATTCTGGAGGACCGTGCAAGCGTGCAAGCGTGCGGGCGTGCAAGCGGAGGCGCAACACACGCGCGAGGCTTCGGAGAACGCTGCGGAAAAATGGCGCTCGATGAGAAGGGAGAGAGAGAGGGAGAGAGAGAGAATCCACGCTTCTCTCTAAATAGACCTATCAAGAATGTATAGCCAGCTGGGATTTTTCCGGCGGAATCATCGGAATGGACGATGTATCGCTGCGGGCATTTAGCCCTTTGCCGGGCGCGCCGCTCGGCCTGACTTTGACGAACGAGCCGGTGCGCCGCTTTTATAAATAGAGAGCCTTGATGGAAAAAGTATTTTCGCGAACAAGCCGATAAGTCAAGCTGATTGCGCACGGCAGCTGAGCCTCGCGTTCGAGAAACACTTGGACTTTCGTCCACGTCTGCGCAGGACACGCGTCGCTAGCAAGCAGCGTCTTTCCGTTTGGCTCTAGCCGGCGGGCCAAGGGCAAAGGGGCCGACGCGCTGCTAACTCGTCGATGCGTATAACGACGTCGGAGGGCTCCGCTAGCTCCAGTTATTGCGCGCTCGCCAAATGCATCGCCGGGGATGGGCCACAGCGCGCCGCTCTCTCTCGGCCCGAGCAAATGGCTCTTGCCCGCTCGAGCCCGCGAGCACAATCGCCGAATTGTAGGTTAATTGCCAATCATGCTCGCGAATTGGCCTCCGACAAACAATTGCCGCTCGCGCGCCTCGTTGACCCCCCACCCCCAAATAATGGCTCTTCGCTGCTCGTGCCGCCCCCCCGCCCCGTTCTCTCACCTTCGCGCTCTCAAACTATCCCCCCTGTACATCATTTGCGTGATATGTCAGCTACGTCCGTCGATCGAGGCCAAGTAATTCTTGACCATTGCCCGGCTCGAAAGCTCGTCAACGTGCGCGTACCCGCACTGGCGCTCATTTAAACGATCCAAGCCGAATCAAAAAATCTCCTCGGCTCGCAACAAACGACCGTGTTATTTGGCGAATAAACTTCGTCCCTCTCCCTTTTTTTCATTGCTGGCCTGACGCCTGACGAGGCAGCAACCTCCGAAAGTCGATCGGATCAGCGTTTCGGCGCTGCTGCTGCGCAGATCCGCTTATAGGCTCACGCGCGCGTAGACGAGATTCCAAGTGCGTGAAAAAAGTTAGCCGGCTCTTTGCGCTTGTTTCCGCAGGCTACACGCTAGTTCGTGCATGTTAATCGCTTTCCGGAGCAGTCATGCAGCTACGACAAACCTATTAGTCGTTCTCTCTTCATTGGACGGATTTTCCTAGTTTCATCCAAATGTCGCGCGTAGCGAAAAAAAGAAACGAGTATGACAATCGGAACGCGGCTGTTCGGGCTCGAACGAAACGAGGAAATGATAAGGGCTCGTTGTCGGCCCTCGTCGTCGTCGTCGTCGTCGTCGTCGGAGCGAACCATCCGGCAAAGTGAATTTCTGCTCGTTCGATCGGGTCCAGCAGTAGCGGCGGCTTCGGTTTAGGCTATCGCTAACTACTTATGACAGTATCGACTGAACATCCCGACCAATTACCGGACGCCTCGGCGCTTGTCGTGCCAACTGCCAGCTCGACATCAGCTCGACACTGACGACGACGAATGGCCCGATCGCTGTACGCGCATCGCGTGATCACGTCACCGCGCTCTGCTCTCCATCGACGCAGGCGTCTCTCCGCCTCTCTGTCCGCTAAATGAAAATAAATGTGCCTCGGCGCAAATCGTTCGACTCGCGGAGCCGAGTGAGATATTGGCAAGCAGCCGTCGGCCTTGAATCCGAAGGAAAATAGCATAGACGAGGCGTCGCGCCCGCGAATTATCGAGCATCGGAGCCTAGCCGGCTGTCAAGGATTTGCTCTGCTGCTGGACGCTCAAAGCGAGATGGTCTCGGTGGTCTCGTACAAAAGCCCGCGGCGAGCGAGCACCGAATCGCCATCGAGCGCAGCTTAATTCCGTTTTCGCGCAGGAGACAATGGCGCTTCATTGTTTTCGCCGCGGGCAGAGTATCTTTTGGAGCTCGCAGTGTGCGCAGCGCGCCCTGCATTAATTAAGCCAATCCCATTCGCGAGCCACCTTTTATATTGCTGCTGCTCGAGTTTCATGCAAATTTCCAAGATATTTTCAGCGCCTTTCCGAGCTAATTAATTTAGCAGCCGGTCTAGCTTGCATTTTTTTCACTTTTTGCGATCGTATTGCCACATGCGATATTTGCCCTTTTTCCCTTTGGCACAGGCGGCGCGTTCCCGATGGACGAGACTAACAGCTCTCCGCTTGGCCGGAATCCAACCTAGCGTGTGTATGGCCGAATTGGACAGCCGGATTGGACAGCCGGAGGCTGTAGTTGGACTTGGACAAACGTTCGATGGGCAAGAATGGAGAAACGACAGCAAAGATGCACACGCAGGGCTGTGGCGACGCGGTGCCCGCAACCGGAAAACCCGTGCGTCGTTCCAGTCATAAATCGTATTTGTCTGCTTGTTAGTTGCGCGAAGTAGCGGGAGCAAACTGCTAGGGCAATGAGCGCCACTAAATACCAATTACAAGTTTGCTACAATGTTCACCCAGTCATTTCGCAGACTAGCTACGCGTAGCAGTTCAGCCGCTATAAACTTTTGCGCAGATTCTCCGTCTCCGGCTGTGCGGTTGTGTCTCGATGCACGTATATAGAGCCAAGTTTGAAGCTCGCGGCTCAGGCGCGAGATCCAGAAACGCTCTGGATGAATCGCGTTACAACACTCTTCGGAGTCCAGTCCGCACGTTTGCTTGCGACTTATCGGCATTCCGGAGAAGCGTCGATAGTTCGCAGCTTCGCGGCTCCAATACTCCTTCGTCAGCGTCTCATTAGCGGCGTGGATCTAGTTACCTCTATGTTGGCTCGTTTAATAATATTCTTCACGGCATCTTTCGGGGAAAACCCTCATTGACCGACTAGTGCAGTTGGTTGGGGATCACCCCCTCCCCCCACAATAATCAAATCTACGAAGAGGGAGGGGGTTCCCTAGTCACCACGAACAGATCTCTCGTCGCTCGATCTGTCATCAACTCGACCTGAATTCCGAGGAAGCGATCTCGTCTCTGCGCCGTGAACTAGTTGTATATTTTCGGTTGTGATTGCTTTGCGTTTGTGCAACGATACGTGTGAACTGACCGGACACCATTGCGAAACCTTCCTTTGTCTCGCAGCACCTGTGTCTAGCCCTCTTGTGCGGCAACCGCGGACCGCAACGTAAGGGCTATCGGCAATCGTTGGCCTAGCCGAGGGTACGCGCGGTGCTCTCAGAGGCGTCTCCAATCCTGGGGCAGCTCGACCACCGGCAACGCGGTCTACCTTAGCGACTAGTAGCTGCATAGTGCGGGCCGTGCCCATGGCCAAGACGTTTCTCTTCTCGCACAAGTTGCGCAGGCGGCGGCGTACTAAAATGGCTCTTCCCCCCACGCACAATTTGGGTTTTCATGCCGGCTAAGTGTAACTTCCTTCACTACATCCATAATATTAAAGTGTTTATTTGAGAAATATCGCACTGCCCCCCCCCCCCCACCCCGTTACTTTTAACGTTAACCTCATCTTTACTGAACAAATAATGAGTTGTTTGAAAGTCTTGGCAAGTTTTCAATCGAACCTTCAAGCCGACTCCATTCGGCCGGGCGCGTCGTATTTTAACCCTGAAAAATTGTCTTCCTCTATCATATTTTTTATAGTCTTTCAATTCGCAGAAGCGACAGCGGCAGCGCTAGCACCAGCAGCGTGCAGCTCGCGAGATAGCGAAATCCCATCTAGCTGCGCGGAGAGTATACCCGTCCTAGGCACAATAACACGAGAGCTGGCGCATAAAAACGCACTCACATGCATACCTATGTGTGAGCGTACACACAAGCCCAAGCTGTTGCAAGCAAGTACAGATGGAAAAAGACGGAAAAAGACGGAAAAGCGCTTTTGCACATAAGTCGCGAGCGCGCGACAGATGCCGAGTGCAGGCGCGGTCACCGCCTCATATATTTTTCCCAACGACGCCTTTCCCGTGCTCTCGAGAAAACAAGGAGAAAGAAGGCAAGACTGCGGGAAAGTTGGTCGAAGGGTCGATTAGCGCGCGCCGACCGGCTGATGGTGATTGGCTTTCGGACGTTATTTTGGGGCGCGCAGGTTTGACGAGCAGCAGCCGGTGCGGCCTCGTCGCCGTAGTCGTCGGCTACGGCGCTAATGGCAATCGACGGGCCCGCTCTCTGTCGCCCGCCCAGTGATTAGCGTGTAATCGAATAAGCACCAACGATTAGCAATACCCGATAGCCAAGCTTCCGGGCACTCGCTTATGCGCCGATAAATTGCTACACGCGCTTTCGCGATAACGCTATGCCTTGTCCACGTACCTGTATATCGCTGCAACGCGCCTCAGCAGCCGTAGCGCTGCCCGCAGGCAGGTCTCTGGACGCACCAGTTGGCGTTATTCGCCGATGCTTTTGTCGATCGTCTGCAGACTCGAAACTACATTTCGCTGGCAACGCGTTCAACGTTACTTAACTTTCTTATCCTTATTGGCAAAGAGAATGCGTTTATATTTTTATCGCGCGTTGGAAACTAGTTTCGCTAGTGGAGTGTGCAGCAGCGCGCGAACTCAATAGAAATTTGCAGCTGCAAACGGGAGACAGCGGGAGAGAGAGTAATTACATGCAGAAATTTACGAATACCGAGGCAAATCTTTCCAGGTTGCAGAAGAGATTTGGCCTAGAGCAGCCAACATCATCATATTCTCTTTGGTCGAAAAGCGAATGCCCGTGAGAGTGAGAGGGCGAGCAGCAGTCGCGATCAGAGGCCGCTGCATACGTAGTCACCGAGAAAAAAGAGCGAACGAGGAAAACTGTACCTCCGGGTCTCGTAAATGCGGCTCGCATTTCCTCGTAAGAAGCTTTTTCTTCTCCCTCGCTCGCCACCAGTCCCTCGTGTATGTGCGTTACAGCCATTACCGTCTTGTGCACGGCAACCGACAACTTTGGCCGCGCGTATCTTGCCTAAGAAGAAAATCATAGCTGAGTGTGTGTCAGCAGAGCTTGCCTCGAGGCTGGCTACCAACACTTTTGCCGGTAGCGTCGTGCGCTAAAATAAGTAAAATAGACGAGGCACGATTGCGGTCGCACGCACGGCGTACTTTTTTCGACCTTTTATGCTGATGACCGTACTCCATCGGATTGGTTTTTCCGATGAGAAGAGCATTTCCAAAATATTCAGTTCTACACTTGACTTCTGCAATCTACTACGCTGTGTATTACTGTCGCTTTATTTCATTCTTCATTCTTCTTTCTGGCTAAAATTTAACTCGAATCGTTGGGAGCGTCATTCGTATAGTTTACCTTTAGAGTTTTCTTCGCGTCGAACACCTTCAAAGTTCTAAAATTCTTACAAATTACACGGGGCTCGCAATGGACATGGAACATCTTGTTACTCTCATTGTACCATTTCCAGTTGAACCTCAAGTTGTCTTTAAACGCAAAAAGCTCTTTCTTTCGCTAGACCAGATTCGCTCTGGAGCTTGAGGGCCTGTAGGGAGCAAGTAGGTGGAGGGACAAAAAGAAAAGAAGGCTAGAGTCGACTGCGGAAGCGACAAGCGGCGTCTCGCTTGAGATTCGGTTGTCCCGTCGTCGGAAATTATAATCGATGCCTCGTTTCACAATAATAACTAACTTTTTAAAAGTTATTTATCGAATGTTAGTAATTTGGTGAAGAACCCGTGCAGTTTGACTATAGAGAACGTTTTTCTCAGTCACCAAAACGAAATTCAGCAGTTCCGAAATAAATCGACCGAGTACAGTGAAATTAGACAAGAAAACAGACGAGAGAAACTGGAGGTGGTAACCGTTGAAGGTCAAGGTAGCAAATACGTGCCGCCAGAGGGGCAGAGGGGAGCACCTGCAAGCCAAAAAGATCTAAATCCAGTGAGTGTGCTCACTCTGAGAACGCTAAGCCCCGTCTGCTCGGTTCTGCCGTGGACTTCGGGCCCCTGTACGCAGTAAAGAACTTTGCCGAGTATGCGGGCTTGCGCACTCTCGCAATTGTGTACATTAGCAGAGCTGTAAAGTAGCTTCCGTAAGGTCAGATTTGTTCGTCCCTTTCAACGCCAAACTAGATGTAACCGCTATGAAGGTGTCGTTATCGGTCGACTGTCGGTCAGTGGTGCATAGTTTTTCTCTTTTCTTCGCACGTTGCTACAAAGGCTACAGTCGCGTCCACTATGAATGCGGCTTTGGCGCTTATGTATCCGCGAGTAGCTACTTTGCAGAGTATTGAATCGATCGACGCGCGCGTGCTAGGGCCTTTGAGCCGCGTATGCAAGTGTCGCTCGACGGCTGCCTTCAGGAGCTTAACTGTTCGGCTTTACGCTGTAACGAGTTGTTGCGTCAAAGCTGTTGCGGCTATATTTTCACAAGAACTTGCGAGCTTCCATAGATCGATTAGGTTCTTTCAAGAAGAAGGTTGCATGTTTCGTTGGAAAGTTGATCGAGAGAGAGGGCCGCAGGGCAGTTTGTTAGTCAGCAGCTTACTGCTTTGCATCCAGCCGTCCTTCTTTGCTAGTGTGAGGTGTTCCTCTAACATTCGAGTGCCGTTCTAACTGGAAAACCAGCTGTGCGCGTATATATGTATCCGAATCGGGAATGCGAGATCGATCAACGAAATAAAGCTGCGAGTTGCAATCTGCCATGAAAGAATTTGCCAATAGATTGGTTCGTCGCACGATCAGCGACAAACTATTGGCAGCCAAGGCACGTCTTTGAAAACGGGCATTCCATTGAATGTCTTTCGCTGCTCCTTCTGATATATATGTAGGTACGTATACATTCGCTCGGCAAGAGAGACAAGTTGAAGAAGAAGATTGTCCGATTCGCGTTCTTTCCGGGAGAAAGACACATGACGCCCATTAATTGCTCGATTCTTCGTTCGGCGCTCATCAATTCAGCTCTCGAAAGAACGCACGCTTCGACTTCACCTCTACCGGATCAATGGAGAGTCCCCTCTACTTGCCCCCAAAATGACCACACGTCCCAAGCTAAAAGGTTTTTTGGCGAATTCCCCTGCTCTCGCTCCGCCGGCCTAGCACTCTGGACCGCTTGGCTTCCATACCTTTTATTTATGCCAAAGTGATCGGATGTTCCAACTCGATGCCGAGAGAGAAAACATAAAATACAAGAAGAATAGCGAAGAGGAAAAAGATTCGTCGCTTTGTTCAAAACGAAGTGATTTATAAGTTCGCACCGTAGAAGAAACAGCGAGAGGAATCGAAAATACCGTGAGTAAGATAAAAACCCAACCCCACGAACACGTGGTTTTTGTTTCTCGCGAATCACGAGGTTCCTTGTGGCTTATCTCTTAAAAAAAATCACGACGATACCGGACCAACGACGCCGGCGTCAGCGAATTCAACCGACGCTGAAGACGAAGAGGTTTCGGTGATTTTAAATAACCCCGTTGAACTTAATGCACAAATTAAGGTCTTCGTGACACAATATAAGACGATCTAATATTGAGATGGGAGGATATCGTCATCGGGCAAGGTTTACCCACTTAACAAAAAGAGAATTCTCTTAACAAATACACGCCACCTTATAATTGTCTGTTCACCGATCAACCAGCCTTAAACCAACATATTAAAGCGTCTTTGCACGAAGCGTCTGTAAAAAAGTCGTAAGAATCGTTTGAATGAAAAGCAAAAGAAAATTATCGCTGGTTTGAGTATAGTCGCTTCTGCAAGAGAACGAGATTGTCAAGTGCCCGAAAATTGAGCTTCACGAATGATGGAGTTATTAAGCGATTTAAGAAGTATCCTAGCTGATCTACAAGAAACGAAAGCAACACAAGGACAGCACCTACTGTGTCTGACCTCGATCCAACTTTCAAGGAGACCCTGAAAGGTTCGACACTGTGCGGAAAAGACCCGGAAGAAAGAATGAAATTACAAGAAGTTGTCGAGAAATCCAGCAAAAAATCGGAGGTACTCTCTAAGATCACCAATATCTTTAATAATGCAAAAAACTCGAAGAACCCATATCGATCCAGAATAACTAAAATGGCACCATCGGATCGGAACAGAACGTCAACCTGTTAAACGCCTACTAATTGATCATGAGGAAGAGGCACGAAGTTCAACTATAATTGTACTCGTATGAGCTCCTCTTCCAAAATGATCAAGCCCGCTCTATAACCCCTTTTTCTATGAGCAACTATAGATACCCAATGGATAAACGACAGCAAGTTATTACTTTAAACGAATGTGAGCCAAGTGGCGCAGAGTGCTAATAGAAGCCCGAAAGAGGGTAGAAAGCTCGCGAAACAATCTTTCAGTTTGGGATGTGCGTTCATTTTGGGGGCAGTGGAGAAAACTACAATAGAACATGAAAAAATATGATCGATCATTAATATCGAGTTTTTTTTTCACTGGCCAACAGTCGTGCTTATTATGCACAACTGTGAGCTAAAGACTTTCGATAGTTCAATAGTTGGAGTCACAGATATTCTCAATAAAGTATGCATTTTTCACAGGACTGTGCTGATGGTCGTTGGGTAACTTCAAAGGTAATTTTCAGAGAAATGTGAACATTTGCGAGTTTTTCAGGGACCTCCGAGACTAGTAATATACGTATGCGGAGAAAAAGTGTTGAAAAGTTATGAAGAATTGTGGGTCGAAGAGCCCTTGAATGGTAGAGTAGCCACTCGTCGAGTTTCTTAAAAAAGCAAGGAGTACTCGTATGTCTGTAGCGCGCTCCTTGGCTGCCTTCTATCCAGCCGAGAGGCGAAACGTGCCAAAACACTGGTTTTGCAATATAAAGCTGACAAAGTTGGAAAATTAGGCGAGAAGGCCGTGAGTACTGCGCATGCGGCCAGGCAGAGACAAGAATTCCCTTCTGAGCGGGAGAGGGCGACGTATCCGAGGGTCAAAAAGTAGGGATTCGAGCAATAGGCACGACGGCGTTGAAATTTTAGGTCGACAGATTGCATCGGCGAACGTCGACTGAAATGTAGTACTAGGTCGTCGTCACGTTGCGCGTCGTGCCTCGCGCGTTGCATACCGCAGGGCTTCGTTATCACCGCCGGCGTTATCCTCTTTCACGCGTGCCTGAGCGCGCGCGCGTTCGCAGTGATGGGCTGTTTGGCGAGCGCTCGTGTTTTCGTTTGGGATTGCGAGGCCGCACCCCAGGCGTCGCACGCCCACGAGCTTTCGCCACGGCGCCGATCTGCGTCCGATCTGCGCGATTTCGATCGCGATCGCAAGGGAGTTTGCGGGTTTGCTTAACGACGATGCTGCCTGCTCCTGATTAGAAATTGATCGCGGGAGCGAAGGGACCGGCCGGGGCTGCTGCAGTGGCGGATAATTGATCAGCGAGCAGGTGGAAGCGCTCCGTAGAGATAATGAAGCGAATAGCGAGCTGCATGCGCTACGTTACTTCGTGCGAGCTTTTTTTTTGTGGCATACGGATCAGTTTACCGAGCAGTCTTGTGTTAACTGTGACAACTTTAAAAATCTGGTGCATTTTACAGCTATAGGTAATGGGAAAATAACGAGAAGCGTACAAGGTGTTCGAGGTTATTGCAGGTGCTTTATCAAGCAAATACTCAGGCTTGTCGATTGCTTCGGCTGCACTGTTAGTGTGCAGCACAAACGGTAAATAGGACGACGTGGACAGTTGGCCCAGATTTTCGAGAGTCGATGCGGGGCACACCGCGACGCAGATGTATTGGCGGTCGGCCGTCATATTGGAAGCAACCTAGACCAAATACATTACCAAGCTAGCAGCGATCAGGCGTTGCTACATGCATGCTTACAATTAGTCAAAATCTAATGCAAGCACGCCACGACGGAGGCGGAATTCTGCGCGCTCCGCGCCGATCGCTGGGGCCTCGAGTCTCGACGTCGCTCCCTCGCGCCCCAAGTCAGGGGCGCCAGCCACTGACAAGGCTGCACCCGCGCCCGCCCCCGCGCCTGAAAGGCAATTTCTCAGTTTCTTTGGATTGGCACAGCGAGCCCAAACAGACTGGTGCGAATCCACCCAGTCACTGATCGAGCGAGCCCAGGCGCGTTGCGCTCAACCGACGGCTGACCGCAGACTGATTGCTTCTACTCGTCGATAATCCAGCCGCCTCGACGAGCCCGGTCCGACGTTACGGATGAGCTGCAGGCCCGGCTCGTATGGCGATAGTTGGCGTATCGATCCCGCGGTTCCAGCTGCCGTTGGCCGACCGACTGCCGTACCGTCAAGGCCAGCGCCTCCGTCTGCCGAGGCGAGGGATCTTCAGGGCTGGGCCGTGCGACCAGGCCCGTTGCACCTACGTACGCGCGCGACAGTGGCGGAGCCAGTAAATGCTCGAGCGCTCGAGCACTCGAGTTGTGTCGTTTGAGCGCGAATAGACGACGTTCGCGCGCCACATCACACGCTCGACGGCGCGTGCGAGCGTATTTCGATAAAAGCCCGGTCAGGGCTAGCTGTCCATCTCGAGCGCGCCAGCCTAAGTGGCCCGGCACTGCCACGTGTAATCCGCGTATTATGCGCAATCGAGCCTGCCCCGCATCTGCCGCCCTTCTGCTTTCAGAGCCACCATGTACCTCGGTTAAGCCGCCGCTGCCACTATACCCTCTTCGGCCAGCTTTGCAAGCTCCACACAAGTTTTTCTCTACTCTTTTTTTGTTCCTTTCTTTTATTACTCGACATTCATTGGCGCACGGACGCGCGGCCAATGTCACTCTCGATAAGTTGAATTCGTCATCCATAAAGTTGCAGCGAAACCTGAACCGAAGAAAAGCGGTCGACTCGTCGTTTTCGTACTTGGCGAGCGCAAGTCTGCTTTTGTCCGTGTAATAAAAGAGCTGGGCTCGAGCCCGCCAGTTAGGCCGGCCAGTGGTGCTTGGTCGAGGCTCGGAGGGACAAACAATAGATCGGATAACCGTTAACTCAAGCCCATTTCAATGGCAGGCCATCGCGCCGTTCCGCCGAGCAGATTTTTAGCCACTCGGTTAGGCGACAGTGCGGCTGCGAGAATAGAGTGTGCGGTGCGAGGTGGAGCAAGACATCTAATATAGCCCAAGGCTAATCTGGCTTAATTGAAAATGCCGGCAGACCAAGCGAGGCCGAGCACGCGCGTGCACCTCGGAGCTCCTCTCGCTGCGGCATTCCGATGGAGCTTGGCGGCCGACGGCGTTCGTGCCTCGTGCTCGCACTCGCGCCGGCCGGTATTTTCGGCCTCGCGCAGCTGCGCACGCCTGCCAGGAAGCCCCGTTGGCCGCTTGAGTGCCCGGAGGATTTCACGTGTCGTTGGCTTTTCGTTCGGCGAGATGGACATCGGATGACCTTAAAGCTTAGAGCGCCCATCGTATTTACTTGGCAGTGCGACGCCGAATACACCGTAGCCGGCCGCGTCGCTACCACTATCAAATCATAAACAAATAGTCAGGCGTAACGAGATGCAAACAAAGCCGGCTGCTGCTGACCGAAGCTCGCTGCTGTAGGTGGCGGGCCAAGGGGGTGCAGGGAGGAACGTCGAAAACAAATACGAAAATTTTGATAAAAATTAAAAATAAACAAGAGTGGACAGGGGCGACGAACGAAAAAAACGTCCCGACTGCGCGGTGTATTCTCATTGGAAAAAGCCGAGACAAAAGCTTCGTCTGCTTGTTCTCTGGTTTGCTCGGCTGTGTATATAGGCAATGCGCTAGCGAGTGAGCTCTGTTTGCGCGCAATCGGCTTGGCCGCTGGCTACGCACTCCACATGCTGACGGGCTGATCGGGGCTCCGTGCCCTGCGCCTGATGCTGCTGCGGCACACGCTGTCGAAAGTGAGCGCGGGTGGGTCTCGCGCACGGCCAACCAGCGTGAAGGCAACGCTCGTCGTTGCGTGCGAACACGCGAATACACGGATCTATCGATAAAGGATTTGCTCTTTCGTTCTCCAGGCGGCTTTCGATGTCGCTGCAAAGGTGCACAGTAATAAATAAACTTGAACTACGGCAGCGTTGGTGCTGCTCTTGATTTGGATTCGTTTGCGCGGTTTGCTGAAAGTTCGTTATTCCGAGGAAGTTTGCTGGCCTCCGGCGAGCGCGATCGCGCGAGCTATAAAAGTTGCAAGCGTATTTTTGGGCCAACGCGCGCAGGTGTGTCGGCGCCGAGGAGCGCGAGAGCGACCATAAATCACGATTAAAGCCTTGGCGGCCTATAGCCCTTGCTACGGGCAGTGGCGCTGCAGCTGTAATTGAATGAAGCAAAGCGACTTTTTGCGCCGCTATACGCCTTTCCACGCGCGCGAATCCCGGCGAGCGAGCCGGCTCTCCGATTATCTTTCCGGCTGCGAGTTCGCGCGCAAGATTGATCGCTCGAAATAGAAATCAGCCTCGCGCCGCGCGCTGCGCGCTGCACGCTGCACGCTGCGCGCTGCACGCGAGTCTTCGGGCTTCGGCTCGAATTTCGCTCAGCGCTGCGATCTAACTGATGCGAGAGTCAGGCGGAGGCCCCGAGCAGCTAATTTTCTATTAGCATTGGCGCCGCTCCAGCCGAGAATTCGATTACTTTTGCGCGCGCGCTTTCGGTCGATGAGACGACGATCGAAATCCCGTCGCAAGCTCGCGACGAATGCGTGCCAGTACGCGCGTGCTCGAGGTGTCGAGGTGTCGAGGTGGCGAGGTGGCGGACGAGCGAGGCCGAGCAGGAACCGGCGCGCGCGAGCTACGGCAAAGCAATTCGAGCGGCCGAGAGAGGAGCGCTAGATTTACAAGCGGCTGGTGTGTCGCGGCAAACAACGCGACTTGTCCATCAAAGCGCCCGGCGCGTCCATTGTGCCAGCGTGCCAGCGTGCCAGCGTGCCAGCGTGCCATTGTGCCGCGTGATAGAGAGCCGCCGAGGCGAGCAAGGGCCATCGAAGGAAGAGACGCGGTCGATCGCCATTGAGAACCTGCACGAGCACGGGCTTGCCTCGATCCGCCCCGTCGTCCCCGTTGGTCTTTCGGCTGGCTGCGGCGCGTACGTCGCTTCGAGTCTCGCGCGCCACTGTCGCGCCTGCATTTTCCATTGAGTTAGCAGACAAACGAGAGATAGGTCGGCGGCGCGAGGGGCAAAAAACGGAGCTGGGTATTACAATTTAATTAGGCGAAGCGACTTGGCAAAGTGCAAAAGGCCGGCGCGCACATACAGGCGCATTATGCAAAACAGCAGTCGTCTAATTAATTAACGACGAAACGACGAAAGCTCTCGAATTTAAAATCAACACAAGAAAGAGTGCTCGGCTTGGAAAACTAATTAATGCCTGTATGTCGGCGGGCATTTTGCACTTTAATAATTAGAGGCATTGAAGGGCAGTGGGGCGCGCCATTCGTCACGTAAGCTGCTGGAGACGCGCGACTACGACACGTGATAATGATCACGTGTCGTAAAAGAGGACGGCTCCCTGGCTCGAGGCTCGAGGCTCGAGGCTCGCGTCGCGTAAAACCCGGCCGGCGCGCTTTATCGCCCCGCTAACTCGCGAATGAATAAATAAAAAAGATGGCGCTCGAGCCGCCACTGTAATGGGATATTAAAGAAGCAAACGCCCTGTGCTTCGCGGGAATTACTCAACGACAATTTACATGGATACATAATCCTTGTCTGCCCCTCGCGTCCGTCGCGCGCCTCGGATATACGACGGCAAGGTCCTCCAAACGACCAATTACGCGAAAGAGACGGATGGAGGAAGGCCCTCCGCGCGCCTTCTTTCCTCGCGACTGATCGACCTGCCGACTTGCTTAGGCGTCCACAGTGGACGCGACAACTGGCAACTTGTACGTTTGCGCGCTTTCCAAGCGTCCACGCGGAAAGAAGAAAAGAGGAGGAACGAGGCAACGCATTTCGCACTTCTACGTTACATTCGGCCGAGCGAATTTACGACTTTGCGAGCGAGCCGCGGAGGAGAGCGCTGATTGAGATGGGCGTAGCTAATGGGCTGGCTGTCTGCACGTTCGCGCGATCAAACAATAGCCGGCAGGTGCGAGGCAAAACAAGCAAAAAACCAGGCGGGAGAAAGGGGATCAGCGAGAAAGCCACTTACAGCGTGGCGCGCGCCAGATGAAGAGATAACCGAACGGAGACAGGATATTAAAAGAAGCGCTTGATTTAGTTGCCGCTAGCCCAGCCCACTCTCCGGACCAAGCCTCCTCTCTGCCGCATTCTTTCCAGCCAACTCTTGTTTTTCCTTCTCCTCTTCTATTCGCGCCCTCTTCTCGCTTTTGTTCCGCTTAACAAGCTCTGCTTCGCTGTTTTCCTGCCGCTCTTTTTTTCCTTTTTCTTTCTCTTTTTCTTTTTCCTTTGCTTTCTCCTTTTCTTTCTCTTTTTCTGCTTCCTTGCCGCCGCTACGCTCAAAGAAGGAACGAATGCCCACGCGTCCGCTGCAATGCTCGCCATAAATTTACCGAATGCAAGTCACCAAGTGCGTTTCGGATTTTTTTTTCGCTTATTTTTCATTTCAGCCTGCTTATACTACGCGCGCATGGCTATTGAATGCCATTCTTCGTGGAGACAAGCCAGTCGTAGGCGACTTTCCCTTTATCTGCGACCAATAAACAACGAGTAAGCTTTAGTTTTTAATTCTCCGTGCTCAATCTGAAAAATCTCTGCCTTGCAAAAGAGCAGTATTCATTTCCAGGATAGGCCGAAAACGAGTCAAATTATGAATTCCGTCGTCTGGTATATGCATCGCTTACATATATTAATACAAATGCTGCTCTGCGCGCGCGTGCCAATTTTTTTCATCTGCCTTTCAATGTCGAAAGCGCCCTCTGCGGAGTTTCACGCCCCGGGGGCGGGGAGATGAACCTAAACAAATGTGCAAATTGATCGGGATATTTGGTTTGGCGGAAAATTAAGCACACTCCAGCTAAATTGCAAATGAAAAGCGATCGAGAAACGTTGATCGAACAATCATTACACATGTCCAATATTTGTTCGATGATCCCTTTCAAGGCGTTACAATGGGGTGGGCAAAATAAACTATCGAAACGATCTTGTCACCGAGCTATCGAAGGATAGAATGTTTAGGTTCGTGTCTTAAACTAAAATGAGTTTTTCTTCATCAAAGTGTCACTCTACTTTTACAGGCTAGTCGAAAGCCATTTGCCGCCAGCAGCAGCAGCAGCAGCAGCAGCTTCGGTGGCAGTGCACAACAAACTCTATTGCGCGCAAGACGAAAGCCCAGGGAAAATTGCAGCGCTGTAAGTTGGCGTTACTGGTGTGCGGCTTGGGCGCGAACGCCATTAGCATGACAAAAAACAGGTGGTAGCGCGCTACAAAGTGACGCTCGTGAGCGGCGGCATCGGCCGTTGTTCCCTTTCAAGAATCGCCGCTGGGGCCATTATCGTAAGCTTCTCTCTCTCTCTCGTCCTCTCACAACTTGGAAGCTCAAGCGCGCCTACGTATGGCCAAAGTCGTAAGACTTGGCGGGTTATAAGGTATCGCTAATTCCGAATCCCTTCGGTTATAAATTGCTCGGCTCTCCCACTGACGTAAGAACAGTTTAAAGCTGCGCTCGGCACTATTGGAATTTACTGATTTGCTGAAATTGGGCCACGCCAACTACGCTCCCTTCGAATGACGCTCCCTTGGCATTTATTGCTTCGTTCGCTGTTTCAAGTGAAAACCGGCTTGGCGCGCTAATCTCTATTTTATAACGCTGCCACTTTCGCTTGACATTTCTCGACATCTCAGCGTCAACGATCAGCTTATTTGATGTATTTACATTGAGAGAAGGCCGATGATAGTGTCAACGCTATCTACTACTTTAGAACGAGAGAAGTGCACTCGTTTAAGCGGTTTACTCGACTGAAAAAACATTTGCTGGAGAGGCGAAACGAGCAATTATCATTTGACTGTTTACAGAGATGGAAACTTTCTTATATTATAGGTAGATTTAAGGTGAGTGCGCGTCATCTCAATTTGTCTTGCTATTGTGCGTTTAAATTTACACAAGCGACGCGCGTTTGCTGAGTGGGTGGCGGCGTCTTGAAGCAGCCAAGATTACGTCTGCCCGCTAAAGCTTTACAGATAGCTCGAGAGAGACGGCGCTTTTAAAATATGTCTTTCACTTAGTTTTAAAAGGATTGTTCTTGTTCCTCCGTTTCTTTCCTCCTCTTTCTTCTCTTCTATTTCAAACGAGAATCTGACTGAATCCTTGGCAAGATGACTAGATTATTGTTGGAAGGGCATCTCGCTAACCAAATGCTGCTAACGATATTACAGCTTTGTATACATAAATCTACTATGATTTTATTCCCTGTATTGTTAGAGTTGCAAGAGAATTAAGTGAGAATTAAAAAGTTCACAGATATGAAACAAGAGTGACACTGTTGAAACATTTCATTCAGCCGCAGTGTTGGTCAGAAATCAAAGCTTGTATTATTTAAGATTTTATCTCATGGCAGCTCTCTAAAACATCTAGAACGATAATAAACATGCTCGTCAACGTCGACTGTTGTGTATACACTTGACGGAATAACCCAAACGAAGCATAAAATTAAAAAAAAAATAGCTAGAAGAGTACACTAAAGAGAGATGGAGAAGGTAGCGCATCGGGGTTCGCGCGAATCGCATTAAAATAATTAGGAGCAGCCAGCCGGATATCCCATTTCGTGATGCATGAGCTCGCGCCGTTTAGCAAGTCTGATGACTACTGGGAATGCGCCGACGTTGCCCCCACCCCCTCGCTCTCTGCCCCTAGCCTCGTACTCGCCGCCTGGGGAATTCGACGAATCATTAAAGGCGTTTGTGCTTTGCCGATTTTTGACGCCTGAGCTTGGCTAAACAATCCAATAAGTTTTTCAAAGTAGTGTCAGATTGCAATTATTACAGTCCGCAGCTGTACAGTAGCCGAATTTTTATTTGCAATAAGTGGAATAAGTCAACGACCAATCCGCCCGTTGAGCATTTACATCGAAGCGAGAAAGCCATAATAGCGGCTAGACCTAATCACTCAAGACGTTTTAGAGCTGCATAAAAATTCATTATAGTTTCATTATAACGTTGCGCGTTAATTTCATTAACGTAGCGCGCGCGCGGAAAAAACGAGACGTTGTTTTTGACGCGAGTCGTAATCGCGCGGCCAAGCCTATAGTGAGCCTCGGTGTTCGAGCGCTTATTGGATCATTTATTTGCGTTATCGCACTAAGCATATTGCTAGTGATAATGGACGCCGCACAACCATCGCGTTTTGCAAGCCGCGTTTAAGCTTTAAGCTAAGTTAAGCGAGATAAATCGTTTGATATAATGCGAGTTAAGAGGGATAGAGGAAACAAGCGCAACTTTCAAGTTGGAAAGTCGAGGCGCCCTCTCGTTCAATTCGTTCGAGTTGAATCGAGATTTTTGACGATGAACATTCCGATTGCTATTCTAATAACTTACGTACAAAGGCAACACGACACTGGAATATCGTAGTTTGATCGTGTGCAGCATTTACGTTGGAACATTGGTAATAACGTGGCTGCGAGTAGCGTCATGTACTTGGAAGGGTCACTGGGTCAGCCATGATTAAATGAAGAGAAAGAGAGCGCCGCTCGAAGTAACGTTCTCCTTCTATTTCGGGGATTTCGCATATGTATTTGACCTGTTTGTTGAAAATAATATCGCGGACCAATCAGCCGATATACGATAGCTCGCAGAGGTCGACAATTGGATTAGCGAGGAATGCGAGTATTCGCTGCGATACCCGTTAAAAGTCTTGGCTCGGGAGCAATTCGGGAAAGAGGAATGGACTCGGTGCAAAAGGTAAGTCCCATCAGAGTACGCGGTGTAGTTGGCGGGAGAAAAACGGCAGGCGCCAGCGGAGCAGCAGGGAGCGAAAGTAGAGCTAAATAAATAAGGTCGAGGAGAAACTTGAATGCCGCAGAAGTGGAAAATCTGTTAGCGAGAGTAGGACCAGCTGTGTTTCGTGACTTTTCAGCGTAGACCGCGGCGGCAAAGGAGCAAAGAGAAAGGGCAAGGCGACAAAAGTGAGCCGGCAAGGGGGCAGCGGGAAAGGGAAGATGCGAGATGGAAGAGGCACGCGGCACGCGGCATGCAGCGAGCTGCCTTTGTGCTCGGCGCCTGGCCCGCGGAGGGAAAAGCTCGCGCGGCGGCGAGGAGCCGTGAAAACGAGCCGGATGAAAGGGGACGGCGCTGCCGCGGAGGCAAGAGGGCAAAAATGCGGTCGTCTCGTGCTCTTTACGAGCAGCTTTCTTCGGCATTTGGTCCCTCTAATGAAACATTTTACGCGCTGGCGCGAACCGTGACGATGGCCGGGCGCTATGCATCGCACCGATCGGTCCGACCGCTCCGACCGCTCCGATCCACGCTTCGATGGACGAGCCCCGGGAACACAGGCTGGCTCCAAGTTACAACGAAGCTGCAAGCTCGCACGAGACAAACAAGCGAACAAGCGATAGATTGAAACTGAAAATGCAGAGTGCAAGTTTATCGGCAATTCCGTCGGGAGCAGTGACGAAGCGCGGGCGAGAAGGGAGAACGGATACGTGATCTTTTGCGGGACGAGAGCGGAGAGGCGTCAGAAAACTCGTCAGCAGTGCTCGCGCGGGTGCGACAGGCCGGGCTGCTGCTCGTAAACTCGGAGCTATTTATCAGTCGGCGCGGATCGCGAGCTGGCTTGCGCGCTCTCACTCGCTCGTCACGCGAGCGCCGCTGCAATTGCCAAGGCGCGCGAGGTCATAGTCTTGCGGAGAGGCTGCAGCTCCTGGCGTTTTTCATGGGCGATCGCGCGTCTAGTTGGGATGCTGCTCGCGTCAAAGCTTCCAGCAGGCTCGCCGACACGCGCCGAGTCTCGGGGACAAATAAGCAAGCCGACACAGACGCATTGCCAGGCACGAGACTTGCTCCTATATGAAAATTCAGCGGAAACACGTGGCCCCAGCGGACAGCCGCGTTATGCTATCTCGCGTTATGTATTCTGCTGCATAGCGGAGTGACGCCCAGTCAAGACTCCTCTTGCCGTTTGTCGGCCTAATCGATTTGCCTTCGAGGCGAGTGTTTTGCTTATTCAGTCCTTGTATCCACGTCGCTGCGTAGGGCCGCAAGCTAGCAGCCTCGGTTACCCAAATTATGGATCTTCTTCGCGAAATCAGCGAATCACAGATGAGCCTCAGAGCAAAATTCAATAAAGCTGCAATAAATTCTTTCTTTAATGCAGGAAAATTGCGAAAGACGCGAGCGTAATAGGAAAAAAAGGAAGCTCGAGCAGAAGTGGTTAAACGAGAACGAGGGGACGTGCGCGCAGCGGCGGTAGCAAGAAAGTAATAGAAGTAAAAAGGTGCAGTAAGACGAGTGAGCAGTGGAGGAAGGAGGAGAGGAGCGTAAGAAGTGCAAGTATAGCAGCGCCGAGAAAGTACGTGAGCGTCGGTCGCAAAGTGCAAGAGCCTCCGGGGTCTCCTTAACGAGTAAAGTCCTTGCCGATCTTGGCTCTGCCTAAACTTGCATTCTATAAATACGTATAGACGTAGCAAGCTCGCGGGCGAGTTGTAACTTGGTGGCTAACTCGCAATAATCTTGTCCTCTCTGCTTGGCGGCCGGCGCAACAAACTATTTTCCCCGAGCTTGGTTTTCTTTCTCGCGGCGAATGCAGCCCCGGCGGCGCATCTAACTCGACAGTCGCTTGGGGGCTCGTTGCAAGCGGTCGCCGTGTAATTGCTCTGGTCTTTCGGTCGTTCGCCGCCGAGACGCCGCCGAGACGCCGCCGAGACGAGGAGCGACACGGCCACGCACGTGGCACACGAATGAATTATCGCCGCCACCGAACTTCTCGACTGCCAACCAATAGATTGCAGCACAGCCCCTTCTGGCTTGTCGCTTATTGACGCGTCACCGCGATGCGGGCAGCTTGCTCGGCGCGAACGCCGAAAACTGCGTAGCCTCCCGATTTTCAGCAGGTTCTAATTGGGGAATCGCGCCGATGCGATCCCACCGTGGCTTCGGCCTTCTCTTTGCATAAACGTTTACGTATACACGTATTCCGCGCGCGCACGTTTCGCATCCAAGTTAATTCAAGGCAATGCCGGGGCGCGAGCACAAGTGAGCGACGTTGCTTCGCTTACGTAAGACAAGTTACATAGATACAGGCAGCCGCAGTGCGTACGTGATAAAGCCAACGTCGCGAAATTCCGCACGTCATGATACGCGCGCGCAAGGGAGCTAGGGAGGGCTGGGGAGCGCGGATGTGCGCATTATACCGGCGAGTAAACTTTCGTTCGCGCGCGAGTTTGCCGTCGCCGCGCATGAATACGTAATGTCGCGAGATTGGAATGAGCGCCCCACAGCCACTTATTTGTCGACAACTCTTGCTTTTCTTACTCGTTCTTTTCTTAAAATCCGAGACGCGCACGCGGGTATTATTCGTTAGCGAGAAGTTGCAGTTGGCAAAGTCGCGCGATACGTCGCTCGCGGACGAACGTCCTATTGCAACGTGCGTCTACGATGTTGATATTGATCTTGGCATCGTATCCCGTCAAGCGAGTCGGCAACTTTTGTCGGCGGCACGACAGGCAAGTCAGTTGCGAGCGAGGCGCGTAACACCGTAACACGGGGCTATCAGCGTACGCGGGGCGCGACAAAGTGACGCGCGTAACGGTGGCTCGCCCCCGGCGTTCCCCTCTCTTCCGGGAATTCTCGGCTCGCGCGCCCAGTCGGGCTGTAGCTCGTTGCTCGTTGCGCGTCATCGGCTCTGAATTGCTCGTTAAAATCCTCGGTGCCGCGCGACGCGCTTTGCAACGAAGAGCAGGCGGAAAAGACGCTCGGAAAAAAACTCGGCTCGTTACGGCGGCAGTCGACGCCGCAAACTCGGCCGCGGCGCACACACCTCGAGCGAAAGTTTTGCCGGGCCGACGCTTCTTCGTGCACGTGTCGCGGCGTGGAATCAATTAGCGCGGCTAATTACGCGCGAACGCTGGCGGCGCCAAGCCGGCGAAAACCAGCCGAGCGATGGACGCTCGAGCCTTCGATAGGCCTGCTCGGCAAAGTTTGCCCACTGCTCGTTTAGCAGCTGACTGGCCAGTTGCGAAGGGAAGCGAATAATCGATCGGAGCGCTGGCCTGGGCGGCTTTGACGAGCCCCGCCGCTGCAATAAAGCAGCTGCGGGCAAGGCCCAAAACAGCCAAAGAGAGCCTCGCGGCGAGTAATGAAAAGCCCCTGAGCGCGAGTGCTATATTACACTCGGCTGCTCTATAAAAATATTTAGCAGCAGCGGACCGGGTATTACGTCAATGTAAAGCTGCGCGCTCAAAGCATAGGCAAAGCTTTTCGTCTGCTGCTGACTTCTTGGCCGTCGTCGTTATTAGAACGCCTTTAAGCGTTAAACCCTTAAATAATTGAATTCCAGTGCCCCGAGCAGTATAAGAGAAGAGTGAGCGAGAGGGGAAGAAAGCTAAGGAATTTGCCGTTGTATTAGTTGTACGACGAGCGACGAAATAGGTTACATTGGAGAAAGAGCGCAGCGCGCTTGCGAAGCTCCAATTCTCTCTTGAAATTCAATCTGGCGCAAGAGTAAATGCCGTTTTCGCGGACACTGCCGCTTGCCCGCTATAGAAGAATGCTCATAGTAATTAAGTCGAGCATAATGCGCTATAGCCCCGACGCTTTCGCTCGGTGACGATCATTCGACGATACAATGACGTACCCGTGAGACCAACTCGCGAGAGCGACTTTCTTTGATGCCAAGCGATATTGGGAGGTCGAGCGAATGGGGATAAGCCCGGCAAAAATAACAATCACGGAGCATTATTCAGAGCAGACAAACTTCATCGGCGCCGCCGTCGTAGCCGAGAACTCGACGAAACAAAAACAAGCGTGGCGGCTGCGGCTAACCTTTAATCACTCTGCCGAGTCACGCCTGGAAAGCAAAGCAGAACAGTAGCAGCTAGCAGCGGCGCCAAGTTTCGGCCGCGAAATTACACGCATTCGCCCAGGAATTTATGCAGAACAAATTCCGCACGGCTTCAAATTCTAAACTATTTTACTATTTGCCGTATCTGCCGTATTTGCCGTATCTGCCGTATTTGCCGTATTTGCCGAATTTGCCGTATTTGCCGGCACACTAGAAAGGAATGAGCGAGTACCAAGGGCGAGTCCGCCCACCCTTACGACTGCTTATTTTTCTGCAAAACACATTTGAAATTCAACATTGCTCAACGAATCTGGACGCACACAGTGGCGCTGCAAGTCCTCTGGCTTGCAAATTTGGACGAGCCACGAGTACTCGGGCAAGAAGTCGCGCCGCTCGGCCGAGAAAGCCGAGAAAGCCGAGAAAGCTAAAAAGCCGAAAAAGCAGTGCTCACTGATGGCGCACAATGCCAGCTAATCGAAAGCGGTTCGAGAATAAAACGACGCGCCCGCGTCGCAAAATGCAATATTCAATAGCAAGCTCGGAGGCTTGATCGCGTTAAAAGCCTGCTGGACACCAGAGAATCTTGTTGGTTTATGCATTAGCAGTCGTTATAAAGTCTAGCGGTGTCTGTTCGGATTTGCCAATGTCCCAAGTTACATATAGGATCGAGGTAAATAAATCAGCACTCTCCGGCATGCTAAATGAGGCCGCAACCTCAGCACGTCTGCGCAGTCTGGCCGCGCCGGCGCTTGTCCTATACCTGCTAACCATTATTTATTTAAATTCTTGTTTCTGCTGAAATGCTTCCTGTACGTCATTGCCAGTCTCTTGGTCCATCTCTATGCCTTCGTCCAGTGCTACAATAGAATCTCGTTGGCGCTGAATATACTTGTCAGGCGTCTGGCCGCAGTGGCATCGATCGAATTGCACTAAGCATGTTTGCTTTGTCGATACGCTGTCTGTTCGAGGAAATAAATAAATGAAAAGCCTGAGCATTCAACCGTGAGTAAAGCAGTGGAGCTCCAAAAATCGATAATTAATCAAGCGTAAAACCGGTTCTCGAGCGATAAGCAAAAAAAGCAGGCCACCCTCGCTCCCTTTCTCGCTCCCTCTCTCGCTCTCAGTCTTAATTAATTTCTCCTTAATGGGCCGCATACCACTAGCCGAGATAATCGATTGCACTGCAGCGCCAGTTCAACCAGTCATCAGACACAGAGACACAGAGACAAAGAGAGATAGATGGATAGATAGATAGACAGCTATGCCTTCATTCCTCCTAAGGCAAATACAAAATACAAATCATTGCCCCAATCATCAATATTAATATTTCAACTCGAGATATAAATACAAGTTTTTAATACGACGGAGTAGAAAGTACAGTCTATACAGATTCTAGTCTAGATTAAACACACAGACTAAGTCACTTTGTTCCAGCAGCACCTCCAGGACATCGAAGAGTTTAGCGATGACAGCTGTCTCAGGACTAAGGGGACAGAATTCCAAAGACAAGTACCCATCATCTGAAATGATCTGCGGGCCGTTTCAGTTTTAGTTCTTGTCCTAGTCACCCTTCGTTCCATCTACGTTTTGTCTTGTGTAAGGAAAAACCGATTCACCACGCGGCACACCAAAAATCTATCGCACACACGAATTACCAAGTCTCTGTAGTAGCTCGCGCTCTTCTTCAGAGGCTTCCAGGCAGATCATTGCACAGTAATCAAGGTGCGGCTGTATCAGCCTACATCTCGGAAGATTTGTTGTACGTGGTCTAATGAAATACTGATCGTACCGTGTTTTCTTCACTTTTTCAAGATCAACTCCACGTACGATCTATACCTCAACTTAGAGTTTAACACGACTCTCAGGCTGGTAACCAGTTCACTGACTAGGTTGTGAACCGGCTTTGTGTACCCCAGTATCTGGCAATTCCGCAACATAGATTTCATTCACATCTTTTCTCGTACCAAAAATTATTGCCTTGGTCTTATCAATATTGAGGCACAGACCAGAATCGCGAGCTTAGGTCGACAGTAGTTTCGCTGCTTCAGTCATTCGCGCCATTTCCTCGTCAAGATCTTTTTTGTTTATATGCAGATAAATCTATAAATCGTCAGTATTAAAGAGGTGAGAAACCTCATGTTCATCAAGCATATTTTTTAGGTCATTAATATATAAACAGAACAACAGATATCTAAAGATTGAACTTTGTGGTACATCCAGGTTGATCTCCTTTCAATTCGAGTTACCGTCCTTGGAAATTACTCTCTGGATCCGACCTTGTAAACACGAACTTATCAACAGGAGAACCAATCTTGAGAAATCAAGGGCGTAGAGTTTGTGCAATAGTTTAGAGGGTGAGATGGTGTCAAAAGCTTTGCTGAAGTCAAACAAGAGTAGGAGTGGCACCCTCTTTTTGTTAATGGCCATACATATATCGTTTGTAAGTTTGAGAAGTGTAATTTGTGAACTGTGATTGCGTCGAAAGCCTCTCTGAAGGGGGTCAAAACATTCTTTAAGTTAAGATATTTCATGATTTGGTCTGCACTTATCTGCACCAGTTGCGTGCAGGCATTACAAGGACAATGTCCATATCTTCAAGTAGTAAGACTGAAATCCCGAGAAGTGATCATTCAATTGATCCAGACTGAAACTATCGAGCTTCTCTTCGTTCTAGACAGGAGGCCAAGGTACCGTATTTTCTTTCAAATATTTGTGCCTTTATCAGAAGCTTTAGAAAAGTGATCTTGAAGGAATCTATTAGTTCGTTGCTCTAAATACGCGTTGACCTTATTGCTAAGTTTCAGAAACTCGTCTAAAAACTTCACCACTTATTTCGCTTGTAGTATAATAGTTGACACTCAAATAAGCCTAACAAATAAGCCCCTTAACATTCGCCATAGCAGAGTGAGTAGATGTCCAGTCGCGGTACATCAAGCAATTACTTGATTTTTTCGAAAATCTATATGGTGAAAAGTGGCGAAAATAAATGTCAATAAATGTCGATAGTAACTCCGAGAATAGCATGCTTGCCGAAATTGAGCATCCTTCATTCCTGCAGAGAGAGAGAGAGAGAGAGAGAGAGAGAGAGAGAAAGAGATAGAGAGAGAGAGAGAGAGGGAGTCCAGTACTCAGCTTCGTATTGACGTGAAAAATACTAAACACCATTTCAATAACGTTTGCCTCGTGACAAGTGAAAAGGCAGTAAGAGTGCGACCGAGGGCTAGGTCGATGAACCATCGTCGCACCATACCGAGCGAGTCATAACGAGTCGAAGCGATTATCCGCTGGCACAGTGAGAATCTGTCGTTGATGCCGCGTCTTGTTTTTTACTTTTCGCACAGCCGTCAACTTGGCAATCAGTTGGTTTTATTGGGCGGAGGAAGGAAAAGTGGACGAAAGTGAGGAATAAAAATCGGCCGTTCGATTTCAGCAAGCAGCAGTAGCAGCAGCAGCAGCAGCAGCAGCGGCAGCAGCGACGGCGGCAGCGGCAGCAGAGGCACATGTGGCTTTTGCCAATAATCCAAGAATTTTTCAGCGACTCCGGCACTGGAGTAAAACCGTACATCGCATTAGTGTGCCACTTGAGGGCAGCGTGCGAGAGCGCAGCTGTGTGCAATAGCCGACCACGCGCGACTTCGGCGTATTAGAGAGCAACTTTATAATGCCCGGTCAGAGATTTATCCCCGTGACGAGGCGGCGGCGGCCGATATAAAGGAGGAAAAGTTGGGTCATCGGGCGCACGCGGACCGAAGCTCCCCTACCTACACATACACCCGGATATAAGCCAAGCGCAGGTTGCAGAAAGATACAGAGAGCGAGAGAAGCGAGAGAAGCTAGCCAGCCGAGGATGTTTCGAACTTAGACAATAACGCTGCAGTATGTCAGTTGCAGGGGCGCCAGGATAGTTCGCCAAACTCCTATCGTTCGCTCTGTTGCGGCTACGTGCCTTGCCGACCTCTCTGTCCTCTCGAGCACGAGTATCCACCTGCCCGTTCCGTCTTAGCTGCGTCTTTGCTGCGTCTTCGCTGCGTCTTCGCCTAGCGCGCCAATCTGTTGCTACTTATTTCCATTTTTGCGGATAGCGCTGGCAAACTTTACCATTTTCTTAGTGAGACGGAATCCCTGGAGCTGCTTGCGTCGCGTGCTGCAAGGCGCACTGTAATATTGAAAAAAAGCAGAGAATGCGCTAGAGCTCTGCTCGTACAATTTCCAACGGATCAATATTTCCAATTTTTCTGACTTTTAGCCTTGCCGAGTAGGCGCGCGCGCGCACAGGTGCGTGTGTGTCGCGCAAAGTCCTGTTAGCTGGCAGCCTGTCACGTTTGCCCCGTGTGCCTTTTTCCCAAGCTGCCTAGAGTAAAAGTCTTTTACCTATTATCCCCTATCTCGATGCCGCGTCACTGATCCGTCCTTGCTCTCCCACGGCTTTTTGCACTTCGAGCTCGAATGTAGGCCAAAAGAGAGGAAAAAGACGGCAACAGATTCGCTTGGTGCAGATAATCCAGGTTCGCGAGGTGCTGAAAAAATTCAAGTTTTCACGCAATATTTTGCCAGTGGAAAATTGGATTTTCCTCGCTGGCACGTCAAAATTGAAATTTCGCGCGACGTAATCTACGCTCGGAGGTCGCGCCAGTTACGGCGGCCAGGTCGACGTGGAAGTCGAGCTACGAGGTCAAATGAAAATCGAAGGCTCTCGCGTTCACTTAGTTTTATCATTGCTTATCTCTCGCTCGGTCTTTCAGCCGTATTGCCGCGCACCGGCCTCGGCGGTACATGCAAGGCGCCAAGTGAAATAGCCACTGTCTGTGAACAGCGTTAGGTTGCGGGCAGTGGCCAGGGAGGAGCGAACGAGAACCAGATCTCAAATGAAAGGCCCAACATTTTTCCCCGATCTTCACTCGGCTGATAACTAAGCGACCGAGAGAAAGGGCTTTCGGTCATCGATTTCCAGAATCCAATGACAGAGCTGTTGGATAGGCGTGGGCCGTGGAAAGCCAATCCAGAGCACTGTGTGCGTGACTATGGGAGAGAGGCTCATAGTTATCGACTCTACGTGCCAAATATTCCGAGTGAGTCGAGTTAATCCGTGATACGTACTCATTGTTTTCATGTCGATGGAAATTAAAATATATGAAGCTAAGCTACAACCCTAGCTATAAATCTCGATACACTACAAATGTATGCCACGCGACGACTCCACAATATACAGCTGTGTACACGCTCGCTGTCCAAAATATCGAGCAGCTCCATAGAGGTTTCCCGTTGAATAGATTGACCAACAGATCGAATCACTAGGCGGGACGCGAACACGACGAGCGGAAGAATTTTCATAACTCGTCTCGTTCGCTGACCTATTTCATTTACCTCGCGTGTATATATGCGTGCACGAAGCGAAGAGCAAACTTTTTAACAAACCACCGTCGTGGAAAGGACAATTTTGTTGGTGATTGTCTACTTGTGACGCGACGTTAAAACAGCGTAAAAACCGGCGCGCTGTTTAATGGAAATAAGGCTTTTATAAAAGTGCGCGCGGCGCGTAAAAACTTGGAGAAAAAAAGTGGCGGGTGGAGAGGCAAAGAGAAGAAGGACAAGTAGTGCGGGCAGAGAAAAAGAGAGCGTTAGCGCGACATCTGAAGAGCAAAAGAGGGTGGGAGGCAGAGAGAGAGAGAGAGAGAGAGAGAGAGAGACGCAGTATGTCGCTCCTGGGAAATAAACGCCGGAAGACAAGCTCTCCAGTTGGATAACGCGAGTTTTCTCTTTCTCCCCTTCCTGGTTACCTTTCTCACCGTGCCGATGAAGCGAGAGCTGTACTGAAAATAACGGATAACGGACAAAAAAGAATGGCTAGCACAAGAGGCTTTCACAGCAGCAGCAATGAACAAGTGGTAGTTTGAAATTTCAAATTCATTTACGTCGCGCGTCGCGCGCACTTTTAATCCGACTTAATTGTGAAAAATTGTCGAGTGCCGCCGCCGCCGCCGCCGCCGCCGCCGCCGCCGCCGACGCTGCTCCTGCCGCACGCTTTATTTCTCTTTCTCTTGCTCGCGCGAAATTCAAGCATCCCACTAACTCCGTTACGCTCCGTTACGGGTTACGGGTTTGTGGAAAAAGTGAAAGGCGGAAAGAGTGCGAGGTGGAGGAGCAGGAAAAGAAGGAGTAGTAGCAGGAGGAGGAGGAGGAGGAGGAAAAGGAGAGGAACAACGGAAAAAAGAAAAAAGGGTCGAATCGCTGAAATGAAATTTTCATGCTCTTTATTATTCGCCGGTGTTATCGACGAGACTGGAAGCTCTCAAGACTGGTGCTCAACGACAAATCATAGTCCTCGGGCTGGTGAGTTGTCTTTAGTTGGCGTGCCTCCAGATTAACATCCATTGATCGGCGTTGCTTAATACTCTCGGCTATGAGTTTACGCCAGTTGAAGTCAAGTTCTCGTCGCTCGTCGAGCTTTTGACGCTGGCGTATTTTGGCCAACGTCTCGGATTCGAGTTTCTCGTACTCGCGAATAATGTCCTCATCAGATGCTTTGTCCTGATCGGAACAGTAAAAACAAACGTTGACAGGTTATTTTTCGACCGCACGAGATGGTAAAATTGAATTCTCGGAATGAACCAGCCTCGTAACGGGCGTACGAGTGAGCCAGTTGCAGCTGGCGTATTCTCTGTGCCTCCGGTTGAAAATAGGAAAATTGTTGAAATTACTTCGGAAATTACTCGCATAGAATTTATGACTGAAGTTGCAATGAAATTCTACATGGTAACAAGGCAGTAAACGAGTAATTTCCGAGCTCGCGCACTTGATGTTCCGTCGGTTTAACGCCCAAGTACCTCAGGCGTCAAATTCTATAACAATACTACTCGCGGCAATTTGCCAGCTTCATATCGTGCTAGTTCGGCTATGAAATTTCTCGATAACGAATTAATCGATAGTCGGGCTGCTAGTGTAGGCCAAGAGAGAGAGAGAAAGGTTTACACGTGTACCATGGCAGCGATCAAGTCCGTCGACGGGGCGGCTAAGTCGGCGCTGCTGGTGGGAGGCGGCGCTGCCTGCTGGGCGGCGTCGGCGGTGTCGGCGGTGTCATCAGTGTCGAGCAGCTGGCCACGCTGCTGAGGGAAATTAGAGGCCACCGCGTCCTTGAAGAGTTCGGGCGCTTTGTCGAGAACTCGCTGGCGTCGCGAGTCTCTCTCGCGAGCTTCCCGTTTCATTCGCAGCACCGGCTCGATTCGGCGCTCCAGCTCCTCCTCTCGCAGGCCCTTTTTCGTTAAAATGGCAACCTGCATTCGACCCAGCTCGCGTGTCACCCATTTCGCCTGCATTTGCTCCACCAAGTTCTTACGCTGCCTCGCCTGCAAAATTACATTGATAGCGTAATTCAAATGTGAGAGAATTCATACTTGGAGATCCTCGTCTTGATAAGCTAAGCATACAAGTATGTAGGTCACCGGTGTATATAGGATAAAGGCTGCGCAAGATACTTTTTAATTATACCTTGGCTTCTCTATTGGCCTCCGCTTTTAGTGCTTCATCTTTCAACTTTTCTTCCGCTTCCGATACTTTCTTCGAGTCGTCCTGTTGAGCCGTTTTTCCTTGATCCCCCGCGCTTTTCTCCTCCGTTCGTCGCCACTCTTCTCGCCAAGCATTCAAGTCTTTGATCTGTAATTAAAATAACCTGCATGCAATCCGAAACGCCAGCGAAAATTCAAACGTCGAGTCCGGCAGTCGACCGTTCTTTTGTCTCTACCCGCGCAACTTCTCGGTCAACGAATTGGCGCATCCATTGGGCGTCGGTTTGCTTGAACGCCAGTGAAACTGCGGGCGCCAGGAAAACTCTCAGCGCGCCATTATAATCGCAAAACGCAACGCACTGTGGATTCAGTGGCAGCTCGTGAGCATAGATTCCCGTAATTATTCTGCCGCTGAGGCCGTGAGTGGCGCTAGGTTCGTGGCTTTTAACGAACAGATCCCAGATCTCGACGGTGCCGTCGTTACGACCAACTATGATAACGCTCGGCCTCTCAGCTGCCCAACAGCAGCTGGAGTACCTAGAAATGTAACAAACTGACGTTGCGAAACGAAACTAAACTGGCCTATCTGGACGCTGTGTCGCCTTATTCCGAGAAGACGAGAACAGCCGCCGTTTCGCTCGTTATGGAAATACTCGAGCGAATGATCAGCTGACGCAATGAGCTTAACGCCGCGACTGCAAGCGTCATGGCGTTCGTGGTGTGCGTCCGAACGGCAATTCGTATTCGACAGATCGGTCCAGTAAAACGTGACGAATGAAACGTGACGAGTGACTGGCGTGCACACCTGGACTCGGACCTTCTCCACAGAATAGGCTCGTCGAAGTCCTCGCGCCAGACGGCGAAAATCTTACCGCCGACCGTGACGATCAGGTCCCTGAGATGCGTCGATCTGACTGCGTGGACGACCGGGCCGTCGTGCAGTTGCTTGCGCCAGGTCCATTTGCACATCTCCTTGGTGAGAGTGATCCCCGTGGAGAACTCGTAGCCTTCCCAGGAGACTAAGCCGCACTCGCCCCTCATAGTACCGATGAAAATTCCGCCTGCGAGTCGTGAATACCTAATAAATAGATGCGCGCCATGTTCCTGCCGCAGCTCGCGTCGCGTGATTGCTTGCAAAGTCTGTCTGCCGGTCTGGCGATTGGCGTACGTACGAGTGGACGGTGCACTGAAAGCACGCTAAGGCTAACGTATTTTATAATACTTGGAATCGATTCCTCGTCCTGCTGTCTCTCGAGCAGAGTCTCGTAATACTTTCGCTCGGCAAGTTGGTCGCTTCGCGGAAAAGGTGGCACTTGTCGTCTCCGTAGCAATGGTCGGCGCACGCTCATCGCCGTCACTACAGCGTTGCGGCTCTCGTTGTCGTACTGCGCGACGAGAGCGTATAGGGGCTTGAAGATGTTGTCGAGCACTTTGTAAGGCGACGTCGACTGTACAAGACCCGCGGGTTTCTCCATGGATTTTCTCTTTTTCTTTTGCGCTTCCTTCTTCTTGTCCTCGACTGGCCGCCAACTGCCAAACAAAGTTCAACTTGAACTCCACCGAAAAATCTCTCTGCCTTGTTCTGTTTGCCCGCCGGTCACTTTAGGTCGTAAAAAGCGACGCTGCCGTCCAGACTCGAAGTCACAAATTGAGAGCTCAACGTGTCCTCCGTCGCGTCGGCAGGCAGATCTTCCAGTATGCCGCGCTCGTTGATTTTCTTGTACGGCGACAACCAGTCGATCTTTGTGATTTGTCCTCTCTGGTTGTACTGCAGGCACGAGCTCACCGTGGCTCTAACGATCGTGGAGCTCAGCGTATCCTTCATCCACGTCGTCATACTTCTCAGAATCGTCTCGTACTTGACTTGATCGGGTGACTTCACCAGGACCCTTTCCACTTCCTCTAGCTTACCCGTGATGTCCCAGATGGTAATCTGCTCGTTCAACGGCACTTCAGTGTCGAGCGCGATACGTCGATTTCGGACACATCGCAAATTGTTCATTACTTGACCGTTTGCGCAACCTCCCACTACTATGTTTCCATTGCGCGGATGAAACGACACAGCGGATACCTGTCTCTTGGATTGCAAAATCAATTTCGGTCCGAGGCTGTCGTCGAGCGACCAAATCAGGACGCCACTTTCGTTCAAATCCTAGGAAAAATAGAGTAAGTGCTCGCGAAGGCAATGCATCGATCGGCCTGAAAATCATTACTTCCTTGTAAGGTTTCGGTCCGACGAGATACTCGCTTTTGCTGATCTCGGTGTAGGCAACCGCAGCAACTCCCGTCCAAAGAGGATGCCAGGCCAAGTCGTTGATCACGCGACCCGTGCACGACTTGCCTTTGTAGTAGCTCTGCCGCTCGACGTATTCCGTCGATCCTCTTGTCTCTATGAGCGGACCGACGGCTCGTGCTGCTAGTTTTGCGTAATCGTTGGCGTACACGTCCCACAAGGTATTGGAGTGAACCTGAAGGAACCTGTCGCAAAGTCATGGTTGCTTTTTCTTGACTCGACGTCGAGCGAACCTGTTCGCAGACATCGTCAACGCGGACTTTCAGCGATTCCAGCATGGTCTTGGTCTGCTTGCCGCTAGCGAGAGTCAATTCGGCAGTCGGCTCAACATCCAACTGGCACTGACACGAGGAATTGACTCGTGGCGCAAGTATTGTCTGAACTTGGCTATCCTCGAGGGCTGGTGTCACCTTCGTGTCTTTATCCACGAGCAATCGCGTGACATTGCTGAAGCTCTGCCGATACGGAACCACCTCAACGTAGCTGTCTCGCTGATCGTCCGATTTTCTGTCGCACAGCGCCATCGGACCTTTCAGCTGGCTTGCCGACCTTTCGACCTATAAATATCTATATGTACACGCACATTCGGAATTCATAAAAACACCTAAGAACGCGCATACAATAAGCTGAAGCTGTTGAGAGCGCTCGAGTAGAACGAATTGAGCTATGGACGTTGGGAGGTAGTTGTGCGAGCTTCTATGGCGACGCGGCAAGCTGCGTCCAGCTCAATATTTAACAACGCTACATTACGCTCGCTATATTCTCTGGCGCTGAGAGAAAGAGAGAAAGGAGAGGGCTCTCGCCAGTAATAAAAGTGGCCGCTCCGCGAGATGCATAACCGTATGGCTTGAAAATTTACGGGCGCTGCGGACCGACCCTACGGTAAGTAGGTAGCCCCGGGAATTTATCGCATCGAGCTCCGGAAATTGAATTAAAAGTTCTCTTTCTCTCTCGCCCTGCAAAAAAACAGCTACAGCCCACAGCTCGATTTACATGTGAATCGCTCGGGCGACAAAAGGCTGCTCGATCATGTATATATGTGTGTCCTACCAGCAAAGGATTTCGCAGCGCTCGTTTCGAGCTCCGCGCAATGGTTTATATTTGAAGTCTGGCATTGCACTCGAGCTTTTATTTGAACAAATCCCCGCGTTTCAACAAAAGTCTTTCGAACGATATGGCACGCCGAAAATTGCAAATGTATGCTCGCTGTTCACCGGTCATTATTTTTTATTTACTCTCTCTCTCTCTCTCTACCCATTCTCACGCGGCGGCATATTCGGGAATTTTCACGAATTTTATGCTCGTTGATGCTTGGTAAATATAACGATCCAAGCTTCACGCATATCAATAACGTACTCTGAGGGTAGCTTTGTATATTTACATCTGCTTTGATGGCTTGACTTTTTCTACCAACTTTTTGATTTTAGTTTATTTTTGATTAATCCATCGAGTTTACAATGAATTTCAAAACTGCACATCAAAGTAAATAAAAGTTGTTACGGGAAAACTATTTTTATTCTATTTCGTGTTTCGTCAATTTTTTAAAATTTTTTTTCTCTGTGTCAACTCTCACTGTATCAATGTATTTAGTTTGTCATAGCCTAATGTTTCATTTCTGCTTGCAGTATGATCAAGTATTTTTATATATCAAAAGCGAAATAGAATATACGATTCGAAAGATGATAATTAAGCTCGCCCTACATTCAAATGCAGCTAGTTTTATCAAATGAATTATTTCAAAAATTTGTTCTTTACTAGTGCATTGACCTGTGATTTTGGCTAAGCAAATGAAACTCGATGTTTACGATAAATGGTGACTTTTCAAAATGTTTCCAGTGTTTAAATATTCGACTTGATCGAACGAGCTACAATTTATTCAATGCAATTGTACAATACTAAATTATCGAATGGTATGCCATTTGCGCGTTTTGCGCGTTGTTTGTTATGCATACTCCCTATATGGTGCGAAAGTATAGCCAAGAAAATTTTCCATATCTTGGTGTGTTACATGTACCTGTAGAGAGATGTTTGGTAAAGACATGCAAGCAATCGCCTTTTGCAATGTCATTTACGATTACATGCCTGAATTTCGTATAACTGCCTGGCCCTGTTCACAGTCATAAAATTGACGCAATCGCCGCTCCCAAGATGATTCCATTGTCCGGCTGTTTTGAGTACGGCATTGCGCACTTTGTCCTGCTGCATGACTCGTCGAGCCTCGATAATGCGAGCAACCGCATCTCTAGCTTCTTCGGTAAGACAGATGTAAAACTGACCCTCGTCTTCCTTAGTAGTTGGCGCATAACCCATTAGCATTCGCGGTGCTGGATAACGCTCGATATAATTTTTTATTGGCAGAAAATCACTGCTCTCCGAGTGTAGATCCAAGTTGTCCTCGATTATCTCTTTACGGACGTACAGCCACGGGAACTCGGTCGTCACGTTCTCGTCGATCACCAGACCGACGATCTTTTGCGTGAGGAGTGACAGGTCGATGCGGGCTACGCCCTCTATTCCCTACCAGAGAGAAGGAAAGGGAAAATCGAGTTTTTATCAGGTATCACTGATCAAGCTCATTTCAGAGCAAATTCGGGCCATGTTTTTTTTTTATTTTTGTCTTACCATTGTTTTGGAGAAACGTATCGCATCGCCGTCTTGAATCTCTGATTCTTCGTCTTCCTCTTCATTGTCGTCGCCTGCTAAGCCTTGTGTTAGATTCGTTAAAGCGGAGAAGGATTCGAGATCAAAAATAGTTTTGCCACTGCCAGGTGTTTTCTCTTCGATAGCGTGTTCCGCTGTGGAGCCATCCGGTGGAGGTGAGTCAGCGTCTCCAAAAAATATTACTTTTTTTCGGTCCCGCTTTTCTTCTGGAATTACTGAAAGATAAATCAGGCAAATGTTAGTTCTTCTGGAATCTGATAATTTGGAAGCTTCGCACCCTCTGGTTTCTCTATGGAAGACTTGTCTTGTTCAACTTCTGCAAGAGAAGCGGAAATAGCGTAGCCGTTAATTTTCTCTGATTAATCACAAAGTGAACTAGAATTGAAGAACTTGACCTCTCTCCTTTGTAGCTAATTCGTTGACTTTCTTTTCTTGTTCCTCTGCTTCGCTGTACCCGTAATTTTCTTCAATTTCGCCTGGCCACTCGTCGTCAAGAAATTCATCGAAAACGTCGCTCCTCTTGAGCTTGTACTCGGATTCCGATCGTTCGTCAGACAGATCTTTTTCGAACTCATGCTCGTATCTTCCTTGATATTCCAATGTATCATGCGACCCACTGAAACTCATTTTCATGCTTCGAGGTTACTTACCGGTCTAACTGTTTTCGCTTTTGTTTTGGTTGACGTAGCCTGCAAATATTCGCTGCACGTAGCCGAGAAGGCTGCAGCTAGACAGTGGACGTTACATACATAGGTTGAAAGATCATCGAGCGAGAGGATAAGTTGCAGGAGTTTGTATGGATTTAAAAATATCCGCTGAATGGAAATCGCGATTGAGCAGGCAAAAATGCGGAGCCGGTTAGAGCTGGCTTTAATAGGAAACAATTGGAGCAGTTGGGAGATTCGGAGATAGAACGACGAAGCGTGTGATAAAGCAGTGTGGCTCGTTTCGCAGTGCGCGATGTTTCAGGGCGAAGGCATTAATTAAGGCTGAGTGAGAGCAGTGAGACTGCAGTGAGAGATTGAAGCGCGCGTGCGCCGCGCGCACTGACTTGACTTGAGAGGCTAGTCGAGTTTGAAGGTGTTGAGCGCGCAGTGCAGCGCCTCGCCATTGATAGCCGGCACGTTGAAATTTATATCTCTGTCGAAGCACGGCCGCGCGTTAACCTAGCGAATGAATCTCATCGTAAAACAAAGTTGGATTAGTGCTCGCGCCGAATAGCTGGCTGACAGCTCCTGCTGGCTCGATCCCCTCTCGCCTGCCCACGGCAGCACTGCCAGCGCGGCGGCTCTCTCGTGCACTCTTCAAATGAGAGAGATGAAATTACTGACACGCTTCTAGGATATATAACGAGTGGAGCTTACGTCTTTGAGCCTGGCGTCAAGAGGCAGTCTGTTCAAAGGCTGTACTGCGAATAAGGCAGCGAAACGCTTTCTTTTTGCGTTTGCATAATTATGAAAAGTCGAATGAAAGCAGCGCCATTGCAGCTGCCAATAAAAGGAGAATGACGCAAAATGCAAAAGGCGAGAGAAAAAGCACCATTGCTGCGTAATCTGATAAAGTTCGGATGGTAAGTGAGAAGAAATAAAACTCAAGATACGTGCAGCGCTCGCGAGTAGCGGCTAAGTGTGCCAGATTAACTCGACGGCAAGGAAGATCTCAGCCCGAGGATGAGTTCGTTGTTAAACTTATCCGAGAGCTGTCGCGAGCACATGCGATTAAGAGGCTCCAAATGGATCTCGACTACGCGCCCGAAAAGGATTCCTTGCCCGCGTCCTCGGTTCAAATAGTAAAATCTAGTTAAGTGTCTGACATGCGCCCACGGCGTCTCGTGCGCGCCGAATGAAACATTAAATTCGCGAGCGAGCGATAGAAAGGGAGTGAGGGAGAGGGGGGGGGGGAGGGAGCGAGGGAGGGAGGACGCGAGAGTTCACCTTTGAAAACTCTCGCGCGCCGCCTGACTAAAGACAAATAGAGACGTTTCGCGCTGAACTGCCGGTGTGTTTACAGACCAATTCCGATTCCAAGTTAGTTGTAGAGGTGGCTGCTAGATGAAAAAACGATATTCATAAATAGCCACCGGTTGATGCTTCGACATCTTCAAGTCGAGAGTAACAGCGCGCTCGCGGTCGGACTATTGCTGGACTGTTCCACTGAGCGAGGCTTTGCGCGAAACTGTACATACACTTATTCGAGCCTCGGACCAACAGGCGGCAAGGCGAAATAACGGCAGGCACGAGGCAATTGTGGCAGCGGTAATATCGCTACCGAGGAAATAGGTATTGGGGAGGGCTCGAAAAAAGTACGAAAGTACGCCGAGAGTTGATAAAAGATCAGGGGAAAGAGGAAAGAGGAAAGAGGAAAGAGGAAAGAGGAACGAGAAAAGGGAGAAGGCAGAGTCAAGTTGGCAAGGTAAACGGCGGAAAGAGATTGTCTGTGTGTGGCTGGGGCACGAAATCATCTTGAAAACTAATTTCAGCTCGGCAGTGATGCTCGGGTATTGCGGCGGCGTTCGCTCTCCACTAGTCGAGTGAGAGAGCGAGCTGGCGCGGTCAGAGGCAGGCAGTTGCTGGCAAAGGGTGGGAATGGGCCGAGAAGAAAGGCTCGTGTGTGGGCGCGGGCCAGAGCGCGCGAGATCCATCCGTTACGTATAGTCGGGCCAGCGGTTCGTCTGGCGCTGACAGTCTCTCTCGCTACACGTCGCGAGTACGCCACGCTTTGCGCTGCCTGCTCGCGTAAACTCGGCATAATTAGCAAAAGCTCGAACCAACGTCCCGAGCTGCAGCGTCGATGCCTTATTTATCACGTGGCCTTCGAGCTTGTCTCTTGCTCTCTTTGCTCGCTGCTCGTTCACCTCGAGCCTTATTTGCTTGGTCGTAATTTACAATAGCCGTTAGCTGTCGCTCCTTTGCGCTCTTACGCGACCGGCGATGAGAGCGGGGAGGGCAAGAGCAATGGGTCGCCGCGCGGTGACGAGGAAAGTTTAACCGAGCAGTACTGGCGTCGAATAAGCGGCAATTTCGAAACAAAGTCGTGGCTGCTGCAGCTTTTGTCCGTGCGTATTCGCGCGCACAAAAGCCCGCGCGCAGTTGACGCGCGTGGCACGTTCGAGGAAACGATATTACGTCTCCGCCTGCCTCGACCCCTCTGCCTTCTCTCGGCCTCGCTGAATGGATCGAGGCCGGCTCTTTACTCTCTTTTTTTTCGTATTCTTTTTCGCTGGTTCGCGCCGCGCTCGGCTTCTTTCTCTTTCCCTCCAGCGTCGAGCGTTTTTCAAACACAGCCGGCTCTTATTACTTATGAAATGAACGCGGCGGCGTCGGCGGCGTCGGCGGCGGCCCCGCGAGAGAGCGCAAGCTCTCCATCTCACAAAGAGCTGCTGCTTTTTTTGGCGTCATAATTGAGCCAGCGCCCGCGATCCAGGACAATGCTTTCTTGTTTCTGGCTCCCCTTTTCCCCTTTTAACGGAGGCGTGTTAGCGCGGCTTTCAATTAACTCGAGCGCACCGAAAAATACTCTCGTCGCATCGTCGCAGTCGTGTCAACGCTTCAAGCTCGTCTATTCCGAGACGTTTCAGGGAGCACCGAATGCATTTCGGCCCTATCAAATCACGCGTCAAATTCTTCGGCCTCAGCTGCAGGTCGCACTTGTAAGAAGGATCGTTTCAATCGATTAATTAGTTTGCACGTCATTCCGATAGCCGTCGGACCGCTGCCGCCGGCGCATACGATCAACATAACGAAGGTCGTGCGTTCGCAATTATATGCATACACGGTGGCGGCGGCGAGCCTCGAGTGCAGTTACCGCGCGGTGAAATGCCCAGCGAATTTTGCCTGCAATGCAGGCCGCCGCGCGCTCGTTCACGTCCACAGCTCGCTGATCAACGAGTTTGAAATTTTAAATTATCCAGCCGGCGTTCATTCATCAACATCGTGAAATAACTGAGATTGCGGCTGAGGCCATTGGAGGAATGACCAGAGGCCAGAGCTGCCAATGATGCCGCGTTAGCTGCTCTGCTCGATCGCTGAATTATCGCAGCGATACGCGTACGAAGAGTGGGGAAGCCCAAGTCGATGCTACGCATCGATCCAGATGGGAGCGTTGAAAGGATTTTGCATCGGTTCGGTCGGTCCGACGGCGTCGTTGGAATGAGAATGGCCCAAGTCGAAAGAAGCGGCAAGAAAGGTGGGAAATTCAATTGACGGTACACAAACGACAGCTGAGGCGCGCAATTTGCCGAGACGCTATAGAGGCTGTAGAGCCGCAGCCGTGCGAACGAGAAGAAATTTCGTTCGTCGGCTGGCTTTACGAGCGCGAAGACAAAGGCAGAAGAAAAAAGGAAGGGTTATGCAGCCGGCTGAGAGCTATTTTTCGATCTGGTTTTATCGAGGTGCGCACGCGCGATTTACGAGACACGAGACCGGAGCACCGACAGTCTGCGAAGAATGAGAGCTTGAATAGTGACCGTAAACGTCGAAGCAATAGTCCGGGCTGCGATGAGTGCGTGCCCGAGAATGCCCCGCTATGGCCACCTGTACGTCTATACATCCACCGCCTTTGCAAGTCTTGGACCGACTCATCGCAAAATTACCTTTCTGCTCGTAACAGCGAGCTTTTCGTTCGCTCGCGGACGTTCGATATCAAAAGGACAAAAATAAGCAACAAGCCAGAACGCACGTTGCACTGGCTCGGACGCTGATTGCTTTCCAACTTAGCGTTGTGCGTATGCGCGGAGGCTCGACCAACTTGTAGCCACTTTTATCATTTATCACCACTTACCGCAACGTGCTTGCACATAGGAAGAGTTTCTCCCTTTGTAACGGATAAACGATATCACGTTTGCGATTTTCCTTGTCGTCGACACCTGCTGGTTGCTCAGCGAGCGTTGGGCTCCAGCTTCACTCGTTACGACTGTCGACAATTGGGGCTTTTTCCTTTTCTTTTATTATAGGGTTCATTTATTTCTCGAGAGGTTTTACAAAATTTACAAATGAAAAGACTGCACTGTCCGGATTTACAAACGCGAAAGGTCATTTGAATGCGAAGCTCCTCGCCGCTGGCCCTAGCAACGAAGGCACTCATTGGTAGGTCTCTCATTTCCCAGCTATAAATTGTTACAATCCAGATAAATAGTTTTCAATTGAAACCATACGATTAGATCATTCAAGATAATTCGAGTGGCGAGGTATAGCAAAACGCGCTCGATCGACTCAAGCTCTCGTAGCTGTGGCTTAAGCGATCGGAGACTCAATTCCCGCTAGAAGCAACACCTCGGGCTGTCCCGTCTTAAGCTCACAATCCATATGGCTTCTTACATATCGCCCTCCAATCGCACAATCGCACCGTTATCCGCGTCTTTTGCCACGCAACATTGATCGACCGAGCAGGCCAGGGCAGTTGTGCTACACTAGCGACATTAAGCGTTGTCAAACGAGCAACAACGTAAAAAGTTGGACTAGATATTGATCTGCCAGACACTGGTTGTTTGGGAGGTTCGTCGCTGGCCGCGAAACTCTTCTGGGAGCTCTTCGTTACGTTTGCGGGGCCGCGCGCGCGCCTTTGTAGAGGTATATCTTTAAAAAGGAGACGGCCGCGCGAGTCAGCACTGCAGCGGGGGGATTTATTAGAGCGGAGGCAGGCTCAAGTGAGCGCCGCTGGATTATTGAGTTCAATTAATCGAGTTCATCCACGGAAAAGAGCTTATCGAGCCTTGGCCGCTGTCGTCGTCGATGAGCACGCGAAGCATCGGAGGTTCGAAGAAAGCGATAAAAGCCCGTTGCGACGCGACAGGTCGTACGGCAGAGCCGTGCTACGCAGGCGTCCACGCGTGGTGCAAAGGTGGTGCAACGGCTGCATTGCAGATGCTGGCGGCTAGATGTGACTCGGCTGGAATGGTGCACGCGCGAGGACGGGCGCGCAGAGCGGAGCCCGCGGCGACGCGATATTATGCATCGACGCGCCAAGCACAGCGATTGATGGGCGGCGGGATATCGAGTTTACGATCGACCAACGGATGGCAGATTGAGTCCGAGCGAGAGTGGCCCGAAGGCACGCCGAGCGCAAAGGGCTGCTCCGCCCGCGGGCCATGGC
The DNA here is from genome assembly GCF_024137745.1 of Phymastichus coffea. NCBI lineage: Eukaryota > Metazoa > Arthropoda > Insecta > Hymenoptera > Eulophidae > Phymastichus > Phymastichus coffea. Next base: position 135,178 of record NW_026706898.1, on the reverse strand, counting down.
AACGTAGCCGAGGAGCCGACGGCAAAGAGTCAAACAGCTGTCCCGTCTGGCTCGATAACTCTCGCGTGCCGGCGAGCGCCGCCGGCTGCCAGTGGCTCGATCGTTGAAACTGAGGACTGACGGACTTTCGACGGGAGCACTGGAGAGTGGGCTCCGGCCGAGCAGAATCGAAGGCGAACCAGCCGGAAAGTCGAGCCCGTTCTCGCGTGCAACGCGCATGCCGCCAGAAGCCAGAGAGGCGGTTGAATTTCCGCGGTTCGTCACGACTGGCGCCGGGCTCTGATAATCTGATTGGATTGCCGGCACCCAAAAGCAGATTTAATTATCGGCCTTGCGCGCCCCTTCGGTGCAATCGGCTTTTTGCGTGGCGCGAATTCTTCCCAGAATTAAATGTCAATCAGCCGAGCTCGCGCGCTCATTAAGCTTCCGGCTCGGAGCTGTCTCATAGATTTATTTTTCGGAGCTCGGAGCTCCTCTTCTCCCCTTTCCTTTTTTTCGCGCGTTTTAATTGCTCCAGCTTTTCCTCTTCCTCTCGCGCTGTTCCTTTCCACGGCCTCGTCTACTGCTCGCTTGCGTCCAGTCTGTTTTACATCGGAAATTCAGAACAATAAGCTCGAAGACACGCAGCCGGGAGGAAAAACAAACTTCGAAATTGACTGATTATAAAATCGAGAAATTCAATGGCAGCTTTCTCATGACAACGAGATATTTTCAGTTTACTGCGTTCTTTTGTGCATTATTTACTAGCTTCAGGCCTTTCCTTTATTATGGGCGATAGACGCGTTGGATTATACTGGCTCGTTGGTATAATTATAAGCTTTCCACATTTTTCGATCAAACCCTCGATAATAGTCTCAAGCTAACTCTGTGATCAATGCGTGACAAATGTCCCTTTCATTAACACAGTTTATTAATGGCAAATGCAATCTTTCAAGTTTTATGAAAAATATTGTCTGATCATTTATCAAGTCATAAGTAATTTGAAAAAATAATTTTTTACATTCAATTATTTTTCTTTTCAATATTTTGACATTCGTTTTCACATGAAACAAAAGAGTTTGTTATTGTTGTTGTTATATTGCCAATCGATAAGCTTTCGCGTTATTGTTTGCCCATAAATGACCGAAATCGCGGTAATTGTATATCATTATTGTTTGGCTATTCGCTACTTGCGACTGCAGTTTACCCCTGGAACCTAAACTTCCAATTAAAAAGCCTCGATCTGGCGATTTTGCTCGGCGCATTCTGGCGCATTCAACAGTTAGATTTGTTCATAAGGTTCAACAGTCCTTAATATCGTGCATAATTATCTTGCAAGGACAGCTTTGTCTGTCGAAAAAATGGTGGACGTTCGCCTAAAGTTAGGCAACTAAAGAAACAAGCTTAGCCAGCACAGACGCCTATACGGAACGGCTGGAAAAGCAATAAATTGACGGTCAAGTTACAGATGATCGTACTCTTCGCTGCTCCTTCATAAGGTTTTGTATTCACAAGCTCGTGTGATGGATCGATATTTCTCATAAGTTCTGCCGTTGCTGCCGTGAAACCTATAAGGCATTCAATCGATGCAGCCCTCGCTCATCGGTAACGATAGCAGATATTTTTTCAAATTCGTCTTTTGTTTGCAATAGGAAATAGGACGTTCCAGATGCGGTTTCCTATATTGCTTCATACGTAGATGGAAAGGGCATCCGACCTCCTTTTTCACATGTTGGAAAAATTACAGTTGAAAGGTAGAAGACAAAATTGGAGGATAGAGAAAGAGACGGCGTCAATATCAAAATGGTTTTTTCATTTTTGTTTCAATGGTGGGTCACATGTGCATTTACAACGAGAATTTATTGTATTCAAAGTACGTTTTGACAAATTTTGCAAGTACAAGTTTTCGGACAAAGTTTCTCGCATGAATTTATAACGAGAGAACTAATCTAATTAATCAGTGTTCTCCCTCGCTCTCTCCTTTTGGCCGATATTTCCAGTCGCGTGATCCGAGTTCGAGCGGACTTGCCAACACATCCAGTTTTGGGCTTTGAGGCTTGTCGAGTATAGTACACGCGGCTACTGCCAAGCTGCTTAAACTTTTCCTACTATCAGCAAGTTTCACTAGTATAGGGTGCTTTAAATTAACAATTGACCTTCATTCATGAGTCGATGAACTGTAATTTCTTTTAGGATAATTTTATTTCAATTCTGTTCTTTTTTCAACAAATATTTGAATTATCTAATTGAACATCTTTAGGCATTAAAGCAAGTTTACTGATCAAATTTGAGCTTCATAACGTTATGTCAATCACGCTTCATCAAATTCATCGCATTTTATTTAGCTCTTATTACCTAAAAAACGTAAGAAAAATAGTGAAAATGATAAAAATTTTCAAAAATAGTTAAATATAGACTGACAGGTTGATCAAATGCGCAGATGTAATTAAATTAATCAATTCGATTTAATGACAGCTGCTTAATTTATTATTATTGTACGTAATATTGTAATATTGTAATATTGTACGTATTGTAATAATTTGTTATTATTGTACGACATATTTCAGCTTCTACAAGCAAAAAAAGATAAATAATATAAAAAAAGCTCAGAAAGGGTCGAATCGTTTGATAAAAAATAAACCAAGATATAGTTTTCAACAAAAAATGAGGGAGCGTAGCTTCAAAACTTAAGCACATCTATTTCTACATTCGAAAAAAAATATGGCGAATTAATGAACTGTTTACGTGAAACTGCTGCCATGTATGTTGTGCATATAAATATCAGAGGTAAGCGTATAATCGACTACAATTACAGTGCGATTCACCAATACGCGCCACGTCGACATCTGCGTGTCAGTCGAGTAGAGTTGAGGCTCGTGGAAGACGACGACGAGTACATAGGAGGTATTGTGCGTTCGCATTCGCCGGGAGAGGGAGAGAGAGAGAGAGAGAGAGAGATTGGAAATCGGATTTCACGGGAAATTGAAGAAGGTATTTGGCCGACAGCCAGACGGAGCTATGTTAACGGCATAAAAATGCGCTAGTCGCGCGCTGTCTTCCCTCACCCACTCTTCTTTCGCCTTCGTCTCCACAGCGGCTGATCTTCAAGTGCGATATCTTTAATCTCTACCTACCAACATTTCAAATCTAGCTCCTCTTAATAATCTATTTCCAAGATGAACACTATAGTCGAGGATTCATTAGGTTGATTGCGAAGTAATGTTTCTACCTAGAATATAAACGTTACTGCAATGGCTTGTTGGTCGAATGACCGGCTGCAATTGCCAGCTTAATCCCACAATTAGGTGTACACCTTTGGAAGCTGTACTATACAGAGTTAACGGATTGGAACATTAGAACGAGTGGATCGAATCCTGCGCGATACATGAAGAAGATAACGTGAAAGTAAAGCATTGTACTTGTTAGGAGAAAAGAAAAGCGCGTGTCTGGAAAGTACTGGAAAGATGACGGCAACTGGTGTGCGATTGACATACGAGCACATACGAGTACAGGCGAGTAGCTGCTCATTCACGTCTTCTTGTCCGCAACTCTAGCGGCTGGCTCGCGTATTAAATTACTCAGGAGCATCGTGTCTTCGTAAAGGATTGAGAGGTGCTGGAAGCACCGTCAGTGGCGGGCAGCTCTAGATATTTGCTTGCGCCAAGTTTTGACGAATGGAGGATGTGTGGATGGGCGGATGCACGTGACTGGTGGAAAAAAAGTGGAGGGCCGGAAGTGCAGCGGATACAAGGGCGAAGGAGCAGGGCACGCATCGAATGAAAAATAAAGCCAGGAATAATTGACTTTCCATACCAACACGTTTATTTCATAATACGATGACGTATGTATATATAGATCTATTATTATTGTAAATACACGTATATGGCGGTGGTCACTGTTGCGTCTCACAGGATTGTGCACTGGAGTCGCCAGCTCTGTCGCTCAACTCCTCAAAATTGTAAAGTCCCGGGCGCTGCCGGCGGTAAATTTGCCTCGGTCATTGTCGCGGGCGTGCTCTCCATGGTTTTTATAATATATATATTGTACAACGAGACGAGCTCGAGGCGCGCGCGTATCGATCGCAAACGGAGCAGGCTCGGGCACGGGCGCGCCGCGAGGCCGTCGATAAAAATTGGACGCGCCGTATCGAAGCGCCATGAAAAACACGGATAAAACGCTGAATTCGTGTAACATTAGGAAATTCGAAACATCCTGCGCTGTCTGCCGGCCACCAGCGCCGGCACAGCCTCGTCTCCTCGTTCGCAGCGCGTCCGCAGCAATGAGGAACGAGAGCGGCCCGTCGCTGTCGCTGCGAGCGCCTGCGACAACGTCCACCAACAAACGTCCATCTCTCTCTCTCTCTCTCTCTCTCTCTCTCTCGTCTTTCGTCGGCTACATTGATTCGATTCGCATTTTTTCGTTGCTCGCCCAACACCTTTCGGCCTGACCGGCCTGACATTTTTGTATTTTGCTCGCGCGCGCCCACCCGCTGTTGCGCCCGAGCAATAAATAAAAATCGAGACGTGCCAATGAAATGGAACGTGCAAAAAAGGGAGCGCGCCAGTGAGATAAAGGCCGATGGAAAAAAAACTCGAACGTTCGTGCCGCTGTGCGCCAGAGATAGCGGAGAGATTGGCCCACTCGGTGAGAATTCGCGCACGGGGCGCGCGCTCGCGCTCAAAAATATTCGACCGACGTCGTTTCGCGGTGGCGCGCCAAATCCGCAAATCGTTAACGAGGCGCGTGCTTAAAATACTTGAAAACGGACTGGGCATCCTGACGTGTGTGTGTGTGTGTGTGTGTGTGTGTGTGTGCTGGCGAAGAAGCCTAGACCCGAAAAAGGCTTCGATGGAATTGATAAAACCCGCGAAAAAATCTGGCACGAGAGAAAAATACTTTGATGGATGATGAAATGGCTGTAGCCGCGAGCGCTCGGCCAAAATAACAATGTCAGCTCAAATCGATTTCTCTTTCTTTTCCTTTTTCTCGCCAATATACTTGACAAATCTCTCTATTATTTTTGCAATCTCCATTCAGCCGCTCATCGCTTTACGCCTTCGCATTTATTCCAAATACGTATAATGGTCACGAACATACATTCAGAAGAAAGACGTATTAATGTTCTTGCGCATTTTACATAATCTTTACTTTCGATCACCAAATCGCTTTTTCATTCTAATCGCAATTCTCTTCATATATATAATATACGTGTATCATTTTATATCTTGAATCTGCTTAAACTTCTTTTTCTTACTGTGTACCTCGTCAACGCTGTCAATTCACTTAACGCACTTTGGAAAAATATGTATGCTGTACAATGGATTATTTTACAAGGTTAGTTCAAAAGAGTCATAGATCGCCCGATCAAAAGGTAGAGTAACGACGTAATACCGCTTTTTTTATAGTCTTTTATCATCATCTCCAATAATGGAAAACTTGCATGCCCCCTCTCTCCTTTTCTCCGCCTCTTCTCATCCAATATCTCATTTTATTACGCGAAAGAGCGTTCAGTGTAGAATTTTATTAAAAATTAGATGTCATGGAAGGAGGAAAAGGAGAGAGGGTGAGAGAGTGAGAAAGAAAGAGAGAGAGAGAGAGAGAGAGAGAGAGAGAGAGAGAGAGAGAAACCATGAAACCTTTTAAAAAAATAACGTCTAGTATCGTGTCTGTCGAGAAAGCGAATCTAACTATCTCGTCAATTTCAAAGATAATTGCTCTATCAGAATACTAAAATACATTAATCCGTCTTAGTTTTTTCGTTCGCACGGCTCGGAGAATCCAAGTGCACGAAAGCCTCTCGTGGAGCTTTTCCCTTCCGCGCGCATAGTATAACTGAAATTCTGCATGCAAGTTCTCCATTCCACAACGAGAAGAGAGAGAGAGAGAGAGAGAGAGAGAGAGAGAGAGAGAGAGAGAGAGAGAGAGAGAGAGAGAGAGAGAGAGAGAGAGAGAGAGAGAGAGAGAGAGAGAGAGAGAGAGAGAGAGAGAGAGAGAGAGAGAGAGAGAGAGAGAGAGAGAGAGAGAGAGAGAGAGAAGAGGGAGGTGGAAGAAGAAGTAAAAAAGGGAAAGAAAAGGAAACTCGCGAAGTGCCTTGCTCATGCATGATACATGCGCGTCGAGTTCCGATTTCTCGTTTCCCTCTCTTTCGTACTGTTCTCGATCTTTTTCTCTTCGATGTGAGATTCGAGGAATCTCTAATCTCTGGTATGCATCTCATTTTGCAGGATTATTATTATGAGAACTCTTATTTCACGTCTCTCCATAGACAGATCTCTTACGATTTAAGAAAAAAAAAAGTAATATATCACGCATATTTACATTATTTACACGTAGAAGGCGAACAAAAAGTTTTACGCTCGACGCGGTGAAGTAAGCGCTTTGACAAACTGAACGCAATACAAATGAAGAGAGGGAGGGGGGGGAGGTCGAGGGTGGGTAGTGGGCAGCTGTACCGAGTCTAATTAAACACGCTAATGTTGGAATAAAAAAGTGCTTGGATGCGCGGCTCTGCACGAGTTCGCTGATAAACGAGAAGTGCTCGACACGTGTTTCGCTCGTCGCTTTACCGTTGTTTTTTGCTCCACCAGTTTTTTTGCCGCGATTCTCCCTGACACTCGCGGACCGTGATTTGTAACGCAGATGTGCATTTGCGACCTATCCAAATAGCCGGGAATTCCAACGAGAAATGTTAACGCGTTGCGCACAAGTTTTGCAATATCAATCGTGCGCTTTTACGACTGCCTTTTCTCTTCTCTCTGTCTGTACGTTCTAATTGTCGGCTTGCTACAGTGTTTTTGATCGAGACGATGGTTTTCGGTCAACGAACGAGTTTCACGTGCGGCGGAGACTAGTCGTACACTGACGATTGCGTGTTGATCAGATCGCGCGTAGTGCTGAATCTGGAAAGTTTACGAGCTAGACGTGTTAATGGTCTTGGAGTAGGCACGAATACTATTTAGGTTTTAGTGTGTCGGATTAATTGAAAGTTATACTCAATTATATCGTTTACTAGATTAATCCTTTTTAAGAAGTCGATTATGTCGATTATTACGAATAAGAACGACGCGCAAAAAGATCAGTGTAAAAAAGGGCTTTTATTATAGAAAAAACTGACGAGTGGGCGGGTTAAGAGTGTTCGGAGGGGACGGGCGAAAGGAGTATTAATTACAAGGGGATCGGGGACAAAACCGTATCGTACAGATTACTGGCACGAGATTAATCGATGATACACTTTTAATTTCAATACAATGTATACATGAGTGGAGGCTCGCGTGACGCGGCGCTGCCCTCGGAGAGCACGTTGCGCGGAGCTCTCCGCCTTGCTGTCGCCGCCGCGACGACTCGTCAAATTCAATTCTGCAATTGCGTTATACAAGTTTGTACAGGTGTACGAGCCTCGCGCCGTCGGTTGCCGACTTGCGTCGAATAACGCGGTTACGCGAGGTACGCACGTATATACAGGAGCTCGGGGCTGCCGGCGAACTTTCTGCGCAGTTGGGTAAAAAGAAGGAGCACGCAGCCGCACGCAGCAGCACGCAGCAGCACGCAGCAGCACGCAGCCGCGCGCAGCCGGCGGCGGATCGAATCGACACGCGCGGCCAAGTCGGCTGCGCAGCCTCGAGCCAGCCGGCCTGGTTCTCTCGCCCCGCGACTGGCCGCCGACTGCGCTGCCGTCTGTCGTGGCGCCTCGACAACAGCCGCCTCGCGGAAGGTAATTTATTCGACAAGTGGCTCAAACGAAAGCCTACGGACTAAAGGCCGCCGTGGGAAATGACGCGTGCAGATGCCAAAGGTTCCGGCACAGAAAGCTGCATCGAAGACGCAGTGGCGGTGCAGCGGAGGGGGCGCAGCAGAGTTCGCCGCTCGCAAGCGCCGCGTCGACGCGGCTCTCTCGACGCGATCGCCGAATCAGACGTAGTACTCGTTGACGTTGAGCGAAGTCGCGTCGGGATCGCGTCCCTATACGCAGCTCTCTTGGCTGGATATCAGCGGCGTGCGCACCGTCACCACCTCGCGCGGGTGCTGCTTCAGGTGCAGCGAGTCCGAGGCGAGACTCGCCGCCGACGGCGACTCCACCTTGGGCGGCCGGGCGCTGTGGTCGATGCACGCGTAGACCGTCGCCTCCTTGGCCGCCACGTAGCCGCCTGCCGGGAGCTTGTTGCCGGCGCCCATGCCGCCGCCCAGCACGACGCCCGCGCTGCTGCCGAAGCCCGCCAGGCTGCCCAGGCTGGCGAGCTTGCCGTCCACCGGCGACGGCCGCGCCAGGCACAGCTCCGCGTACGTCACCTCGCCGCCCAGCTGTGGACAGAACGAAAGCAAACGGGCGCCGTTGGTCATTCGCAAGCCTCTTCTGCTGTTCTGCTGGCGAAGGTCAGTGGGTCACGAGCGGGTCGTCGCCTGGAGTAGTCGGGGGAGGACGCGTGGTTCGCGTGGCTGCCAATCGGGTAAAGAGTTCGCGTACCAGAGTTCCTTTTTCGTACGCGACCGCGCGACCGGGCGACCGCTCCGAGCTCTTCCTGCACTACTTAAATCTGAATTCTTCCGAGCGAACGCCCGCGGCGACGAATTGGACGTGGCCTGGCACGCTGAAAAAGCAAAGTTTGCTCGAGCGAGCCGAGCGCGGGCCTCGCGGCTATCGCGGCTTCGAGTGCGCATGCATGCACACCTGGCTGTATCCCCACGGAGGTGGAAGAAAGAAATGAGAGGAAATTTATTCGAGTGACACGCGCGAGTTTATGCGATATCAGCGGGAATAGAGTTAGCAGCGACGAGGAAAGTTGCGAGGCAACGCGCGCAGGCAAACGAAGGCGGAGAGGAAAATAAGCCGAGCTAAGTCTACCCCAAGTATATGTGCATTGCTGGAGTGGAATGAGCGGGACTGTATTGGGCAGGCTTTCATTCGGCGAAATAGCTCCTGGAGAACGAACGAAATTTCGAAAAAAGACAAGCTATTTGCCGAGGCAGATTTATCTTTTTTCTCTGCTCAGTGCCAAATGACGCTGCGTTCGAACTATCCTTGTCCTCGGAAACTTCTAGGATTGTTCCTACGACACTGCAAGACACTGCGAACAAGAGTGCTTTCGTTTACGAGTTATGCAATCGATTATGGTAGAACGAATTGTACGGCTATTCCAAGTTTCTTTTGCTGGGACTCCGCAAGCGAATTAACATAGAAACTCTCTAATTAACGGGAATTGGACAATTCATAACTTTCTTTTGATCAGGCTTCATTCTACTCGATGTATTTCGGAGTCAAACGATTACATTCATTAAAGTTAAACCAGCGAACGAACGAGTGAAAAAATAAGGAGTACTACGCTTTTATTCGTCAAAGAAACGCTACTCGATCGAATGTACAAACGACAGCAGCAACAAGTGAAAAGCAAACGTAATAATATCGATAATAATATCCTTCGAAGGAAGTTAACGTGCAATAGATTTGAGCTAGTGATTTTTCTTCTATACTGCGAGTGCAGCAGCAAAACCTTCAACGCTTTACCGAGCCAATTAGATAATACAAGCAAAAGTGAAGCGCTAAAAGATGAAAGAATCTGCTTAGAAGAGCCGCAAACAAGTTCGGAAAGTAATGTCAGGTGGAAAATTAGGAAAGTTAGACAGCGATCTTACGACTGGAGCACGTAAACGATTGGCGTGCTATTTTCGAAAAAGCTTAGTCCTCGGCGGTCCCCCTGCCGCAAACGCGAGACTAAGTTGCTCGGTCGCCGGAAGAAAATTTCGCGGTGTCTCGGCGCGACGGCAAGCGACGGCAAGCGACGGCAAGCGACGGCAAGCGCCGGTAAGCGGCGGTAAGCGGCGGCAAGCGGCGGCAAGCGGCGGCAAGCGGCGGCAAGCGGCTTGCCTCACTCTCGCGAACGGTTAAATTTGCCCACAGTCATTAAGCGGAAATCGATATAGCTTCTTGGCCTGTAGTGTGCCAAATCCGAGCTTAAAATTCTCAAGCTTCTCTCGGTTTGGGCACGTTCTCTGCGTATTTAACCTTTTATTTGGGTTAGGCAAATAGCCCAAATAATTATCGGCGGCCAACACCTCGGGCGTTGCTCGCTCGCTTCTCTAACTTGCGGATTGCATTAGCGCGCGCTCGAATTGTCTCGCGGGAGCAGCAGCGCGCCGCGCTCAAATTGTCTCCGATGCAATTTTCTCTCTCGCTCACGAGAGAGCGGCCCGCGCTGGATTCTCCAAGAGCCGCCTTTCCCAGCGAATCCAATGCAATTAGTTCTTTTCTTCGCGCCGACGGAATTATCGAAGCCGCTACTCACACGTGCGCCAGTCAACGTCCAGCGTCCGTTATGCATTTAAGTAGGCACCAAGGCACCGGTCTACGTGACCACTTTTCCTTCGACGCTGCACAATTCACGCGTATCACGCGTATCTCCGGCTTTTACGGGATCATTGCCATCTGGCAGCTCTAAGCTCGACACGCTTCAATCAATCATAAGTTTTTTTTATTCCGCTGAAAAATCTATTGTGCTACTAAAGTTATCATCGTGAACGTTTTCCATTTCGAAGTACCCGCTAAATCCCTTCACTTTTTCTCTTTTCATGTCCCAAAATCTCAATTTTATACCCTAGAATATATTTGCAGGAAAAAACTGATTTACCATGGTTTTCTGATCGTTATAGTACACGAAAATCATTTTTGGACGGCTCGTTATCTTCCTACGGATTAGTACTCCAGATTAAGTGAAGGATATTTCGAAAGAACCAATTTTACCATTTCTATATGAGAACTGGTAACTGAAATTAGCATTACGATTGGGTGTTACGATTAAACGGACTTAAAAAGAAGATTTATCGAATATTTGATACTGACAAAGTGTTGATGATGATAACTTTAAAAGATTGCTTTTTACAGCACAGTAAGGAAGACTTATAATTTTCACTGGTTAACACCAGCTGGCCCCTCTAACGCGATTCGCTAAAGCATGAAAACGCGCGAGAGATGGCTGCGGAGGATGTGTGTTGCGGGTGCTCCGTTGTGGAACTAATTGACCGAAAGTTAGCCAAGTCGATGGGGAGCGAGAACAAGAAGATGCGAGGCTTTCGGGAGGGATCGATCGTTGCTCGCGAGCGTTGCAGCTCGAACTCGAGGAGCTTACCGTCAGCGTTGGGTAATTGTTGTAGTCGTTCAGCGAGTAGCTCGGCAGGTGATTCGCGACCGGCATCGATGTTGGTATGGACTGCTGGTGTTGTTGTTGTTGTTGTTGCTGCTGCTGCTGCTGCTGCTGCTGCTGTTGCGCCACTGCTGCCGTCACTGCCGCTGCCGCCGCCGCCGTCGTAGCTGTCATCGTTGCCGTCGTTGTCGTCGCTGCCGTTTGGCCATTCGTTGGCAGTGACGTCGTTGACAGCCCGTCCGGAGTGCCCTGCACCACAAGCGGCGTGCCAGCCATTGAGCCCGTCAACTGATAGTCCGAATCTACCGAGGAAAGCGTCGAACAATAAGTTAAGATTTTGTTCGAAAAATGCAGATGCAAGGTCGGGCGATGCTAAAATGCAAAAGCCCTCTTGAGTTGTTGACATTAAAGTGCTACGTTGTCCAAAGCAAATACCTATAAAGTTTGAATGCGACTGACGACTGACCTTTATTGGTAGGAATGACATCAGGATTGCGGTCGTCGGGATCGTACAGGTCTTCTGAACTTGGCGCGGTGGCTTTCTTCAGCGGCAAGTCACCGGGCCTCTGCGCCCTCCTGTCGCTGCGCACCTTCAGCGCCAGCAGCACCGTGACCGTGCACAGCAACAGGGCCACAACGACCCCTATGAGGATCCCAAGCAAAGGCGTTATCTCGAAAGGCACAGGGGTCCCTGTGAACAGCACGCGCACTACGTACGTGCGTTACTCAATCGAGTGCCAACACATCGATATTGCGACGATGATATATATGCCACGCGATAAGAACAAACAGTTGGCTCAATTACGCGCTTCAATTAGTTGCCAGGTGACACTGTGCCAGCGTGTAAATCTCAGCGGTGGGAAATCAATCGTCGCGATAAATAACCGACGTATCTCTCTCTTTTGCGCCGTAGCCGTGTGCGCGCACGCTTCCAAGCGCTTCATAAATTGCCGGAACCGACGAAATTATGCGCGCGCGAATTTATTTCGACGTATGCAGATTAGAGAGTCGCGCGGATAATCCAGCGCTCTCTCGCATATATCCCTCTTAATAACTCTGATTCAGATCTCTCTCTCTCTCTCTCTCTCTCTCTCATTCCCGCCCCTTTCGCGCCCGCTCTCTCTCTCTCTCTCTCTCTCTCTCTCTCTCGCTCTCTTGTAAGCTCGTTTGCAACTGCGCACTCGAGTGCTCTAAGAACGCGTCCACTTAAATATTCCCTCTCGTCTCTATTTCTCTGTCGTGCGCGCGCACCCGAGCTCGCGATTTTTCTGTCTCGAGCACTTGCATATTAACGAGCTTCGTCCTGCCCAGGGAAGTCCTTCGAATGCCGATATTCATTAAGGTTTCGAACTTTCGCACTTTTATATTATGAAATAGCTCCCGTTGCAAATGTTCTGGCTTCTACCAATTGCCGAGTGTGCGATGCACTCCGAGCTGCTTTTCGACTAGATTATTAAATTTCAGACACGTATTTTGTTCGTTCGCTGCCACGCCGGGACGGATGCGAACTACATTGGTAGCTCACTTTTCCCTTTGTCCAGCATGTAGGTGAGATGCTTGGTTTTGTTCTTGTACGCGATTCCAGCCACTTTTTTTCACTCTGAAAAAAAGATGAGCACCACTCTACGCTCGAATGACGATACCAACTGATTTGTTCTGACAATGGATACGCTCGAATGGTTGTCGTTGCTGTTGCCACGATTTCGTCCATTGCTGCTTATTGCAAGGAAATGCTTACGGCTAGAATTTTGAATATCCACTGGGCGTAGAGAGGACGAAGGTGGCTAACGAAGCTTTTCGTCGCGATACGTCCGAATGGATTGATCATCCATTTAATTGAATTGGACCAGCAGAGTCGTCCAGTGGAATAGCTCGCAATCGTTTGAGTATGGGTTCGGTTTCAATTAGACGACCTTGGCCAATAAAAACAACTGGAATAACGAGCCAATAAATTTGCTCGGTGGCATTTGCCGTAAAGGCGCGCGGGCTGAACAAGTCGCGTAGCACACGCGGCAGAAGCGCTCTAGATTTATGTAAGATTCCAGGACATTTAACAGCAGCACGTGTAAGTTACACAGCTCTAACTCCTTCTCTTTTTCTCAATTCCCTGTGTAAAGCAAATGTTTGAACTTTCTGCTGGATGGACGCTCTGTGAGAGCACAGTGTCATCTCGCAAAGTGCCAACTGGATGTTTCAACTGGCGAAAAGCGCGACGAGACCAATGAAAAAAATGATCAAGGAGCCGAGTAAAGGTATGAAATGTGCACTTACGAAAGCTGAGAGACTCACCAGTCTGCTTTTCAGCGACTTTCAGGGTGAATCCCTCGAGGAGGATTGACTCGCTGCGGCCCTTGGAATTGACCGCATAGACGGCCATACGCAGTATACGTCCAGACTCGAGCTCGTGCACGTTGAAAGTGGCGCTGTCGCGCGAACTCAGGTTCGCTCGAAGCTGCCCCGTCAGTTGGTCGTAGACCTCGAGCTGGAAGTGTTGAGTTTGGCCGCCGTCGAAGCCCGGCGTGCACTCGACCGACAGCGACTGCGTCGTTTGGTTGGCCAGTGTGCAATTGTACGGTGGCTCGGGTTTACCTGTCGACGGGCGATTCATTTGTAACCTGAGCGCTACGAAGCGAGCGAGGCGGCATAGCCGGGGCTATTAGCGGAATTATCAGCCGGCAGACTTCCAAATTGGAGCAGCCTGCATCAACGAGGAGTGCATCGGCGTCGATGCACTCAACCCGAACAATCTACTCGAGGTTCGAGTTCGCGCGAGAAGCACTTAGGTGATCGCGATAATTAACGTGCAGGCTGTTTTACAACGGGAGGCTTTGATCTCTGCCGTCGTTAAAGTAAGCCGAGTTAGAATGCGGTAATAACGCGAGAGCAATGAGACGACGACTGCGATGGCAAAGGAGCGAGCGGCTCGCGTGGTTGTCGACGCAGCCTTGGCAGAGGCTCGTCGAGCCAGCCGCGGCAAGTGCTCGTTAGCCCGCAAAGTGCTGCGCGGAGTAGCTACGGCGCGCACATACGCAGCATTGAACGAGGCGAACGCGGCGCGACTTCATTAAGCGACACTCGCCGAGGCGACTCAAGGCATCGGGGTTGACGCGACGTCAGTCTTACCTGCGGCGATAATGTGGAAGGCGCAAGGGCTTTTCTGCTGGCCGACTTGGTTGTTCGCCCAGCAGAGCACGGTGCCGTAATCCATTTCGTTGACGGGCTTGTACGTAAGCACGCTCTGAGCTTGGTGCTTCGAGTCCTTGTAGCGCGCTTGCGGCACCTCGCTCATCTCCTCGGTGTTGTTGAACGTCCAGCGAAAGCTGTCCGGCTCCGGGTAGGCCTCCACCCTGCAGATCACTCGCGCCTCCTCGTGTCGCGCGACCCCGTACACTCGCTTCTGCTCGGGCAGGCAGATCGGCTTGTCTGTCGGCACGCGAGAATCGGACCCACGTGAGCGAGCGCGCTGAGAGGGGAGCTGCGCTATACTCACACATTATCTTGAGCTCGACGTTGTTACTGATGCCGTCACCCTCGACGTTGCTGGCGATGCAGGTGTAGTTGCCCGACTGCGAACGACTGACCTTGCGCAGCGCTAGGCTCGTCTGCTGCACTATCATTCCCAGCTTGGCGTTGTTCTGCAGCACGTTGCCCTACGCCCAACACGCAAAGTCACATCTTGAGATTTTCGAGGAAAGCTCCGCGGCATTACGAAGAAGAGGGTGCGCCCCCGGACGGAGATCAGTTGCGCGTGAATATTCGTCTCCTTATGTCGGCCTGGCTGAAGCGTACTCGAGCGCACTCGCGGATTCCAGCGACTGTACGATAAGACCGGGTTCTGTAGCGAACGCGTGCACGTCGAGAGGTCCGTACTTTCGTCGGAGAGCAAACGGGAGAGCAAACGGGAGAGCAAACGGAGTCGAGGAATGCGCTCTGATAGCTTGCGACCGACAACGCCCGAGAAATTAGAGCCTCGTCAAAGGTAAAGGCAAATGCGCTTAGTTTTCCAATGAATTGGGCGCGCTTTCGCCCCGGAAACTTACATTGTGCTTCCAGATGACTTTGTACGCTCCGGGATTGGCGTCTACCTCGCATTCGAAGTATACGTCGTCGTTCTCCTCGATGTCGTCGGGGTTCATGTTGGAGCCAAGCTTCAGGTTGAGCATTGGAACATCTATTTCAACAGAGCAAAAGCTTCCTTTAGTTTGACTGCGATTCGCGCTCGCGCAATTTCTCGATGGTTTTGTCTGTTGCTCGAGCTAGGAAATACATTGCAATACGGGCAAACGGAATATAGACGATTAATGCGCGAGCTCACAGTAAACGTTGAGCCTCAGCGTGTCCTCCTCGACGGCTCCTGCGATGTAGGTATTCTCGGCTCGACACGTAATTAGCTTGCCATTGTCGTGCAGCGACGGCACGAACGTCAGAATCGAAGATGTCATATTTCCATCCGGCGATACCTGAAATGCAGTCCAATGGGAGCGTATTATTGCGAGTCTTGTTGGCCTGCTTATCGTTCGTTCAAAAATCAACTATGTCTAAGTGATAGAGAGTAGCGCTGAAAATTCAAATTCAGTCCATTGGGCAAGGGAGCACGAGCAGAAGAGATGGCGAGTAGAAAAACAACGAAAAAACGTAGCGACTTCATTAGCGACTGGGTCGGCGCTGGCACTCGTTAGCGGCTGCACAAGGCCGATTCAATACTCGCGTGTGCGTCTGCGGAAATAGGTGGCGTTAGCCTTTAAAGGGCCAAGCGATGTCCCGACTACGTCGAGCGCGAAGACAATTTAATTAGAAAGTCAGCGAGGCGAGTCTGCAAGTGTTGGACCAGCCGAGCTCTGCAGTCAGACGAGTCGGACGAACCTGGCGAGTAATACCGCCTAACTGGGCTGCCGAGTCGAGCCGTCGAGTCGAGAAAGAACGGTACGAGTCCCGCGAATTCGCCGTGAGCGCGTCATCCGTTATACGGCGCCTGCCGAGAAGCGGACCAAGTGCGCACACATTCCGCGCCTCCGGCCCTGTCGCTGCGGCAGCGCCCAAACACGAGCTCGGGCCTGGGCGTGTAGAATTCGAGAGCGAGGTATGCGCGCCGACTTCATCTGCGGTTGGCGCGTGATGTACTGCGAGAATGTCGATCGCCGGTGCCGAGCGCGACATCGCTGGCGCGCGTCACGGCTATCTTTCTGCCTGTCGCTGCCGCTGTTGGCGCCTGCACTTCTGGCCGCATCGAGCTATTTGCACCGCGCGATCTTTGACGGAATGCGACCGCCGCGCTCGCTGCGATCATCCGCGCGGCCGTTCGGTCGCTCGCGGTTTCGATTTGGCGTTAGGCCGTCCGTCGCTTGTCCGATTGCGAGTAATTCCAGTAGTTCCGTTCCGTGCTGGCTGCTGCCTTGAGGAGCGATCGATGCGTGCAATTGCAGCCGAGCGCCGACTCGAGTACTTTGATTTGTCAATAACGAAGAGCCGCTCGTAGTGCGCGCCGAGGCGTCTTGTTCTGGTGGTTTCCTCCGCGTCTGGTGAATCACGCGATCGTCGTCGGGCATCGGCCGAGCGGCGGCAAAAGGGAGCAGGAACGAGGAAAAAAGGAGGAAAAAAGGAGGAAAAAAGGAAAGGCGAAAAGGGAATTGGCGTTATCCGTGGCGATCGGCTCGCATCAGAGGCGAGGCTACTATATGGGGAGCACAGATGCACAGATCGCGAAAACATCGGCTCTCCGCGGGCTAATTGCCACATGGCGTGCGCGCTAATGTTCGAGGATGTAAATAGCGATAGCGCTGGCGCTTGGGCGCGCTGCTAATGTTGCCGCCGAAAGGAGCCAGCGTTCAATGGCGAATGCGTGAATTTTAACGAACGAATGGAAACTTATTTTTCTTCGGCTTTCTAGCCGGAGAAAAATAAGGATGGGAAGTAGCGATCGCGATCGAGCGAAGGGCTCGCGAGTCATAATCAATCTTGACCTTTACGCAAGCAGCTAGAGCTTGCCATTAAACAGTCGGCGCACGGCCGCGCGCGGAGGGTTTAATTTTCGGTAACAGCTCGGGAAGAATCCTGCTGGCGCCGTCGCGGGCTTTTATCACCTAATGCCTGAGCGCTTACTCCCTCTCTCAGTCTCGCTCGGCTTTATTACGTGAAACGCTCGTCCCTTGGCGTACAGGGCGCCTGTTTTAATCTCGCGATTAATGAAAAGTAGACAGGGGAGAGAGGCCGAGCGAACGAGATAGAAAACGAGGCCACAACATCTCTCTCCCTTTGTCTCATCACTTAACGTTAATTCACTGCTGAAATGTCTTTCTTTCTCACTCTTTGAATCTTATTATCCGTGCCGAGGACGTGCCTTTTTTCTCTCGCTAATTCCTCGTTTCTTTAAATTTCCTCCAATTTTTCTTGCTGCCCATTCTCTTAACCTTCTTTTGTTTCATCTCCGTATGACGAGACACCTCATTTATTCGCTCTCCGGCGGGAGCAGCTCGCCGCTTAATTAACGAAGAAAAGAGCAGAGCAAAGACCGACAAAACGAGCTGGCGCTGCGGATATTGACCAGCTGATGATATTTTTTAATTTCAGGGGGTCGCCGCCACTTGCAAGTGGTGTATTAAAATAATAACAAACAGGACGGAGAGGGGCTCGCGCAGACGCGGAGACGAGCATCACTGCTCGGCTCAAAGGCCGAGCGTTTTTATTTTACAGCGACGACATAGCTCACCTTTTCCGTGTAGTTGCTGAGCAGTTGGCCCTCCATGTACCAGGTGAGCTTGGCAGGCGGTCGCGAGCCCACGCTCATGCAGTTGATTTCGTACTTGCGGCCGGCGCTCAGCGGCGCGTCCTCGCTCGTCAATATTGTCACGTTCAGCGGACGCACTGTAACAGACCCAACAGCCTATTGTTAATATTGCTTCGTTCAAATACAACTGGATTTTCGACCGATTTGCCTTCGGACAAATTAAACTGTAGACGCGAACAGATCTCAGCGATACGCCGAGGGAAGAGAGCAGGAGAGCTCAGCCGCGATATTTTCGATCTGATAAGCTCGGCGATCATGCTAATTCTCGGCTAGTTTAAACTCGGCTAAGTACTATACGCGCTGAATAACGTACATACTTCACGTCTAATCTTTACGATCCTCCTGATTGTATCACTGACAGTATGATGTATTAATCGTCGTGCTGACATTTGAATTTCACATTGTCATCGCCACGAGTCCACGAGGAAATTTGCACAAGATCAAACGAATCAGGTGCTCAGGTGTGCCCTATTGTGTGTTGCTGGCAAGTCAATGAAGAGCAAAGAAAGAAAAAAAGGAGAAAGAACGAGGACAGCTGTGTGCTGGGCGTGCAGGAGCGGCTGGCATGAAAAGGAGTTGCAAGATTCTCCATTCAAGCAGCATCGAGCTTTCCAAGTGAGGGCTCGGAATTAAACTTTCCGAGCTTCGAACTTTCGACTCCCAATGAAAAATTTTCCGCGCTTTCTGTGGCCTTTCCTCCTTCTCTCTTTCTAGTCGGCTTTTACTTACTCGTCCTTTCTTTTATTCCTCTTCTTGGCACTGGACTATCTATATATATGTAAATGCGCGGCGAACCTTAAAGGCCTTGGCATTCGTAAAACTCTTGTTTGCTTCGCCGACCCAATGATTTCCTGTTTCTTTTATTCCAGCCAAGTTTTCCTTGAATTATTCCCAACAACACCCGCAGGGTGCTATTCCCTTGTTAGCCGATAATTACTATCGAAGGCCGCGGTATTCAACGAGTAACATTTAAAATAGTCATGGCTTTCTTGATAATTTGTTTGTTTTTCTCGATCGAGTTGATCGATTGCCAGGGGACTCCAGTAATGAAAAGTATATGCTTAATCAGATACATCGGTCTCGAGAGTGTGTCGCGCGAGTACGTGCAGGCCGCGAGAATAAATCGAGCGAAGAGGTTGATTTGCAGTTACATGACAAATACATTTGATACCGTGACTGACATTGATGGAGACTCGCTTTCCGAAACTCATAAATCATCAAACGTACCGAAATAATGAAGTTATCGTGGCACGAGCTGCACGGTCGCAGCCCAGAGAAACCATCAACGTTTATCGCCGTAGTATTGCGTCAATAGTTGAGCTCTGAATATCGATTAGTAGGTCTGTATTGGCGCTAGAATGATGCGCTCGAGGAGTTGGGGTTGGGTTGGGTTGGGTTGGGTTGGGAATTGAAAAGCTTCGATTTTCGGAAAACAAGTGGAAATAAAAAAACAACAACAAGAACAGGAAGCTTCGAGGATAAAGTCCCGAGGCAGTAATATACGGATCGGCTCAAGAGAACTTACTGCTATGGAGAATTGAAAATACACCGGGAGCGCGTTCAGGGGGCTTCGCAGCGTATGCACGTGAGCCGGGATTAACTTCGAGTGAGCTTGGTTATTACCGACTTGTTTGCTTTGCTGCAAGCTCTCTCCCGTATAAATCCATTGTAGTAGCGAAACGAGGATTATCAGTTCTAAGAGAGAAAAAACAGCGTTAATCAGTCCTCCACGGATCTATATATGGTTTATCGGCTTACGGGCCTTCAATAGTAACGAACGCTAACGAGATTCCAACTGCCTCTTTACGCGTCGAGTAGACGCGCTGTGCTTTGCCGTTGATACACACGGATCCAGCGAAAATTCTTCGAGGACAAGTCTCCTCTGTGATTCTGTGATAAAAGCAGACAGGGCAACGCGCGAAGCGGCGGCGACAAGTTCGCTCGAGAGTAACGGTCGACTGAACAAAGGCGCGTGCTACAGAAGAATAACAGGCTGGGGGTGCGCGTTGAGTGTGTTGGGCTCGTCGACCGATGTGGCAGCGACTGGCAGAAATAAAGCGCCTTGTTGTGGGCCCACTCCGCGACGCGACGTAGGTCACCATCAAGCTGGAGTCTGAGAGGCCTCTTCACGGTGGTTCAAAAGAGCCAGTGCCAGTGTCTTTGCTGACTCAGCCTCGAGGCTGCAGCTCCTACACCCCTCGCATCTACCTTGGATTCTACCTTATTCTCTTCTAGCCTTTCGCATTCTCTGCTTTTGGAACCTAGCGCTTCCAAATCATTTGGCTTTCTGTGCCCGCGACTCTGCTCCAGCCTACTGCGTCGTTATTCCCTTTCTTCGAGCCGCAAGGTCTTCTCTTTCTATCGCTTCCCATCTGCTTTTCTATTGAGCGTCGCTATTTATTGCTCTCTCTCTCTCTCTCTCTCTCTCTCTCTCTCTCTTCCGTTTTTTTTATTTTTATTTCTATTTTCCCAGTCGAGTTTACTCCCTCTCCAGACTTTCCAATTTCCCACGACTTCTTTTGTCTTCGGACCTCCCGTTCGTTCGAGCATTTCCTTCCTTTCTTCAAAATAAATGAATCGCGAGACCAATCGAACAATACTACCAAACAAATCTTAACATTGTTTTTCTTTCTCGCCAGATTTTCTCGATCTAATCCTATCGTTTTCTTTTCGTTTACCTGATCCTTGTTTCGTCCAATCAATTTTATAATTAGTTTTTGTTGATTTATTGAAACTTTCATTCTTCGTAATTGCTCAAGGGTTTTAAAATTTCAAAGTTTTTTATGACAATTTTTGAAAAAATCACGATGAAGCAAGTGATTTTCGAACATTTCCGACACTAAGAAAAGGGTGACGAACTACATTTTTTGAATAAATAAGATGTTGGACTTACGACAAGGAAAACGAAGGTTTGAACCGATCACCTTAAAATATCTTCGTTACAATGGTTTTTAGACGACAATAACGAGAATTTCTTGTGTTCTCGATGAACACCGGCTGGTCCCCTTAACAATGTCTTTATGTGATTACAGATTATAGACATATTAGTAAATAGTTATTGCATTACGTCAGTCGTTGGTTGTTTTAATATATGCCGGAGTTTGAACGAGCCACTGCATTGAATGGATTAGCGTGAACTATTCGGCAAGGCCACGGAGCAAGGAAATTAGAAAATCATTAATGTAATGGAGAAAGCATTGAACTCTTGCATAGTTGTTCGAACATTGAAGCTTTTAATATAGACGTTCAATTAGTTTGGCTTTGCTTGAGAGGAAAGTCAGACTGTCGGACAATGGCGAGAAGAGCTGAGTAGCTTATTAAGAGAATAAACGTAGCATGTTAGCGAATGGGTGGGCGTGACAAGGGGATGATAAGCGCAAATGAGCAACTGGCTAGCCGTGTTACGGGGAGTAAATCAGACCCATAGGATGGTTTGGCATAAGAGCGAGTCCATAACCGGGATACTGGCCTAAACTGGCCTGAACTGGCCTAAACTGGCCTCTAATTAGTCAGGCTCGATTAGGAAGGAGGGCTGCTGGTGGGCGCCAGCTCAATTCAATCCTCGCTGCTTGCTCGCTCTCTCGGCCTAATAATCTCCCCATCGGGCGATTATCGTTTCTGCTTATTCGTCGCTCTTGAGGTCCTCTTGAGCGTCGGTCCTCGGCACCTCTAGGGAACCGCTTCATTGGGCGATCTTCTTCGATTGCCGTGGCGCGCCCGGATTCCCGGAGAAGAGCCAAGCGAGATTAAGAAAACGAAAGTACCGTCGTCCTTGCTCCATTAGTTTTTACGCCCGATCCTCGTGCTATGCAACGCCACGCTGAAGCTCCTCTTTTTTAGGTGAGCGACTTGGCGCGCGACTTGGCGAGCGAGCGCTCCGAGCTTTTTCGCCTCTTTACTTTCTCGTTTGCCATCCTCGCCGGGACGTCGCGATATCATCTTCCTTATCTTGCCAATTTTCCTCCTCGTTTCTCATCCGATCGTTTGCGCCATGATTAATTTAGATTCCCGCCTCGGCTCGCTTGCGCGCGATCGATGGCTTCGCGGGCCGCCGGAACTTTATTCAATTTCTCGGTGGTGCGCGGTCCGCCAAGAATTTTCTTCCTTGTCGCTGAGGGTGAGAAATCGGGCCGAGTCGGCCTCGTGTTGGCCTCGTGTCGGCCTCGTGTCGGCCGAGTTTGGAATTATCGATCAGCCATGCACACCATACATGCTGCGCAGCTAGGCGGATTTGTCCCGTTAGTGCTGCGAGCCGCGCCGTTGAGAGCAGCCGCAAGCTCGTTAGCTGCCTCGTCAAAGGGGCCGGCCGTGGAAGGGAACGACGCAGCTTAATTAAATAACTCGCCAGACTCGTCGAGGCTTCAATTCGTATCAGGCAGAACGAGACACCGCACTGGCCGCCTTGATTTCTCCGGAGATGTGCGCACGCCGAGCGCGAGAGCGACCTCTTTGGTCGCCGGAAGCAGCTCAGCGTCGCCTTTCCCTTCCGACCTTTCCAACTTGAAACGAACAAAGCACGAGTACGTGTTGCTGCAGTCGGCTCTCAGTGGCGGAAATCGATTATCGAGTCAAGCTCGAGCTGCCAGATGAAAGGCGGCCGACCAACAGATGACCTGGCGCCTATAACGATTTGTCCATGGCCACTCTAAGCTTGTGTGCGGAGCTCGTAAACGATGTTGCAGTGGTGCTTTCGCGCTCGGTGCTGCTGATAAGAGTACGAGCGATATCAGTGCGCAACCTAGTCGCTCGTTCGCTCGGGGAACATTTGTGCGTTGTAATTTTATGCGTATACGCGCCGTCATAATCGCAACACTCGGCTGCTTACTACCGTTCTTTTTGCTGCGTATTGCTTTATTATTCTCGTATCTGATGTTTCTTCCTTATATTTTGATGCCGCAAATTTTCAGCACCTCGGCGTGCCAACTCGGAACGTCGATCAACGATGTGAGCTCTCGCGTGTTCTCTATCGCGAGATACAGCCGCGGTTATGCAATTCCTTAGAAAATCGAATGCGGAAGAAAATGTATTTTGCTTTTCTGATACATTGAAAGCTAGGTTTTCATCGTCACAGTTCTTTTCTTTTTGTTGGCATAGGGAGTGTTAATTTTGCGAATTTGAATTGGAGCTGCGTCGGAACTTGGATAGGAACTCTACGGGCTAGTTTGTTTATGTGCGAAAGCTCGAAAAGCCAAATAAGCGAACGAGGATGCGCTGTTTCTCTGCGCTAACATACTAACGCTCGTATACTTTGATCTTCGTTAGCGGGCGATCAGCTTTCAGCCCGAAGATCGCGAGATGTGGTCGAACGATATGGAATCGCGCGCCGTGCATAGCGCTGATTATGCGCGCGTACGCGGGGTCGGCAAGGGTCATTTGAAAATTTATCGTGCTCGCGCTCTCCTTACTGCTCCTCGTTCCGCTCGATAGATCGCACGCCGCGCGTCCTCCCTAGACGGACCGAGGTATTGGCTGGTAAAGAGGATGGACATCAATTAGGATCAAGGTGGGCAGCCATAATCAGACATCAGTCAACGCCACGGGGGATGCTTGCCCGGCCCTTCGACAAGTCGAATGTGGTCGGCAAGTCGATGTACGTACAGGATGCGAGCTTCCAATCATTTGGTGCTTTGGTGCTTAGGTACACAGAGCCGAGGTGAGTGAATATCCTTTGGGGTTTAGCGACGACAAAGACGTGCATGCCGAATCAGCGCTGATGTATGCGAGAGCGCGTTTAAGCTGTCAAAGAGAGTGCGGAGGTGCGAAAAGCTGCCGGGAAATGAGTGGCAAGTGAAGAGCTGTGCAAGTGCCGCTTTTCAACGGTCGCCAGCGATGATCGGCAAATCGGTCCGCAGCCACTCGGCTCACAACGCTGGCTCTAGCTTCCGACGCGATTAGCCCTCGCTGCCTCGTTTAGCCTCGAGCCTCGCGCGCTGGCTAATGAATGAGAGTAGCTTTGTGCAGCATCTCTCTCTCTCTCTCTCTCTCTCTCTCTCTCTCGGGGCTATTTTTTGCCGTCGAGCTCCTAGCTATTGAAGCAACAGACTTTTTTCGCTCCTGTTTCCTTCTGTTTTCCACTCCTGTTTTTCTCTTGCGGTTGCTTAATTAGATTTACTACGACTATTATTGTCGCAACATTAATATGCTTATCCGTGGCCTTCGCGCTAAATAAATCTTCCAGTAGAGTCTTATCCACTAAGCATAGGCCATGCGCGGCCACTGGCTATAAAAATCTCAACCGAGCCGCGTTCTTAATTTACGAGCCAGTTCCTCTCTCCGTCTCGGGCTCGTGCGTGCGGCGAGCAGCGAGCGGTGAGCGCACGTCAAAAAGTCAGGCTTATTTCGAGTGCTACGCGTCAACAGCTAAGCCGATGCTGTTTAATGCTCTGTAATTGTCTTTGAAGTTACAATTGATCGATTCAATGTGGCGAGAGGATAAACAAGAGCAAGATACTTACAGTGCATCTCGATGGCCACCGAGGCCGAGACGGGCAGACTGATGTTGTTGTTGGACGCTTGACACGTGAACACGGCGTGCAGATCCGACCTGTCAAGATTTCTCACGACCAGCGTGTTACTCTTGACCGACAGCGAGTCGCCTGGGCCGTCCTTGCCATCTAGCAGCGTTTCGCGTCGCCACCAACGTAACGTTGGCTGTGGTCGGCCTGAAATCAGAGCGAAAGTCATCCTTCAATTGCATATCATTGCAAATAATATACGTTTGGGCGATACCATCGAAAAATCGTTGGCTGATCCACGAATCATTTTGAGGTTGAATACCGAGAACATTTAAGGCGAGTACAATGAAAGATTTCAGTTTTACGTTGTAATAAAACGTTGAGCAGGTTTTTCAGTCGCGGCAACAATACAATTAGCTTAATGTGTGCGCGCACTTGAAGCTTTGCGTTGGTTTTCTTATGCTTTTATTTGTGCGTACCGGCAGTTTTGCTTATTTTACGAAGAACAGCCAGATCAACGAGCCCATTTGCCGGCTTTAATCTTTGAAAAGCACATTACGCATCACTTTCAAAGATAGACTCGTCACGCCGAACAAAAGGATAAACATGAGCGAGGTAGGCAATGACACGGAAAAAAATGAAAGAGCGCAGACAAGTGTCGATTTAATTAAGTCGGAGTAGCTAAGTATTTGAGATTATTAGTGCGTCCTTTGCCGAGAGGGCATCACCAACGATGAAGCGATAATCACTCGCCTCATCTATTTTCCTTTCTCTTCGCCTTCGCCTTCTCTATAGTATAAATACGTTCATTCATAATTCATAATGGACGTTGCGTGCGGATAATCCCCGGAGGAGATAGACGCGACGCGAGCTACCGTGCGACGAAAACGAGCAAAATAAAAGCTGAGTGCTCGAGCGTGAGC
Organism: Phymastichus coffea; assembly: GCF_024137745.1. Taxonomy (NCBI): domain Eukaryota; kingdom Metazoa; phylum Arthropoda; class Insecta; order Hymenoptera; family Eulophidae; genus Phymastichus; species Phymastichus coffea. The sequence continues at coordinate 109,905 of NW_026706898.1, read as the reverse complement.
GAGCAAAAGAATAGTGACGGAGAAAAGCTATGATATATAGTGCCGACGCTATCGGTTTTCTATTTCCGCCCCCCCCCCCCTATTCTCGCTCTCTCTCCTATCCTCTTGTTTGTTTCCACTGGCTTTTTCTTCCGTCTTCACGGTTCTCTCTTTTTCCGTTTCTCTTGCTCGATGTGTAGAGCAACGTGTTTACTCGTATTACCCTCCTTCGCCGTTTCATTTCATTTTACAGATATTTACTCTCATCAACGAAATTCAATATTGCGTGGTCGATAAAAAGACAAGCGCCAAGATGACTAAGTCAAAGTGAGCGGCAAGAGGTCTGCTATGCGCAGGAAATACCTTAATTGGAAAACAAAGTTTGAAATTCTAATTGACAATAGTCGCGATCGTCTCGCAGTCAGACCTCAACGTCGTGTTATGTTTCAATAGGCCATAAGGTTGCCCAGCTTTTTTTTAAAAACACGCTATTATAGGCTGGTATAAAGGATGCGGAATAGACTCGACGACAAGCGCGCTAATAGTGTGCGCACGTCACACATGCGACCCCCTCTCCGATAACAATAAACGGCCCGCGCAACCGACACTTTTTCGTGGTCGCATCGATTTTGCGCTACTCGTATACACACACACACTCGGTAGTTGCCAGCCGCAAATTCAACTAGTATAGCCTATTGAATTAATGTGTTTTCAAATTGATCTAAGCGTGGAATTTTGAAATCGCAGGAATTCTCATGAGAAAGCGTTCGAAGGCGTTCTAAGTACAGGTCTCGCGACGATTGCGCATGTTCTAATATTTGTCCAGATGTTTTCAAATGACCAGAACACAAAGGCGGCTTTGGCTTGTAGGTGTCAAGAAAATTGGAGCAATTAATCTGCACTTTGAAGCAGAAGCGACACGCTCAAGTAGATCTGGGCTTTTTCAGAGAAGCCGATCGATTTCGCAGTTGGTTCACACGATAAATTGACGACAGCTCGGCGAGGCGAGGTTGAGCATGAAAACGATAATTAAGTGCGCGCACGAATTGTAATAACCCAACCGTGTACCAGACTAATGTGATGGATTTACGATTGATTTCGCGGTTACACATTAGTCGTCTGCGTATGGCTATCAAAACGTGTTGACAACTATTAATGATTATGGTTAATGACGCATAAATGAATAATTTACCTCCGGTTACTATACACTTCAGTCGCATATCGCCTCCTTCCACGTAGGGTCCAGCTACGGATTTGACGATTTGACCGGCTTCGTTCTCGATCCTCGGTAAATGCGGCGGAACTGAAAGCAGTACGATATGCAATTATTTTCTGTCTTGAATGCAATATCGAGTAATGCAAATAACAACACAAGTATTAAAATTCAATCTCATATCATGCGATCGTGATGAAAGCTTTTTGAAAAGCTTGCTAGTAGGAGCAAACAAGAAATATTCACAGGGGGTACCAGACACAATACAACGTCTTATAACCGGAAGACATGAAATTTGACTGTGAAAAATCCCGCGGATTTTTGTTGCGCTTGCTTGCCATCATTTTTACTAGCTACTGAGTTTTAATACTGCTCCGAACATCGATTAACGCTGTACTTCTGGATGGTCGCTGTTCACAATGGACAGTGTTGCCTCCTAACGATGCCATTTTTGCGAGTACGCGCCGTCAACGAGGTCAATGTGAGCGTCAAAGAAGTGGAAAAACAACACTTGTATGCCGTGTCCTTTCGGCCGAGCGCTCGTTTTAACCTCGTTTCGTTTCTTTGCTCGAGCCACTCGAGAAAGAGAGCGAAGGCAGACTAGCTAGGATTCTTGCATCACTTGTTCGTGAGATCTCCTTTGCTTTTGCTTTGGCCTCTCTTTCCACAATATACATGGCAGGAGACAAGCTGGCTGGCATTCCGTCGCAGAACCCTCTAATGGATCGAACGAAACGCATACGTTGGACACGCTAGCTAATGGCATCGTTATAGACGATCGCATAAAATCTTACATCGCGCTAATTTGCCAAGATTTATTTTTCTAGCTTTTACGAGATCAAACTGATTCATCCATGACTTTTTTTAATGTGACAATGGCTGCTATTGATACTTACTGATGACGGTTAGATGTACCCAGGAATTTCTCGTAGGATTTTTCATAAAGTCGACACGACACCTGTACTCCCCCTCGTCGCTTTCTACTACGTTGTTGATGTTGAGTGTCGCTGGCTCTGACTTCGGTTGAAAAAATGCTCGTTGATTCAGATAGTCCGACATCCACTGTTGCGCTTTCGATGGGTGCTTATTTCGTATGTCGTAGCTGTAACAAATCATTTCGATGCTTTAAATATTGTATTGCATTGCAAAGGTTTCGAAGCTCACGAGTACGCTACATCTGGATCGAAAAAATGACTGTTTTATTGCGCGTTTAGAGAATCGCAACGAAATACTGTCGCGGTAAGCGATACAAAAAGTTAATAACGCAACGAAACTGCGAGTCGGTTGGTATTTGCTTATCAAAGCATAACTGATAAGCTGTTTCATGAATGCATCGAGGGTCTGAGCTCCAGTTGTGGATAGCCATTCAGAAATCTCGCGAGTCGTCCAAGAATGGCTTGTATAGAGATATGGATCTGTATAGAGAGCGAGCCGTCAATCATTAATCAGCGCGTGGATGCACAATGTGTACAATGAGTGACTCCATCGATGAAAAAGTATAATTATAGAGCCGATGAGTGCGCTGCCACGTAGAAAGCTCGAGATCCTAGCGAAACAACATTCATCGCGTGCCATTTGAAGTCGAACAATCAATCTGTAGCCGCAAATTGAATGGGAATGCTAGCTCGACGGGTGGCACTTACAAAGAGGGAATCCGGAGCAGTATTGAGCACTATATAGTCACAGGATCGCCATCTGTCAAAGGGCTGCGTTTTTCAATTAACCTTCGGCTCTTTTTTCCAGGTCGATTCCGCAGAATCGCCAGCAGAGAGGACTTTTCGCAATTTCCTCGTGCCAAGAATTTCGTTTGCCTTGTGCGACGTTCTCCCTCTCGAGAGAGAAGACGGAGGGGGGAGGGGCGTTAAAGAACAGCTAGCAGCTTTAAGGATCTCCCAGGGTGGCCCGTATGTGCGAGTGAGGCGATTTGCATATTCATTAAACGACCGCTCCCTCGAGGCGCGGGCCGACTTCCGCTGTGGGCCACGACGTCAAAGACACCAGCGAAGCGGCAGCAGCAACGGCAGCAGCTGCGGGTTCGTGTGCACGCGTTCTCCCGCGCGTTCGTTCGGTGAGGTGACGCGCGAGTCGAATTTAAGCTACCTGTCGACAGGATGTAAGAAGTGCGCCAAGAACGAGGAGCACGTCTGCGCGCGACGAGCGAAACTCAGCGACCAATTTGTATTCGCTTTGGCCACACGGTTCTTTTTTCAGTGAACCAAACTGTGCACTTCTCGTGGCAAGCGGTGTGATTAAAAATTGCGGCGAATTGGGGCTGCAAACCTTTGGCCCGGCAGTGAAAGGGCGAATTGGACCAAGTTGCGCTGTTTGCTCGCGCAGATCGACCAGTCGGCTGGATGGACAATCGAAAATTGGCGGCTCTTGGCTCGAGGCTGCGCATGCATTTGTAGCTCGCGCGCGCATCAGTCGGAGAGTGAAGCGGCGGTCCAGCTGCTGCTCTCAGCGAAGAAACGGAAATGCAAAGTTGAAGTAGCGCAAGATTGGCCAGGGCAAATGGAAATGGCGCGAGATAGGCGCACACAGACACACGTGGGCACGCATCGCGAGACTGGGGGCTCGTCGAAATTATGCATTTTCTTGTCAGGCCGCGGCTAGATAAGAGCCGACTGAATATTAATGGCTCGCGTAATAGTTTGTAAACTAGGTCCGTCCGTGGCGCACGAGCTCGATATACACACGCGCCCGGCGTCGTTCTCTTTCGGGGCTATCTCTGCCAGACTGCTGTTGCGTTGTCGTTTTTTGCTGTTATCTCCGACTCGCAGTCGCAACTGCCGCTGCAGGCGACTATTGTTGTCACTTATTCAGCAACGAAAGCATTTCTGTCCGAGATGACGAGAACAACGTTCGTGGATGGATGGAAGTAAGCTTTCGCCAAGCGTAAACCACTCACGCTTGCATAATAGATCGTCGGATAATGCAACGCTTCTCCTCGGGAGCAACTTCACTTTGCTACCTATCATTAAGTCTGCACTTAGCTGCGATCGCAGCTGCTCATCTCCTCGCGACCTCGCGACATTGCCATAAGATAATAAGAAGCTCCGCGCCAGTGACGCGTCTGCGAGTATCGAGCTTCGGACTTCCATTCCAAATGCCACGTCTAATTACTTAGACTAGTCAGATGTGCTCGCTTCTGCTATAATTCGCTTATATTTAGATCTGCGTTGGGAATCTATTGGTCTGAACGTGGCGGAGGCCAAAGCCGCGCTTTTAATTGAAATTAAAATTTGATTTATATCGCAATGCGCCCAATGCGCCGCACGCATTAGCCGCAGTAATACCGAGACGTCAGTTTCGTCGCGGAGGTGTCAAGCTCATTATGGCATTATGAATTTATTATGAATTTTGGACGGAGGGTCGTCGCGTCGCAAAACTTTTAATTGCGAAAGCGTGCGGGGGCTAAAGTTAATTAATCGAGAAAGTGCCTGATCGATTCTCCAGCCGAGAATTCAGGTGTGATATATACAGGCTTCCTGTATATATCACGCCTCGCGATCTCGCGTTCTCGCGTTCTATGCGAGCTGCTCGCGCAATTAAGGCAGAGGCTGAAGCCTTACTCTCTCGCTCGCTTCTTCATCTCGTGCACTTAATAATCGGGAAATTTATCGCAGCAACCGGTTTTTGATTCTCGACCACATAACGAGTGGCCTCCCGCTTGCTCCCGAAAACTGATAAAGATCGTCTTAACTCATGCTCCGTACCGCGCCTGCATTTATGACCTTGTGGCTCGACGCAGCGCCCATTCAATAGCCTGGCAGCTGACATTTTCGAGAAGCTCAAAGAAAATGCAACATCTCGCGGAATCTTTGTAGTGCAACTTAGTTGGAAAAAATGCTCGAGTTACCGAGAATGCTCTGAAAAATGGATGTCTGACCGAGCGTCGATCCCACTACTTGAATTACTTTGGCACGAGCGATCGAATAGGCGAACCTCTAGTGGGCCCGATAAAGCCAAAATATCTTTCTCGTTTTTATACGTTGCTCATCGACAGTTTTCTTCGCATATAATGCGCAGCCTCGAGCACGCAGCTTCGATAGTTCCACGTCACTGCATCTTTTTTTCTTCTTCAGTTGCGTCTTTTTATTCGGAGGTTCATTAAAGACGCGCCTACTGTAAATTTTCCAGCGTGATTACGACGTCTCCGCCACGCTAAGGCGGCATTGTATAGGTGAAACAGCCTTGGCTTTTGTCGGTCTGGCGAACAAGCCTCAGTCGGAATAGTAATAATTACCGGAGTCGTGAAGCTGCACCGCTGCGGCTAGCCCCTTGTGTTACGGCTACAGTGCTCGCCTGTGTGTTGTACTTGCCGCGGCGCGGGCAGTAAATGCTTATCACCTTGAGGCACGACGACGACGACGACGACGACGACTAGTAGGACGTCGTCGTTGCTGGCGGGAATGATAAAATACTCGCCACAACTCGTATATACGGCCGCGGTGTGCGTGTAAGTAAAGAGGTCGATATGGCCTCAAGTATTTCGTCGCGCGACCTTAAGACCATTTTACAACGTTCTACTGTCGCTCTCTCTCGCTCTTTCTCCCTTGCCCTCTCGCTTGATATATATATATATATATACTCGTTCAGGAAATGGGAGCTGTTTTGTTTGCGTTTTAAGCGACAGTTTGACGAAACACAAGCCCCGAATTATTTATATCTTATTACGAGGGTCGGACCGAGAAGATAAAGGAAGAAAATCAAAGTTCCTTGTTTGCTTCGGGCTCATAATAGAAAGAGAACGCGTGCGTAAATTCGATCTCAAGATAAATATGAGACAGAAATCACATCCTTCCTAAAACAACATCATCAACTCATAATTTCGAATATGATGTCAACAAGCCAGCTCTCCCTAGTTCGATCCATCACCTACCATTACAAGTCAAATAAAATCCATTGAGAGAGAGAGACTGGAAGACAGATAGGCGAGTGGGGATATTCGAGCGGAAAAAAAATTGTTGGGCCGTTGAATCTATGGGATCGATGGAATCGATGGGCGCAAGAGAATCAAGGATGAAAACAAGGGAAGAGGCAAGAGCATAACGATTGAAGCTGGCGACTATTCGATAAGAGCTATTAGTCTGATTAGCAAACTACGACAGATCGAGACAAGATCGAAGAGGATAGTGACGGAACTCGGTTGAGAGCGCGCACTTGCCTGCAATCAGACGCGGGAATCCCAAGGACAATCTCGCGTTCTCGTAATTAACTGGAAAGTCACTCGACTGTTGCACAATTGGCCGGCACTGTCGTCGGCAAAACTGCAGCTTGCTACACTGCACTGCGACTCTTGATTTCTCAATGGGACAGCCGACTTATTCGGAACTCGGTCGAGCTCGCCTTGCACTGCATCTGCTCTCGGAAAGGACGCGAATCATAATTCAAAATTCATCCAGTAATTTTTCGTTCCTTGGCAACCTCCATTCGTCCGAATTCTGGATGTGATTTAACAAAGTAGGTATGTTCTGATTTCTGTCAATTTCATGCTCAAGCCAAATAGACGCGAATGTAAATTGGTGAAAGCGTTCGATTCCCGCGCAAGCCGCTTACACGTATTGAAGATTTGAATAATGTTGAAATGACACTGGAAGGCAGACTGGTAGCAGACAAGAGAAGATTGCGCCACGTCGATGAGCGCTTCGGCAGAAGAAAAGCGTGATGATTCTCGGCAGCCGCGTGGCCCCCACAGAAAGAGAGACGAACGTCGTCATTTCAAGCGGTAAATCCAATTGCGCTGCAAGCTGCGGTAGTTAGCTCTGCGAGACGGCTCCGACGTGCCGTGTACATAGCGACGGTCCCTTCGCGTCTCGCTCTAACAGCCTCACCCAAGACGTCGACCTGCAGCTCCTCCCTACTAAATATACCGGCTGTTTACCGAGAGAACTGCCGCCAAGCGAATTGAATTAGGAGCGTTTGCTTGGCCTAGGCTGACTAAAAGTTGCCGTGCATTGTGCAGCTTGATTGAGAAATGACACTTTGATGCGCCACCGGAGCCGTTCAGCGAGAACGAGAAAGCCCGCGAGCACTTGACTGCAGCTCTAAATTTAGCCATCTTTCAATATTCAGAACGTAATTTGCATGAAATAATGGCTGCTCGTTATAATGTTTTTGAGCGGCCACGCGCGTTATTATTTCAACGCAATCAATGCTCATTGCGCGTGCGCATGTTGTCAAATGAACGCTAAGCGCTTGGTTAAACGAAATGAAAGCCCACGAGCGCGAATAAGAAATAATATTTAATCATCAAACAACGCTGCTTGGCTCAACCTGATGCATTATTCGCTAAATGCTAACTCGTATGATTGTTCTGCGGCTGCGAGCGGGAGAGGAACAGGAAGCTTGCGTGTGAACCGAAACGCTGTTGATAAAAATCCTGTTAGGTAATCCGGCGCGGGCAAACGCAAACGCGCGCCAGACTGACACAAATGCAGATAGCAAAAGCATTGTCCTGTGTTTTCGGACGACCACAGCCTTAACCAGATATAATGTACTCGAATAGAGACGTATCCGCTGTGTGTGTGTGTAGACCCTGGCTACGTGCGCGAGCGCTCGGCTGAAACGAGCGACGACCAAATGAAGACACATCGCTTTCATTATGAGCTCCTCCCTGTCCCTTTCTCACTCTACCTGCGGGCAATGCTCTTTTCTTACCCGCCTGCCGTCTGTTCTGCTCTACTCGTGTTTTCACGTCAGTTAATGTCCCGCGACATGTCTTGCCTAGACACCTTGATGAAGCGCGCGCCTGGAAAATTAACGCTCAAGGCTCTGCCCGATCTTTCCAATATTTTCCAATACTTTCGAATATTTTCCAGGAGAGTTGGAAAAAAAGAAGAGTAACAAACAATTTATATAACCGCGCGCACCTGCAAAGTACACTCAATATGCAGATTTTTCCCATGAATTTCTAGATTCTCCGATGTAGCGCCTGTAGGAGCGATTTATTAAGGCGCGTAAAAATACAGTGAACCAGGCATTCATCTTGTTCGCGTCAGCTGCGCCGTCGACTCTACGGCTGCTACTGCTGCTGCTCCTGCTCCTGCTGTGGTTACACGCTGAAAAATTCTACCCCACCTTCGACGCCGACTGGGTATTACGTACAATCTACGTGTAAATTCGCTTGAGTACCTTCGAGTGTTTTTTAAGTTTTCCAGAGGGACTTGGAAAATTGTTCTCTTCGGGGACCTTCGTTTTACTCTACTATTCGATTGCTTCGCCCATTTAATCGACTTATTGGTCTTTTCCATGAGTGAAAATGAAGATTCTGATATTTTTTCCAATGTCTCTGATGTCTTTGTCTATTGGTTTCAAATCGCTACATCTTGAGATTGCGATTTCCAATTCAAATAAAATTTATAAAGTTCAAATGCTTCTTTAATTAGTTTAACTACACAGCTTCAATCTTATTGGATAATGGCGTCGTTGATTTTTATATTATGCGACACAGTTGCACTATTTTTTTCTAGTACGTAGGTTATAATGGTGAGCATGCCTTATTTACAAGATTTTGATAAAAAGACTTTATTATTTTTTTAATGAATGTGTGCGTGAAAAGAATAGTTAGTTGGGGAATGAAATGAATGCGAGAATAAAATGTTTAATTCACTTGGAATGGTTATCATACGAGATTTAATTAAACGTCGAATGGCCATGAATCCCATTGGAATGGTCGCCGCAAATCAACTGTCCAATTGTGAGTTTGCAGTAAGCCATTCATTAGCCAATGATTAATTGAAGTATTTGTTATATATAGTTTTGTGTACCATTGTTGCGGCGAAATGAAAGTTTGAGTTTTCTTGTAGAATGATCCGAGCATAAGTAATCGGATAGCATAAACATAAAATAAATGAATAAAAGCAGAGTGAGAGTTATCGAGGAAGAGAGTGAAAGGTTCAATAGGCACTTTTCAATTAGTTATTGAATAATAAATGAAGAGAGGGCGGGGCGGCGGCGTGCTATTGGTCGCGACAATGAGCGCGTTGATTTGCGGCGACGCTTGGACTTGGCCGCGTGAATGGAGCTTCGTTTCGCCAATTGATGACCACCTGTAATACGAGACAGTCGCGATATTGCTTTATTAATTTATCGACTGCTCTGGCTCGTGGCTCGATATCGCGGCTAATTTAATATGTCTCCTGGACCATTATTTTATCGAGCTTAAAATTTATACGGCTGCTAGGCCGGAAACACTAGCCGACGGCTCCATCCACACTGCTGAATAATAAAGTCTGTCGGGCGGCGATTTTCCCGACCAGCAAGCGCTTAATAATTTAATTTGACCGTGGTTAAATTATATTCGGCAAGTGTTTAACGGACATTGAAAAGTTGGGAAAATGCCAATTTTGAAAGTGCTGCTGCCGCTACTGTGCCCGAGCGAGTTGCGCCGTCGCTATAATGAGTTTTACTCGGCTAAATTTATTATATACGCGCACTCGCGTTGCCTTTAAACTATTATTTAGTTCTCGTTTTATCGTGTTTTTAATCGAGCTAAAGTTATGTCCAATTAAGTTTTACAATATAATTTATTGTGCAGAAGCCCATTGTGTTATTTACTCTGGTGTATATCGAATGAAATGGTAATACGATAGAATTCTGAAGCGACGATAAGGAATGTAGTAAGCCGCTATGCGAAGCTGCACAAGTGTTACGAGAGCAATATAGCAAAAGATCTGCCAAGCGTTTCAATATTTAACAAATCAACAGCGGAGTTTGCACAACGAAAGTGAAAGCGCACTCCTCGGTATTTTTGTAATATTCCGAGCTTACAGCTACGGAAGCGAGGTGCTTGTTTACGCGTATGTGCTTGGATAAACGCAGCGAGGCAAGCTAAGGGCAGGCTGCGTGCAAAACGGGCGCAAGCAAGCAAGCAAGCAAGCAAGCGAGCGAGCGAGCGAGCAAGCGAGCCAACCATACGCTCGGCTGAGTTTTTATTGTTTCAGTGCGGAACGATTTGCCGAGGTCATGTGCAGGGCAATCCTTTTAGCCGTAAGAAGAGTAAGGGCCAGGACAGGAGCAAAGCAAAACCGTCGCACAAATTCAAGAAAATAGCATGCACGAATAGCATGGCTGGAGACTGCTCGAACAACTCTGGCCACCGTGGCCTCGCTACACAAATTTCCGGTTGCCTTATCCGTGCACAAAAATTATGTCGAGCACGCGCTTAGCATAAGAAGCGTGCACCTGCTTGCTCTCTGTCTCTCTTTCGAGCGGTTTTTTCGAAAAACATTTTTGCTCTCCTCGCCGCAAAATTGTTTCGCGAGTCATCGAATTACCTCTACTAGCTGCAAGCAAGTGGATCAACTGGCGTTGAGCTTGCGAGTATCTTGCGAGGCACGTGATCTCTCGCTAAGTTTTCCGATAATGGCTTCTTGGCGTGCTCAATCTTGCGCCAGCTTATTTTTCATCCAACTGAATAATTTTGCCGCTCGTTGCAGCCTGCTACAATCAATTATCACGCGTACCATTCGAAACTTGCGTCTCGGCAACTATCAACGGTCTCATATACCGTTAATTATTGGTCCCTGTTTCGCGCTCTTACCTTCGTATTAATTAGCCTGCTTACAAGCTATTCTGCGAAAATGTTTCAATTGATAACTAGCGCTGAGCTTGCTATCACGCTAGGCTGCATTTTCCAATAGCGCTCTGCTTACTAGTCTTTTATGCAACACGTTGATTTTACCATTTACGCAGCGTGTTCTTATGAAGCGCCTAATGTCGCTTGGCCAGATTCTCGTGCTGCACTCTCAAAAAAGTGAACGAACGCGTAGTTGTCAGAGCACCGAGCACCGAAAGCCAAAAGGATAATAAGGGAAAATAAAATTACGAGGTGGTGCGAATGTGTCGAGTATAAAACGAATGTCCCAGTTGGAGGGTGAGCTCGAAGGAGCAGCTCGCGTGATGACAATGAACAGGCCGAGTTTACGCAATAGGCTATTACTCGGTGACACGAGCACCTCATTAGGTGGCGCGAGCGGCAAGGAGCCAATTGATTCAAGCCCTCTCGGAGATGGCTACTCTTATCGTTATCGTAGCTCTCGTTCGCGATCGGATAAATCGAAGAAGGGCCTTCGATCACGTCCTACTGGCCACTCGTGTGAAATACATGGCCGTTACTTACGGCCCGAGAGCCTTTCTCTCGGTCTCTCGCGAAAATCGTTATTGTTGCGGCCTCGTTCGACTTTGCTCTCTTTATTCCAGCGCAGCTGACCATTAATCCAGTCTGTAAGTGTAATGCGGCACGCGCTCAGATTCTTTCGTTCGATAGCGCGAGGGCTCGCGGTCAGCCTCGTTTCAGATTGATATTTTTTTGCTCCTGAAAAACTGTCTCGCGTGCGCTCGGCTCGCAACTCCTTCTCGCCCCCCAGGCCACCCCCCCCTCCCCCCTCAACCCCGCTCGCTTTCTTACTGCTCGTGCTTGCATCGAGCACGACGTCCTTTAAATTCTTCAATTACAAAATTTAAGACCGATCATGAATATTCAAGCTTTTAATTGGAATCTTTTATTTCAGCGCGCTGTTATCTTAATGGAATAATTTTTTTCCAGTCCAAGCTAAGCTCTTGGAACTGCTCTTTCGTGCAATGTATATATTCTCAGATGAAACAAGCGAGAGTGAAAAATGAGGTGACTTACCTGAAAATAGGATTGACGTCCTGTTTGTACCAGACGACGAGGATGTAGGAGTCGGTGCGATTGGGCGCCCGAACGTCGCAGGGCAAATGGGCGGTACCCCCAAGTACTGCCATCGCGAGTTGCGGTGGTCCTGCAACAGGAAACACTGATCGGATAGTCGCTACCTGAACCGAACGTAACACAGCTCTATTTCTTGCTACCAAGCTACTATCTACTACAGTAGGCATGCACTACGTGATACTATGCTTCTCGCGTCGTCAAATGAAAGAGTCAATCGAGCGCGAGCAATGAGTCCGAAAGTCGGGTTGGTCAGCGAGGGGCTGAGAGAGACGGATGAGTCTGCGAGACAAGGAAAAAAGAGAAGGCGACGACGGTACAGGAACGGGAAACGGAAGCGGACACGAATATGTCGGACCTCGTGTGACTCGGACCGGCCAAATTTACGAAGAGCCAAAGCTAGAGTTCTCGTCCGGTTCTCGTATTTTTCGTGACCGCTACGTACTTTTCCCTTTATTTTCGGTGCCCCTTTTTAAATCGTTCTCCGAGTCTCTCTCTCGGCCTTGTTCCCCATCATCCCGTCCATTATCAGATCTAACGACCAATCTAAAACTATTTTTTGAAACTGGCGCGCAGTCTGGACGTATTTGTGAGAAGGACGACGACGGTGGGCATTAGCGGCAACAGCGCGTCCTCCCTGTTTGCCGAGCAATTGAGCCGCTCGCTTTATAAACGAATAAAATAGGAGCTGCACTCCCTCAGTCTCTCTCTCGTGGAATACGTAAGTACGCGAGAGAAGCAACAGCCAGCCAGCCAGCCAGCCAGCCAGCACTCGGGCGAGCCTAGCTTGGCTCTCAGTAGAATTTCCCAAGAGCTTCTTCCGGCACGGCAGGCGCGCCGCTCAAAGGTGTCAGCGGCTTTGGCCTTTTTGCTTTCTCCTTTCCGTGGCCCGGAGAAACTGTAAATATCAGAAGCCACTTTCAGCAGGAGCGAAATTCACGGTACCAAAATCGTGGCAGCGCGAGTAGCAGTCTGCATCGCCGCAGGGAAGCAAGAGGGAGGCTACTCGCGCTATTTATTTCGCCTCTTTTGCAGCCCTGTTCCTCGCTCGTTTTTTCTCCCAGCATCCGGCGCCCAGAGATATTCTTGGTACTTTATCGGCTCTCGGCTCGTGAAAAATTCTTTTTACGCCTTGGCTCTCCGGTCTGCTAATTAGACCTCGCGTCAAGTTCCCCACCAGCGGCGGCGCGGCCCTGGTTACACGAGCCACGAGCCCTGAACTGCCCAGCGGAGTGGAGTGCATCTCTTTTTCTCTCGACCACTGCTTGCTCGATATTATATATTGAAATTCCTTTGGCTTTTCATTTCCGATGTTCGCTAATGACCGTGCTCTCAACGTTACGCCTCCATACTTCGATAAAAGACCCGATCTTTGCAACTGGCTCGCGTCGGAAGCTGGAGCCGATTAAGGGATTATTTTTGAAAAGCCAAGGAGAGAAATTGCATCGTTGGCCAGCAGTTGACTAGCTGAATAAAGTAGCTCGGACAGGGAGCAGCAGGGAAAAAGACGCGAAAAGAGGAGATGAGCTTGTTTGAAGAAACGAGGAGCTCGGTAGCTCGCGCGAGAGCGTCGTTAACCTGAAAACTCGATAATCCCCTTAACGGCGCCTAATTACCCTCGTAAAACATGATCCCTTTCAATATTCATCTATAATTTAGCCAAGAAGAAGCCCGTAGAGTGCAGCCGCATTAACCATGCAGTCCGGCAGCTCGCAAGAACACGCATCGACCGCGACGACGAAAAGACGAAGAAAGGGGAGCGAGAGCGAGAACAAGAAGGAGACGGAGCGCGGAAGAAAAATTTTCTACTGCGCTTGTTCGCTAGTTCGCTAGTTCGCTAGTTCGCTAGTTCGCTTGTTCGCTTGTTTGACTGGCGCGTGCGCGGACTCGTGCACCTATACGAGGATGACGAGTGTTCGGCCGGGAACAAGGTCGTTGCAGTGCGCCCCTGGGGCATCGCCCTCTCCTTCTCTCTCATCTCTCGTGTTTCTCGCTTTCTCCGCGCGGCAGCTCGAGCTCCTCTCTCGCCGGCAGCGATAGCGCTATTGCCAGCCTCGAGTTTTACCGCGCTGCTCTGATCCCGGCCGGAAATTGTGCCGGGGCGCGGCCCCCGTGACGGCCGTACGCTGGCGACGCCGATGACGACGACGGACGCGTTGAAGCGTAAGCCAACGGCAACAACTCGCACCGGATCCGTTTTGTTTTTCCTCGCTCCTTACGAGCCGTTGGCCGTGCCAACTACCGTCCCCGGGCCATATTGACTCGTCAATTTGCTCGAGCGACGTAGCAGGCGGACGCGAGCCGGCCCTGAGCACAAGCGAATTTCTCGATGGCCGTCGACGTTGCGACCAATGGATTATCGCACGCTTATTAAATATGAAGCACGCCCGAGTGGGCTTGTGTATACGCAACGTCGCAACGTCGCAACGTTCCACCGTTGATTGTCGAATGGCAAGAGGCCGGCCGCTTTCAGCTGCGAGCCGAGTGCTGCGCACTTCTAGTGCAGGAGCTTGAGCGCAAGCAAAGCCTGGCTCGGCCGGCTGCACTTCCTCACTCTCGGCGAGCTCGTAGGCTAAGCCGATAATCCGCGGGTCAGACGGTGTCGAGAAGCCGCACAACTTGGCTTTAGCGAGCGCACGCACACGCAATCCCTCCCAAGCAGACCTGAAACTGATCTGCGTTTCTGTTGCCTTCTTTACATGGCTACTCTCAGCGAGCTTTTTATCGTGCTCATATGTACAGCTATACGTGCCGCCTTCGAGAAAGACAAAAAAAAAAGAGAGTTCAGCCAATACCACGATAACCTCGTGGTTTCCAGTCAGTCGTTCAAGACTCGCCGAGTCTAGGCCGTTATGGCATTAATAAGTACATTCACATTTTGCTGACACACAACGTCATATTTCAAACTGAATAATTAATTGTTATAAAGTAGAGCTGCTGAGTGCTTTTCTTAAAATTTTTAATGAAAATTTCTTCGTTATGCAATATTACATTTCGCTTGAAAAAATAAGGTCTCAGCGAAGAGGAGAAGTATCAAACGTTGCTTTGTCTTTTGTGAAAGACAATGGTGGTTTTTTGCGAGCGACCGTATCGCAGAGTGCAATACTCAGTAAAAGTGTTGTAAGAAATGAAAAGAGAAGACAAAGCGGAGGCAAAGGGAGAAAAAGTATTGCCGTTATTCATTGATGAGACAATAAAATCCGGCCAATTTCTCGAGCGATCCAACGAGATTACTGGGATGACGGCTTCAGCTAAAAGTTATGCGCAATGACGAGGGAACTGCTCTCTTGCTCTCTCTGTCGCTCACCTGGACGCAGCTAGGCCCTAAACAGGGCCGCTCGGTTTGCCGGCGTGCTCCTCCTTCGCCCATGGCCATTCAGCTTTACGGGAGATTCATGCCCGATTCGCCGATTCGCCGATAAGCCGAGCGGCACTTGCCCTCGTAAAGATAGAGTCGCGGAGATAGGCGCGCGAGCGTACCGAAGAATGAGCGGAAAAGACAGAAAAAACCTCATCGTACTTTCGGCGCTGTTTCGTCGCTGCTATAGCGTCAACTTTCATTGAATAGTTGAGCTTGGTCGCTTTGCGTCCGCTTAGCTCGTCCCACTTTGCTTTAAGACAATTTCCCACTCCAATGGCCGAATGAGCGCGACGGCTCGATGCTAAGTGGAGCGTTCAATTTACCCGTGGTCACCGAAGCTCCCGGATATTTGAACTAACGTATAAATTGACGCGTTACGAAGCGCTGGTAACGCTTTCAATCGGCACCACAGCCAGTCGAATAATATAAGTATATACGTGAAAATGGAAGGCGACGCGATCAGCAGGCCGCTATCATCGGGAGAGCTGTGAGCACGGCCGATAGAAAGTTGAGAGCAAGTGATAGAGGGAGCCGATAGCGTGGCTCGTTTCCATCATGCGGGATAGTTGCGCGCTTCAGAATTGGGATTTGCGTAGGTTGGATCGCTGGCAAACTAACCGCAAGTAGCGCGTGCAACCGATAGAGGCTGTAGCAACGTCGCCCTCATCTAAGTTTCCGCAAGCTCTCCATAGTTTTCACTTCTGAGCTGGCTCGAGCGAGGTTCGCCAGCAACTAGATGTTGGAATTTATTAGATAATCCGCGGGCTGGCTTCGCCCCCTGCTAGTCGCTTAAGAGCTTCACAGCTGGCAATCTCGCTGCTAAGCAAGAGTGTGCCAATGAAGCCACCAGATTGGGCCTATTTTCACGCGGAATACTCGGCCGGAGAGCACGCAATCTCGGCAGTCGTTCGAGCTCGCTCGATTCGGGAAAGGGGCACGCGGCACACACATACGCCGAGTGAGAGAGAGTATCGAGCGGCCCAGGAATTCTCGTCACGCGGCCAAAGGTTGACCCGCTGGAAACAATAAGCCTCGCCCTGGCTACGTGATGCTCTTTCCAAGAAGGGGACTAGTGCTTACGTAATAAATATCCCCGCTACTCCGAGTAGCGCAGACCATTTGGTCCGGCTGGGAGGATATATCCTAGTGATAATAATTCCCGAAAACGACGCACGTCTCTATATCCTCTTCCGTTGTGCTTGGTTTTCTCGCTAAACCACGAGCTTTGCAATTCTTTCGAGACTAAATTATAACACTTTAAAATGCATGAAATGCTCGTAAAATCCGCTCTATATCCGATACCAAGTGACATCTCACTCGCGGAAGGACAACATAATTTGCTTCTAACAATATCGTGCAAATTACTTATACCCAACTCGTTAACGACAGATTTGATCTCGATAAGGTTCTTGCTTGCGTATATCGTAATACTAATGTTTATGGTGCTAAAAGCATTGATATCGATCGTTGGTTGTATCGAGAAGACTTGGCCAAGAATTACGTGGGTATCGGTAAAAATTAATTCGCGGAGAACAAGTGTACGAGCGGAAAGTATCGATACGGGTACGGTGGAAATCAATGTACTGGAGGGAGGGGGAGAGAGCTAGGGAGTTATTAATGTCGGAAGAAGGTCCTTTGAGAGGACACACGGTCGGCTTGTTAAAGGAGAAAGAAAAGGGGAAAAAAGGTCGGACGGGTCTCTGTCGGATAAAAAACAAAAGTGCCACCCAGTGACCGAAGCGAGCCGTACAAATAGACTCTTATCCGGTCTGCCTCTGCTCTCTCTCTCTCTCTCTCTCTCTCTCTCTCTCTCTCTCTCTCTCTATTCCTTTTAAAGCCCAGCTCCGTTGTCCTTAACTCTTTTAGATTACCACTCTCGGCGGCGGTCAGGCTAGATCTCCTCGGCCGGTCGCTCCTCGCTTACAAGCGGCAAGCCGAGTGGACTGCTGCTAAGATTTCCATTTTCTCCGTTCACCCCCCCCCCCCCCCCCCCTCCTCCCCCACCCACCCAACCACTGCACCTTTCCCTTGGAACAAGTTCTTATCGCGTTTTCCAAACACGCTATAGAAAATCCTCTCGAGCTCGGCCTTTTCATTCTCTCTTACTCTTTTTCCTCCGGTCGCACGTGGCTTCGAAAAGGTGCGATGCGGTCGGGATATGAATTGATTTCAAGGACGGATGCGCGCGATGAAACGTCAATGCGCGAAGCATCAGCTAGGCTAACACCGTTCAATTGGCGCAACAGCAAGACTTTCACGCTTGACTTGTCATTAGCTGTTGACTCGCAACGCCAGCATCCCCCTTTGATTTTGACGCTTGCCTCGACAAGCGTACTTGCTTGCTCGCATGCTCGGCATGCTTTGAAAGTGCACTCGAGCATGCATCCAATACTTGCAATCGATGCTCCTGCAACGCGCTCTTTCTAGCACACACATGCCTATCACGCATATACCGGTTGGAGCCTATCGACTAGCAATGGCGTTGCATCGGTGTCGCCGACGTCGCTTGACAATTTGCCTCGACGAAATGGACAAGCGCGCCAAGTGTGTGTGGCACGGGTGTTTGCAGGGCCGATGCGCCAGAGGCGAAAACTGGAGCACTCGATCGGCACCGCACGTGCTTGCCTCGGTCGTTCCTGCTTGTGCAAACAGCCAATCGGCAAATACGCTGCACTTTTTAAAATGCATTCTCTCGGAGCCACCGCCTTTGGAGTTTGATTGGCGCCCAGGAGCCCTTGCCTCGGTCGCGCAGTCGTTTGCGCTTGCGTTCTCGTTGTGCTACGAGCGAGCGAAATCCCCGTAAAGCCTCGGCCAGAGAAGCGGCATGAGTCGAGATTGCGAGAAATCGATTTTTGATATTTCCCGACACATGCACCATCCGCGCGCGCGGATCAAGCCAACAGACTCGCGGGATTGTTCGCCTCAGCGACCCATTTTCCCCATTTTCCCGTTACTGCTATTCCCGGCTTTACAAGACCTATTCAGAAACTTGGCCCTCCGCACTATAAAGAATACTGTCTGCGCGTCTGCGCGTCTCCGAGCAATATTATTTGGCTAGCTATTTGAATGGGAAACGAACAGATCGCACGAAATATATTCGAAATAGATGTGTGCGGTCCTCGCGAAAGGCAGGCGTGCGTATATCCCTGGAGTAATTATCGTGGCAAGCAGCGAACGAAAGTAGTACGGAATTTTCGACGTTTATTAATGGGCCGTTTAGAGGGCAAGCTCGTCGTCCTCGGTCCTTTGTAACTTTGCTAAGTTCGCGAGCGCTCGAGTGCCTGTATAGCTAGTCAGTCCCACTGCTCGTTGTTTCACTTTTTCCTTGTCGCAAGTTATAGAGGACCGAGAAGAACGGCTTCTTACGGCGAAACGGTTTTTTCCATCTCGCCGCTGCTGCCACGGAAGATCCTGTCGAAAGTTTTTCTCATGGTTAATTGAATTTTCTTTTCTACATTTTCCAGAGTTTCTTAGTCAAAGTTCCTCTCGGGCGTTGCCTTTGCAATACACGCGTACCGGCAGCTGAGGCGGCAACGGGCCGTTGCCAAGCCAAGCGTAAATAATCAATTTAGTTCATTCATCGGAGAGTCAGTCTTCGTACACAGGCAATTCTTTCGGCTAATTAGAATCTATGGTCGACCACTAGCTATGCTCGCCATTCAATCGCTCCAACGACGCATTACTTTTGGACCACTGTTGCCTGTCCCCTCTCTTTCCTTTTCCAGGAAGCTGCAGCTTTCGGTTAACTGAACAAATCAAAGCGGAATTTCCATCAATTCGCCGGGAATGACGTCCCACGACTAGCCTGTAATCACACGCACACGCTACTTCTGCTCGTACATCCAGCCTGTCAGCTAGCGCCCCGCGTCGGCTTGTTAGTTTAACCAGACAATCGGCCTCGTCGCGCAGCACCGGCCGAGCGGCTCCGAAAGCACGTTTAATCAAATCTCGTCTTGCCAATGAAAGAGGCTCGGAAATGAGGATCCCTCCGACAAACCAGGCAAGCTCGGCAAACCCGGAAACCCCGGCGAACCTAGGAGAAGAAGAAGAAGAAGAAGAAGTAAAAGTCCCTCGTTGGAAGTGGAGAAGGGTCGAGTGGGCCAAGAAAGACAGGAGCGCGCGAGCTCAGGGAATCGACTAGTTTGCTGGCTCGAGAGAGAGAGAGAGAGAGAGAGAGAGAGAGTCCCGTGGAATCTAGGTAAGATTTAGGGTCATCGCCGGTTCCTACATGTTTAATACGGACATGCTTTACGCCCTCTTCGGGTAATGATCCTTCTATTACGTGATCCTCGGCAATTCCCTCTTTACCTCGGTCGGCAGCGTTTCCGTGAAACGTCGAACGGACGCACAGCTCTGCTTGCTGAATTAAGCATTGCAAGGGCTTTATTGATGCGCGCGCTGCCGTTAATGGTTATTGAGTCCTGCTGAAGAATCAAGCTAAGTGGTCTGTCTCGAGAAAGACCTACAACGAGAATTACTTACATTGATTTGGCACGGCGCGGCTGTAGGTCATACCGAGTTGTGCCGAGCCAATAGATGTCGGACGAGAAATTTATATAGCAGAACTTGGAGATCGATAACGGATGCGAATCAGGCGTAAGAATCGGCCGTAAGATGCATGTTTGCAGTGTGCCGCCGCCGAGGCTTTTATCTACCCGCTAACACGTTCTCTCTCCTCTCTCTCTCTTCTCTCTCTCTCTCTCTCTCTCTCTCTCTCTCTCTCTCTCTCCCTTTCTTGATGGGCAAAAGCGATATTCCATAGCTCTCCTTCTCCCTCTCGATTCTTTAGATTTCTTCGCTTAGCTTGCGGTGAAGTTTTCGGTAAGTCGAGAGATTGTCGAACTTTGGCCGCTGAGAGCGTCAGGATATATACTTCGATCTCTCTTCGAGAACGAAATGGAAGAAGCCTTTGATACTTTTGCTCCATCGGGGTTTTCTTGAATCTTCGATGGAAATTTTCTACTTTTACCTGCTGTCCCTTTCTCTCTCTCTCTCTCTTTCTCCGTCGTCTATGTTCCACTTGAGTATTTCAAGCTGTCTTTACCGTAATTTTTTGTCACTTTTCAAGTTGCAAACATTTCACGAAGTTTCATTTAGACCGAAAGAGAAACGTCGTTTTAGTTGAGTCGCGGGAGGGAATTCAAGTTTGACGTTCAGAGCTTGGTGTGTGTAGCAGGCAAGGCGCCGATATTTCGCTGTGTGCGAGCACACGTGTACATGTCTATTGCGAAGCCTAATTTGAAAGCGCCTGCTCTGAGTGATTAAGGAGCAAGCCAACAGTATACAGCGGACAGCTATAGTAATGCGTTGTTGTCTGATCTGGCTGGAAATTACTTAGCTGGCCAATGGTCCAGTAATGGATTTCCTCAACATTCAATTTTTGTTCAAATCCATTGAATAGTCATCATAGTAGTTATTATTTTTTATTTCAGTGTATCGAAAGTAACACAGAAAAATATGTCTGTCGACTGATGTTTTGAATATTTATACAGTCAGGAGGTTGAATGGTTTAAGACAGCGAGTAAAAGCCAAGAGCCAAGCGCCAAACGCGAAGGATCAGCTGGGTAACAGTAACAGCGGCATAGAGACTGTCGTCGGCTGCCATCTAGTGGTGCTGGGCCACTTGCTCCAACTGGGACAGGTAATGGAAATCTCTTGTAGTCCTTATTTTCTCCGAAACTATCCTCAAACTTCCGGCCCTCTCCCTCGCTCTCTTACTCGGCCGCCGCGAGTTACCACGGCAGTGTATTAAGGAGTTTCAGGTGCTTAAAGCCTCTCTCTCGCTCTCACGCTCCTCCCTGAGGACGAGTTGTGCTGGGCCTCTCCTGTGTCTCGCTCGCTTCGCCAAATAACGCGTTGAGAACGAGAAAGGGGAAGCGGCAGGACTAATAACTTCCTCCGGCGGGTTAATAACGAAAGCGAGAGCGAGAAGGAGAGCGAGAGAGCAAGAGAGAGAGCGAGAGAGAGAACGAGAGAGAGAACGAGAGAGAGAGAGCGAGAGAGAGAGAGAGAGAGAGAGAGAGAGAAGAGCCTCCTTAGCCAAGCCGTCTCTATACCTATCTTACTTAGTTACTTACTCGGCGAGACTAGCAAAAATACGACGACGCGAGCTTACTTTCGGCCTTGAGATTAACGCTGAATGAGCTTTCAGATAAAAAGAAAGAAAAGTTAGTGACGATTTAAAATAGGATTTTAAAAAAATCACTCGACAAAAAGTCAAAGATAAAACAAATCGTGAAAAATTTATCTAGACACAGTATAATGCAGAATTGAGAGAGCACAATTTTGCGCTGTGATATTTATTTAATGCAGCTTCAATGTACGGAAAATTGTTGTGAAAAATGCTATAAATGGTACGGTATTTTATCTGGAAAACTGCTGGCTAATAAAAATAACCGTATAGCCTGTGGCAAATAGGGCAAAAGCACAAAGCGCCGATAATCTCGTAACTCTCGAGGATTTTTTTTTTCATTTTGTTTATTCGACCAACATTTTACGTTTCCATAGAATTGACGTTTACTTGGGCTACAAAGATATTGTACGCTAACAGATAGAATAGCGTCTTTTTTCTATATATTAACAAGCTGGGCAAAAGTTGAAAAAAACAATTTTCAACCAGTTTCAATCAATTAAAAAATAGAATCCGCATAAAACTAAATCATTCGTTTATCAATACTGCGAAAGGAGATAGATAGATAGATAGAGAGAGAGAGAGAGAGAGAGAGAGAGAGAGAGAGAGAGAGAGAGAGAGAGAGAGAGAGAGAGAGAGAGAGAGAGAGAGAGAGAGAGAGAGAGAGAGAGAGAGAGAGAGAGAGGGAGAAAACGGTCATTCATTCCAATGCCGTTTGCAAAGTAATGGTAAGCGCGCTCGGGGGTCACATAATTTTTCGGAGTGAAACGCACTACAGCAGCAGCAGCCGCCGCAGCTCATAAGTGTCAGATATTTGCGTTCGGTGAATTTGCACCGAATGCACGGACTACTCGAGCTTATATATAAATACATAGAGTCAGATGTCAGACAGGAAATGAGTGTCATTAGATTGCAGTATAAAAAATCTGCGAAATCATTAGGAATGCACGCGTGTGGTTGTGCGGGCCAAGCTACTATTGCGTCGTGAAAGCTAATAGTTTTTACAAATGATCTGGCTGGTGCTCGTATTCCCGTAAAATATACCGACGATTAATATGATTTGGAGAGGAAATCGTGTGCGCTGCATCGAGCGTGGCTTTATCGCGATTAAAATTCGCCGATTTGATTTGGCGAGCTTTTGCATCTCTGGCGGCTCTTCGCCGTGGAAAATGATCGTTTCTGCACGCGCTATCGCACTGCGGGTGACGATCCCCTGTTGAGGCCAATTTAGCTGCCTCGCTATTACTCCGCCCGCGCGTAGAAATAAAAACAATATGAAAGTCGATTTCCCGGAAAGATAGCGGCTGATAGAGTTCTCCGAGTTTTCTCGGACAAAGGGTATTATTTGGTTAATGGGAGGTTTCAGAGAAGCGCTATGGTTGCTCTAGGAAATACGCACAACAGGCATGATCCGGTTGATTAACGCTAGCAGAAATGATGACTTGCATTGACCGAGTGCCAGGCAAATGCAATTAGTTGGTCAGTGCCGGTGCTAGCGATAAGTGTCCTTTTAATCATAACTAGCCAACGGTCTGTTGCTGGTCGATCATTGAACAAACGAGAATCCGTCGATTCCGCGTGCATAATCAGCATAGGCCGGAGTAGGGAGCGAAAGCCGTTCGTCGCAAATATCGTCGTCCTTGATGTTCCGGTCATGCTTGCGTCACGCTTGTTCCCGACGACGTGGCGTATTGGGGCCGCTCGGCGCTCAGCCACTCGACCATACGGCCGTTGTTTAACTACAAGACTCCTTGGAAAGAAGAAAGAGCGCACGGCGCTGACGCTCATCCATCCATGTTAGCGTTTCCGTGGATCGTAATAGGCCTGAGGGCTCGTCTCATCGTTGCGCAAGAACGATAAATCTTTGATAAATCTTATCCTCGCTTCTTTTTCTCCACCTTCTTATTCTCTCTTTCAATCTTGTTTTTTCTTCGTCGCTCGGCTATAATGCACAGACTTGGAGAAAACCTTCCCCTTTTCACTCAACAGTAGTATTAAAAACTCCGGCAGATTTAATTGTTAGCTCGAATATTGTATTTAATGATGAGTAAGGAGCAAGACTGAGAAGCTTCGTTATAACAAGGCTCTTGTGCTCAAAGCTGGCGGTAAAGAGATGTTCGGCTGTTCGGCCCGGGTAATGCCATCGACCGAAAACAAAGGAATTATCGTTCTAGATTATGCTGGCCATTCTCTTTCACTCTCTTCCCCTTTCACTCTTCGATTTTCTTTTTCTTATCGTGAAAAAGCGCGCGTTTTACGAGCAGAATATTCGAGCGGATCGAAGAGGATAACTGCGAAAATAATAGCCATGAAAATTTTCACGATTGATTGCGCATAAAACTTGCTTGACTAACCTGCAAAACGCTCCCAAGTAGTAATGAGCATTTTTAGTCAGACGCTTCTACCGTCTCATCAAATAAATGTCGGAAAGCCGCGCGAGTGCTTGTAAATAAAATTACTGCCCATTCTATCTTGGAACACTTACATCCATGAATAACATACACAAACACAACAGGGAAATCCAAGCGCGACAGCCTCGTTGCCTCATATTTCAAGTGCCATATCTCACCAATTCTTGCCTCGTCCATACGTTCCAAACAAACCATTTTTTTCTTTTCTCTGGAGCTCGGGCGACCATAAAAAGAAAGAGGAGAGAGAAAGGGAGCAAGCCATCTGAAAGAACTGAAAGGGAACTGCAGACGGGGGAAGAATGAATGAGGTGGGCGTGAGGAAAGGGAAGCCCTGAAAAATAGGAAGAAGCTTCGGCTCTCCGCACTTGGCGGCAGCGCGTGCCGAGCGGCTTGCACACGCTGAATGTTAAACGAGCTGCGAAAATATTCTCCTCTCTCTCTCTTCTTCTGTGTGCCGCTCTACTCTTCTTGTATAGTTCGCGCTGCCACTGCTGATACTGCACATCTACGCAAGTTTTTTCATGACGAGTGCTACATTGGAATGCGATGTGTTTTCAGTCCGATTTTCATGACCACTTAACATACTCACATACTCCACCTCATCGACGACGAATATGCATTTTCCATGCTTGCGTTATGTAAAAGAATGTGGCGAGCCAGCGAGTTAGGTGTTACCGCTTTGCTGGATAAATCCATCGAAATGACATGCAGGTCAAATGATTTTATTTGTTTGTATAAAAAAAGACGATGAAGGAAAATTACTTAGCCAACGAAAAAGAGAAATGAGAGAGCGAGAGAGCGTACATCATTAATCATCGAAATCCCAAAAGAAAGTAGCCCCGTAAAATATAGTACTTTTTACTCCTGGGAAATATCTCGTTGTAGCGCATTGATATTTATAATGCTGACTGACATAAAAAAAGAGAAGAAGAAGAAGAAGTAGCTACTACAACAACGAGCACAAGTTGATTCTATTAGCCATTATTTGTTTTTTAGCTGCTGTCCAATAACAAGTGTTAGAAATTCTATCAGTGTTTCGAGTTCTCGGATAAAATTGAATAGGATAACTAATGAACACTGTTTTATTCGTTAGTTGTTAACGATTAATCACTACAACAAAATCATATGATTTGGACTTAAGACTCGTGAGGTAATCAGGATAGTGTATGGGCGTACAAATCGTTATTAATCCATCAGAAAAGAAAGAGGCAAAGTAAACAATTTATTCCTAACGGAAAAGAACTAAGTTCTCAGAGGAAGGGA
Source organism: Phymastichus coffea (assembly GCF_024137745.1). Lineage (NCBI taxonomy): Eukaryota > Metazoa > Arthropoda > Insecta > Hymenoptera > Eulophidae > Phymastichus > Phymastichus coffea. Next base: position 84,855 of record NW_026706898.1, on the reverse strand, counting down.
TAAAACGCATTAAGGTTGACAAACAATGGAAACTTCTAATTTATTCATAAAAGAAATCGATGTAGGCTCGCACTGTCTGTACAATAACGGGAATCGAATGGGCAATTCGACACGCTTGCGGAGAGCTCTTTTATTTCGAATCTTTGCCGGCGACGCTCGGACAATTATGATCGAGAGGGGAGGTAGTTCCGCTGACAACTGTGACGCGCGTAGTTCATACGTCTCGGAGACGGTAACAGCCTTCATTACGATGTAACACCTCAGAGAAGACGATGGGTCCTTGGCTAATGCAGCAGGCACATCCGGCACTAGCCCCTATTTCCTATGCGATTGTCGCTGTAATCAATGCGGTTGCATAAACGGAATAAGGGCCATACATGTGAATTGGCGCCTAGAGAGGTTACACTAGAGACTTAGTGTTCGGTTCTACGTCCGTAGGACAGGGATTCTCTTGAGAAGCTGACTGCTCATCCAGTGCTCTAACTCAGTTGTTTTTCGCCGGCAGCTGACCGCTGGATTTCCCTCGTATGTGTTGACCTACCTGATCCGGCGACTAGTTCGCTTTCACATTCCGACAGAAAGAAAAGGATTGAGGTTAAGAGAAGCTGATGTTTTCTTCCAAAATGGATTGCGCGCATGATCGAAGGCTCCTTGCTAAAACTAAATAGAACGTGCACGCGCACGTATGCCTACAATAGCACACGGAGAGGAAAGCACGCGAACAAACACACTGCTGCATAGTTAGCAGCACCTCAAGGCGATATTCCTTGAAGGATAGCTGGATCGTCAGTGGCGCTAATGAATGCAGGAAAAGACGCACGCATTCGGCTCTGTGGAACTTAGACGATCCCCGGTTCGTGTCTTTGAAATCTGAAATGAAGAATCGACGTGAATTTCAAGCTCGTTATCGACTCCGTCACTGCTGCCGCCGTCATTTTTGTCAGCGCCTTATCGGCGCGTTGGCGCGTCGGCGCCTCGCGCCTGTATTCTTTCGTATAGTTGCGGCGACGAGAATGAGGTCGGGTTGCCGCGGGCTACACCGGAGATAGTCGTCGCCGCTTGGCATCTCCCATACAGCCGGGGTGCTGATTGTGAGTGGTTTTCGTCGCGCCCAAGATTCCGCGAATGCGTCTCCATCGACCTTGGTACTGGTAATATCGAAAGTTGAAATGACATTTGTGTATCCATAACGCGTTTACGCGCGGGAAGCCCGATCCACGAAGGACGTGACGCTTGTAGCACGAGCAAATTGGTCGAGGTGAAATTGCCTTGGCAAGACAACAGGCTGGCGCGCCGAGCTGTCAAAAATCAGTCGTCAATGTCGGGACGTACTAGCTTGGAAATAAAATGAGTTAGGCGCGACGCGCATATAAATTTGATATTTCCGAAGAGCTGCGCGAGATTGACAAGAGCAGTAGCATTTCTGAGGGAACGCTAATGAATCTGCTTGGAGAGGGCAGAGATGCGTGCGCAGCGGGCAGGAAGCGCTCAAGTGGCCTGAAACAATGCTAGAATGAAAGAGGAAGCTCGTTGTCACGCGGCGTGCAAGGCGACAGTCTTACAGCTCGATACTTCAAAGCTTGGAGAGCGGCACGGCGGCTCCGGTGAGCGTCATTCGATACGCCCTAAAGAGAGCCCAACCTCCCTGGGCGCGCGCGTCTGCGCTACTCGGGCTAACGAGCACCTCGAAAGTGCGAGCTCGCCGGCTCCTCCGGCTCCTCGTCTCCTCCTGTTGCTCTGCACCCGGCCAAAGTGACGAGTGATTCTGTTTCAGGCAAAAATTACACGGCATGTTGCAGTTCCATTGTCTGTGGCTTTTTCGCCTGGCTATGGCTGCATTGACTATGCTCTTGTTGCTGCTCCTTCCTTGTTTTCGGTCTTTATTCGATACTGCAGCTCGCACCTAATTGGATCGAGCTGCTTTTGATAGCAGCGCACCAATTGAATTTCCTGCTGAGAATGGGTTATCGAGTTATCTCCAATTGGCCAGTTCCACCATGTTTTTTCCTGGCGTTACCAAGAACGAACAAAGTTATTGATTGTGTTTCACAGTGCAATCGACATACTCTCTACCGGCGTGAATGATATTAAAGTAATCTAGCGAATGCAATTATCGAGGAGATTATATGAGCTTGGGATAATAGTCATTAGCAGCAAACCGATTTGAAATGTGGTTCCCTTTCGAACTATAATTTGCTAGAGATATGCTTGTGATTGATACGATCAGCGAAAATCTGTAAGTTTGCACAGTTTCGGGAACACACATACACACAGAATCGAGGCAATATTATGCCGCGGCAGGGGCGTCCTAACGAGGCAGTGGTTCTGCAAATGAGATTGATGACCATTAGCCTGCTTTGGGCTGTATGTCATAACGCACAAGCTCCATATAGAGATTAATTCGGTTCAGCACAGTGGCCCTCGCTGCTGCAGACTGGCTGGTCGGTAATGAAGAGGCGTAAAAAAAATTCTATTGCCTCTCTGGCGATAACATCGATGGGACGTTTAAACCTTTTAATGGCCTTGTGCGTCTCGCTCTAACTCGTTCTCGCTCGCTCGCTCGCTCTCTCTCTCTCCCTCTCTCTCTCTCTCTCTCGAGATACGAAAGAAAGACGTATGGGAAGTATGTTCGACTCGGCGTGTCGCCCCGATAAAAGGACGGAAGACGTATAAAACGCGCACGAGGCAGTAAAAAGGAGCTCCTTCGCTGCGCGCGCTCTCTCTCTCTCTCTTATTTCTCGCTCTTTATCGTGGCTCTTGCGCACATACACGCACAGTACAGCCACCTGCGCGCCGATGATCGTTAAGGTGCGCCACTACGATTCAGTCAGTAGCTTTACGGCGACGTGCTTGCCTTGTTTTGTCCTTGCGTGCTCGCCGTCATCAAGACTATCTCCGCTTGCCAACCCAATAGCTCGATAAAGAGCTCCGATCGCTGTTGCCACTGGCCGATCATCGGCTCCTTGAAATACTGTCGGTGCTCTTCCACCTCGCCAGCCAACAGCATTCTTTGCAAAAACTTTTGTCCTCTATCAAGCTGCTATGCACAGAGGCGCTTTTTTCTACAACTTTAATCATTTGGACCACGAGCCTTTTACGTACCTTCTTGTACTTGGATATCCATACGTATGCATTTATGCTGTGTGCTCACGAGCAGCGAAATGCGGTCATCAGTTAAACGCGAGATGGTGAGAGGTCCACGAAAATAAAAAGGGAAAGTGTGTCAGTCACGATTCGTCACGTAGCCCGGCTTTCTGCACAAAAATAAAGGTCAAAACAATATGTAGTCCAGTGTTCGCGCGCAAAAAATACAGTCCCGCTTTCACGGTCAAGGCTTGTCAGCGCGGAGAACACAGCTTTCCTTTCACCCTCGAGAGCGATCCATTAAATAGCAAGAGGCCTGAATTTCTTTTGAATCTCGCGCATTATGTACAAAGCTCTTACACCAATGGAAGTGACGTGGTTGGTTTCCTTAATTGCGCACCTACTTATTTCCAGGCCTGAGACGCAGTTTTTCCGCCTATATATTAGTCTCTTGTTATATTTTTTCGAGGCATTCTCACCGGCAAGTGCAATATTCCTTCCTCGCTCTACCTCTCTAAAAAGCAGCTTTTGTTCTGAATTTTATTTTTCTCTGTCTCTTTGCTCGCTGGTTTGCATTTTCAGTAGGTGCACATTCTCCACGGACATCCAACGAAAAAATTGTATTTAAAAGCTTGCCGAGAACATATTATTTCGGAAGAATTTTGCATCGAGGTTAGAAAATTGTGCGTGCTTATGTGTCTTCTTCTTTTGCATGCTTGAGAGCAAATAAAGGGAATACTGCGGTAAACACACAGTAGCAACAGCAGCAGCGCGAGTCGAGCGACTAGATGGATTCCGGTGGAATCCTGTCGTAAAGTTCGACTGGTGAAGTACTTGTAATCATCAATTTAGTCGAGCGAGGCCCGCAACTATTCCCATTCGGTCGTCAGCAAGTCCAAACGAAGTTGCCTAATCGATTCGCCCAACTATTTCGTCAATCTGGTTAAAAATGGTGATGCTGGTGACGGTGATGGTGCTGGTGGCACGTGCTCGCCGAGATAAATGCCGCGTGAAGCAGAGAGATAGAGCAACTTAGTTGTTAACCGTTAACACCAGAGTATCGGCGGTTTCGCGCTCACGAACCGCAAAGCTATTCTCTCCTTGATGCGAAACTGCGCGAAAACGAAGAGAGCCTCTCGCAAGTCCAATTCCGCGCGTAATTGACTTTGAGATCAACCGACCACCAGTGCCATTGGTTTGTAGCTATGATGCGCCTTAGGATTACGGCCCGCCGATAAGAACAAGTTAGTCGATTGAAGTTTGCCCCGAATCTCCGAGGTGCGTAACGGATGCGTATCGGGTGCGTATAGGAGCTATTCGTTCGTGATTGCGCAACCAATGATATTTTAAAGCGCACCCTGTACCGCTCCGCAATAAATTGGAAACCAGCTATCTAGCACAGTTCTAGTGCTGATGCCAAGTAATAACAATTAGGTAAGCAGGGGCAATATGCTTATTCTATTTCTGCGTGCAAAGTTGCCTCGTAGTTTTAGTAATTGGAACGTGTACCACGAGCAGCGAGGCACGGGCAGCACTCAGCAAAAGTGAGATAATGAAAATACTGGCGCTAAAATAGCCATTGCACTTGGCTAAAGTTATATAGAGGCAAGCGCCGCCAGCACCGCCACCAAGAGACCTAACCCTCTATATATTTCGCCATCGCAGCGCCCTGTTGGTATGCGTGCACGCGTGAACCTAGCGAACAACTACTAGCCATTGCATCATAATTAACTGCTTCTCTCCCCCGTAAAAGCAATTAAACGATGCAAATGGAGAGACACATCTCGCGCAGTCAGACGCGCACACAAGTTTCTCGCGAGTCTCGCTCGCTTGTTATTCTATCTATTAGCTGCGAAAGAAACTGGCTATTTACGAGTGGAGCTCTAGTTGGGGAGTATTCTGCACCACACATTAACGACCACACACACACACACACACACACACACACACACACACACACACACACGGTGAGCGAGCGAAGCCCGAGAACTTACGTGCATGGAACATTGCCAGGTTCGCGCTCGCGATTATTCATGGAAGAGGCGCGCGCGCGCGCGCGCGAGGACGTAGGAGGCCATTGCGCAGTGCATGCGTGCTCAGATAATAAACATCAATATTTACAGGCGATTATTTTGTCTCCTGGCGCACGTACGGGACACTTGCTATGTACGAGTTGCTGCGCGTTCACTTGCCGAGAGAACAAGAGAAATTGAGTGTACTCACCGTTACGTCTACAGCCTCTCTTCATACGCGAATGCTCTGATTGCGACCACTTAACGTCATTACCGAGAACAGCTCTTTGCGACCAGAACGTGACAAGTGACTTTGGTAGGACACAACATTGACGCGCGTACAAAAATGACAATGCGTACACTCGGCAGAATGTATCGTCACAAGTGAAGTACGTTGCTTTTAGTCAGACATTGCAACTCTCGCGATATATTCATTTGTAATTCTGGATCACGGAATTCCAAATTAACTTCTTGACACGTAAATATAACGTTTTCAAGTTGACAGGGTTTGCGTACAACTTCACGGTACTCGGTACAGTTTACAGCTGTAAGTTAGTGCGAATAGCTCTTGATTTAAGACGGGCGCTTCCAAGCGCTGTACTTCATCCAGTTGGTTCTGAGGTCAAAGCATGCTCGCTGGTCTTGGGTAGTATTTTTAAAAATGTACGTAAACCTGCTTTTTCGCTCACTCGCTAGCGATCTTCTGTATTGTTGGTAGTGACGTATCTTTTTGAAGAAGCTACGTTTTTGTTTGTCTACAGTTGCCAGAATAATTACGAATAATTACAGTTTTGACGTATTTCAGTGGAGAAGGAGTATGTTAATGACGATCACAGATTTAATTGGCATTTAGTAGAGTAGTGCGCTCATTTTGGAATCGCAGCTATAGCGGTGGAAGTGGAATGCAGAAAGAAAGAAGAAAGAAAGAAGATCCGTGCTCGGGCTAATTAAAACGGAACTTGGGAATTTCTCAGTCCGTATCTCGCGCATGCCTATATTTTGGCTTTTACGTTGAAGTCCACGGTGAAGTAAAAGGCTTGAATAACGTTGCCGCCTGCCTAGCTGTTCCAGTTCGCCAAAGAAAATGCAGTGACGCTAGCTGTGCACGAATAGTGACATACGACGCTCCATTAGAGATTCAGTTCACCCGAGACGGCAGTCATCGTCTATATAGCACGGACGTGGTATAGTTCATTTTTGGAAGCCACAACCTATCAGCTCTAACATCGCCACTCTCCTATTGCACGCCTTGATAATCTCTTCCTTCGCGTTAATCTCTTCCTCGGCTGAACAAGCGTCGACTTGAACTACTTTCGCTTAATATATACATATATATTGGACGGGATCCCATGACTGTTTAGTAGCTGGCTTTTTTCACCAAAATCAAATGACGAATCGCATCTCGCGCAATGTTATCCAAACCATTTGTAAATGTTATATGTGTATCAACTGAATAATTAAGATCCTTGGTAAACTCTTGGCGTTGATTATTTCTTTTCAGCAGGCTAATTGGCTCGTACGAGTAAGTGAAAGTTGATTTTCCGGCGTCAAATATTCATTAGGCAAGCGTGTGCCACTTGCTTTTCACGAAATTCATTTCGCAACTCGAAATTCTGTTTTGCAAATGTCGCTCCCTTGTTCTAATTTTGACGTTACAACGAATATACGGGTTTTAATATAAAAATATATGTATTGGTGAGTCTACAAGAAAAAGGAACAGAATTTTTGGTTGCTGGTAAAATTGCGTAGTGAATAAAGTAATTACGTCGGATTAACTGCTTTCAAAAGGTTCTTGTCTAAAAAGAGCCTTCAGGAAGAGAGCAAAGTTCGAGTCGGAGCTTAATTCGAGCAAACTTTGTGGAATATTCGCAGGTATAACGCGAGGGAGCTTGCATGAAGAGAGAGAGAAAAATGAACATGGGATTTTGGCGTGGTTTCGCCATGTCAGCGTCTTGGTAGCGGCGACGGCATCCCCGACAATTTATTTCGTGGCTTCTTAAATTTGGCTAAATTGAATTCTCGGTCGGCATGCGCTCGTCCACGTTCATGCTGACGCTGCCGCGAGCTGCTCGAGCACTCGAGTGTGTATAAGTGGTGTACGTCGCGACTTGGGATTCCGTGAGCGAGCCTTTGAATCCAAGCTAGCGAGCGGGCGCTAGCTTCTTCTCCGGGAGAGGCGAGACGGTTAATTAACATTGAAATTAGTTGGAACCTAGTTTAAGTTAATTTATGCGATTCCGCGGTGCTGTCTTCCTCTCCATCTCTGTCTCTTTTAATGACTCGTCAACTCGAGTCACGCATCTAATTGGAAACCAGATCACGAGCAGCTAACAAATACATAAAGAATACCTGGACTGCAGCTGAACTGTAGCTTGCGTTTAAGCAGCTTCTTAGCGAGGAAAAGCGCGCAGCCAGCAGCGGATGAGGCACTCAAGTAGGAACGAAAGCTGCTGGCGGTCAATCCCAACGCGGCGGAAAAGCCTCGAGTGGTTATTAACAAGTAGTAGCGTCTAGGCGATGGGTATGCGACCCATCTTCGACTCGAGTCCGCTGCAACGACGCCTAATTACGCGAATCTCTCTCTCTCTCTCTCTCTCTCTCTCTCTGTCGCACGATGAGCTCGCCAAGCCACAAGCGCCCTCGGCCACTGACCAGTTTAATGTCGTGGCGCGCGTTCGCTGTATATGTACACGCTTGACGTCTGGCGCGGAGAATCGCAAGCCCAGGCAAGCCAGATTGTCTCAGCCACACTCGCAGCCACACGCCGCAGCGAACTAGCGAGCAGCGGACTCGAGAGTGCTGCTACACACTGCTTATGTTTCATTTAGCTGGCGATTAAATGTTGCTTAATTACGTTCAAGAGAGCATCGCTTCAGTGCGACTAGTGGGACTTGCGTCGAAGCTGCACAAGTGCCAGAAGTGAGTTGTGTGCAAGGCAACTTTGCCACTTGCAAGTAAGTCAACCGGAAAACAAGAGCGAAATTGAATGTTCGATAGCAAGGCGCAGCGCTTGTCGAAAAATGGTTTTGTGCGAGCAAGTGCGCCTTCTAAGAATGGTTTGGAAACCAACGGCTGAGGGCGCCGTTTGCCCGGTGCGTCCAAATGTTCGGACGCACGACCAATTGAGCTTTTGACGAGTGGATGAAAAGCGCGAACATTTGGCTGGCAATTGCAACACGACTCAAAGCTTCAAATACACTGGCAGAGTAAACAATGGGCGCGCTCGAAAGCTCCAAATCCAAGTATCCGCTCTCTTTTTGCTTTCGTCCGCGCTTTGTTCTGTTCAGCAGGCACTCAAAGGGTTAGCTTTCGTAGACTTGCGAGTATCGGTGCATTCGTAAACAGTCGTCGGGTCACCGGATTGCCGGCCTCGTCGACGCACTGAGCGGGACAGAACGTTGAACCTCGAAAAATTTCTGAACTGTAGCAGTCGTGCGTTTTGCTCTTTCCGCAGAGCAGCGCTTTTGTCGAAATGGCTGCGCGCTTTTCGAAGCTAAAACGACTTTTCAATCCTAGTGCGCGAGCGCCGCATTGATTCTCTGTGTCACGCACTCGACGAGTCGACATTCACTCGCAACGGCGGCGGCGGCGGCGCGACGTCGAAGCTGGCAACTGCGAATTTGATTGTACTCTGACAATGCCTTTGAGAACGACAGGTTGGCGCGTCGACGACAAGTGGTTGTAACGGTAAATATAAAGTTTAGCAAGACGAGCAACGAAGTCAAGTCAGTGACTGCCTCAATAGTTCTACCTCGCAGCGTACGCTCGCCAGATTACACTGGGCTACTCGAACTGCTTCGAAGTTGAAGTTTCAAGCCGGAGTTTATAGTCGAGGAGGCCCATCCGAATTAGAATTGACTTGGGCTAGAGTGCTTCCCGAGAATAATTGCTTCATCCACTTTACGACTTGATGGAGATAACGATTTTGATTTGGAAGCCCAGTTGCAACGATTATTTGAATAAATTGGATGAAGCTCCATTTTTTTCAAGGCATTTTTTCAGGAATAACGCTCAACGCCAAAACACAAACTACTCTTCGATTTCCGCAAGCTCAAACGATGCAAACGGAACTGCGCCACCTTATTTTAACGAACACGCAGAGCGACCAAACAGCAGTTTGCTATTTACCTTTACGTTCGCGCAGCATCGATAACCACCACCCGACTCGATGGCTGTTCACTTTCCCCTGTCGCTCTCTGCGAGTAACCAATTTCGCATTGAATTTCAGTCTAATGGCTGCGCGCTGCATGATACGCTGTATTTTCTTGTCGAGTTATTAACGTTTGCACCTAACAAAATACTACTTTCGCAATGCTAACGTGCACTTTTATTTGACTTGTTGCTCTGGCTGTCAATTGTGAAACGCATCGAAAAACTTGTAGAAAATACACCATTGACAGCTCATTGACAGCGCCAAGCGTTTTAGTCTGTGAACCTCGCACGAGTCCAATCTCTTGCTCAACTAGTTTGCCATAACTTGGACAACTCGGTCGAAGCAAGCAAACTGCGATAACAAGTTGCCGAACATTACATTTCGTGTGGCTGTCATCCAAATTTGGAGACATTCTTCGTATGACTAATTTTTTTCGCGACCGTATTATTCTCTTAGATACGATTTGGACAACATTTTTCTGAACTATACTTTATAATCTCTTGAAAGTTTTTCAAGAGATTATATATATATATATAACCGTCATTCGGACGATCGTGAGTAAGACTGCAAAAGTCGATAAACTAGAGATATTCGATAAAAACTAGAAACTAGATATCTCATCCCGTTCTAGCTAAAATTTGCAGAAGCATATACGTACATGCATCGCAGAATATGGATGAACTGCACACTGAACTCACCTGAAAGCATAAAAATGAGAACACATTAAGGATGAAGAATTAAGCAGGATAACAAAGGATAAAATGACGTGATAAATAAAATGAGATACGTTCGTATTGGGCTTTGTTCAAAGTACCGTTTCGAGGGCAAATTCGTATTAGATTCGTATTAGAGCGAACGACAGAGCCAAGGCTAGAGCTCAGTCGTGTACGCTCAAGTCGTGAGCGAAGCGCGCGTTTGATTCGGGCGCGTCGTTGCCTGCACGAGCTTTGCGAGCGATGAAAGTTCCGGAAGACATAGCCTAGGCGAATCGTGACAACGCTTCGGCTTGTCGTCGTGTTCCTCCCTCATATTCGCGCAAGCAACAGCCGCCCCGTTGCCTATCCGGCCTATCTGTACGCACAGCAGCAGGCGTTTATTGCGTCGACACGGTTACGGCGACTCGTCGGAATTCGGACGCCCGTAAAATCTAAGGATAAATTGGATTTGTAAGCTCCAACGTTTCTCTTGGCGTCCCTAGCTTTTTATTTCGATCGAGCGCGTAATTGGTATCAGGGTCGAGCCCGCTTCTAGCTGGGATTTTGTGGCCGACAGTTCCTTGTCCTTCGTTCTTTTCCCTTCTTTTTTTCTTTGTATCATTGGATGGCCTTCATTTCAATGGCTATTTTTAAACTTTTTACGAAGATGGACTTGTCGCTATGAGAATAGTTAGGATGTCAGTGTGTAATTCAAGTTTGAAGCGGGCAACACACCCGTTCGATATCGTGCTTTTCTACTAAAGGCCACTGACCTGTTGTGTTCATACTACTGCAGCGCATGCTTCACGCTTTTCCGTTCTAGAAAATCATTCGAAAATCTGCGCTACAATTGCAGCTCGCAGCTGTTTTTACAGGAAATTCGTATCCGGTAATACCATTAGCATTAGCGCGTGCATGATAACTAATTTGAGCGAATACAATTAATTGAAAGAGCTTTTTGTGTTTAGCAAGGGCGAGGCATTCGCTTTTTCAAGCGAGACCCCGGGTAAATACGCATTGCGCAGAAAAAATTGCCTCTGCATGGGAGCAACACTAAGCTGGAGCATTAAACGATGGTATCTTAATTAGGAAAAAAGCAGGAACATCGAGCAACGCTGGCGTTTACTTTGCTATTTATCTTTGTAATATTCATCTGGCATATACAAGTATAGTGTCCTAAATAAAAATGTCTTTTTTTTCTTTTCACTCGCTCTACGCTTGAAATCTTTGCACGAACGTGCTACCACTTGTTTATCGATCCTTTGAGTGGCAACATTTCCATCTTGTACCCACAAGAAAAATATAGTCTGTCCAGGAATTTCCAGTTCAATGAAGGTGTGTGCGCATGGTGATTAATATCATCAAGGACAAGCAGTGAATATGATATGTTATCGGTGTCGTCGATAAGCTGAACAATTAAATAGGAGTAGGACAAATGTGGCCAGACGTGAAATACACATAACGTCATTATACCGGCCAAGCACGTGATCACATGATATTATTAGCTTCCAGATCTCTGAAATGAAAGTGCGTGGGCAGTCAACAACCATGCTGTTAATGCAATGTTTTTCATCGTGACACCTTTTTAATCAGTACGATTGTGTCTGCGTGCCGAACGTCTTGATGATTCGCTCGATTGACCAAGTGTCGCTGGCGGAGTGAAATTAATCGAAATTATCCAACGTGTGCGCAACGGATATCTAGCTAGAGGCGTGAAAGGAAGAATGAGCCTGTGTATATGCATGTTTCTTGCCCCTCTACGTTACATACAGATAACATCGACACTTCTGTATGCCGAGCTCACGCGCGCACAGCCTGTCTGATAAGAGAGAGGGTCAGTCGGTTCAATAAATTCACGACAACACCCTCTATTATTTTTAGCCCCTTTTACGTTTCAGCAGGTTCGAGTGCTTTTCAGCACTTTCAACGTGGTTCGCAACAAATTTTAACTTTCTTCGTGGTTAGAGAAACGGTGACGAGGAAATAACTGTGAGCGAGACAATTGTGGATATTTCCGTTCGCTTCGGCAGTTAGCGAACGAATGTTCGAGTCGAAGATCGGAAGCGCCTCACCAAGTAGATAGGTAGAGTTGTGCGCGAGCGAGTTTGCGCAAGCACGAGGTTCGACTGGCTCCCACGGGTCCGAGCACAAATTTACGAAGTGACCGAGTTTTATTCCGAGGCGCGTTCGCGACGTGCAGTCCAATCATTCGACTTGGTTTCATTTGACGGCGTGTCGTTTGGTTTCTCGTATCAAGGCTTATCAATCGATCCGCAAGACTGCAACGTACCTTTAATCGTAAGCTTCCTTGGTAGAGCCTGCTAATTGAAAGCTTCGCGGATGGTGTCAGACACGAGACGGCGCCAGCTAAATCGCCTCAAAGGATGAAGCCCTATATCGAAGGAGTCTGCAGATCCAAATGCGTTAATGGATTGCTGGCTTGCCGCACAGCTCACGTTAACAATGGGCCTTTGGCTCTTGCGCGCGCGCGCGCGTACACACACGCGCACACACGTGCTTCTACGAAGATAAGCTGGCAAAGACGCGTGCGGATTGCTACTAAATACATAAGTGTGGCTGCAATCATTCTCGTTTGTCATTTTCCGAGCTCCTCCTGATTTAACCTTTCTAGATTCCAGCCAATTGTCAGGTGCAACTTTGTTTTCTTTTCTTTTCTATATTGTCGGGGTTCAATTGAAAAAGGAAAAAAAATAACACGAAGCCACGATTATTTATGGTTTGGTTTTTCATTGAGTTTTATTGAAATTGTAAATGAAAGAGAAGAAAAATCACGAGGGAAGCTAGATGATATTGCTCTGGGAATAGAAGCGCCCAACAGATACAAAAGCCAAAAGCATTCGGCGTGCGTTGCGAAACGTGAATCGCCGTGCCCGAGAGCAATGCAATGCAGATACTGTCGTTACAAATAACTCTACATCTGTATGACGTAATGGTCTCTTTTGTACTCTTTCGTATAGCAATAATACCAACGTTGTAGTACTCCCTCGCGCCTTTGCTCGGGCTGCGAGAACCACTCCTGAACAGATCCTCGAGATAGATCTTTTGATGCGCCTCACTACGATACATGGACTATCTATACGCGCACGCGAGATCTTATAAGACATCGGGCATATGGCTTGATGTACTCTGAATATGCCATTGTTTTCTAGCAGTCTAGTTAATATATGCTTATACCTATGCTTTCCATGCTAGTCTTCAATAAAATTATTTTCTTTGTCTATGTTTTTTCTTCGATACAAATTCAACTTGTTGATCAGTTTTATAGCATAAATATGCAAATGCTATGTTCGATGCAAATTACACATGGACCTTTCGATATATACGAGTAATTTTTAACATTCGTGATAAATGGTTTCGAGGTTGCGAGAGGAGCGATTTTTCCTCTACGGGGTTGTACATCAGATATCGATACGTTGAGGGCCATTCCAAACAATATGGTTGACATGTTTTTTAGGTCCAGTGTAAAAAACAGCTTCGTAGCATAGCTCTTCTTATTTGAAATTAATGTGGGTGATCAGTGGTGAACGGATGTATCTTGCGTTACCCTATAAAATTTTAAACAAGAGGTATTTTACATGTAACTTTTGTATAACTAGCGAAAATGTTACAACGAAGTAGACGACTTTAAGTAGATCATTGGTACGCATTATAAGGCAAACTCTCCGGAGCTGTTGGTCTGCGAAGCGTGGATTGTACAGCAGTATATCTCACTCGTCCGCTGGTCGGCTGCTGGCAACTATGGTGCATTGTATATCGACTGACCGGGAATTGATTCTACGATGCGATTCGAATCCGCAAACCGGTCTGCCAGCTATATGATACTATCGGAAATTGACGTCGCGCACCTCGGACATAACACGAACGTCTTCTATCAGCGCGATAACGTACTGCGTCCACGGACTCTAGCATTGTCTTTGTTGAAAATCATCAATACAAAGCTACCAATAAGGATACTCTGTTGCGCGCGCACTAGAGTGAGCGAGGAAGCGAGAGAGGGAGATGGGGCGGGGATCAACATCGTTTTCATAGCAACAGCTATTGCTAATAAAACGCGTATACTGCAGCTAGACGAAATTCAGATTCTCGCATTGGTGTTCGCGTATTCAATGCTCTTACAATCTGTGACAAATTGTTTGCGCTATTGGTCAGCCATTAATTGTTAAAGTACAGATTGATTTTATCGGTTCATTGAGGCGAACGATACTCGTACATTTAACAATTTTTATTTCAGTACGTACCAATGTCTGACAAATTCATAAATATTACAATTAGGAACCAATCGTAAAATATTCAAGTACGTCTTTCATATCGATTTATTATTTTTTCTATGAGTATTTACATATAGTTATGTTAATAAGAAAAGATTATGTTTTCTCCGTGAATGTCAAATTGTCCTGATAATGAAACCATAAAACAACGCCCTGATTTCTTAAAAAGATTGTACTCAAAGAAAGTGAGATCAATGGTGATTGATTAATAACGTTAATGCTACATAGAGTTTTCGCCACGTGTATTCATGATGCATAAAACGAAAGTTGAGATGAACTTGTTTAATCAAGTCTCTTAATAAATTTTTTCTTCCTTTTTTTTCTTACCAAAGATGTATTTGGCTGACAAGGAACACCAAATTTTCTTTGAAGCAAGTCAGAGTAGAGAGAACTTACATTGGCGAAAGACAAAACTTTTCTCCGAATTATTTCAAGGGAATTCGGGAAATGAAAGCATATTATCAAAGTCGAAATAGCAGATGCTTTTACTGTGTTGTTGTTTTTTCCTTTGGCTGTAAAACTTTCAATATCTTGTTTCATACCGGCAATCGGATGCCGACATTATTTGCGAGTACGTCTTCGTCGCCTACTACTTAGAGAGAGAGAGAGAGAGAGAGAGAGAGAGAGAGAGAGAGAGAGCTATAAATGCACGAAGAGGGAGGGGGCAGAGGTCAGTTGAGGAAGTAAAGAATAGACGAAAAGCAGTAGACAATTTAGCGAGATATGCAAACAGTGCAGCTGTTGGGGTTCTCGTCCAGCCCGAGCGCTCGTTCATTCGCGTTGAAAACGCTCGACCTGGATTCGTGCGTGTTTATAGTGGCTCTAACGGCTTTATTACTAGCGCTCGGACAAGGATAATGAAACGGCGCGCTTGTGTATATATACACGCAGATACAACTACAGTTGGCTACTCCCTCACACCACCTAGTTTCGTATGTATATACAGCCGAAAAGTATGTTCCGGGCCTTTGGTAACTTTTGTAAATTAGCACGGCCGAGCTAATGGAAGTCGACGCTCCGAAAAATTCCGCGACGAGGTCACCTTATATTAATGACACTCCCTTCTCCATTCTCGCTATCCTTGTGTCTCTACCTGTTTTTTCCAGTACGCGGGAAATAGAGAACTTGTAATTGAGAAATCGCGCCAAGTGGGCGTTAACGAGTCATTTGTTATAGCAGGGAGGACAAGAAAATAACGAGAGGCAAGAGATACAAGTCTCGGTCGTTAAACTATAATCTGGAGTTTATTAATCTTCCTTTGGTAGACTTAATCAAGTTTTAGTTGAGGAGCAACGTGAAAGAAAAGCATAAACGAAACGGTCAAAATTTTTTTACATTCCACGCGATGCTTGTCTTGAGAATCAGAATTTTCATCTATTTAACTAACTAAATTTGTCTGCTTTTCTTTTTTATTTGATAACTTTTGAGCGCAGAGACCAAAGTGAATGAAAACCGCGCGAAAGAAGAACAGAACTTCAAAGGAGCCGAGTATTTCTCGTTAGGTATCATGAATTCGCGGATATATGCGCCCTTTGGCTCTTCACTCTTTCGAGCTGCACACGTTGTGAATCACATTTTTTTTAGCTTGCGCTGTGTAAACCTTAATCGTAAAGTTAAATTTTGAGTAAAAATTTTATCTGCTTAGGCGAAGTAATTAAGCTTGCGCAAAAAATGAAATGCTCTTAAACGGAACAAATAACACGATACCGGCTCTAGGCACTTAAATGAAACGAGAAAATCTTTTATCACAAGTCATATGATTGTAATGCGTTCTAATCCATCGCTATGAAAATGTGTACAATATAGTACTAAATGCAGACTTATAACTGAATTTTTATCGCATCATGAATAATCTGCCCGCCAAAGTTGAAAATGACTGGCTGGTATAGTTAGCGAACGATTATTTCATTAGCAACGACAACTCGAGTAGCCATTGTCGAATCGCGGCAATTTATATACCACTCTGTCAGCTAGTACTCACACAGAGACCAAACTTAACGAGTGTGGCTCGCAGCAATTTGTTCTCTGGATCAGTTATTATTTGGTGACCACAAAGGTACCGGATCAATAGTTGGCAGGAAAAAAGAAGAGAGAGAATGGTGAGGGAAGGGCTGCCAGGGGGAGAGCGACCGATAATTTGGCGACTCAACCAGCTGTTCACTGCTCCATTGCGTCACCTCCCCTGCAGGAAAATCTCCGAGTTTTGGCTTTGAAGAGCTGCACTTTTCAACTCAGAACTCGTAGCTCTCACATAAATAGTTAAGCTTGCTGATTAAACCACTTCTGTCTGTCAATTTGTGGTTTATGCGCTTTTTCTTCTTTGTCAATATTTTTTTGGACTCTCAAAGGCCTCTAAATATTTACTTTAATTACATTTTATGAGACTTGATATAAATCAAAGGCTATAAACTAATCAAACAATCGA
This sequence comes from Phymastichus coffea, assembly GCF_024137745.1. NCBI lineage: Eukaryota > Metazoa > Arthropoda > Insecta > Hymenoptera > Eulophidae > Phymastichus > Phymastichus coffea. The sequence goes on along the minus strand of NW_026706898.1, from coordinate 68,197 downwards.
ATATCTTGTTCACGCGGTGAATGCAATTAAAAAATATTATTTTTCTCCGTTGACAATTCAATGATACTCAACTGCTATTTTAAGACTGATGTAAGTATTTAAAAAAGTGCTCAATTTCATGTTTTATTGCACATCAACAAGTTATCATTTTCAAGCTAATATCCGTCTCTGATGTGATTACATACTTTTTGTTAACAACTCCAGTCAATCGAATAGAGCAATGATGTAATATAAATAATAGCTGTATGGTTGATCAATCCCAGATTTTAAGGCCATTTCCGTAGATTAATCTTAACTTTGTCATTCGATTTAACGAATGTAAATGTATTGTTTTTCATAGAAAATATGAAAAGGTGAGGTTTACGTTTTCTCAAGTGGATCTGTTTTTCCTTCGACAACTCAGCAATGATTACGATTGGAGTAAAGACAGGCGATTAGCTAATTGAAACGGTATTTATTCGTGCTTATCCTTCGAAAAATTGGTCCATATATACAGCATAACGAGTCGCCATTGAACGAAAATAGCGATCGGCCAGGAATGAAAAAGTCCGAAGGCGCACTGGGCGCGAGGGGCGGTAACGAAAGTCCAGAGAATGTGCCAACGCGAGGCGCAAAAGCAAAAACAGTATTGACATTGTCGCAATTAGCAAGGCTCAGGCTTGGCAAGGACCGAGGCGAGTCGAGCGCGCGATACGTGTCGCGTGCAGCATAGTGTTGCGCTCGAGAGCGTTTTTGCCAGAGCAAACAGATCCCTCTCTCTCTCTCTCTCTCTCTCTCGCACTCGGCCCGAGGGCTTCGCCGTTTGCGAACAAAGGCGCGCCAAGTGCAAATACAGCAGCCCTCTACGCGTCGCGCGACCGAGAGTCATCGATGCACGCTCTCGCTCTGGTGCGAGGGCTCTTGGGCTCTTGGGCTCTTTGCTGCGCATGCACTCAAAGAAGGCGTGTACGCTCGAGCGCGATGCACGGCTACGCTGCAGTTGTTCTCGATGCCGATCTTTGTGCGGTTATCCCCGTGCGCGCGCGTATATACCTGCGCAGGAACGCTCTGCGACCGAGCGTTTTTGCAGTGGACGCGTCAGCGCATTCCACCTGTATACGCGCGAGTTAGCGCGGCTTTTGCTCGCGAGCGAATTCGCCGCTTTCACTTGGCAATTTCATTAGGCTAACAGCTATATTCCTTTTCATCCTTTCCTTTTTCTCTCACTTTGGCCAGCGAATCGAATCAAATATTAGAGCTTTCAACTCGCCAATCAATAGTGGCATTCGCGATCCCCGCCGATGCGGAAAGCCCCACTCGTACAATATTGTTTTTACTGGCTTTATTCATGGGAAAGGATCGGCCATCGGAGATCAATTGAAAAGAAAAAATAAGGAAATTCTGTTGTCAATTGCAAGCCGGAAAAACGAGAGGAAATAAAAAAAAACCGGTGCACGCGTCCAAGCCCAAAGAAGTATACCTATAACAAGGGCGTCGAAGCAAGATAGAGAGCAAAAGAGCGGTTTGTTTGTCACCTCTTGGTGGTGGTTGCAACCCCTGTGGCGCGCGACAATCGCCCGCTTAATAAGAAAGCGTTTACCGTTTCTATAACCGAGTTATACGTATAGTATACGTGTGGCCGGTTGCTGTTATTGTACGCTTGGCGCCCGCCGCGAGGGGTGAACCGCTCGTCTGAAAAAGCGATCGGCCAGAAGTGCGAGAGGGAGAGAGAGAGAAAGAGAGCGCGCGCTACAGTGCTACAGGTACACACACAATAGCCGCAGCTTTGATACACCTCGAGCCAAATAAGGAGTGTGCCCGCGTCGCTCTAATACGCTTCTTGTTTTCACCCTCTTATCTCACGCTCGCCGTTCTCGGCGCGGCTAAATCGAGTATTATTGGCTCTGAATTAAGGGAGAGCGCGATGTTTATGCAATTTGCGCGCAAGTTCTGGCGCTCTGCGAGAGCGGAAGGGTTGCACACGTGCGATTCAAACTTTTGCCTATCGGGACTCGATTCAAATTTAACAGGCCGCGAGTTTGAGCACTTTCGAATGGAGCATGTGCCGCCGCCCTTATTCTCTTTACGTTGCCCCCGATGACTCGAGTTTATCGAACTACGCTCTTCGACCAATCGCAATTCTTTTTAATCGTCCAATTCAATAAGGCTGTTTTGTAGCCGATTTCATCGATTTAATCCGAAGCGAGCTCGGCTATTTCATCGTTTATTTCCGCAGCAGTTTGCGACTCGTTGTAGTCAGTTAATAAAATTAATTAGAGCAAGCATACGAGTGATCGCTGGCATATATCCATTTGGCTTTTGAGGGACGGCAACGGCAGCGCGGCGGCGCGGGACGCGGAAGCATCCGATAATACCATTATAGCCAAATTGAAATTTCACGCTGAAAATATACGACGATTAAGCGTAACAAATGCGTTTGAAAGCGCCAATGCGGGACGGGCTAGCTGTGCACTCTCTTGGCGACAAAGGATTCCTGCGCGTGCGGAGCAGCTGCTCTCTCGTTGTCTCGCTTCCCTTTGAGCCGCTGCTCTCTGTTTACGGGATTACCTCCACGCCGTAAATAATTGCCCGATTCACGTGTCAGTCGGCGTTCTTTTCGGGCCTGCGCGTCCAAAGTCATTTGTCGTTTCGAAAGGACGTATCCCGCGTAAACACAGAAAGCCCGTTTGACCGATAGATATTGAACTTTGTAGAGCTCCATAAACCTTTGATCGAATATGGCTCTTGCTAGCTTGGATTCTTGGCAGCTCGCTGCTACTCTATATTTAATTTTACGTGCCTAAGCATTACCGATGTGGTTAGCAGTTCGAAATCTACACCGTTAAAAGCATCGTCCATTTATAACCGCTGCAGTTGAATTCGATAAGCGCCGTTAATTTGAAGAGTGCGCGAGCGCTGCTGCTGCTGGTCATTTCAACGACATGTTCGCGCATATCGATTACGAAATGTCCGGCCGTGGGGCCATTGCGCGGAGCTGCTCATTACTGAATAAAAATTTGATGAACGACAAGCGCGCAGAGGTAGATGACGATCGTGCATGTGTAAATCGCGGGCGACGTGAGCAAGAGTAGAGTTGCCGCATTAGTTGATATTGGTAGATAAGGCCAGTCGGTATAACGCCAACGATGGTGCGTCGAAGAGAGACGGCCCGAATACATCTCTATTTCGTGGTGCGCGTGTGCGTCCGACGAGGGGGCGCGACAAAGCGCTGCGCACTAAAATCGACAAAAGAGCAACAGCTTAGGAACGGCAGGGGAAGGGGGGGGGGGTGTTTGGAGTCTTGGACCGTGAGGGACCTGCCCACGCTATTATGTGCCTGGTCCGTCGGGCTCGCGGCCAGGCGGCGGCATTATGATCGGCCCACAGCACTTTTCTCTGGAATTTAAGATTGAACATCCGATCTGATGGGGCGCCATTGTCATCGGCCAGGTGTGAAAATTCCATTATTCGCAAGCAGCGGACGCGCGTGCGCGCGCACCAGTTGAGAGCTGAGCGAGAGGGGCTGACCTTTCACGGCCCAGGATTTTTCAATAAAAGTGTAAATTTCGTGGTCTTCGCTTGACCTGCTTCCCCCGCCCTTTCATTTTCTTTCTGAATCGTTCCATTCAGCGGCGCTCCGCTCGATCTCTTTTTATTTGGATAGCCCGAGGTTGTAGACACTTTAATAAAAGGCTCGTACAATTTTATAGAGAGATATAAAACGGCAGTTAAAATTCGTGCGCTTATTTTCCTTCTGTAGGACAGAGAGCAGGGAGCTCGGGCTGCTTGCCTCGGGATGACTTTAACAATTACGCTGTGCTGGCTGAGCATTCTCGATTGAAATTCGCGAGGCAGAGCGTAGTTATTCTAAAAATGCAATAACAAGCTTGAAAAGTGAAAGCTTGCTCTTAAACTTGCAGCCCAGCATCAAAGACTACTCTGGCCGACCGGTCCAAATGGTCGGCAGCAAGTTGCTCGGGATAACGAGTGATACTTCGGTGCGCGCGCCCGAGCGGTCGCGTACAATGCGCAATATATAAACGCGTGCTGGTCTTGCCGGGTGATGCCATTACGAGCCGTTTATATGAATAGGAAACTCGGGCGCTTCATCTCCGCCACTGCGAGAAGAGAGGAAGAGCAAGAGGAAGAGCGAGAGGAAGAGCGAGAGGAAGAGCGAGAGAGTGATGTGGCGGAGAGGCAGACGCTGCCACTGCTACGGTCAGTCGAACGTCGAGTTAAACGACTCGACGTGCCATAGGCGAATTTCGTTGTCACGAGGCTTCGTTCGAGCCACCGCTCGCCTGCGCACGCACGCACATGGACACACATGGCTCAAGCAGACAGTTGCATATACGTATATATGCGGGCCCTCAAATGTTTACCGAAGACATTCCGATTGCACGAGGGACGTTTGTGCTTGCGCGCCTACACCACTGCCATTGCTTTTTACGAGCGATGCAGGATCGAACGTCACGCGTTCGTGTCCTGGCTGCGTCAACGCAGAAGACGAATAAAAAGCCAAGGGTATTGAGCTCATTGTCCTTTCCGCGTTGCGGATCGCTCGAGATTTCATGGCACGCGGCGCTCGTAAAACGATATGCTGGCGGTGCGCCTGGGCCTAGCTGTACGTCTGTTGTCTTCCTTGTCGGTCGCCGATTTTATCCTGCAGTCGTTCTCGATAGCGTCGCAGATGTGCTGCTCGTATTTCAGACCGCCGCTTACTATGCGCGAGCGCCCAGACGCGCACACACCCGTGCAACTAAATTCTCTCTACGCCTCTTTTCCACATTGACCATGGCCGACTCTGTCCGGAATGAGGACACTCTGCGGGCACTTGCGCGTCCTTTTCTAAGTAAGCGACCTCACACGGGGGCTTCGCGCGCTCTGCAGGCCACATTATCAATTGTTTGTGTCATTCTTTGTTGTGGCCCTGCCTCTGCTCTGATTGCGCAAGTCAACGCAACATGGTCTAGCCTCGGCCTATCGAGACAGTTGTCACAGTTGCTGGCTTGTCGAGGCTACGTTGCGTGAACATGCCGCAAGTTTAGCGACAAATGACGACTGGCTTAGGGACAGGTTTCTTCGTCAACGACACGCTAGAAAACGTGGTCACATCGAACGCACGCATCGTGCTTCATCATCATAATGCTCTTTCTCTCGCAAATTCTATTAATTGCACCAAGTGTAATTTCACCAGAGGCGATTATTAGATCGCAGCGAAGATTACGTTCACGCCTACTCGCGTGAGCCCAGCGAGCGTGAAACTTTGAATGCAATCGTATTACGTGCATCAACTTTCAAATGTGGCGTTTAATCGAATATTTAACTTAAGAGTTATATTGAATCATTAATTAATCGGCGATGCTGATGAACAGTAATACGGAAAGTATAATGTATAAAACGAATAATTCCATGATTTAGTCGGAATTAAATTAGTTTCAACAAGCTACTCTCGCGGATGTATAACGTCGAATACCGCCGAAAAGGAGAGCGGCCGAGCGGCGCGTAAAGCCCCCTTGAAACTTTACATGCGGCGCGACCGCGCTCTCATTTAATCATTTACTTTGAATGCATCCCTGGTGTGCTCGCATTCGATCGCTTTGCAAACGCGCCGAGAGCGATGCGGGCAAATTTCAATACTCTCACTCCACCGTCTGTTTCCATTTACTTATAAAAAAGTGCATTTGCAATCCCACACGTCGGATGCGCACTCGCGCCTTGGCGAAAGGAGCGATAAATCAGAAACGAGCTTGAACTATATCGACAAGCCGCTGCATGCCGAGAGCGACGTCGCATCCTGCGCTCCCGGACTAAAAAAGCCCGACTGCGGTCTTACTGTTGTACTTGCTGCTACCACTGCTGCTGTTTGTTAACGTGCCGATGTTCACCGGCGTCGAAGGCTGTCGGGATCGGTCGCCTGCAGCAATCGATAGCTCAGCTATACGTAAGCGAGCAAAGCTCACGTCGATACTCCTCCGGAATGTCGATACTCTCTCAATGCGATCGGAATTGTTACACGAGAAGACTATGAGTTTTGTGGTTTCGAGCTTCGCGAGCGCTGCTCTTTGCTACTTTCTTTTTTCTGGCCAAATAAAAACTATTCGTTTCGCGATGGTCCAATTTTGTCATTTCCCGCGGCTTTCGACGTTTCTAGGTTGAGCACAGTGGATCACGTACTCGGATTAAAACTCGAGAGGCTCCACGACACGTACAATTATTGCGCAACTCACGATGCAAGCGCATGAATTCGGCGGCACCTTGAAATGATATTCGTGCAGAAAAGGAAATGAGCGGGACCGAGGGTGGAAAACAGCGATCGACAGGTTCGCAATTTTCCGCACCATAGGCTACGGTCGAGCAAGGGGCCGGGCGTGCGCCCGAACGAAGCATCCCTAGCTTCCGATTTTTATTTTACTGGCCGTTTAAGCTCTCCCCCCTGCCTCCTCCTCTTCTGCCTTTGGCTAGTCGGCGCGTTTTACTTTTACGAAGCCATTTCGCGAGGCGAAGATTAAACTGAAACTTTCTTAGGGAAATTCATCGCGGAAGCGAGCGGCAAATGAGAGAAAAGAGAAAATTGCTGCTCTGCCGGTTGTAGAAAATCAGATGAGTGTAAAAAAACAAGACGAGAGATGTAGCCAGGAGGGCGCCTGGAACAACAGAAACAAGACACTTGCAGTTTTGCGGACAGAGAAGAGTCAACTGTTTTCTCGTCTGACGCTTCGAGCCTTCTATTATTTACAAGAGACACAGCGGCTCTCTTCTCCCTTTTGTCAATCTTTGTTAATGTCGAACGATGCAGGCATTTGCCCGGCAAGCTCGCAGGATCGAGAGCGCAGAATAGGATAAGCGAAGCTGAAAGCCATTTGCCAATAAGCAGAGAAACTGGCAAGAGAGCAGCAGCTAGCCGACGAAACGGAACAACGTCGAAGCTCGGCAAATAGAGTGCAACTACATTAAAAGCGAAGCGAGTCGAGGAGGTCGATCAGGTCTCCGGTGGAAAACAAGCGGCAGAGCGGATCCTACTTCGCTAGCCGGAGGAGGAAGGAGTCTCGCAACGAAAGTAGCCCGCAGTTTGGAACTAATTAAACTTGCCGATAAAGCCGGCAGCCATCCAGTCGGTCGCCTACAAGAAGTATAAGCGACGGTCCATTTTCCAATAAGCACATGCTGCGCGCGACTACTCGAGATAAGGCTAGCCGCGCAGAGGAGTGGCCGGGCGCATCGGCGATGGCCGCTACAACGCGCGACAAGCAGAGAGCTCGGCCGAGATGACAGCACAAGTGCGGCGCTGGGGCTGCATGCAGCCGGGTAAGCGATGCGCCGCCGCGGACAATTAATTTTGCCTTTGTTGCGCCGAGCGGAATTCGCCGCTTTAACGAGTCACAGTTGATCGATAAAAGCGCTCGGCCATCTCTCTCTTGGCGATCGCTGCCTATGGTATTGGCCCCACGTGTGCAGCACGCTATATGCTATCGACATTCCTCAATTAATGTCGCCCCAGCCGGCCCCTTATTCCACAATAAAGCGCCACCGATATTTATGCGTCTCTCTCTCGCTCTGCTTCGCGCTCAGCCCGCAGCTATGAGCAATATTTTTCGGGCTTTGAATTATTGGCTTGTGCGCTGGACTGCCGCTGATTACAGCCCGTGCCGCCGCGAAAAATACGAAAAATACTTGGCATTCCTCGCCGAGCGCGCCCGCGCGCATCTCTAATTTCCGGCGCGAGCTTGCCCAAATCGCGCCAGCCCACGCGCCAACGCTCGTCCACCGCTGTCGCTTGTCGCTTGTCGCTTGTCGCTTGTCGCTTGTCGCTTGTCGCTTGGCGCTTGTCGCTTGGCGCTGGGCAAGCTCGCACAAATCAAACGCGTAACTTTGCCGAGTGCGCGACCAGTAAAGCAGCTGCGCGCCGCCAAATCGCGCCGATCGGAGGTTAAACTGCTAGGCTGATAGGTCGAGGAGTGGCGTGATCAAGTCCATGCATCGATTTTCCCGCAGTTGCCCCTCTTGATAAATCGCTCAATCCCGAAAACTCGCACGGCAGAGCCGAGTGTTCTAAGCTTTATAAACGACGACGACCGGGGCGAAGGGATGGAAAGAATGGGCGACGCCAACGAGAAGCACCAATTCACCGGTTTTTAATTTAGCCTCGCGCGTCGGACAGCCCAGCTTTTCGTATAAGTGACGTTGGAAAAACAAGGCTGCTAGCTAGCGAACGGCCGCAAGACGCTGAGCCCCGTGATTTATTTGGAACACGCGAGTCAAAGTTGCGTCAGCTTCCCGCACCGCGCGGCATTGTTTTTTAATATGAGACAGTCCGGTCGAGCAGGCAGCGGGTGTAGCCTTTTCATTGGCGCGTTCAGGGAATTGCGGCTTGCTGCGAAGCCGACGATTTTGTCGAGTGCGTCGGGGCTTCTCGACGGCGAGTGCCATTTTGCCTTACTCGTGCTCGCGTTACGAGGAGCATCCTGCGCTGTTATTGCTCGCTTCGCATTCAAGTGATCTTTACGCCCACTCGCCTTTGCAAGGTGCCACATGCGTGGGCAACGCTTTTTATTCGGTCGATGTGTGTGTATGTGTGTGCTACTTTGTTCGCGGACAAACTAATATTCAGGTGTACTTGTAATTGCCAAGGTAGAATCGACCTAAAGAAAATTTGCGGTCCAGACTCTTGTACGCACGTAATTTAAACATGAAGTTATTCCAGCGGAAAAATTCATCTTGTAACATTTTTGTACGATAACGTGGAATTTTATAAAATAGCTGCGAAAGAGAAAAGTTTGCCTCCTCTGACTATTGAAAATTCGCTCGTCTTTCTCCGCTACGAATTTGCGAAAGAGTTACTTGCTCGGAAAACAACTCTGTTGGAATACCGAAAATCCTATTAATTTGTAATAAGCTAATGAAAAACATTCGTATTTTTATTTGCTTACATAACTTTGTGTCTGTGGCGATCAGGAGATTTTTTCATCCTCAAAATAATAAACTCGCTAACGTGACTTTCATTTTCGCTCACGCGTACGAATGGCCGAGCTTAACTAAGTAGCTTTGCATTTTCATTATAATTCCGCTTGCGAGAGGAAGGAAAAAATTTAATCAAGCGTCTTCTGATGAATAATAGACTCGGGGATGAAACTATTAAAAAAGTAAATGTCGGGCTTGCTGGAAGAAAAAAGAGACAAGGCAGCACGGATATTCGCGGAGCTTCGATTACAAGCGAGTTTGCGATATGAAAGTCAATGACGGCAGCGTACACGTAGAAGGGCAAACTCGCTCGCACGTTGGCTACGCGTATGCATAAGCAAAGAGCGCGTGCAGCCCGAGCGTGAAATAAAGAAGACGAGGGAGGTGCTGCTGCTGCTGCTGCTGCTGCTTCTGCGCGTTCCATACGTAAACCTCAAAGAATAGCTTATTTTAAACGCTTTTCATGCCCCGAGGACGATGGAATCACATTTCATTCGAGACTTGGCGTACAGTGAAAAATGATCGAACTCTTTTCTATATCGGACTCCCCCCCCCTCTCTGCCGGTATCGCTATCGCCGTAAGGATAAATAAAGTACATCGTCTCGTACAAGTGTGTGTGTGCATATGCGATTGCCTAATACTGTATCCACGTTCCGATTTCACGTATTGTCACGGCAAGCAAATTTCACAGTCCTTTGTCATCTCTATACCCCAGGGATATGACGGATTTGCCCTCGGAATATTTATAATTCACATAGACTCGCGTGCATCAGAGACATTTTCGACTATCGGCGTTCTATATAGAACTTCGGCTATGGGAAAGAGATAATTGAAGTACTGTTTGCGTAAGTGGATTACCGTCTATTTTGAGAGCGCTTTTTAAATCGCCATTTCGCCGAACGTTTGAATAATCAATGAGTGCAAATATGGTCGTTAAATTTCACCACTTTTTTTTCAATAAATATCCAATTTTCGTAACTTCTCTTTTTTATTTGTAAACGTTTACTCTACGCATACAACAATGATTGCAAGACACGCGACATTTTTCAATTAATTTCAACGTATTGGAGAAAAAAATGTAAACGACAAAGTTAGTCCGGCTATTCTCTTACTGATAATAATCAAGTAGCCGATGAGTTATAGAGTTAGTGTGCAGTTAATCAGAGATAAGATGATAAAATCGATAAAGACGAGCTCCCGCCAATTGTGGTCCAGCGCAGCGTAATTTATCGCCGGATTGAAAGATCACTGTGAATTATAGCATACATAATTAAAACTCGGCGGCCCGGGAAAGCACACAAGATCTCTGAGATTTTCGTCTTTTTTCGCATCTATAACAAATAATAAATCTGTATCGGCGAGAATCATCGTGCAGGTCACGAAGCGCCGAACGGCCGAACAGTTACGAAACCGTTACTCGCTAGCGTGTAAGCGCCCATGCGTTCATACACACCAACGAACAGAGCAAGATAACCGAACAAATCTTATACTACACTGCACAGTTTTTCAGTGTGCTTGTCCGAGTAATTGCAGTTTCATTGCCAGAAAGAGCTTCGCTGACTGTTTCATTTCTTGAATATTCGAAACCACGACTTACGTCATATTGTTCGGCTGTGCCAACAATGCGACATCGTTCGATGAACTTGGACGATAAAATACGTACTTTTGTTATCGGTTTCTCGACATCAATTATCCATATTTTTCTATTTTATGTCATCCACAGTTGACCTGAAACTCGTGGTAGAATCCAATTAGAAGCCGACGAACGTTTTGGATAAATCATGAAAGAAGCTTAGTCAAGTATAAAACTAATTAATAAACGATTCTATTTACCTTTGAGAATGGAGTTTCTACGCTCGTTATAACTGACAAGCTCACTTTTCTGTTATGCCAATCGTCTTCCGCCGTTTGAAAGGTATAGAAGGATAGCTACGAAATTACGCTACATTCAAGTTTGCGATCGCATCAGTGAGCAAAAAAAGCAAGAGGTATTGACTAGTTGACAAATGGCGAGGAAAAGCCTCGATATATCGCCACTCGATCTGGAAACAATCGCGAGCGTGCGCTTGCACTCGCCGATCTTATCGCATATCAATTTCCTATGTCCAAAGCAGTGTGTGTGTCTGCCTAGGCAGGCATTGAGGCAATTTCACGACGCGCATGCAGAGGACATTCGGAAATATAATGCCTCCACTGTCCATCTTTTCATTTGTTATTTTTTTCCTCTCTCAGAGTCTACGTCTATGTGTATGTATGTCTCGTCGTTCGCCGCGCGCAGACACGAGGTGTACTACGAATGGAAGGGAATTATGTATTCCTACAACGAAACTTGACACCAGCCGTATGGGGACGAGAGAGAGAGAGAGAGAGAGAGAGAGAGAGACGAGTCAACTGCTTTTCGCTCTGCAGCCCCTCGTAAAATGACACTGTAATAGACAGCTTTGCCTCCCCCGCCTCCGCGCATCCAGACACTATGATTAACCGAGTTCCAAGGTTCTCTTTTCACGTTTTTTTTTCTATTCTGTAATCTCGTTGTTTTTTGCTTGATTATTTTCTAGGAACTTGGTTCACAGTATTGAGTGCCATTCGGAAAGAGAATACGTTTCGTGTGGTTTATGTATCGATGAAGAGTTTGATACGTCAATAACGAGGCCGACAACAACAATAAAAAAAAAAGAAAAAAAAACTAGAGCGAATAATCGAGTGCGCGCATGATAAAGCACTGTCAATCCGGTAGTGGGTTCATCGAAAAACCGTTGGCTTAGCTCTCTCTCTCTCTCTCTCTGTGGCTGGGTCGCGTCGAGCCTCGATTTTACCAATGAAAGAATGGCCAGTAGTACATATGTACTGCGGACACCCGCATATGTTAAACCGCTGCTGCCGAACCAAATTCGAATGTGAATCGCTCTCGCTCGGTCTCGCCGATATTTATTATTGGCCTGCTTTAATGCGCCATAAGCTTCTATAAATGTTGGGTCAGTGTGTATTTACGTGTCGCGTATATACGCTACTGCGCCAACATTTCCAACCGAAAAAGAAGTATTAGTTCAGGGGATTTTAAAAGCGCGAGTAGCGCGCTCTCGCGTAAGCGCGTTATCGGGTGGTTTGAGGGGGGGGGGGGGGGGGGTGAAACCGAAGCCCAACAAAAAGCTCGTCTGTGGCGTTTGCTCTTTCTATGACGATTGGCAGTTTATCGTTACTGTTTGCGTTACGCTATTCAATGCTCATCGATATGCTATATACCGAAACACGCAAATTATAATTCACCCCAATCAAAATCAATGCAAAGTGCAGTCATTAGCGATAAAACGCTTAGCTAAAGCTTAAACCGCGCATCTGCTATTATAAATAAGTTTAAAGCTTGCAATGTTCTACAAATTGAAAAGTTCACTGAAAAAGTGGAAGTTTTCTTCAACCGTGGAAGTGCGAGAAAAATCGCCGCCTATGTAGCAGGAAGACTACTAACGGTCGTTTTACGAGAGCTTTTATAAGCAAAAAAAGCGAACTTGGTCTCTGAAGGGAGCTTGACCTGCACGAAGAAAAACCTTTCATAACTTTGATTGAACGCTAACCAAAAGCCGAGACATCTTTATTGTGTAATTGTTTATTTTTCTTTGGTTGTTGATTATGTCTCGCGCCTCTTGGAATTGATTCAGTCTGCAAGAGGCGTGGTCGAGAAAAGCGATGAAAACTCGCACCACCATCCGAACACGCGCGAAAATCATCGCAAATTACAGTTAGATTCATTTTCCAAGAGCAAGATAAAGAGGATAGGGAAGGGGGGCTAACAAAAGGAACGTGTCCGCAAAATGATCACCGAGGGATTTGTCGTAGAGGAAGAAAAAAGTCGAAGGGAATTATACGCCGGGTGAGAAAGTGCGTGGCCGCAAAAGTCTGTGCGCTGACGATGGGGGTGATAAGAGTACCCGCGAGACTTCGTCATCGGACAACTGACAATTATTAGCCATTGTGTCCGTCCGTACGTTCGTTCCGTCGTCGTCTTTCTCTGGTGTGTCTATACACACACACACACACACGCACACACACGAGAGCGTGTTCGTTAATTTTCGCAGGATGCCTCCCCGGCGGCAAGCCACACTGACTAATGAAAATGGAAAGAAAAGTCCTTTATGCTACGCTCACCCTAAGAATTAATAGCGTTACGCTGCAGGATTAGCATGTTGGCTGACTAGTCCTGCCACGTGGTTCTAATGGCGTATACTGATGATGATGTGCCGAGTAGATGGTGTAGTGGTAAGGGGTCACGACAAAGAACGTTTGTTTTGCACGCCGTCCGTGAAACTTTGGCCAAAGAAAAATCAGAGTTAGCGCGAGGTTTCATTAAGAAGAAGGAAAAAAGCAGCAGTGGGGGCAGTCCAGTAGCAGCGAAAAGAAAAGGGAAGGTAAAGAGAATGAATCCTCCTTTGTTGGCGCAGGTCGGCGAGATATCCGCGTATTCTTATCGGCGGAAACACAAGTGCAACGCGGCCGCGCCTTCTTCGAAAGTTGTTACGCGTGGAACCATCTATTTTTATTATTAGCCATTTGCGGAGCGGCAACGGAATATCGCGTTATAAAGAGGTGGTGGCTACTTTGCGCACTTATATAGCAGCAGCGACCGCGGGCGCTATATAGCGGCGTAAAGCAATGAGTCTGAAGTTTGGATCGTTCACAGTGAACGAAAATTTCAAAATTTCAAGTTTCAATTTTCAATTCGACATATTGATTCTCAGCAATAATATATTGATATGAACAATGATTTTACATCAAAATTTAATTACAACCCGTATAAACTACCCTTACAGTAACTAGCGTAATGAATGTTAAATAACGTTGACACTTGTTATTACCAATAAATGAGAGGCAGCATAATGCTTTTTCGTCAAAGTATAATTTTAAGGAGAATGCGAAAACATTTTTCCGGTCGGCGCCCTCGCGAACTACCCCTACAGCCCTTCAAACAACGACTAAACACAGAATTTAATCGTTTTTTTTGTTGAAACATCGAATCACCAAGACAGATAATGCTGAACAATGGTTTAATACATAAGTATTGCTCCTAGGAAAGGGTTCGGAAAATATCTCCGGTCGGCGCCCTCGCGAACTACCCCTACAGCCCTTCAAACAACGACTAAACACAGAATTTAATCGTTTTTTTGTTGAAACATCGAATCACCAAGACATATAATGCTGAACAATGGTTGAATACATAAGTATTGCTCCTAGGAAAGGGTTCGGAAAATATCTCCGGTCGGCGCCCTCGCGAACTACCCCTAGAGCCCGTCAAACAACCACCAAACACAGAATTTAATCGTTTTTTTGTTGAAACATCGAACCACCAAAACATATCATGTTGAACAATGGTTTATTACATAATTATTGCTCTAAGGAAAGAGCTCGAAAAATGTTTCCGGTCGGCGCCCTCGCGAACTACCCCTACAGCCCGTCAAACAATAACTTTTTTCTCAGCGGCATAGGAAATTTTATGATATTTCAACTTCTGGAAGGTTTTTTTACTTTCTTTTAAGGATTTAAAACATGAAATCAAATTTCAGCTCTATTCGTTGACTACAACTGAAGATATAGCATATTATCTGTAAAAAGGCTGATGAAGCCCAATTTCAAAATAACTTTTTTCTCAGTGGCATAGGAAATTTTTTGATATTTCAACTTCTGGAAGGTTTTTTTTACTTTCTTTTAAGGATTTAAAACATGAAATCAAATTTCAGCTCTATTCGTTGACTACAACTGAAGATATAGCATATTATCTGTAAAAAGGCCGATGAAGCCCAATTTCAAAATAACTTTTTTCTCAGTGGCATAGGAAATTTTTTGATATTTCAACTTCTGGAAGGTTTTTTTACTTTCTTTTAAGGATTTAAAACATGAAATCAAATTTCAGCTCTATTAGTTGACTACAACTAAAGATATAACATATTATCTGTAAAAAGGCCGATGAAGCCCAAACTAAAAAAATCACTCATTTAATAAAACTATTGTTTTTATCTGATTGAAGCTGTGAATAATAATGTAACACATCAGTAACACTTCAACAAAATAAAATTGATATAGCTAAATTATTATTCAGAAATTTTGATAAAAATTATTTCCTTATTTAGAATTATCAGGGTGATGAAGCTCTTTGACTACTTTTCATAAGTAATAGTGCAGTTATTCATTATTATTTTATCGTTCGCAGAACCTTGTATTGTCACACTACAATTATTAAGTATAATTATTTTTTGTTGATTAACTGATTAACAACGCCTTGTCAATACAAACCAACGTCAGGATCATAAAAAATTCGTGTGGCGTTTACGCTCGAGCGAAGCGAGGATGAAAAGAAATACGGGACGAGAAACTTTTTCCCGAACATGTGCCGTACCATATTTTTCGATGCGACGTGTGAAGTGCGATTTTCAACACACGTTTTCTGTTGAGCGTGCGGGAAAGACGCACTTTGCGAATTGAGTATCTCAAAATACTAAAAAATAATACTCTTATTGAATTTAAAATATTGATTTAACTAAATTGAATTTTTTTATAGGACTCATTTTAATACCGACTCTATTGGCGCATTTACGACACACGTGCTACAAAATAGTATACGATATGTGTGTTTTAAACGACGTAATCTGCATGGCGTTTAGCGCACTCGCCGTGCCAGAATACATCATTTAAGACAGTTGTATCGTACTGTACTATCAAAGCCATAATGTTAAAGTGCATTTACATGTACTAAGAAGAGTTTTTAAGGGTCGTAATTCTCTGATACGTGTAAATTTGTATTAATTATCATCATTAGCTTATATTTAATCAATAAATCCATTAATATATATCTTAATTTCGAATTTTGATATTTTCGTTCGAACTTTTAACGTTAAGAAGTTCAGACTCGTCACTTAGCAGCCAGGTTATCATCGATAACAGCAAATGCAATATAAAAATTATACTGACTGTTATAAATTTAATATTTCAATATTACTAAAAGTACAAAATTTTGATAGAATATATTTTTATTAATACAAACTCGTAATTTATTTTTAGCGTATGTTTTAAATTGCATGTTGGTATGAAAAAAAAATGTTTTATCACAATTTCGTAATTTGAGTAATATTAAAATATCAATTTTATAACAGTCAGTATAATTTTCATATTGCATTTACTGTTCTCGATGATTTATTATCTGATTGGTATATAATATTTTGTTCTATTTTTTATTACAGTTTCAACAATGAGAATAGCGATCAAAACATGATTGCAAGATTGCAGTTTGTGAGTAATATACATACATATATATAACATTTTTACAATAACAAGTAATAATAATTTTTTTAAATATTTTCATTTTTTAGAAACTGTCTGCAGAAAAAAGGAGCTCCAGATACTGGAAAAAGCAAGCCCAATATTGGGAAGGCCAGTACTGGGAAATGTCAAACCAGACGAATTCGAGTGTGAGTATGAATTGTTTATGTATAACATATAAGTTTATACCCGATAGTATAAATAATATATTTCATTTCTTTTATTTTACAGATAATAATTCCATATCGAAAATGATATTAAAGCTCCACTTTCATTAATACACAATTACCAATAATTTTTATATCAATAATTTTTATAATAAAATCAATGTAATAAAATCAATAAAATTCTAATTTTTATGAATCAAATTTATAAAGTACTTATTTATTAACTACAATCTCTCTACCAACCAAAATCCATTTTACCTTCTTATTCTACAAAAATAATAATTTAGCAGTTAAAATTATATATTATCATATTAACAAAAATACTATAAAAAATATATTATCATATTATAAAATTTACGTACGCTCCATAAAGGCAAGGACTTCTTATTGGAAACCTTACGTAATGAGTCACTCGGCATTTTTTTTCCTAATAGATATAAATTGTAACATAAAAATAATGAAAATCAGCGTTGAGCAGTCGTTTGATTGGCTTGAGGGGTAGTTCGCGAGGGCGCCGACCGGAGATATTTTCCGAGCCCTTTCCTAGGAGCAATACTTATGTAATAAACCATTGTTCAGCATTATCTGTCTTGGTGATTCGATGTTTCAACAAAAAAACGATTAAATTCTGTGTTTAGTGTTTGTTTGACGGGCTCTAAGGGTAGTTCGCGAGGGCGCCGACCGGAGATATTTTTCGAGCTCTTTCCTTAGAGCAATAATTATGTAATAAACCATTGTTCAGCATAATATGTCTTGGTGATTCGATGTTTAAACAAAAAAACGAATAAATTTCTATGTTTAGTGGTTGTTTGACGGGCTCTAAGGGTAGTTCGCGAGGGCGCCGACCGGAGATATTTTTCGAGCTCTTTCCTTAGAGCAATAATTATGTAATAAACCATTGTTCAACATGATATGTTTTGGTGGTTCGATGTTTTAACTAAAAAACGATTAAATTCTGTGTTTAGTGGTTGTTTGGCGGGCTGTAGGGGTAGTTCTCGAGGGCGCCGACCGGAGATATTTTTCGAGCTCTTTCCTTAGAGCAATAATTATATAAAAAACCATTGTTCAACATTATATGTCTTGGTGGTCCGATGTTTCAACAAAAAATCGATTAAATTCTGTGTTCAGTGGTTGTTTGACGGGCTCTAGGGGTAGTTCGCGAGGGCGCCGACCGGAGATATTTCCCGAGCCCTTTCCTAGGAGCAATACTTATGTATTAAACCATTGTTCAGCATTATCTGTCTTGGTGATTCGATGTTTCAACAAAAAAACGATTAAATTCTGTGTTTAGTGGTTGTTTGACGGGCTCTAAGGGTAGTTCGCGAGGGCGCCGACCGGAGATATTTTTCGAGCTCTTTCCTTAGAGCAATAATTATGTAATAAACCATTGTTCAGCATAATATGTCTTGGTGATTCGATGTTTCAACAAAAAAACGATTAAATTCTGTGTTTGGTGGTTGTTTGACGGGCTCTAGGGGTAGTTCGCGAGGGCGCCGACCGGAGATATTTTCCGAACCCTTTCCTAGGAGCAATACTTATGTATTCAACCATTGTTCAGCATTATATGTCTTGGTGATTCGATGTTTCAACAAAAAAACGATAAAATTCTGTGTTCAGTGGTTGTTTGACGGGCTCTAGGGGTAGTTCGCGAGGGCGCCGACCGGAGATATTTCCCGAGCCCTTTCCTAGGAGCAATACTTATGTATTAAACCATTGTTCAGCATTATCTGTCTTGGTGATTCGATGTTTCAACAAAAAAACGATTAAATTCTGTGTTTAGTGGTTGTTTGACGGGCTCTAAGGGTAGTTCGCGAGGGCGCCGACCGGAGATATTTTTCGAGCTCTTTCCTTAGAGCAATAATTATGTAATAAACCATTGTTCAGCATAATATGTCTTGGTGATTCGATGTTTCAACAAAAAAACGATTAAATTTCTATGTTTAGTGGTTGTTTGACGGGCACTAGGGGTAGTTCGCGAGGGCGCCGACCGGAGATATTTTCTGAGCCCTTTCCTAGGAGCAATACTTACGTTATAACCCATTGTTTAACATGATATGTTTTGGTGGTTCGATGTTTTAACTAAAAAACGATTAAATTCTGTGTTTGGTGGTTGTTTGGCGGGCTGTAGGGGTAGTTTGCGAGGGCGCCGACCGGAAAAATGTTTTCGCATTCTCCTTAAAATTATACTTTGACGAAGAAGCTTTATGCTGCCTCTCATTTATTGGTAATAACAAGTGTCAACGTTACTTAACATTCATTACGCCAGTTACTGTAAGGGTAGTTTATAGGGGTTGTAATTAAATTTTGATGTAAAATCATCGTTCATATCAATATAGTATTGCTGAGAATCAATATGTCGTATTGAAAATTGAAACTTGAAATTTTGAAATTTTCGTTCACTGTGAACGATCCAAACTTCAGACTCATGTAAAGCAAGCGACTGGAATAAAGTTGAAATTAAGAGGACGCGCGCGGCCTAGCGTCGCTGCAAGTGATATGAACTCTTTTAAATTAGAAATACTTTGGAGTTTCCATAAGCTGCGCGCTCCTTCTGCTGTTTGTCGGCCATTATTTGCCATTGCACTAGAGGCGTCAACCAGGCTGCCACGCCAAGCTCAGTTTTGCTTGATTACTTCGCTCCACCAGTATCATTCATTCGCTGTGTACCTTTCGCTTCGGATTTCACTGTAATATCGTAAGTAATAAAGTTTGCACTCATACCACTGCAATCGCAATTTTGATTATTCGTTGATGCTGCCGCTATGTCTGCACTGAGCTGCAATCGCGAAATAAAGGAGTATCATTTCAGCGAGGCAACTCGTAAAGCACAAATAATCATAACAGTTGCAGATGTTTATGGAACATACGAAAACCAAATTGTTGGAGGAAAAAATAAATGGCCGGAATAATATCGAGAGTGTGTCAAACATATTGGCGTACTGAGAGAGAGAGAGAGAGAGAGAGAAAGAGAGAGCGAAAGCCAGGCGACATTCATTTCCATTATGCGGCTGCACGAAAAGCATAAGCTTCCGAGGCTCTCGACGAGCACACCCAACGCGAAAAAATTCTCCTCCATCTCCGATATTATAGGTCAGAATAAACCGCACTCGAGAGAGTTCGCGCATATCGACCACGTCGCACGAATACTCGGCTGCTTTTTTCCACGGATAATAGCGTAGTAGAAGCAAGCTCGACGACAGCGACCAAAAATTCCTCGTTTCGACGAGTCAGTTCGATGCGACGCGCGCGCTACTGGGCCGATTTACCGGCGCCGTGGCCGGCTCTCTTTCTCTCTCTCTCTCTCTCTCTCTCGAGTACGCATCGGTGCACTCGTCGCTGTATCACTGCCGTAGCCAGCATCCTTTTGCGCTGGATCAATGTTTCCGCTGTTAAGGCGTGTATACGTAAGCCGATGCAAGATGTGTGTCATCGGTGATTTTGCATGTTTTGGTTGTTGTAGTTTGCAGCCGTGATCGAGGAGGAAGAATCAGCCAAGCGAACTAGGGAAAACAATGAAATAGTTTGTACGAGCAGTCGAACAAACGGACCTCCGGCATAATGGCATTCATTCGTCGCGACGTCATTCGATGGGTACGAGAGAGAGAGAGAGAGCGAGAGAGAGAGAGAGAGAGAGCTCGTTCAGAGCGCTAGCCATTGGCGCACGTATACACGAAGCGAGAGACGTACTCGATGTATTGGCGTACTCGTGGAGAAGGAGAGGCCGGCTGCTGGCGCGCGCGGATGATGATGAGGTGGAGGTGGAAACGAAGCCCAGCGTCCAAAACGTCGCCTATCGAAACAGGCTCTGGCTAGCGAGTTAATAATGCCGCCTGCCTGCCTGCCTGCGCGCGCGATATTATCGGCGAATTTATGCTGCATAGACGCGCATGCAGCACACAGAGTCGTCCATGCAGCCACTCTACGCTGCTCTGCGTTCACTTCAAATCATTACGCGCTCTCGTTCGCATTATGTGCACTGTTCCCTCGGCTTTGCTTTCTTGCCAAGCCCTCCATTGCGTGTTTGCTCGCGCGCTTTCGACAGTGATCGCACGAGCCAATGGGTTTGGCTTGTTCAAATAATCGTATTATTCCTGTAAATGCGTTCGTTCGCACTGTCAATAGCCGCGTTTTTGATAGGTCTCGCGCAAACTGTGTTGTTCATAAAAATTCCATGCACTTTTTTCATTTGGCTCTGGTCGCCGTTATTTAGCGCTTTGCCTAATCAGATAAACGTGAACGCGCCTTGACATTAAAGTCGATGGCTCCTGCCTGCGAACCCGTACGAAAGTACGAAGTAGCCTTGCCCGCAACGCTAATCAAATGTCGGCGTTCGGTCGAGCGAATTGTAATATTGAAACAGGATTTGAGTGCACAGCGAAGCTAAGGATAGCTGTGCTCGGATGATTGCAAAATGCAAATGCCGAGACGGAATTGCGCGTGTGCTTGGCTCGGCGCATCAACGGCTAATTGAAGCGAAAAAAGCCAGGCTCGCTGCGGCGTACGCGTAATAACTCGCATGTTATTCAGCCCTTGTTTTTCCCTTTTCCTCGTTTCGCTTCTTTTCATTCGAGATTCGCCTTTTACCGCCGCTCAG
Source organism: Phymastichus coffea (assembly GCF_024137745.1). Classification (NCBI taxonomy): domain Eukaryota; kingdom Metazoa; phylum Arthropoda; class Insecta; order Hymenoptera; family Eulophidae; genus Phymastichus; species Phymastichus coffea. The sequence continues at coordinate 47,190 of NW_026706898.1, read as the reverse complement.
CCTCGCTGTTCACTTGATGCCATGGTTAACCTGCCGTCGTGACTTGGCGGCTGGAAAAACAAGAGGCTAACAGTGGGATCGATCACGTTGGCGTGCTACGAGCGAAAAACGGAAACGGCTCCTCTCTCTCTCTCTCTCTCTCTCTCTCTCTCTCTCTCTCTCTCTCTCTCTCTCTCTCTCTCTCTCTCTCTCATGCTCCGACCGCTTTTGCATGCGTGGCAGGTACTAGCCGTTGCCTTTAACCCTTTACCAGTGCAACACTGAATACGAGTTTCATCTGCAAACATTAGGGCCAAGTTGAAATACCGACGGCGGATCAATCGACTCGTTATTGCCATGACCAATCCACAGTAAATAGCTCGATGAATACAGATTTATTAGCACACACTGTTTGCGCAAATTTTGTATTTCGTTTGCAAATTAAAGTAACTTGACGGCGGGAGCTGCGCACCAATTGTATTATTCGTGAGTAGTACCAATAAGTGAAACTACGTTCGTTTGATTGAATAACAACAGGAGTGTGGCATGTTATTCGATCACATGCTATTGTTATCGCTTGTAACACATTTGCTCTGGAGCCAATTACTCAAATGAGAAATTTGGAAAAATCATTTGTCGACAATTGACCGCAAGTCAGTCAGCAAATAGAGCGCAGTGTGTAAAAGTGACTGCAACCCCGGCGAATGATCGAGAATGAACGCGGATCGGAACAGTAGCTCGCAGCTGAAAAACGAAAAAGTAGAGCTCTCTGTTGGCCACGCACGTGAGCAGGAAAGTGGAGAGAATCGAGGCCGGCGCTTATCACGTAATTACATCAGCCGCGTTCTTAGCGAGGAGGGTGGGGTGGCCGGAGCGGAGGTTCAACTAAAAGAAGGCGAACACGTACGGTAGGTTGATATTCCGCGGACGCGCCGTCGGGAATACGAATATGATCACGAATCGACAACTATATCTGCTACTCGTCGTGACAACATTTCCATTGTCCCCAAAGCAATGTAGCACAATGTAGGTGCAGAAGGCGCTATTCTCAAATCGTCAGCTAGCCAACGAGCCAGATACCGTTCTATGCAGAAGCCGTCAGTTTATTGAAAACATGCGCACTTGTAAAAGGATAAGCAGAGCCGCCTATCGAGATTTATCGAAGTAAATCTTGAGGCGAGAGGATGACATGACGGTCGTGGCGTGAAATTGCTGAATAAATCCTCTTGTTGTTCCGGCCGGCGACACGGCAAAAATACACGACAAAAATACAAGTGTAAAAGTTGCCGCCAGCTTCCACGCGCGCCAGCCTTGATATTCAGGGAATGGGTCGCGCACGCTTATGAAATATTCGGCGTATCCGTGCGCGACGCGCCTGCGAAGCTGTACTGCCCAATTCCATCTCGTTTCACACTGCATGCGATTATTCAATCTGGCTAGTGTAATTTTTAGATTTTTATCGGATAAAGCTGCCCGGCGACAAGGCTCGCGGAGCTCTTATCCGAAATCTAGTTGACTTGGAGCCGGTAAATCCAGCTGTACGATGGAGCAAAATGGAAGGGCCCGAGCGCCCGAGCGCCAGACGTCGCAACGAAATCTAAAGGTAGAGCTTCCTTCTTTCGATTTGCAGCAGAGCTTGTTTGTCTCGGTAGTAGAGATTAGGATGCTTGCGCCTGGCGCATCTGAGATCCGCGAGCTCGGGGAGGGCGAAAAGGCGGCCGAACTCGTAAATAGTTATCAAGATTGCCCTTGGGTCCGATATCTCTCCTCGCTCTAGCTCCTTCTTCTGGGCTGAGGCGCGCAAGCGTAGATGAGCCAAGCGAAAGAGGCGAAGCTTTTGATAAGGAGACAAACAGCGAGAGAGACTCGACTACTGCTGCTGCTGCTGCTGCTGCTATCCTCGAGGCATCTCGACGACCCCATTTCCAGCTCGACCAAACGAATCTTGCACTCTGCCAGCTGTGCGTCTATTCTTCTGCTGCGAGACGATGACGCCGCCCCCTTTCGTTTTGTTTTTGTCGCGCGCGCGCGCGCGCCCTCGAGCCTTACGGAATTTCGCAGCAAAGCGATGAGGACTCGGCAAAACAGAAAGCACAGATAGCCGTCCTGAGGGATCGGAAAGTGGGACGAGGGAGAACAAACAGCACGCGCATATGTACATGTGTGAACAGTGCCCGGTGCCGCGCGCGCGGGGCTCCTTTCCCCAGAGTCGCGCAGGTGAAATTGAATGAAATCTCGATGCTGTCGCCTGGCCGTTCGCGCTGAAATAACACCCGCGAGAGGTAGACCGGCCGAAGGCGAGAAACACGTGATTCCTATGTACATGGCGCATGCTCGTTTATTAAAAAATGTATGTCGTCCTTTCGGTTCATCTCCGAAGTGAGAAAACTTGATACCGTGCGACGAGCTGTGCGAGCTGTTGCACTCGCGATTAATTTCAATGTCCAACGTTCGTTAGGCGCAGACCAAATTTATTTATATATAGCTTAATTACGATTCTCATTTCTATCTCCCTTTTTTCTGTAGAGAGCCAGTCCCACGCGATGTGGCGGGCCTTCGCTGATAAAATTTTTATTACAAGATAGAAGCCAGTCGCGCGTTCAAACCGCGATATCTCACTATTTATTGTGATATAAATTGCAGAAAAACATTTAAAAAGTTTGAAAAAGTTTACAAGTGTGCTGGTCCCCGTGGTGGCGATGCTAGCGGTGCGACCGTTCGGACGGGTTGCGCGCGTAATCCGCTCTTGAAATATGGCACGAAAAAATCCGTGAGCAATGACAAAAGCGGATTATACCTTAAGGACGCACTTACGCCAATACTGTGCTATCGCTTTAATAATTTCGCCATTTTCGAGCAATTTCGCGCCTCTCTTTTTTTTTTATTTTTTTTTATTTTTCTCTTTTATCACTGTGACAGATAGCCTTGGGCGCAATGCTGATCTAACTTGCGCGCGCAGTTGAATCATCCTCGGAAATTTCGTTCATTTCGGTTGAATACCTTGGGAGCTTTATATTTGTGCCTCACTCTTTGATACTCTTTTGGCGCAAAGAAAATGCCGATCTAAAAGCCAAGCTTTTGGCGATGGGAATTCTTCAAAAGTATTATAGGCCATTATAGGATAGTACAAAGGTAAAACCCAAAATATTCTTTTTGTATTTCGAGGTAAAATCACTGGTTTTTCACTCTATGTAACAGCTCGACTTCGTAATTACGTTCAAACGCAATAGCAATATTAAACGTGTGTTAACTGGAAAACTTTTGAACAAATCCATGCTTCAAATGTTACATAGTTACAAATACATAGGTGCGTCGCGCCTTTATTTTAAACCTATTAACTTTTAGATTTAGACAAATACGTATATACGTACTGGAAGCAAAGTTGTATTTTCAGGTATATACAACTCTAAAGACTATCTGCAGACAAAAGAACAAAATATAATAATGCAAATTTCTGAAATTACTTCTGTCGGTGAGCTTTTTACTGACCTCCGCTAGTGAATAAGTCTTTTTCCTTCGCATGCATAATAACTTGTTGTGCGTATAAAAAGCTGAGTCGAGCTTAGAGGAGAACGTCGCTCGCGTAGAATTTATGGCATACGCGAGCGGGACACGATCATCCGCTGAAATCTAGCGTAAATAAATACAGCCAAGCAAGGATTTGTCGTATTAAACGATCAGCTTCAGTTTTTCTCTTAGTAAATCGAGTTGAAAAACAATAACGGATGAATGGAAAAAGACAATTGAGTGCGCGCGCGCGTTCCTAAGAGAGAGAGAGAGAGAGAGATGCCGGATTGGACCGTACGTGTGTGTATGTGTGTGTATATACAGTAAAAGGACGAGAAAAAGAAAGAAAAAAGAACGTATAAAATGAGAGACGGGGTGGCTGAGGGAATCTCCGCGAGTAGCGTTCCACGAGGGACATACATCAACCGGATGGGGATCCGGAATTCAAAGCAGCTGGCGCTCGTTCACTCGCTAGGCTATCCTCCAACCGTCGGAACGAATTAGTCGAAGAGTAATGTCTAGCACGCGCGGACTCTCACGAACTACGTATATACCTCGAGAAAAATGAAACGAATCCGCGTCATTTTTTTCTTTCGCTGTAGCAATATACCCTAAACAAAACTCGCCAACCGCCTAATCCTTCTTTTAATGTATATAACGTTTAACCAGATGCGTGAGCGTGCGATTTTTATAGATGACACCCAGCTAGAATTTCTACGATTAATACAATTCATCTCGAATGTCAAATTTTTTTTTATAAAGAGATATTTTCACTGAAAAGAATAATTGATTATTTTTTAATTATCTAAATCTAAAACAGTAAAATGACATTCTTCCCGGAAACTCCATATCAGCCACCAACGAGCTAACATTCGTTATATTAATTGAACTGATCTGTCATACATTTATCTTTATCTAAACGAAAAAATATGTAACAAAGTTTGGATAATAATTTCATTTATCTTCCAAAGAGAGTTTGTAGAAAATATAGCATTATTATCGAATCATCGAACCAGTTTCTAGCTTTCTGTGCGCTCTTTTCATGAAAAATTAAATACGTTATTTTTTAACAAGACCATTGAGTATTACTTTTGTACCGATAATAAACGTTTCTGCGAAGTTAAAGTTAAATGAACTTTAACTAAACATCGATCTTTGTACGTTTACTTTGGGCTCATCATCAATGGTATTCATATAGAAAAAGGTGGAGAATAGAAGCCTCATTTTGCGTACAAAGGCGTTAATTTAACATTCAGCAATCGGTGTCGCGGAAAAAAGAAGAGAAGAGAAGGGAAGAGAGGGAGATAGAGAGGGAGGGAGCGAGAGTCCAACCGCGCGCAAACAGATGCGGCAGCCGCGTGTACACACGGAGATAGTGAATTCCCGAAGCACAGGCTGAAATCGCCGGGGAACCGGTGTGAATTACTCAGCGTCGTTCCCGCGGGAGGAACGAGCGAGCGAGCGAGTAAGAGAGAGAGAGAGAGAGAGGGTGAGGGGAGGGGGCGGAGCCGCGCGAAGAAGTCGCGTTAGCCCACAGTTAGTTTAGCAACACAAGGCGCGAGCAGTGCAGTTTGGCTGATGATAATTTTCAAGGAATTAGCGGGGATTTCCGTAATCCGTTGCCGCAATTGCGTGCTACCACCGCGAGCTCCGCTAGCTGCAGCGTCAGCTTACCGATTGTCAGCTACACACTGGCCCCGGATATGATGACGAGTCGAGTTTTCGATCGTGCTGATTGCCGCAGCAGGTCCGTATATACGTCGCGTAGTGGCCTGCCGAGCAGAAGAGCAGCAGCCAGTTAGCAATTTGACTGGGCACCGGCGTTGAATGCCTCTTTGTACGCCGCTACGGGCTATCGCCCGATTAGGCTTGATTATTTAATGACAGGCCCTAGCGAGCCTTTTCCATCGGAACATTTTCGAAGCTCCACCTGTAATTTTCAGTGCCGACATTCAATACCGATAGGCTACAGGCATTAAGTCGTTAAATCATCTGGACATAACGAGGACAGCTCGGGAGCTTTGGAACAGCTCGCGCGATCACGAAAACAAGCTGGAGAGACAGAGGCGAAGCTTTATTTCTTTTGGTAGCGAAGTGAGCCGTTAGTAGGACATAGCCGAGGCAAATATAAATCGCTCGACCTGATGCAGCTGGCTACGTGAGCTGGTGGGTCAATCGACAGAGCGCTGCCGCGAATTTTAATACTGCTGCTGCTGGCGCTGCTGGTCACTCACATACTGACTGACCTTTTTACCAATCGATCTACGCCAGCTGCTGTGTATGTTGGTTTCCCAGAGAATTGGCAGTTTGCGTTTGGCAGCGAGCGTGAATTTGAAGTGTTGGATGGAATTGAATTTAATCGGAGCGGAGAAACGTACGGCGCGGCTTTGTTGGTTGCGCAAATGAATTACGCGCCATTTTTCTCTATTCGCGCCAAATAAACAACAAGAGAATAAATAACTGTATTCCCGCGACAAGGGGAGAAGAGAGGGAAAGGAGAGGGGACGAGAGAAACACGAGGATCAGATAGGCATGTTGGCATGCTATATCTGTTTGCTTCACTGACGTGTGTGTGTGTGTGTGTGTGTGTGTGTGTGTGTGTGTGTGTGTGTGTGTGTGTGTGTGTGTGTGTGTGATCTAAAACAATAACGATTGCGCTAATGCGTGTTTCACGTTGAGTGCCACAATTTATTAATGTTTGACACGCGAATGCAATGTGTACGAAAACACGCGCGCGTATGACAAGAAGCTCGCGGCTGTTTATTATCCCTGATGCATTGTTGGTTGTTTTGTCATCGATTTGCGCGATCGTAGTTGGGACGGCTGGTGTGGGCGTCCGAAGGAATTGGAGCAGCGTGATCTTAACTCGTCGAAAATTCATGAGACGATAACATGCCAGGCAGCGTTGTCACACGGCCTCATGCATAGAGGATGCTCGTTTATACGTCAGCGCTATACAGAAAGCTTCAAAATTAAAATTTATCGATAATCTCGCGTGAATCGCCAATGGAAACTGGTGCGCGCGCTATTGACATCGTTTAAGCTGAGCGATCAATGATTGAGTGGCTTTCGTTTCGTTAGCCATCTCCGAAATAGAACGCTTCTCACGCCAGCCAATCGAAGAAGCATTTAAAAGCTGGCTATTTTTCGATTGGTTGCTGCCTTTCGAGTCAATCAATTTTGGAAGGTGAATGTTTTTCCAGCGTTGCACCCAATCTAGACTAGAGAATGGCTGAAACGATCCGTTCTCGTACACGCTACAGCGTTCCCGGCTTCTGCCGGCATCTGCCGGCGGAAGCACGGCTAAAGAAAGCCAATCGATATTTGCGTATATGCAGGCGCTAGATCAACGTAACGAGCGCTTAGCTAATGCCATCCGTCAACGCTGTAGTTGTCTGCGCTGCGCTCGATTATTAAATCAGCTGTACGTGTGACTTATCGGATGCGGGCGCATGATGGCATGGAGCTAGGCATGGAGCGGCCAGCAACAGCTGTCGCGGCTGAGGAAATTCCGAACAATGGAGCGCCAGACGAAGCTTGGCAGCACGTTAACATAATATGCCAGCACGCGACCTGCAATTCGCTCTGAATAATTTACTTTCTTTTGCTCTCGGTCTTTCGCTTCGGTCGGCGCTCTTCAGACCGAAAGAAACTAATTGATCAGCTAATTGTGCGCCGTCGGCCCTTATTTATTCGCATACGCACGTCAAGCAAGGCCTTGTTTTCAAGTGAGCTGCCCGGTCGAGCTATAAAACCAGAGTGTTTATCGTCTTTTTTTCTTCTCCTATACTCGACGTCTACAACTATCATTTCGGCTAGCCGGTAATTTCGGCGTCACGAAACTTGCCGTGGTTTATCGCGATTGCGATTTTCCCCGAGCTCCGTGCGCGATAATTAGCACTCGCACACACGCGCGCACGCTCGACTGCCAACAAATTCCAATCGAGCATATTCGGGATGACACATCCACGCACAAGTTATATTGTCGCGATAAGCCGCATACGTACTTTTCCAGAGCATTTGCTCGCTCTCTCTCTCTCTCTTTCCCCGAGCTCATAATTCACGGACGCCGAGTATAACCGAGGCGGAGTTGCAGCAGCAATGCTTCCGCACGCGCGGGCGTTATTCGAGTGGTGGAGAAAGAGAGAGAGAGAGACAGAGATGCGCCCCCGATAAGAGATTGCGCCGCTCATGGTAAACGACAAAGGCGAGCGAGCGCGCGCCAGCCGACGAAGATTGCCACGGGAGATTTGAAAATCCTGTTTGTGCCGTATATATTTCGCATGCATTGTGGGGACAAAAAAAAATGCTCGGAAGAGCGCAACTTTACGACTCGTCTCTTTTTCTCTCCTTCTCTCTCCTTTGCTCGCCGCAGAGGATTGCAGCGCTCCTGCTGCCTAGCAATCGACTTCTCTCCTTGTTTATGGCGCCTCGAAATATTGTCTTGAATATTGAGCAGAAGCTCCCGAGAAAGCTGCCAAGTTACATCGGCCTGGGTTGCATATCGAGGCAATCAAGCTGCGTTAATTGATGGCCTAGCAAGTATTTAATCAAGCTCGATAACGTGTATTGAATTATTCGAAGCCTATAATACTCAAGAGGTAATGAGAGTTCGTTTGGCATAATCGTGCCAATCAAGAGTCAATATCGCAACAGTACGCCAGTCTAGCATAGCCGCAGCGAGCGGAGTAGAGTCGTCGTTGTATTTGCAAACTCGGATACACGTAGCTCTCAGCTCTTAGCCTGCGCGAGAGAAAGAGATGGGCTTGCAACACTTCGACAAGGTCTCAGCCCGTCGGACTTCAATTAAGCTTCGGCGGAAAGCAAGTAGTTCGCACGAGCAAGACGAGAGTTTCGAAGCTCCCTCGTGCGCCAGCCAGTATTTGGATTGAATTCCGTCTTGCGAGGCTGTCCGCCAGTGGCTTTTGTTTCGACCAGAAGTAGTTTCACTTGGTCTACCGTCTACCGAGCTGCGGTGTGCGTTGGACGCCCATACTCGGCTGTCAATTCGGTTTTATCGACTCATGACTAAATCAGCGTTTGATTGCCACCCTGCTGACGCGTTGATGCCAGCTCCAGTTGGCTTCGAGATAGCGTTCGCAAGTTTCAGCTTAAACTCATTTACCTTTCGTTCAGTCGTCCTATCGCGCACGGTCAGATTATTCTGTCGATAGCAGCTACCCTCTTCCACTGAATTGTTTAATGCTTATTTTCCCGTCATTTCAATTCATCGTGGCACGCGTACGATAGTTATTATACAAATGAGTTTACCGCGAATGAAATGGTACGTTTTTCCTCGTTTCTCCTCGTTTTTCCTCGTTTTTCCTCGTTTTTCCTCGTTTTTCCTCGTATTCCTCTTTTTTTCGGCGATGTCGGCACTACTCTAGCGTAGCGCATAACAATGGAGCACCGAATTTCACCAATGCATGCAACTGTAAAACTCACTTTCGCACGTATAACGTTAATGAAATTCGGCAAGCCTGCACATAGTCATACGGAGTGGAGTACACATTCAGTTTGCGGTGTGGAGGCAACGTGAAAAACGGAGAGAGAACGGAAGAGAATGTTTGTCGCGTACAGGAATGTTGGGCTGTGTTTTATTTGCCGCCATGCGAGAATGAGAAGAGAGGGAGAAGTGAGCTGTGTAGGCGCAACGACAAAGAGCTTGCAAGTCCTCTTTTACCTCTGGTGCCTTTGCCTTCTTCTTCTTTCGACCTGTTGACTTCGTTTTCAGTCTCTTCTTTGCTAAGCTTATTCCTTTATGTTTTCATCAAGATCTTGACGTTGTTTTATTATTATCACCATTAAGCTACTTAAAAGCCCTGGGGCCGGCTTTTGTAATTTTCCTCGGCCTTGCTAGGTCACGAAACTGCTCCACTCTCTGCGCTGTTCCTTAATTTTTCTTAATCTTTTCGTTTTCTTGCTCGTCTAATTTCCAAGTTATTAAGAATGAGATTTTAATTTTAGCCGTTGGTTATTCTTCGAGCTACTTACTCAATTAGCTGCTTCAGTTGCTTAATAAATTTTAATAAAGTCTAGGTCAAATCACTCCTTGATACATTTTCCAAACTTATCTCTCGACATTCGAAAACGAAGCCCCCGAAAAACATTACCAAAATAATTTAGCTAACACGCCGTGTTAAACTGGCCATTTACGTAGCACAGTATCAGCGTGCGCAGCGTTGAGTCTCATTTACAAGCCCAACTCTCGACGTTAATCGGCGTCGATTCTCGAAAGCCATCGGACTTCCGGTACTGCGCTTTACAGAGAAATGGATTCACAAGCATATATTGCCAGTCGCACCGTCGACGGTTTGCTTCCCATAACCACAGCGTGTAGAGTTGCACGTGTTCAGTGCAGAAGAAGACGAAGCGCGTTCAGTTACGTAATTGCATCTCTTCAACGGCGGCACCGGCAAGCATAGAAACTATCCCTTGAATTCGCAAGTAAGCGAGAGCCATGTGTCGCGCCTTTGTGTCGTTTGTGCGTACACCATATTTCTTTTACGTACTCTATTACACTACTCCCAGTTGGACACGATCGATAATTCGAGTCTATAGAGGATAAGCACACGAGAATTAGCGCTGAAAACCGTTGCGCCCGAGCTAACCCGATAGCTGACACGTGAGAGTACAATAAGCAAAATTGTTAATCGAGCGAATTGGACGTATCGTTGCAAAGTCGAGCAAACATCGGTCGGAACGCATTTGATGCGCGCCTGAAAAAGTGATTCGGCAAAGTGGAAAGCAGGAGATAGACAGAGATGGAGAGATAATCGAGGAGAATTATAGTTCTGTGAAAAGTAATTAAAAGCTCTATTTACAGTAGCATCGGCAATGCGCTCCGCTGTTCTGCTAAATCTCGCTTTCGCACAATGGATCCGCACACGTGAGGAAGAGAACAAACACAAAGTATCAACTGGCTCACGTAGACGCACACATGCAGGGCCGCGCGCGCAGGCAGGGACGCAGAGACATTGGCGTGCCAAACAGTCCAAGTGGCAAAACAATGTTCCGCGCGGGCCTCTCGATATTCCATTGGCGCAATTGCGGCAAGCGCCGAGAGAGTAAGCGTATATTTACTCAAGCGTCGGTGCAAACTTGCAGCAAGCGCTCGAATTAACGCGACGCGGGTGTACAGGCCTCATAAGGTAGCACACATAACTGGGCATTCCAGGCAATGTTGGGGGCGAGAGGCGGCCACCAGTTGAGATACTGGGCGCATTCTCGCAAGACAACGACGATTCGCGCCTCTAGCCCTCTGTGTCCGGCATCTGCTGAATGCTCGCGCGCGCAGCGGCCAATATTGCCCAGTAGCCGCTCCTGCACGTGCAGCCCAAACGCTGCTGCAGTCGGATGTACAGAGCATACTGCAAGCATTAATCATCGAGTGTCGCTTGCGTTAAACGCCAAAACTCTCGGCGAGATATAAATATGGCAGCGCGGTAATGAGCGTAACGCGCGACAGAGTCATCAATTATCGCGGCTCTCTCTCTCTCTCTCTCTCTCTCTCTCTGGGAGGACAGAGGCAGCGGAAAGAGAAACGAGTCAGTGCCATTGTCAGTCGCTCCTGGCACATCGATCCGCGCAGAAACTTGGTGTGACTCGCTTTTGATATCCGGCCCGCTGCACGGTCACGTACTATTTTCCGTCTCTCTCTTTCTCTATCGCTGTCGTCTTATTCCCCGAGTGCAGCGCAAGGGTCTGCGCGTCACACTTCGAAAAGCCAAAATTACCGAATCAGCACTACGTGCACTCGGCGGATGTTCCGCGACAATCCTCCGGATTTTTCACGTCCATCGCTTTCTCTCTCTCTCTCTCTCTCCTTCTCTCTCTCTCTCTCTCTCTCTCTCCCTCTCTCTCTCCCTCGTACATCATAAGCACGCTGAATAATACATCCATTTGCATTCAGCGCGTATGAGAATAAAAGTAAAATATAAGTAAAGAGCTCTGTGGGGACGCGACAAGGGATAGGTAAGTGAAGTTTGATCAGAAACTAGTGGCGAAAAAAGAAAAGCGAAGAAAATACGAGAGTGATATTTCAGCTATATGAGTACTGGAAGGAAGTGCGAGCTGGCAAGAATTATAATACGAAATATGCGATGGCAGCACGCCCAGTGGCTTCCCATAAAGACAGTTACCGAGCGGGCGCACGAGAGATAGCAGCTAGGCAGGTAGAGGGCGAAAAGCTTTTCGGGCAACATTAGCGCAAGACATACTAACTGGACTCCCGAGAGTGCCGTAATGTCCCTCGGCATCTCGCGTCACTACGCATTGTGCAACCTTGCAAGTACCGAGTTGTAACTACTCAGCCAGCGACACTCTCACCTTGTCCCCAGATACTCCCATGTACATGATACGTAAGCGAGGAGTCCTATAAAAACCTATCATAATTCGGCAATGATTTTTGAATCTCCAAACTACCAGTTCATTTTCACTCGACGGAGTGTGAAAAACGGAGAGACCTGCGATGGGTGTACTTTGCGTAGTTGTTGGCGTACATTCCAATCGAATCCGAATTGGAGCATGGATGTCCGTCATCTGTTCCTTTCGTGTCAATTTTTTGTGGAATTGCTCGCTTGGCTTTGCAGACTTTCGTGCGATTTCGAAAAGAAAGACCAGTTAAATTTTTCAAGGTGAGGACGCCTCTCGAGACACAAACAGCCAGGCAGACAGACGGATCCTCGAGCAAGAGAGGAAGAATGCTTTAAAAGAGTGCTCAAGACAGAGAAGAAAAAGGACGGCCGCGCGCCAACACTATCGTTAGTCGGTGTGACGAGGGCCTCGCGCGCGGACGAGTGCTAAGGAAAATAAGCCGAGCGAACGGTGGCGGGAGTAAGGGGCACAAAAGAGCCTCGTTGTCGAGGCGATGCTCCCAAAGTTTTTCCGATAATACCCTTTCAACTGGCTTCTGTCGTATTGTTTGTTGGAAGCGAGCCTGCATTCATTTTTCGCACTTCGTGCCTTGGCCAAACACTCGAGAAAGAGAGAGACATCACCGCGAGAGGTTCGCCAACCGAAAGTCGCGTTGGATATAGATAGGTCACCGGCGAGGTCGCCGACCTGTAATCTTATTGATATTGATAGTTTGATAGTCGAAATGGACATTGCGAGTCCAAGTGTGGCTTCGAATGAATAATCCACAGGTCTGAAAATGAAGGCATTACGAATAGAGTGGAACTCGGCTTGCTGCAGAGAAAGCTCGTGATTCGCAGGCTGCATATAATTCTGTTCGCGGCAAGCGCGTTGTTCGGCATTAAAACGCACCGCTCGAGCATAAGAACAGCGTGCCCGCAAGCCTATAAACTGCACACGCGCGCGCATCGGCTCTAGCTTTACACTGGCATCAGTTGAACTTGCAAACGCTTTTCCGTTGCGCACAAAAGAAACGCTTATCTTCGTTTTGGCCAATTGCTCGCACGCAAGCGAGCGATTTGAAAGCTCGCGCACCGCTACCGGGCAGGAGGCCAATGAAAATCAGAGTCAGCTCTAATGTATACGTAGGCGAGTAGAGCAACTCGAACAGTTCGCGGTCTAAAGTTCTTACTCAATTTTCATCGAGCGGCTGTGGAGGGAAAGCGACAAATGCTACTCGACTCAGCTGATCGATCTATCGCGCGGTGCAGCCGGTTCAACTCCCCCTGCTCGCTACTGCCCACCGCCCAAATTATTCTGTCGCTCTGAATTTCACGCCTTACTCCTCACTCGCAGGCTAATGCAGGCTAATGTGAATTTGTATACGTCCAGCGCAAGCGCGTTTGTAAGCGTCTCTGTGTGCCGGTTCGCAAAACTTTCGAATATGCAATTGTCGATCGAGCATAGCTCCAGCGATATATTTTTAATGGAATATATTTTTATGGCTGAATAATTAACGTTTGGTTCGCATATCGCCACTTGGACAGTCGTTTTCTCTGCCTCGGAACCTCCAGTGCTTTCTCATTTTATTTTCATTTTTCAAACGGAAGTACAAATGCTATTTGTACGCGTGCCTCGTAACGTTCACAAATTGTACGCATATTTTTCAGGACCGGTTGTGCATGCATACGAACTCGGATAAACTCTATCGCCAAATATATATCGTATATAGCATCAATAATAGTTCGAGTAGCTTCGTGTTACGTAAGCTAGCGCTGCATCAAGTATAAATATTTTATCTCACCAAATTTTGGAAACTCTCTTTGACTGAGATTTGCCGCGAACTCACCTGCAACATACAAAAAATATATAATTGATGAAATTTTCTTTGAAAATCGTCGAGCACCAAAGTGAAAAGGAAGCTTGATATTAGTCAAAGCTGTGTCTGGAGTATCGCAATGTCTTCGTTTTGCACAGAAATGTCTCTTTAATGAGATGGCCTGCAAAAGCGAGTGGTAAAATCTTTCGTTTAATTTAGCCAACGAAAACCAATGAGTTTTCTCGTGGGCCACGAAAGCATTATATTGCATTCAATTTCGCTTCTGCAATCTTAAATAATCGTTAACTCGAAGCTTTGAGATCATTTGTCTATCATTTTCTTCCTTTTTCCTCTCTCTCTCTCTCTCTCTCTCTCTCTCTCTCTCTCTCTCTCTCTCTCTCTCTGCCTGCTTTCAGCATCTGTAAACAGGCTTTGGCTTTCTGACCATCCACGTAGAAGCCAAAAAAGCGGAAAACGTAAGATTATTTTGCCGCAAAAGACGCTGTATAAGGAGCAAGACCAGTACGACGTTGACGGATAAAAAAATACGAGAAGAAAGTTAGAGGGGAGAGAAAAGAAAAAGAAAAAGAAGCGCCGAGGGATTGGGTAGAAAGTGCGCAAGCCAAAGCTAGCCTATGCGAAGACTAAGAAGGTTAACTAAGCTCTTTAACGGGGCAGCTTGCGTGCGTGCGCGCGTGCGCGCGTGCGTGCGTGCGTAACTACGCGTTACGCTTGGACAGGGAGGAAAGTTGCTACCATGAGTAACGCGAGACAATAGAGCACGCTGGCTGTCTCTCTCTCTCTCTCTCTCTCTCTCTCTCTCTCTCTCTCTCTCTCTCTCTCTTCTAAAATGGCCTTTGGAAAGTTTTTAAATACATTAGCGCGTGGCGGCTAGTTAACTTTATACGCGCTCTCTCGGCCTGGCTTGCTCAAAGCAACAAATGAAGAATGACTAACTACTTGAGCATAATTCCAACTGTTCATCCACGCTACTCTCGACTTTCATTTCGCATAATTTCGCACAGTGCCCTCTTTGTGATCATTAATATGATTAAACTTGTTCGCTCCTCATTGCTGTGCTCATTGAACTTTACGGGATTTTCAGTTAAACCTGCACGAACAAACAAAAGTTAACGTTGCAATAAATCGAAGCTTTAGTTGAAGCCGCGACTACAAATTAAACGCAGGGCTCGTAATCGGAAAGGCTGACCGCGCTTCGCAGGAAACAGAAAAGAAGATTAAGGAGCAGGGAGAAGAGCAAAGCAAAGTAGGGCAAAGTCGAGAGAGAAGTGAGGCCATTTTGCGGGCGGGCGTTATCAAATTTTGGCCCGACAATGTTCGCGCACCGACAGAGCATGGACATGGACGTTTATGTTCGCCGAGGGTTGGCCTTCGGAAGTTTGTCGCAATCACCGTTTGTCTTGCTACGCTGCCCACGAGACACGCTCCACTCTCTCGCTCTTTTCCTCCCTTTTCTGCTCTTTCCTCGCTATAGCGGCATCGGCGGTACCGGCGGCACCGGCGGCACCGGCGGCACCACCAGCAGCAGCAGCAGCCGCCGCATCGTCTTCGTCTTGCTCAACCGTCCTTGCTGTATTTGCTCGGCCTCGGACCGCACCTTTCTCTCTTTCCTTTTTTTCCCCCGCATCGAACGTGCTCGGCATTTTTCCGGTACCGTGCCTCCCTCTCCTCTTTCCCCGTCTCCCACCATTCCTACAATGTAAATTTAGTCTTTTCTTTTGCCGACGCCTACTATGAGGCGTTGAATGTGTGCGCCCTCGATTAACGCCGCCTAAGTGAGTCACGTCTCTTCACGGTAAACTCGGCCTTTTTTCTGCCGATTTTACGTATTCCACATTCTATATTTTATAAAAAAGCTCTCGAGCTGTCGGCTTGTCGTGAATTATTCATCGGCGCCTACCTACTCCCCTACCATCGAAGGAGACACGCGGATAATTCGCGAATCGAGACAGTAAGTAGTTTTACTGGCTGCTAGCCGCGAACGATTGGAAATATCGTATGAGCTTAGAATATTTCCTATCGAAAGATCCTCGGTAGCGAGCGAGAAAAAAGGGTAGACAATTTTAAATGAGAATCAGCATTAGAGCCGAGGTCGCGCGCGGAGGTAATCACGCCGTCGCTCGCGCGAGCTCGTCTTGCAACAAATCCTCGCGGTCTTTGATTACGCGACGTCGCCGGGCGTCCGCAAAAGGAGAAGACGGTAGGCGAGAGGCGCGAGAGGCACGAGGCGCGAGGCGCGAGACGAGAGGCCAGAAGCGAGAGCGAGAGAGCAGAGCAGCGACGAGCGGCGAATCCGAGAGCAGCTCGCTCTGCTCGATGCTGCGGCGGACGAGCTATGATCCCGCCCCGGGGAAATAACATATTTACGCGGCACAGCACAACCTCATCCCTCGGCGAGTTTCGATTTCAAGCCGCGCGATACAACGCGACAAACCAACACTTCTTCCATTCAATCTGGCTGATGCGCTAACTCGACAACAAGCACCCTGCCTCCATCCCTTCTTTTTCTAGATGAAATTCGCTCCTGTCGCCGATGGTATTTCTCCTCTAGTGTCGCGCTCGAGAGCTCCGATTGCCAAAAGCTTTCCCCGAACACTGACATTTGCCTGGTTGTTTTTTCACCCGGAATTCAATTTGTTTGACGACCGCGCGCCCGCTCATTTCGAGTGTTTCCGAAACACCGAAACGTGACCAACTCGATCGAATAGCCACAAATGCTGATGAAACAAATGCAAATTTTTCTACCCAAAAGCTTTCCTTCAATTCAAACTACACGGTCCAGGCTTTATAAAGCGTCGGATCTCAAATTGTTTCCCCTTGAAATTAGCCTGCTTTTCCAATGTAACCGCGACTCTCTGCTAGACAATACAGCATTGTCCAGCTTGCATTAATTCACAATAGTTTCGTTTTCTTGGATTGCATCGCTCGTTGTTTTTACAAGCCTCAGCCGCCCGGAATAAGCCGTTTTGTCTGGCCCAAGTGTCGCGCTATGAAGAAAGCAAGTAGCTAAATCAAGGCACTTTGCTGAACGGCAGCATGGTGCAGCTTTAATTAGCTGTTTCCCAGAGGGGAACGACTCAATGGGCAAACGTTGAAACCAAAGTATTGATGTTTCGAAGCAGCGACTAACGACTACAAACTCGAGAAAGTACCGCTCACTTCGGCCGGAGAGCAGAGCTGCGAAAAGAGAAGAGGGACAAGAGGGACGAGAGCGAAGGAATGTTTCCTCAAGTTCCGTACGTGTTTCTGCTTCCTTTCTGTCTCGGCAACTGGAATAGTCGTATTGCCCGTACATAGTCTAGCCGGCCGGTCAACCATAACTCGATCAAGCTCCGCGACAGAGCCGCTCATATTTTTCTGCGCCGAGTCTTTCTACTGGAGCGCTGACAATCCAGACGACCAAATTGGGTGGAAAGAGGCGAGCGCGGTGCGCAGCTTGCTAGCGGCACAACTGGCTCCACCGAGCGTCGACGAGACGCGCGGCAAGCAAGCGAGCGTTGCCCACCGCCACCGGCGCTCTCTGGAGATTTGCAGAAAGCAGCCCAATCTGGGTGGCTCGTACTCGTGTACTCGTGATGTACGCTGTCGCGATTGCGGCGGAAGGCGGAAGTAGGCACCGCCACGTGGCCTCCTTTGAAAGCGATATTGCGTCTGAGCAGACGCGCGAACGGCTGACGCGTAGTCCCGCGAAACGGGCCATTGGACCATTGCGACAACCGCGACGCCAGCAGAATCGCGCCAGCGCTTCGCAACGAAAGAACTCGACCGATGAGATTGATGGGATACCGCGGCGACCGCCGGACCGCGGCTTCCGAGAAGCTCGCTATCTTTCGTTCGAGCGACCACCGCTGTGCGCAGCCTGCCAATCTCGGTTAGGCGTTGCTAGCCATTACATGGACACGCGCGATTGCCACTGAAACCATACGTACGCGATGCGTCAAGCTCGTCGACGTACGTTGCCACTTTCCGCGGTGGCACATGCCTCGTTACAACAAGTGCAAATCAATTGGCTCGCGACGCCTGATTTTATCGCGAGAAGGGAATTCGATGATTCGTTTATTGGAACGAGTATTGAAAGTGTAAGCGGCTCGCCGGGCTGCACGACTAGCAGCGCTTCAGCGACGAGATCCAAAGCGTCAAAAGACGCGGGCATCGCGCTAGTAATGGTACAGCCGTAGAGTAACGGCAGAAGCAGAGCTGCGCCGTTGAAAGTTATTTGAGAGTAGCGGCGCATGGCCCGGCCTCCTGGCGCGTCGATAACCCGCAGTCTGCGCACGCTATCCGCGAACTCGGGGCAGCGAGAGAGCGCGAGCGAACGGGAGTGCATTTCAAACTCGGTAACATAATCTGACGCGAGCTGCGCAGGGCGTCCTCGGTGCGTGGCGATAAATATTATCTCGGGCGGAACGACTCTCTTTACATATTGTTCCACATGCCTGCCAAAGCTCTCGCCCTCCAGCAGCATTTTGGCCGTCGTTAGAGCAGCCACGCGCTGACGTTTCGCGTTCAGCCATTCCAATTTCATCTGAGCCGGATCGATGCTATTTGAGCAGCCGTCAATTTCATCGGGGGCTATCTTTTTCGTGTTTACGCTTAGTGCACTGGTAATATAGTGGTGCAAAGAAAACAATTACAAAGAGCATCTGCAGACCATTGTCAACGTACAAGACAAAGATGAGAGCAATTTGTTACCAGCTTGAAAAAAAGAGTACACACGGTTCAAAATACCAGACAGTTAATAAAAGATGGAAAAGCAAACTGTTCGTACTTTGTCTCGTTCCCTCTTTGTCGATGTGGCACGCACAAAGAAAGGTACATTTGCAGAGCTGAGGCCGCGTGGTTTTCATTCTACTACAATGTCTCGTCTATAAATCATATTTCTTATTGTTTACGTCCCGTCATTGTCCGCGGAGCCGAGATTAAAACGATATATATAGACTTAAAAAGCGAATTGATTGAAGAATGTAGCTCGTCCCTTTTTGCTCAGTCATTAAGCAAGACGTCCGAGGTGCAGACTTGTGAAAAATTACAAGCGGATATTCTCTTCGATAAATGGCCTGGCAACTAATGGATTTTGAAAATCAAGCTACTAAGCCAAGGTGAACGCGTGCGACCGAGACACTACGGATGCTCCACGAATACAGAAAATTTCGCGTGATTCTGTAATTCACGCGTGCGTGTACGGCTCCTCGCTCGTCTAGCAAATTCGTGTTCTGCGAAAATTTGCGCTTGGAAATTAGCGCCAAATTCGAGTGTAGTGCAATTATGCATTGCCACTCAGGCGTAGCCAGCCAGTCCTTCGTCCAAGTATGACGAACTCGCTCGTTCTCTCCACGCTGGAACCAATGAAAGCCGTCCGCTTTATACAACTTAAGCTCACCTACTAATTTACGCAGTTGTTGAACCTGCGGACAATCACTCCATTGGTTTGCATGTGAATATCCTGAATTCGTTCCAACTGTTTCGAGGGAGTAGAAAAATCCTTGGTTAAACTGATTTGCTAGGTATAATGTACGACCACACACAATTTCATTTCACGCGGAATGGTTAGGCAAATATCGAATTTCATCGGTGATATTTGCTTGAAAACCAACTGTTCAATTTTTCGTCAAAAAGTAACTGCGGTTATTGACATTCCCGTTAAAACCATTGCCGTACATCACAGATTTGATGGGCTACCAATACAGCGGGTTGTTATATTTGTTTTCACTGTACATACAACGTTGCATGGATTCTCGGTAAAAGCATTCAATATCAGATTTTTCATCAATCAAAGAAATGCAATACAGCCGAACTGATTTCAAAATCAACGCGAATATCATCCGAACAAAGCTAAGTCCATCGATGGCGTGGCTGTAATAATATCACTCCAGTGCCAAGTTCAACAGCAACGGAAAAAAGTAATCAGCCGATAAAGCGTCCACGCGCTCGTCACCTCATTCGCCGCTCCCATCGCGCATGATTTTTATGAGTCTACGCTCTCGGCGTATTTTACCTCGCGGCATTATATTTTTACAACGGCGCGCGCATACAAATACACAGAGGTTGGGTAGCGACGCGATGGGGGGAATTGGAAGTAATGCAAATTGCGCTCGCGGGCACAAATGCAATGCGGCCGCGATGAGAGAAATATTAGCGCGCAAACAGCCGCCACGCCAAGACACGCGGGTAATACATCAAAAGCTCGCCGGGCAAAATAGACCTCGTTTCGCCTCTGCAGCCCCCACACAGTTGCATACGCGCACGCACATCATAATTTCGTTAACGTAACCGAGGCGAGTTTTTCTTTGAGCTTTTCTCTCTTTTTGTTTGCGCTTGCCTTCCCGTCTTTCTTTTTTAGGCGCTGCCTTCCCTCTCGTTCGTGGAATTTTTTAATTTCGCAGAGCAACATTTTTGTTAACTACGTTTGCCAGAGATTTAAAACAGCAAGCGACTGTTTTGCTTCGAATATGTATATGTTGTTGGAGAAGCAGACTGTACCTTTGTGAGCAATTGTGAAAAATATTCGCTGCGCAAATGTGCAGCGGCGACTTTCCAAGGCTCGCACCGAGGCTCTGTGCGCTTTGTTCGCAGACATGACATTGGAATATCAAATCACATCTCGACTCTGCGAAATAGCCTTTCTTAAGCTCGGCAGCTGGCGTCAAACTTGAGACGAAAAGAGCACGCGATGCGAGAACAATGCCGAGGATCGATCAGCCGTGTGGATCAAGTCTCTACTAAGAGAAAAAGAACTAGGAAGGACAAGCGCAGAGAACGAAAGTGCGCACAACCAGGGGAATATCTTTGGGATGATCCGGCAGTCCGGTGGAAGGCGGTTGATGCGCCATTATTCAAGCCAGGAGCCTTTAATCTTTGTCGGTAGAAGGAAAAAGGAAGAAGAAAAATGACGCAACAATGACAGATTGCGATTGCCCAAGAAAATTAGGACGCGAATAAATCTTCTCCCATTATGGATACGGAAATTGGGTTTGAAAATCGAAGTCAATAGGAAGTTGCGGCTCTGCAAGTCCAGCGCGCTGCTGTTGAGCTCGCTGAGACACGCGAAAGTACACGTCCACGTGTATAGCTTAAGCCTGGAGACCATCCCTTACGCGGATGAAGGACAGCTTGAGTGGCTTTCGCAGCGAGTATCCACTGAGAATCTAAGACACTCTCGTCCATCGTCTTTGAGAGATATAGCTGCGGCCAACTAGAGAGGAGAGGAAAAGAGCGGACAGTGACAAATGAAAGCCCAGCTGAAACGGCGCGCAGCTTCGGCCTTGAAACGCACTGTCTTTCATTGATTGCCGGTTGAAACGTTGACGACAAATGAGACTCGGATTGTCCGATTAATAATCTTTGGAGTGGTTGGAAAATTGCCGCTTGGAATGCAAGTGCCGTGGAAGGGGAGCACAATCGCTAATAGAATTGGAAGTTTGATCGAAAGTTCGAGGAGTTATCGGCGGCTGCTCGCTTGCTGGACCAACTAAGTGCAATTGAAAAATAGGTGGCAAAGAGCCAAAGGGCCAGGCAGAAAGACCGAACGCACCAAAAAAAGAACCTCGTCGGCAAACATTCGCAAGATCCGTTTAGGATCTTTTTTCTAGGCAAGCGGCGAGCTCCCTGGGCTTTGCCTGCACATTGACCTCCGACCTAATTAACAAAGTTTTGATTAGCGTAAGCTGAAGCGCGTGTACGCAAGCACAGCAGCTCGCACGGCTTCTGTTGCGCGTTCGTTTTGTAGCTCGGTCGACAGCGAGCAGCGGTCGGCTCGTAGCCGAGGCGAAGATTGAAGCCACTGTCGACCGAACGAAGCAAAAGTTAAGTGCGGCTAATCGTCGCTC
The DNA here is from genome assembly GCF_024137745.1 of Phymastichus coffea. Taxonomy (NCBI): domain Eukaryota; kingdom Metazoa; phylum Arthropoda; class Insecta; order Hymenoptera; family Eulophidae; genus Phymastichus; species Phymastichus coffea. Next base: position 25,683 of record NW_026706898.1, on the reverse strand, counting down.
AGAGTTGACGCTTTGGCCAAATGGAAAAATGGAAGGAGCAGAGGCAATCCGGACTCGCGTTGGCACTCCCGGCTCTCGGGGATCGGACGATTGCTTGGCTGCGCAAGAAGCTTTATATAAAGTTCATTTTCCATGAGCGAGCATTTCCCTGGCGCATAATTTGCGCTCGCGTTGCTCCAAATCCCGAATATCGATCGCCCGATGGTATTTGCTTTGCCGAAGAAGGAATATACGATTTGGGCCGCAACCGAGCATAATCGCGAGCGATCTGAATTTTCAATATCAAGGCGTCGCCGAGATGGAGAGCGGGGATACAAATAGCGACGATTGCTCCGCGGGATTGCGCGACTAATCTCCGCTGCTTAATTATGACGCCGGTTTTTACGAGGTCTTTCATCAATAAGACCCGCTAATACCAAGAACGGGGGCGCGAGCGCGAGGAGAGTACGGCAAAGAGGGCAAAAAAACAATTCAAATCTCATTTCTGCAAAATGGGAACTGCAGCGGCGCGCTGCGGATAGTGCGAGCGAGGGAAAAATGAAAAAAGGGTGTTTTGCGCGCGGCTCGCAGCCACGTAATCCCAAGGATTTCCGGTGCGCGGATGCAATGCCGCTCGCCGACCATCTAATTCCTTATCGCGCGCGAACTGCTTCCTGATTACGCTCTTTCTCTGGCGGGAGCTTGGCTAAAGCATTTATTGCTCCGCGCGCGACTTGCCGCTGCAGAGCGACAGAGAGCGCAGGCTAACTCGCAGAAGCCTATTTACGAGGAGCATGCTGCGACCCCCGAATAATCCGCAAACTTTGCTGACCTTGTTAAGACTCTAAGCACTCGTCGGCACTGGACCACGCCACGCGATGTGCTATCCAACTACTTTGCTCGATGACGTTTCGCTCGATGCTCTGCATGTGGCGCTCGTTGCCGCGGCACCCCGTACGCCGCACCTGGCCCTCTTACGTAGTATCTGGCACATTCATCGCCGTTTCACTGCCGTCATAACTCGACGTCATTTGCGCGCGAGCCAACAAAAAAAGAAGCGCACGATAGCAAGCTATAAAGATCTTTGGCAATCCCATTAAACGTGATTCCTCGCGCGTAACTGATTCCTTTTCACTGTGTCGGTGCACTCGTTCGCACGGCCAGAGAGAGGCGAGGCCCTTTCTTTCGGAAGAAGCTTATCGGGCTCGCGAGCAAGCGATATTGCCCTCTTTCATTTCACCGGCACCAACTTCTCTCTCTCTCTCTCTCTCTCTCTCTCTCTCTCTCTCTCCCACTCTTCTTTCTGCCGAATTGGCCTGCAATGAGAAAAGTTTTCGCGCGCTTGCAATAAGCACCGCGACGTCGCCTATGTATTAGCCGGATTATCGGCCTGTTCTGAAGACCACGCCAGAGGTATGTAATAAACGGATTTACAAAAACGAAAGAGCAGAGAGAAAGAACGACCAGTTACCTCTGTATAGGCTGCGAGATTCTCATTTTCCTCCCGGCTGATTCTCATCCGCGACATTACCTTTATGAATTTTTTAATTTCAAATGAATTTTCCAGGCCATTCCGCTCTCTGCATTTTTATTATTTTTCTTGCAGTTCTCATCTAGCTTCGCATTGTTGGAGCTTTTTCAGAGCTCGGTCTGACTCTGCATTTCAGATCAAATGACGGATAATCTAATGCGATATTGCTTTTACGCATAATTTCATTGTCACGAAAATACTGGATAAAGCGATTCTTAACTGACGGATGTTCTTGGATAATTGTTTTACAATATCGAATGTCTGAAAGTATGGTAATGATCATTCAGTTGTACTGTCCTTCAGAAAACGCGCGACCATCTCGAACGATTGGTCGATCGACGTTCGAACTCGGATAAGCGCCCTCTAATGAAGCTGGCAGCCGCTCGGACTCATGCCACCGCTATCACCGCTCTGCTCTTGACTCCTGCCTATTCCATTGGTCTTGAAGACGACGCCACGCGACCACTTGAAAATTATCTCGAAAAGCACGGAAACATCGGGCGTGACAGTCATCACAGCGGCGCAGCTTCCTGGTTGTCTGTCAGAGGCACAGCTGTCGAGCGATGTAGCCGACGGGTTTCGACATTGCATCAGGATTCGTAATAGCGAATTAATAGCGCATTTGCTACGCCGTTCCGCCGAGATCGGATTGAAACATTCGCGTGTACTATTGCGGAAGCGAGAACATAGCACCGTATTCGTTAGGTAGTCGAGATCGAAGCGTACGGCTTGAGTGTCATTTTACAGATTGGAATCAATTATAGTGACATCGCGTGCAAACCGATTGAAGAGTTGGTTTCAATTAGGATCGAACTTGCTTGTTTCCATGACACTTGTATGCAACATTTCGATTTGAACACTGGCTATTTATCGTCAGCCGAGAATCGATCCTCTCTGACACACTACTCGACTAGATTACAAGATAAGAGTTACAAGCTTCCGCATTGAAGCAGACGCGAAGCAAATACATAAAAGAAGAAAGACTTGTTCGGCAGCGACGATAGTATTAGAGCAAGTGAAAAGGCCGCGTAACAGGCATAAAAAATGAACAAGAGAGCATTCGTCGCCGACGGTACTTGGCGCTTGCCTCCTGTGCTCTTCAATTGGCGCGTCGCACAGGGCGTGCAGAATAAACGAGCAAGCGAGGTGTGCGAGAGGAGGGTGGGGGTGGCTGCCGCTGCAACGAGTCTTTGTGCCCCGGCACTTGGGCTGACTCGGGCCGACTTGGGCTCCTGGCTCTCTCCCTCCGTGAAGGTCGCCTGCGCTTCCACGTGCACGCGTGTCCCCGCGCGTTCATCGTGCTGCTTGGCTCGCGAGCGCGCCTTGTCCCGCCACTTGGCTTTATTCTGCTCGGACGGCCTCTGACGCGGGCTGAAAGCTGCCGGGATTAAAAGTGGCTGCACTCTCCGAAACAAGCCGCGTGCAGCTCGCAAGCTCTCTGCCTTCCACAGCCACTCTGCGCGCTCCGATCCCATTCGGCGTTTACAGTTGCGAGCTCGCCAATTGAAAGCGCCAATGGGCATTTGAAATTCATAGAGCCGCCAAACTGAGTTTGCATGCGATCCCAGCGCGACGCCGCGGCGTCGAGCGAGTGAGCATTTGCCGCGAGTGCAATCGACAGAGCTCGCTGTGTGCGCCTGGCGCGCTAAATAACGAGAGTGCCGGCGCGATATCTGTACATTCGCGTCAATTGAACGCGCCAAGTTCGGCCTGTGCGCATAGATGGCTGCAGTCTCGCTGCGGCGGTGCATAATTGCCGCGGCGCGAGCTCTGCTAGCATCATTGTCGTGCACGCGCTGGAGTCTTGCCGTCGCACAATTCATGCGAGTATCGCACAGGCGCGCGCAGCGCCCGAGACAAGTTCGCGAAATGAGCGAACGGCGTGTCGCCCCTCCCCCCCCCCCCCCTTACCGAGAGACATCGACGGAGAGTAGCGCGAGCTCGGCGGCGTCGGGAATGGGATTAGCTGCAGGGCGTTGCCGCAATCAGTCCGTTTTAACGTTTGTCCCAAGTCTCGCGCTGGGAATCGAGTTATTGCTGTTGGACTCGTCCTCGTGGAGGAGCGGAGGAGTGAGCAAGCGGCGTTGCTGTGGCACGGCGAGCAGCGAGAGAAAAAATAATCAAGATTACATCGAGCGTGTAGCGCCTAATTAGATTTACTAGAGCTTCTGTTCCCAAGACTTTTCTCTCCTTTGCTACAGCCCCATACCGACTCGTTGTTTCTGCTGCACCAGGCTATTCCCGTTCTTTTGTGCTCTCATTGAGACCTGCTCCTTTTAACGCGAGCTGCAGCTTGCGGGAAATGAACTCTCTCTCTCTCTCCCTTGCCCGCGCTTCTCGAAGAAAGAAGCACGCTTGCAACCAGACTTTTCAAGAGTTATGGGTTATTGACTTAGCTTTCATTTCATTACTTGATAGAGAATTTTTTCGGGCTGCCTAAAGATTCTTCCGCTCGCGCTTTCGTCTTTTAATAAATTGTGAAGCGCGCCTTGGGCACGGCGAGCGAGGCGTTAAGCAAACCGTTGGATGCGAGAAGTAAGATAACCGAGAGAACGAGCTGTACGTAATCAGTGTGAAATTATCGGCAATGAAAAGTGAAGCGTCCACGCGTGAGGGAGCGGAATAACCGAAGGGCGCTTGGTGGAATGGCCTGCGGATTACGTTATTGCAAGCTGCGCAGCGCGAAAAAAGGAGCGAACGGTCGAGGCGGATTGCGCCGTCTTAGAAAATAACGAGGCTCGTGCGAGCGTCGGCTAATTTGAATACTTTAATAAGGGCGCGGCAGAAAAAATGGGAAAATGGCGAGGTTGCTGTGCTGCGTAGAGAGCGCGAGAGCGCAGAGTCTCGGGAGTCGCAAATTATCGCATCCTAGCCGTGGAGCCGAGTTATCAATTTGAAGCGCTCGGCGCCCTGCGAGATTTTATGCGTTGCTTGCCTCCCGACGAGGGGGGGTTGAAAGCTCCATTGTCGAGTGTATTACCGCGCGAACGGAGCGCGACTGCGCCCGCGGCAATCGACAAAGATTCGCATGCCGACTTTTTGCACGATACTTTTTCTCGTTGGCGGATCGATTTCAATATTCAATGGGGATTCAAATTTAACTTTGTAATCAGCGCCAAGTCGGCTGGTTCGCAGCGAAAGAGATAAGCCGGCCAATGAGAATGCAAAATAAGGGCCAGAGGAGGGGAAAGCCCGGGCGCGGCTCGTGGGCCAAGGGACTGCAACGTTAAAATAACTCTAGGCGCGATAACGACTCGGTCGGCCTCAATCGAGTGCGAAACCGCGAGAATCCCAAAGTTCTCTCGAGGCCGAAGCCGGAGAGCGCTAAAATAATGATAGCCAGCACTCGCAACGGTTCAAACTTTAAGTATATAACTGGAAGCCCGCCTGCACCACTAGCACCACTGCTGCCTAATCCCAACGAAAGTGGAGCGTAGAGCGAGAGCCGGAGTCTCTCCGCTACTCTGCTCATTCGATTTTCGCGGCGCGTCACACGCGCTCATTTGCATGAAAGCCGCGCGCAAAACTTCTCCAAAAGGGCAGAGAGGTCAGATACGTATTGGCCAAATCGGTTATCGAGTGGCGCCCAAATATACGACTGTCGCCGGCTTTGAATGCATAATCGCGCGCGACCGAAATTCCTATCGGACCGCCTCTCCACGCTCTCTCCTCTCGATCATTAATCGAAAGAGTCGAATGAGCGCCCGGCCAACGGCAAGGCAAAGCTAGCGCCGCACCGGTGCCTTCTTTGAGCCCCGCAAAAAGTATCGCGAAATGTACATGTACAAACAACCGCACGCCAGCGCCACTTGAAATTCTTTTTGCTCCGCTCTCTCGCTCTCTCGCTTGAACGTACACGCGCGAGCTATAAACTACTCGTGGCAGCGAGCAGCGTAGTTTTTAAAAGCTCTAGCCCAAGCGAAAGCGAGACAGAGCACCTGCTGAACAGGTCTATTAGCATAGAGATTAAGTCGTAGCTGTTTATGCAAATGTAGGCAAGAGCAAGAGTAAGAGGACAGAGAGCGTGGGCTGGTGTGCCAGTGTCAAGTCGTATCGGCTTGTAGCGACGCCTCTGCGAATACGAATCGCCTAGGTGTCGGTGACTTTGATTTGAGTTCGACTTGCAGTTAACTGCGCTAGAGCTCCCAGTCCCGAGCCCCGTGCTAGAACAAGTCCTCCCCGTCATTTACATGGAAATTCATTAAGGCTAACGACCAGATCGACTCCCCTCACTCGCTTACTTTTTTCTTTTCGCTGGGCGAATGACAAATACTGAGCGGCGGAGTGGCGGACGGGCCTGCATGAATTGTCGTCGCCGATTCAAATTCTGCATACTTCTTGGCTCATTCGTCAGATACTCGATGACAAACACGCCGCCGCGCGTTACTTTCGATTTAGAAAATCCACACTCGGTTTGGAAATTACTGCAGACTATCCCTCGATTACGCGCCTCGCTAATGCTCACATTATTCGAATCCGACTTGTCCTCAAATGGAAAGATTCAAAGGCAGGCATCGCGATTGCCGACTGCCAAATCCAGAATCACCGGAGACGCTACTCGATAAGTGGTCTGAGGACACGGGGTTAGCAGATGAGAAGCGGGATGATTATAGAAATCGCTTACAATCAATTAGCGTCGGCTGCGCTTCTGCGGCGTCGACAACGACGTGGGAAGCGCTCGCTCGCGCGCTACCTCGCCATTAGCATTAACATTAAAGCGGAGAGGCGTCGACGGCGGCGTGCGCCGCGTTAACGTTGCCAACCATTTCCAATCTCTCTCTCTCTCTCTCTCTCTCTCTCTCTCTCTCTCTCTCTCTCTGGCGCTAGCTGCCACCCGACAAATCTCCGTTTAATATTCTATCGTCGCCTCAACGTCGAAGCTATGCCGCTTTTACGTTCGCACTTGGCTGCTGTGCCGCTGCTATCGTTGCTTTATCGCTGCTCATCCGGTCGGCCTCATTAATGCACCTGCGCTTCCACCCTTTGCCCACCCTTTTTTATGTGCACTGATTGTTGTTACTCAGGCCCGGCCATCACGCTAGCGATAAAAGTTATATAGTTTTGGCGATGCGACGCCTTTCGTCCGAGGAATTTTCCAGGGTACCCGTTGTTCGGAACAGTGTCATGAGCGTTCGAGCGTAGGTACAACGCGGTTGGCGAGCGGCCGTTTCGGCAAATAACGACCAAGCTCACTGTGCACTGTGGTAAGCTCGCGTGAAAATTAGATTTGGCGCAGCGACTCTTTTTCAGCAAACGCAGAGATTTTGCCGACGCTCTAATTATCTGTAATTAATGTGCACAAGCGCCCGGCTGAAAAAAAACTCCTGCGGGAGAACTGGTCGAGGGGCCGAACAATTTCACTGCATCTAATTATGTTCAATGACGATATAATTACCCTGCAACAAACGAGCATATGCATATTGATTTCACGCCGAGCTCGCACAGCGTGCGGAAGAAAGAAGGGCGCCGCTATAGTCGCGAGAGGGAGAATCAGGCCTCGGTAACGTTACATACATTCGTTGTTCCATTCTCGGTTATCTCTCGCGCCTTTTGTTTAGCTACGCGTGGAAAAGATGCCTCTCGTATGCTTACGATTGTTGTTTGCTCTATGCAACTGGGAGAGTGGAATTGAAAAAAGCTTTCTCCGCGTGAATGCCCACCTTCCCTCTCCCTCTGGCTTCTCTTGCATTCGCTCTGCTAGTCTCCTCGCCACCCCTCTCTCTTTTTTAACTCAGCCGCTCTTTTGCTGCATAAAAATGGCGAAAGGGGGGTAGAGAAGAATGATAAAAGTGTAACGCTGTCGCATATAATTTTCATTTTTTCGATTCTTGAAAATATAGCAAAAATAGTGCAGTCGCGAGGTTTGTCAGGTCTCGCTAAGCATTCTACGGTTTTGTCTTTTTTTCGAAACATTCTGAATAGGATTTCGCACAACGGCGCATTTCCAAGGTCCAAGCGACTTTATTATTACAACAGCTGGAAGATCTCGCTCCGTTTCTTTTTTGGAACGGTTCAACAATGGCCACAAACTGCGAAACGCTCGAGTTCCCTTCAATAGCTTGTGCTTACGTTATTTTTCGAAGCCCTTCGACAAGACACGTAAATTGTTTTGAAAATACATTGTGCAAACGCTGAAGCCAGTGACTGAATTTATCGGATAACCGTGTAATCAAATGATCCAACTAATCTCGCTCAAGTTATCCAGCATCACCCGGTAAAGATTCAAAGAACAGGAAAAACGTAGCGTATACATGAAATGCCGCTGTACGTTTTATTTTGCGATATTCTATCCAGTAGAGTTTTCGCTAATTGGTCTGAAAATTGCTATTTCCAGAAATTACAATCCAGTCGCGTAATAGAACTCGTCGGCTTTTTCACCTCTCGGTCCTTTTTGTCCACGATCGACACAAAGGCCTGTCTTGTTTGTTGATTCGTTTCCTTTGCTTCTTTTTCCGTCGACCCAATTGTCTTCTTTTTTTCTCTAGCTTTTTTAAAACCCACTCGATGCAAGATCGTTATTTTAAGAGAACGGAATAAGGGCGAGAGTTTTTTCAGATGATTCTTTTTCGAAATATAAGCCGTTGGCGTTGGTTCTCGTTTGCCAATTTGTGAATAATTGAGATGGATTACTGTTTGGCTAAATACTCGCGATCGATTGGAAAACCTTTCACTAGCGGGCATAATTAATAGAGTTTTTTTATCTTGGCCATTTCGACGTTGCTTCTACCATTATTTTTATCTGCTTTATTTACTTTGATCGATTTTCCAGTCCGCACTCCAATTTTTTTGTATTGTACCCCTAATGAAACGTTTAATTATGTTCGCGCTGGGTCGATTTATTGTTTACAGTGCCAACTATCATAATTGATTATGGACGTGTCTGTTATAAAAAGTGGATTGCTCTAGAAACAAAGCCTTCGGCCAATTCATCAGGCTGTGCTCAAGATAAATTCTATTTCAATCAAGTTCGCATTTGTCATTGGAATCTATGAACTATATACAGATAAATTATGAAATTTAAATTGAAACACGATGGAATTTGATTGTCGTGAATTATCAGTGAGCATTCTTACTGGCATATTTATGACTGATTAGAACAGTAAGATGGAAAAGCAAACTGCAGCAGAATCAAAGTAAACGAATGAACGATTAATCCTCTTCCTCGACTAATGGATATTGTCCTGCAGGAGCAAGCTTCAAAAACTGAGGCACTTTTTGTACGTTCAACCCGAAAATGGTCGATAAATTTGGCAGAACAGCATAGTCACCAGAAATGTATAATAGTGATTTATTTGCAATGCAAGCTAATTAATTTACTATCGCTTGGCGCCGAATGCAACCATGGCCACAGATGCGGGTTATCAAGTATCATTCCCTGCACGGGTAAAGCGCGCTTGTTCTCTTTTTCTTTCCCGTGCGAGAGAGAGAGAGAGAGAGAGAGAGAGCGCGTCCGCTGGTTCGTTCGGACGACGCTCGCGCGCACCAACTCGATTGACTTTGCCACGCACGCGCACAGATTCGAATAAACGAATAAATAAACAAACACCGAGATAGAGCCTGTCAGATCGCTTGTTCGGCTATTTATTTTTGTTGAAGCAAGGGGCTTGCGCGATGCTATTTTTTCGCTCGCAAGCATTGCTCGTGAAAAACCAAGATTTACAATCGGCCGGAGTTCGTTACGGCTTTTCTCGTGGCAAGTCGAAAAATTGTAATTAAAATCAGATGGAGCGAGAGTAATGAGTTGAGGGAATGCAACATTAGTTTTGGTTAACTGCAGAATCTCGGCGAATTTACGGTAGCGGATAAGACGGCTGCCGTAGCAGCAGTAGCGGTGGGTGCAGTTGTAAGTTTGCCGCGCTCCTTAATCCTTGGCGCCGTATAAGCTACCATTTCTCTGGCTCGACGATGAGCTGGCTCTCGATTCACTTTGTCTAACGCGGATATATCCTCGAGCTTTGTCTTTGCGGCTCTCTCTATCCTAATAAAGAGGCAGCTATAGGCCTTTGGCCAAACTCTGTCTCCCTCCTGTTCTACGGCTGCCACTACGTGCTTTATATAAATTTCACCCTCTCTCTCCGTCTTTAAGACAATCATTCGCGCTGTGTACTCGCCGCCTGCGTTTCTCGCCGATCCTGCGCGGCTTATTGCCGGAGTTTATCCGCTACCTCGCCAATAGGGAATCGCACGTTAGGTTTGCTCTGCTAACGACTCCGTATCTGCTACTTTATGGATTAAATTCATGACAGGCTGGATGACTATGCAAATCAACACTAACGCGGACTAGGTGCGGTTGTAACACTTGTGTTTCGATTATTTACACTAGTAAAATTCATCGACCACAACTACAATCAAACTAACAGAAGTGTGCAATTGCTATTGCATCCAGCGGAGTGAAAGGTACCACGTTGACACGTTGACACGCGCTTTAACTTGATTGCACAAGCGATCTCGTTTGACGTTTCAACGATCATCAAAGTGATTACGCATTAGGGATGAAAATCGTTGATGAGGGTATTTTTAATGATTAATTTGGACGAGTGAACGAGTATGAATCTTGCTGGTTAATTAGCTACGTAGAAGATGCAGTGAGAAAAATTGCAGTTTGAATAGGCTATACGGGTTCCAGTGAACGGAGAGAACTTTTTCAATTACAAATTTTATCCAAGAGAAGAGCTTCGAAAAATGCGCCTTACAAAGAGAAAATAAGCGATGACTTTGAATTGAAAAATTTTAAGTAAACGATGTGAAAAGAAGGTATAAATGAATAGGAGTTTAAAAGCCTGGATTTTATTCCATTTCATATAAAAAGATAATTTTTCAACAGCAGATTTTCTTAAAAAAGAAACTGATGTAAATACCTATTCAAACCTTCAGTTATTTCATTCAATTGGTTCGCTTACAAAGGGTTTTAGCGGTTAAAATATTTGCAGAAGAAATAAAACATTATCTTTAGGCGGTTCAATGGTGAATTCGCGCCAAAAGAAGCACTAACCAAAAAGCCAACGTTTTTGTGTCGCCAACTTATTTAAAGTTGATCTAACTGCGTTAACGGACCAATATTGAATTTTCAAGGTTGAGCAAGAGAAAAGGTAGCCCTTCCTTAACTGAGACTCAAATCAGCGTAGCCCCGAGAAAAACGAGATTCTAAATGTGAAGCTACAAGACACTGGGGAGATCAATGTCGACAGCCCAGATTCCAGGACGACTCTTGCATAACTTTGCTCCGTCCGAACGCGACAATTGCCTTCCCGAGGGACGGCGAATCAACTTCCCCTGCTAACTACGCTAACAACGTTGGCCAATGAGTAGCACTCGAAAAAGCTTCCCCATCCGGAATTTTAAATCCGTCTTTCATTTCAATGCTCTACTATCCTCAACGGTCTCTTATCGAACTTAGACTTATCAACATTTTTCAACTCAGCTCTGTTTCTTTTACTCTCCATTTTTTCGAAGCAAATTCATGCAAATGTCAACAGTTGACAAGAAAGAACGTCACTAAACCAGACATAAATTTTGAAAAAAGCACAAAAAGCTTTTAGTAGAGCGCATTGTTTTATCTTTGCAGCAAAAAATTGCAAGAAAAACAAGTCCGCAGAGAGAATACAAGGGTATTCGCGATAAGCTGTTTGCGAAGTGGTTCCGATACGCAGCGTGCGTTTTCTATTCTATCTAATTATTTAATTAGCCACAATAAAAAAAAGGAAGAGAGAAGGTTAAGCAAGGAAGCAATTGTTCGATTTACAAAATCCAAGTGCACGCAAACAAGAATATTTAATGCGGCACGTGGAGCAAACACAGAGTAAACTCGATCGAAATTCGCAGAGGTAAGCACATATCTGCCATTTTTGAGTTGGTGTGGATGTATCAGCTAGGAAATCGAGGTATTTACCATTGGGACATTGGATGCTTTGGTCGCACATAAGGCATACCACGCATGCACATACGGGAGATGCAGCGCATATTTGCGAATGGATATTGCAACAGCAGGAGTAAGAGATGTCCTCGTGTCGTAAATGAAATGACGTATTCGGTACGTGCAACATGGAAACCGGTAGCTGTTAGCAGCTTCCTCGGAATACACAAGCCAAGAGCGCGTATTTGCCTTTAGTGCTCTCCCTCCCTTTCTCTTTCTGCAAGCGAGGCAAAGCCAGAGAAGGTCCGATGGAGGCCGATCGAGGGATAAAAAAGGAGAGAGTCGGGACAGCCTGCGCCAAATAGATACGCCTCGTTGATTGATTTGTTAATCCGACTGTTAGCGATTGAAACCTATATACGGATATTCGATATGCTTTCCACGTAAAAAATGCTTGGCTTTCGATAGCACTCAATTTAGCGATGGATTGGCTTCCGTATAATTAATGCAATATATATATTGTTCTCGGTAAATTCAAGTATTCGAACGGCGTCGCACCGTCGATTTTTAAACTTAGATTCAGTTTACTGCAAGCTTAGTTCGATGTATTTACCAACCGAAGCTTTTTCCAGCAATTCTCCATCTTTTTTTAACCAAATCTGCTACCTTTTTATAAAGTTTCATTGCACATAATGAAATGTTCCAACTTTTAAATGCTTTTCTGAACAAAAGCGCGGAATCGCGAAACTTTCAAAATCTTTGGTTTTCTCTAGTTTATCGTGCTCTATTTAACATTTCCAAGCACTTTGTGTTTTACTTCCAAATCTGGATCTCCTCACTTTTCAAACAGTTCTTCAGAAGCTGCATACTTTTATAACGCTGTTATTAAAATAAAAATTTTACTTCAAAAATAATGCGACTCTTACGAGATTACCACAAGCCAAACTCTTGACGGAAATTCAATAAATGAACGCAAGCCAAGGTAGAACAAAATATTCATATCCAAGCCCAATATATAAATTAAAAATGTCCTATATAATCGAGAAAGGAAAAAATTGATCGCCCAGAGAAGGCAGAGATCAGAATTGCATATAAAAGTAGAGCGTGAATGTAAAGGAAGATGAATTTTAATGAGCTTCTTGCGGATAACTCATGTTTTTTGTATATTGAAAGTGCTTGTCGATAAAATGGATACTCATCTATATCTTTTGTTAATTTATTCAACTAGAAAGGAAAAAAGGGGCAATCAGCTATATTTCAGACAAGACGTGAAAATAGAGAATCAAATCGAATGCATTGGCTTGGTAATAGTCGCGAGCTTGCGCAATAAAAGACGAATTGATCAAGGCAAAGAGAGCGTTCGGTATAAGCGATCAAGCGTGAGAGTAGACGGGAGGCTATGCCACAGTTACAAGCTGAAAACGTTCGCGCAAGCCGCTCACGCATCGACAATCGAGGACATAACTTGGGAGGAAGTACTTGGAAGCGTGCTTGCCTGAAATGTAAACGACGTAACGAGCGGTCGCAAGTTGGGCTTGCGATCAAAGGAACGCGCTAGAGAGAGAGAGCATGCGCGTCGTGGCACATGTGCGAGAGAACGAATTTGGAAACTCGGTAATGCAGTTTTCATCGAGAAAGTTGAGACTGCAACGATGGCGCCGAAAGCTATGCTTCTCCCTCCCCCTCTTTCTCGAGTACCAAGGAAGGAAGGGAGGAAGGAAGGAAGGAAGGAAGGAAGGAAGGAAGGAAGAACAAACGGCGAGCACTGTGCACTCGACTGTACGCTAATACGCTCGGTGCTCTCTCTGACACTGTCTCTCCTTCTGGTCGGCACTTTGCCACCGACCAGACAGAGAAAGAGAGGATCAAGATGCTTGCGATTGTGCAAGAGCGCTCGAGCGTAGCCTCAACCCGCGAGCTTCTCTCACGTGCGCCCGATTTTTACGAGATTATTGCCTTTTGTCGTTTTACAGTCTCCACGAAATGACGAAGATATGGCAAGTGGTGTCTGCGCAGTGAAGGCACAGAAGAACAACAAATATGAAAGTTTGTTTAAACATGCGAGCTTGCGAGTGAGCAAGACAGCTAGACAGTGGGAAAGTCTTTTCACCGACCATATCTCTTTTGAGGGGTGGGCCGTGCTGTCTGAAACAGTTATGATGTACTTACCGGTAATGGTTGCGCAGTGGCATCTCAATCTTGCAAGCGTTTAAAGTTGCAGCGGCACAGTAGAATAAAGCTAATGTCGCTGGTGCAGCTGGCATTTGCTACGGCTGCAAAATTTGGTCGCAGCGAATGAATGAATCGTGTACCGAGGAAACAGCTGTTTTCCGGAGCTGTCCCGCAATAATTAATTCTTAGGCGAGTGCTCGCGATTCGCACGGACGAATGCCAGATAATTGCGAGCGAGCGCGAGTATTACTACGAGCTAAATTTATGTAGACACAATGCAAGCCCGCTGCGACCTCCCTTGCTCTCATTCCGCATAAACGCGTGCGCGTGTCCACTTTCCGTGCTATGTACGCCGCGCGCGCGCGCTCTCTCTCTCTCTCTCCCTCTGCCTCGCTGCAACAGTACGCGAGCTTGCAATATCTCTTTTCCGCCTTTTCGCTGTATATAAAACAGCTTACAAGGGCCGCTACATACGCGAGCACTGGTTGACTCGGTGAGAGAGGCAGCGAAGCCTCGGCAAATAGCGGACAGTAAACACACATGTACGTAGCTACAGCCAACTCGTGAAGGCTGCTGCAGAGAGAAAGGACGGAAGGGGAGAGGGGGCAGCAGCCAGAGAGAGGAACCGCATTAACCCCCCAGCTCGTGCCTTTTACGCTCGTGCGCGCAACACGCTAAACTTTGACTCCTCGTGAGCTTCGCCGCTGCAAATCCGCGAATTCTATCCGCGCTCTTGAGCGCTACACAGCTCTGTTTACATTCTACACATGCTGGCACCCAGGCTGCCTAATTTTTGCCTTTCTCTTCTTGCTCATGTTCGCTCGCGGCTACCAATTTTTCATTTAGTCTTCACCGGCTTTATATCCGATGGATGTGCCAATTTCGCACTTTATATTTTATTCCGGCATATCTCAAGAGCTGTTAGGTTGTATATTCCCCACGGGAGCACCAGCAATAATATTGTAACAAATTTCGTTCTAATGGAAATTTACTTTGCACTTACTACACGCACTTATGGATTGATGATGCCTTCTGCCGTGCCGCCGCTGAATGACGAGGATAAAGCATGAATTTTATAGCAACACACTTTTCACAGAGTACCTACAATCGATAGTTCTATGTCATTGCTTAAATAGAAGATGGCCAAGCGTTGCTTCAGTTTCTGTAGATAAACCATTTAAAAACTCGTCAAAGCAATTATTTTAAGCATTCTTGTGCTCGTGAAGACTCCATGCATATAGTGTTTACGCTCACTTTACCAAATCAATTGTTCCATTGAAAAGAGTGAGAAACTTTACTCGGCGTTGCCAATAGAAAAACCCAAATGGAAATAATCGTTTCCATATGATATACATAATATATTGTTTGTCATCGTCATTCTTTTTCATGCAGCATTGAGATGTTAAAGGTTTTCGACTGTTTAACTTGTCAAATGAAAATCAATGATTTTGAAGCTTCAATAGTAAGATACTAGTCACAGCCATATACTTCACAGTAATGCGAAGTTAAATAATTTGATGAATTATTAGTGATCCACTATTATACACATAAAAGTAAAGAGGTATGTACGAGGGATAGTACAACACACAGAAATATATCTCCGCACATCTAACATAAATCGTCTATTAAGCTGTACAGTCATGTGTATTTATATTGATATTTATATGCTCTCGTTAATACGCACAGACACGCATCCTTGTATGTAAGTTGTTCTAATAAGTGAAACGAAGACATAAAGGGATGTCATCATTTCATGCCAATATCCTTATAACCACTAATTGGAAGGAAAATCCATCGATATGTACGTATCAAAGTCATTATCAATATCTATGGATAAAGCATGGATAAATCTCCGCAGTGCAATTGAGCGATGCATAAATAATATGCTTACTAAGATAGATAATAAAAAATTAAAACTTAAAAGACACGTATAAAGTAGCTTTAGTAGATGTAGGGACTTCTAATACTATCAGCATTTTGCGTATCAGCGAGTGTGCAGTTGTTGACAATCAATTGTCAAGAAATGGGAGTAAGAAATCATATAGTGATAAAGAGGTAAGTTAAGCTTATCTAATCGGTAAAGAAAAAATTAGGGTCACAGGTTTTTTCACTATTCATATCAGAATTTGACCAGTCTTTGAAAAACTTTTTCGGGTATATACGGGGACACACAATATATAAAAGCATATATTTACGTTCATCATATACACATAATATTTAGGGTGCCGTATTAGTAAAAACTGTTGTTTATGCATGTAGAAATTGATTTGTCATAAACTTTATGCACAGTAACGTCAGTATCGTAAGATTTTAGTGGAAAAGATTTGGTGATGAGATTGTGGATTTTTCATATAGATATGTATATACATACATACATACATACATACATACATACATACATACATACATACATACATACATACATACATACATACATACATATATGATGAAGTGGTCGATAGTGAAATGAGTCATGTTGAAATGCCAAAATTGAAAAATAAATAAACAAGTGAATGAATAATTAAGAAAACAAGAAAAACAGAAAAGAAAATAAAAGTAAGAAAGTATAACGAAAAGAAAACTTGATTGATCAAATAAGAATTGTAATAATTGCACAAGTGATAACAATATATAGCAGTTGGTAAGATAATCAATTAATTATAATGGTATTAGTACAGTAGAATTAGCACAAGTATATCGTTATAGGCATATATTTGTTGGGCTTGTAGTATATAGACGAGCGGTATTAGGCATTTTATTAAAATTTGTGAGGTTTACTTGTTAGGTTTGAAAGAAAAATAAGACACGCAATGAGGTTAGTTTTTTTGTTTATATAGAAAATGTACATAGGACGCATGTATGCATATATGCCCAATGCACATATATGTACGCATACGCGTTTGTAAAAGAACAACTAGCAGATAGTAGTAATCTGTATTAGATATATGTAACAAATATTAATGTAGCAAGAATGAGAAAAAAAGCGTAAGGAGAGAATATATACGGATGAAGAGAAAAAAGGCTACAGACTAAACCTAATTTTTGCAAACCAAACAAACGAACCAACCTCCTCGGAAAGGCCTAGACGAAAATGTTCGCGGGACCCCTGTAACAAAAACATATATAAATCATAAGAAATCATAGGACAAAATAAAGTAATGAAATAAACTATTGCTCGAAGGGCTTTAAGTCTCGTTTTTTTATTATTGCGTTTTACATTCTTTTTCTCAGAATCACTTTTTATTTTCTTTTCTTTTCAGAAAAAATAGAAAATTTTATTAAAAGAAAAATAAGCTTCTGAAACAACAAATTTTATTATTATTTCTGAATACTTAATTATTAATTAAGCAAAGTAATTGGATTATCCAAGTGATAATTCAATTTTTACTGTTTAAAATAAGTTTTGATGAAAACAATATGAATGTGTCGATAACATCAATACGTATTGGTTAATGAAATAAAAAATATCCATTTAGAATATAGATGAAAAATATGGAATAATGTATAATAATACAAATATTGTAAACTCGTTAGATTCAGCTAAATGGATAAGAAGTAGTTTAATAGTTCGTGTACCTGAAAAGCAAACATATCAGATAATATTGTCTATGTTGATTAAAATTAGGTAAATATGTATATTATTGTTATTATACTTTTCCAGGAAGTTGTTGCTTAATGGCAGTCGTCAGTGCCACCAACGAACTTTTCTTACGAGCTCATTGATTCGCATAATAACCGTAAAAATGGAACTTTCAAAGTGAACATAAATAAGCTTTAATTAAATATAAGCAATAATTGATAATTATTCAAGTTGACAAGTAAGTAAACCGAGTCTAGAACGAGCAGTGGTTAATCTCACCAAGTAAACTTGTGCCGCCAATGCGCAAGCATCATAAAACTCGCGATAATATCGACAAGCTAATAGCCTGTCCGACTGCTTCCGGTTTATCGCTGGAATATCGATGTACTGCAAACATATGCTCGATTGTTCCAGCGTTGAAATATAACTTGCTTATTACTCGTAATATCAGATTGTCAGCTCGAGCAAATACATCGATTGTCCGCGAAGAAGTTCGATTGTCGAGGCTGGGTACGTATCTGCACTAGCGATATCTACTTCGGATATGTCATCATTCGGATACACATATTTAGTGGCAGTAGCTGCCGATAAATTCAGCTAGGCTGCTGTGTTTTAGTCCCGGCTCTTTAGCTTAAGCCTTCGACGCTGTTCAGCTTTGCCTAGCTCTCTCTTTCTCTCTCTTTCTCTCCCTTACTCGCTCGCGAAACACATAAATTCAGACTTGCCTCTCACTCGGCCTCCCACGAGTATTTTCCGCGGCTGCGGCACGAGAGAAGATCGGGAAATTGGGGCGAGCTTTCTCTCGGAAAAAGAGTGCGGCGGAATCGATAAATTTCGAAAGAGATGGGGGTGGGGGCGGGGAGAAAGAGAGCACTAGAAACGGTTCGATCTCGTGCTGTTTGTCTCGCTCCTCCTTTTGTTGATTATACTCTTTGGCGAACTCTTGGCCTGCGCTCGAGACCTCGTTTAGCTTCGAATATTTCAGCACTGGCGATAGAATTGTCATTCGCGCATATATATGTAGATAGGTTTCGCGAAGCAGCTTAATTACGAGCGCCGCGGGAGACGGCAGCAGGGGCAGAAATGGTGCATCCACTATTGACAAGGCGTTGTAATAATAATTGAGATAGACTCTATAAACGTTGGCCGGTCGCATTCTCGGCAGCTGGTTTCGAGGCTAACGACGTTATAAAAGCATCATCACGTTTGCCTACGTAGTTCACGCGATGCGCGTACAGGCTGTCGATGTGGCTTTCGCCAACGCAGATGATCGGATCGTTGTTGCCACGAGCTCGATTATTCCAATGAAAGAGCCAAGTGGGTATAAGAGTCGAAACCCGTACTCGGAATTCACGCGAGAAAGCTGCAAGTGAAACTGGAATTGCATTAAAGCCGGCGCGGGCGCGGCCGACTCCGGAAGCACGCGTCTCGATCTGACGGGGCGCCACTGCTGACGCATTGCGGAACAAGGAGAGGAGCCACGAGGACGCAGAGGCACAGGCCAAAATGAAAGGCTGAACGCTCGCCTGTCCGCATCCGGGTTTCACCTGCGCACGCTGCTCCGCTCGACACGAGCAGCGCCTTTTCATCTCGTCCGTTGCTCCGGGCTTTCCGCGGGACACGCGATAGTTCGCGCGCGTCGGCTTGACGAAAATCGAGCGCTTTCCGGAGAGCACAGTCGGGAGCAGGTGTCGCGCATATACGTGCGACGGCAAGCGTCTTATTGCCGGAGCTTGCGAAGTCGTGGAGCCGATTTCAGCAGCAGCGCACAGCCACGAGCGTATTTACTCACTGTTTGCCGGGGCCAGCTGCAGCAGCAGTAAGCGCTCGTGCTGCAACTTTCCTCTTTGTGTTTGCCCCCTCTCCCCATTTGGTGGCCCTTGCCCCCCCCCCCCCCAAGTCATGATTAAGAGCTAGGTTTCACGCCGGATTGTCAATTAAGGCTACAGCGTTGGAACGAGCTGGGAGGCAGTGGGCAGGCAGCACGGTGCATTAAGGTTCCCGTGCTGCTAATGAACTCGCAAGGAGCTTGGCTCAGCGTTAAAATTCATGAAAATCCAGCAACGAGCTGCGCCCCGCTACTTGCTGGCTCGCTATCTCCCACTCGCGCTGAGAAATTAAATGATTCGGATTATGAAGCGGGCATAGTCCGTAAAGCAGCATCGATCTCGCTCAGCCCGGCGTCGATCTCCCCCTTCGCGACTACTTGAAATATTCAAAGGTCGCCGGTGCACTTTGCCCACTACAGCGGCGAGCTGCAATCCCCGAGAGCCTAATCGGGATAATACCGCGAGCTTTCTTCTCGGCGTGCATGTGTGCTGCTGCTGCCGCCGCCGCTATAAAACGGCCCCTAATCTCGCCATTCCGTTTTTTCCACCGCGGAACGGTAAATAGATAAACGGGTCGAGGGGCCCTTGCGTCGCTGACTCTCGGCGCGATGAACATCACTCGAACAGTTTTTACGCGGCTATCCGACTGGTAGCGCTGTAATTAAATGGCTGGCGATAGAATTTGCCTCGCTCCGCCTTCTTCTTCGTCGAGAACGGAGAAAGACAGCACGATTGCGCTCTCAACGACGACCACGACCAGTCAATTTTTCGATTTAGCCTGGGCTTGCGACGCGATTGATTTGCCTCGAGAGCTGGAAGAAATTAAATTTAATTTAAGCAAGCGCAGCGCCGCGCTCGAGAATGGAAATCGAGTTGGCACGTCTTTATTACGGTCTCGGACATCTATAAATGCAAAACCAATAACGGCGATGCTAAATCAATCGCTATATGGCGAATTGTCGAGAGTGACTTTGGAGGATGATTTACGACTGGCGGGCGCACAGAGGGCGTTGGCGTTGGCGGCGAATCGACAGAAAGCCCATAAAGATTCATCGCAGCTCGTTACGTAAAGTCGATCGTCATCTCGCGGGCTTTTCTCAATTAACTCTGTCGCCAGATATAATAAAGGCGCCGTTTCGTATATATCGGTAATGCAAGGCTAAACCGCAAAAACCGCAGCAGCCGCCACGATGGTTCAATTAAAAGAAGAGAGCGAGAACGCGCGCTCGCGATGAGCCTTACAGGCATTGTGGGCGGAGATGAGAGGGGCCAGGCTGGAATTTAATTATAAATCATTTCACGGATGTGGATACAAAGACTCGCCGTGCACCCGGCCGCCTGCGCATTAAGCGAGCTACGCTATAAAGATGTCACTGTTCCGAGAAATCACATCTTCACACGCGTGTAGCTCTTATGCCCGACTGCTTATATTCCAAGGAATCACGGCGCTCCAAATACATGACAAGTCAATATTTTCTTTCTTCACCAGTTCTCGCGAAAGTTCAGCTCAATTGCCAGTTAATGGCTTGGATTCCGAAGGTAATAAAATCAACAGACACTCGGCTGTACGCCCTACAGAAAAATAGCGTGTGGCCCATTTGTCAAAGCACATATATCCGCATGACGATCCAGTTATTTCCATCGAGACAGAAAAAGCCACTCGACGCTGACCTCCGCAGCTCCTCGACCTCCTTGCCGGTTCTCTGAATGTTCTGCCTCCGCCTCGGCTCTTCGCGCGCGTGCACAGGCTCGCGTGGCACAATGAGCTGCCCGCGCCGTCGAGCGTCGCGACGCCGCCGCCAAGAAGTACGAGCAGGAAGGTGGAGGAAGAGAAGGGGGAAGAGGAGGAGGGGAGGAGGAGGAGGAGGAACGTAGTCAGCCCCGGAATAATTACGCAAGCTGCCCCCGAGGCACTCGCTCCCTCTCCTCTTTCCTCGTCGCCTGTTCTTCGAGAAAGAGAACAAAAAATAGCTGCGCGCACGTCGAAGCCTCGTTCGCGTGATTAATCTTAATTTTCGTCGAAGCATAATCTTTAATTAAATCGCCATTGATCCGCGCATGGCGCCCACTTCTCTCTCTCTCTCTCTCTCTCTCTCTCTCTCTCTCTCTCTCTCTCTCAAGCAGCCTGGAATATCGACCGCGCGATGCCAACGAGCTTTGTGTACGCGCGTTCAACCTGCTGCTGATGAATTAAATCAATTTTGAGAAGGGCAGAGAGAGAGAGAAAGGGCACGGCAGCGTAATTATCAATTTATTATATAGTAAATAACAGGCCTGAACTTTTATCTGCGATGCCTGCCTCTCACCGTCACCAGCGCGCACCTGTCGTTTATTTTCCGAGTAATTGATTTTTTCTTTCGCAGCGACGATCGAAGATGCGGGCGCCAGCGATTTATGCGTGGGCTTTGGTGTTTCCGCTGCCTCTTTTTTTGTTAGAAAATTGAATTTTAATTACTCCTCATTCGGCTTGCGTTGAGATATTTGATCAATCAACTGGAAGTTGAATTGCATATTCAATATGCAAAGAAGAAAAAGTGCATGCAGTTGTTTTGACAAGGCAGTTCGCGTTTGATTTATCAACGATGCTTCGATCCCTTTCAACGCTGTTTAATATTTATGTTGTCTCTTCTTTTTCCGCTGTTTACCTTAGTTTTATAATTTCAAATGTTATACGATGTCAAAGCTCTGATTGTCGAATGCAAAGCGTTTCCGCCTGTAACGTATTAACATAATTTATGAGAAAAGAAAACAAACAAATATTGGTCAAGCCGTGATGGAACCGCTGAAAACCAGGACAGCAATTCGATAACGCTAAATCAGCATTTTGCGGCGACGCCAAACGAGGGAAAGCGGCTTAAGCAGCGAGGAGAAACAATAAGATATTCATTTTTCTGCTGCTCGTTTATTTTTTATTCTTACTTCCAGTCGCAGACGATCGATCTCGATATCTTTTTTTTCTCTCTACCTGCGAAACAGTCCAAGACGTGCAACCGAATAGCAAAGCGAACTTGCAATAAGCTAAGATTATTTGACAAAGCGAGAGAGAAAATTCTCGTGGGTTTTTTTATTTGGCATATGAGAGGTTATACAGCGATGCTGCATTCATGCAAATCCTTTGTATCCGTAGAGGAACTACTGGAGGCTCGTGTTTTGGAATACTCATAATATATTTTTTGATTGTTAGTTGCAAACAATCAAGCCAAGCCTAGGAAGAAGAGGAAGTTGAGGAGTCAGCACCCTTGAGTCTCTCTCACTCCTTATCGTGGCACTGAGAGGAGAATCAAGAGTGGCAATTTGCCACGAACCGGCGTCGTCTGGAATTTTTGCATGTTGCGCGACAAAGAATATGCGCCGAGAGGTAAGCGTTGCACGTGAATAGAGACTCACGAGACGACTCTTGGCCGCGTGCAATGCAGTGCTGCTGAATTTCCTGCCAATTAACATGGTGCTTAGCCGACTACCAACGACTACAACAAACCTGTCCAAAAACAAATAAAAACCGTTTCTTGCTGCTTTTTCCAGAAACACATTTTTTTACAACTGCCTAGTGCTTCTTCTAGTGCTTTATTTTCATCTTTCACTTATTCATGAAAATAAGTCCACAATTAAATCATCGCATAGTTTCGATGAAAACGGAAATATCTCACCACTTACCTATGAGCTAGTGATATGTAATCACTAGTTGACAAACAATAATTTTATGACAATAAACGTACAAGTTAGTTGCAACTGCAAATCTGCAGTAGAAAACTAATTCACACACATGACATAGTTACAGCAATAGTAGTGAAAAGCGAGCGAATCGAGCAATCCGTAATGACTTTGGGCGATACACACGACGTTACTCACTACGCGCGTACATTTACCAAATGTTTCTCTGCGTTGCATGCAAAAACTTGCAGGCTCGATCTACATGTTCTCTTTTGCTAGTATAAATTACTCAATTTGTTCGTCTCCTTCGCAATCTTTTATTTTTTGCTCATCAATATTCTAACTACGCAAGCTTCCATAAACAAGCTATAAAAAAACGAAAGCGCACTTTGAAAAGAAAGCAGCGATGAAATCTCAGAAAATTGAATAGATAAAGATGTTTTTCAGTCCACTGGTCTGATTCCACGAAATCATGCGCCCCGGTCATCCGAATCTTTTTTCCCTTTTTCCCGGCTAACGGAACCCTGCTCCGAAAAAACCGTCAGCGCGTACGCAGCATAGGCACACATGCACCCTGCGCAGCAGCGGCGAGCCACCAAGGATCGAATATTTGCATGGACGCGGGCGGAAAGGCAGACGCGATCGAGCACGACTGGTTTAGATTGTTTCAAGTGTCTGCACCGACAGCAGTGACATACGGGAAAATAAGAAAAAGAAGTCTCAGGCGATAGGCTAGCGCGTCTGCCGTTCTGCCGCTCTGCAGCTCGTAAATTTGGCAGGCCGCAGGAATTCAAAAGTACGCTCTTGCCGCGAGCCGAAATCCGTCGGGAATGCGAGATTTGCGTTTGGAGCTCGACGATACACCGACGGACGGAGCCAGCTGGAATGTCGAGGCTGAACGACGCTTGGCCCGGTTTCGCGAGCCGTGGAACACACTACGTCGAGTCGCGTATGCCGTGCGTCGTCAAATGCACATTGGAATGATCGCGCGGGTGTTCGAGGCTCGGTCAATTAGCGGACAATCGGAATGCCGACGCAAATGAGACTTTAAACGGCTGAACCGAATGAAAAGCGCAATAGGACGCGAAATCCAGGCAGGTCCACGGCGAGGAGATGGTCGCTGCTTGCTGGCGCTCTCGGGCTCGTGATGGGGGATCGGCTATTGAGCGCAGCCGACATCCGTCGAGCAGTTATCGCGCTCGTCGACTTGGTAAGGTCCGGAAGAATTCCAAGCCAACGAGGTTATGCGATTAACTCGGAATTACGCGACCGATCGAGTTGAGTTTTGCCTGGAAAAGGGCCGTTGCCGGCAAATTACAGCTGACGCGGACATTTGCAATTGGACGCCTCGAACGAGAGTCACATTCCGACAGGCGCACGCGCACACGCGCACACGCGCACTTACGAGCGATGTTAATCGGGTAATTCAAATGTGCTTTTAATTAATCAATTATAATAGTATAAAATGACGTTTTCGCATTTGATTACGAGGAGGTGGGTGGCAAGCGCGTTGGCGCGACGTACTGAACTTTCTGTGAATTTTACGCGAACGCTGGAGCACTGTTCCGCATCGATAATTCTTGCCTGAATAATATCGGTACGTCGTCATTGCCTATTTTGCCGGCTCTGCACATTGATTTTCACGCGAGAGGACTCTTTTTAAGCGCGCTCGGATATTCATAATTAGATGATTTTCATTGAATTAAGCCCATCAGCTCGGAATGGCCGTTTTATAATGCGAATCAGGCCAAAAACTTCTCGCTCACGATGAGTCGGGCCGTAACGATTTGCAAGTCAGAGTAATCCACGCAGGAAGGCGTCAAGGCGTCAATCCTCGTTAAGCTCTTTTAATTTGCCGCGCTCGCCTCATTGCTCTATCCGAATTTCGCCGTCCGCATTGCCAACATACATTATATTTGCGGACCGATCAAACACCGCCGAATGAAGCGCAGTGAAACGTGGCTGGATAAAACAACGAGGCAACTTGTTAACGCGATTGGCCGAGCAGAGGGGCTAAGCTGTCCCAGCGGCTCTAATAATCAATATTTGGCTTTTACGCGGCACAACGCTAAAGAGCAAGCAGAGCCTCGAGCAGGCCGATTGCGAGAGAGAAGGCAATTTGGGGGCCTGGTGCTGGTTCTTCGCAGAATTGCCGGCGCAAAACGCGAAACAAAGAAACGATTAAAACAAACGAGAGGCGCGTGTAAAAGGAGAGGTCGCAGCGACCATTTAATGGGGATTAAACGAGGTGTTGGCAGGCTACACCAACTCGTTATTTGCTTGGCACCGCGGCCGTCGTGTATAGCGGTGATTGTCCGTGAGGCGCCTTCGCACGACCAGTTTAGATCATTTTTAGGCGCGCGTCGAAAAGCCGAATAGCTTAATTGCTACTCTCGTTCGGTTCTCATACCAGTCGGTATGAGAAACCCCCCGTCGATCTTGTCTACACGTCGATTCCAAACTACAGGAATTTTCGTTCTTTTCTAATTCACCGCCCGTTTTCGTGGCAATTTAGTCTTTCTCCACGAGGATAGAATTGATTTATGATTTCATGCAGGAACGCAGCGAGGACGGCTGGTATTCGATGAGACAAAAACGTTTTCGGAATATTCGACGACTCGCTTCACCCGCACTGCATCACCGCGAAACCTGCCGTTGGATACTCGTACGAAATGAAAAAAAGGCCCGCGCGATCCGAGTATTGGAAAAATATATTACGGCGAAACCTTTTACCCAAATGCACTAGTATCAGGAATTTGAATACACATGCAAGTTATTTGGCTGGAATGCTCCCTCTAGCGCGAGCATTGGCAAATACGTCAAAAAATGTGTAAAAATTCAAAAAAGTAAGTGCTCAAAATGGCGCAGGGCGCCCCGAGCGCGTAGTGGCATTTCTGCCGCTGAAATTCTCGCGTTTGCCAGCGAAGTATGTCAGAAGAGTTGTAGCTGGGTGCGATATGAAAGAAGAGGCGAGCGAATGGGAGGGAGGAACACCGCGCGAGTGAGAGAGAATTTTGCTGTCACGCGAAAGAGAAAAAAATTTGTTGACGAGAAGATGGAGGGGGAGAGAGAGAGAGAGAGAGAGAGA